>NC_086368.1:22392710-23031043 GCF_036324505.1 Eleginops maclovinus | reverse complement strand
CCCTTGTCTCTGTGTTTCTCGCCTTGATCTCCCCCGCTCTTTCCTAACCTCTCTAGATCTATTTTTTTTATGTCTCCTGATGCGTCACTACCTCTTTGCTGTATGCTCTACATATTCAGCTCCACTTTTACTTGACCTTCCAGTGACTGACATCTATTTCCGCCAGTCTCATTGTTCATCCATCAAAATGAAGGAGCCATCTATTTTATCATCGCATTACATCGCTCCTCTCTGTCTTACTGTTCAGGCAGACATGCTCACATAGAAATAAATATACACGCCCATTAATTCCAATCAGGTGTCAGGAAATAATGTGACAAAGACAAGAGACAAAGAGGAAGTGAGTAATTAGTGTCCTGTGGATCTGGCGACACTCTCCAGATGACGCTCCACATACAAATGTAGATCTGGCACCTTCCTGACAAGCCCCTTCTGATCATTATGAATGTTGAAAGCATAGTTTATAGGATTACACACACCATATGTTTCTGCTAAAACCAGTTTCATCACTTCACAATTACTTCCACAGTAGAATTTCTTTATAACCATCGTAACAGAAACATATCTTTTATAGTGTTACAGTGTTGTTTGGGCACAAAGTGCAAGTACACGCAACACACAACACTGCGTAATAAGTCTTAGTTTGTCAGTGTTTTATTGTTTTTGTAAAACTGACTAAGTCAAGTACACTTTTGATATATTTTACTGTGGAATGATAACTGACAGGTTGCCTACTGCATTCATTTTTTTACGTTTGAGTTGTATAACCTTTCCTCATACAATTGTTTGCATGATATCTTCAGAAAAGTTCTGCCTTTTATGCATTTTCCTGCAAATGGTTAGTGATTTGTGTCAATTACACTCATACCATGCAGTCTTTGCAACATCAACCTGCAATTCCACAGAAAATGACTTTGTTTGGGCATATTTAGGTTTATGTCAACAAAACCCCATGGTTAGGTTTAGGAAAAGATTGTGTGTTGTGTTGGTTCAAACAACTATGTTAGTGGCGTTACTTAAGCAGGGGAAGTTGTGTGTCAAATCATGTATTTTTACCGCGGGACACAAACGGACCGTGGGTGAAAACCCTTTGAATTTCAAAATCCACAGGATACCTTTAAGCATTTGTATCTTTATAAACACATCTGTGAAAAGGAAAATGGTTAAAGTACCGAAATGTGTTGCCCTTTGCGACCCAATTTGACTTCTTGTTATATTTGTGTGCTCTGTTGGCGTTTCATCCTCGACATTTGACTGATCCTGTTAGAATGACAGCGTCTTTCTCTAAGACACCTCTATCAGTGTGTTTGATATTGCTATTTTCGTTCACTCTTTTTCTCCCACATATGACCCACTGGTGCAGCTGTCTGAAAGGACGAACCTTGGTTTGTCTGCAGGGGCTGCTGAGAATACGGGCAGAGAACATTTGATGGAAGGTCAACACAACGTCAGTTCAATGTCCACCATGCCCCAAGCAAAGATTCACTCTGATCTCAAACTTTTGTGCTGACTTTTCTCTTCCTCTCTATGAACATGTCCTTGAAGTTACAGTAAAAGTTTCATTTCCTGTGTGTGCGTTTTTATGTGTGTCCTTGGATGGAATAATGCATTTTAATATTGAAAATGTTAATTTACTGCCAGTAGCATACAGTATGCTTCTAGTTTTAACTGTTAATTCTCCTCCTTTCCTCAACTCAATATCTTTCCTCCACTCCATGCAAGTGACAACAGACAACTCACCCCCTCCCTAGAGTTTTTATGTATTCAGGTATTATTGCTGCTGCGGCTGTTGCAAAGACATAACAGTTCGCTTGTCATTTTCCTCAAAACCCATCCCACAGCTGCCCTTTTTTTATCGACTTCTTCAAACCATCATTGGCAAAGCAGGAAATATTTTGTTAATGGATGATGCTGTAAATATTTCCAATGTTGCTCAGAGTAATCAGTTCAGGGTTGTTCTGGCATCAACACAAGGTTTTTACTTTGCTGAAAAAAAACTACCACTAAGCGTTATGCAAGTGAATGCATGATGACACAGCCAATGTGCAAATGACCATAAGATGTCATATGGTGGCTTTTAAAACACGTGCTTTCTCCTTGCAATGGAAAAGAGTTGTCAACACTGCACTGTACTACAAATTATTGTTTTCCACCATCTGCCTTTTCCCCACAAATAAACAAAATTCTTTAAGGGAAGTAAATCAAGAGTTTTTTTACAAATTGAAAGCAAAGCTTATTAAGAAGGATCCAAATAATGATGACGATTGTGTTTCTCTTGGCACTGCATTGTGCAATTAACGTTTACTTGATAATGATAGGTTAAGGAAATCACTGGTCTATTACCACTTAAATGCCTCGAGCTGTATTGTGAAAACTGCACTTGCAAGAACAGAAATGAGACACAGCTCAAAAAGTCATGCTGTAATGAAGTGGGTGTAACGTAATGCAACACAATTAGTATAGTGCTGTCACATCAGCTTTATTGGCCGATACAACCGAGTGATATACGTTAATGAATTTCTAAGCCTCTGCTTCTGTTTCTATAACTTAAAATGATTACATCCTGTGCTCATGTCGTTCTTGCTTATCCTCAGCCGTCTGACTGTAATGGAATCCTGTTTGCAAAAGTCCCGATGAATGCCTGGCACTAAATCCCTGCATTCAGCTGCATTGATAGAGGTCAAACGCATTCCTGATATACACTGCCCTGATGCTCGCCCCTGTATAACAGGAACAGAGGGGAGAGGATGTGTTTGAAGATATCATACAGGACTGGAGATGCCAAAAAGGCACATCAGATATTAGTTTTTTAGCCTTGAACAAATTCCAACCAGTAACAATGATTTTAAAGAAGATACGGCAACAATAATTGATGACACATAACGGGCTTCATGTGACATCACAGTCCATATATAATCCTGTTGAATTAACATAAGCAGCTGAGAGCACCAACACACCCACGAGAATCTATAAATCTACATGCATTATAGATTCTATAATGTCCGGAGCCTCGGTGCGGAATATGCTGCAAATTAAATGCAATTCCTCAAGGTGCATTAAGCAGGGACATAAACATGTGTATATTTACCCATATTAACCGCTCATAAGCTTTAAGTGTGTAATCTTGCATTCAGTTAAGGTCGCATATGGATTTGTTGAGGGCATTCAAGGCAAAATTGCTTTTTAACACAGCAATTTACTCCAAAGATTTTTCCAACGTCAGAATCATTTTCAGGTAATAACACATGCTGCAATATGAAGCAAGACATGTGTTTACCTTGTGCTTTCATTCAATCATAAATCAAATCATATTTATTTATTTCCTATGCCCTGCAGATTACGGTGTTTTCGTACGCTAAATATTTGTTATGTTACTGACTGATAACCGCATAAAAAAGCAAAATCCCTCCAATATAATCTCTCTGAACGCTGAAAACACCTCAAGGCCCCAGGTACGTCCGTTAACAAATACATGTTTGTAAACAACTTAAAACAAGCCCATGTCTCTTCCTGCAGATGAAGGCTAGAGTGGAAAAGTAAAGAAGTGTTTGAATGAGCTGGAAAAAACGGTATGGAAAGGGTATGAACTTCAGCGTATATTTTTTCAGCTCAGGAAGATTGAAATGTCGAATGCCATTAGTATCTAATGAGGGACAAGTGGGACATAATGACCGAGGGAAGAGTTTTGCCTCGAATAAAAGCAGAGCTGTGTCCTCGGCAGAGAGGGCAATTATAAGGCAGACAGCGGGACTTTGCTGGCATTATGAAATATACACTTGAATGTGTAAGATTCAACCGTCAGTCAAGTAGGTAACAATTATGGTCTGCCAATTTCTTTTTCAGATAGTTTTCCGAAAATGGCCCATTGTGTTTCATAACTCTTGGACACAGTTTTAAAAAAATGATTAACAATGCATGTGATATTAAGTACATATTTGAGTGTGAAAATTGATCATTTGTTGTTATGAACCCACAGAGAATAATCACCTGACCCTACAGTTCCCGTCAGCTCTATGAAGCAATGATTTTGGTTTACAGTACTCAGTAATCACACCAGTCTCATTAGCATCATTATTGGCATTAGCAAGAATTAACAAATAACTCAAAAAACACTGCAGTGAACATGGTCGTGGATTCAGCCAGATTTTTCCAAATTGAGCGTAAAGTAAGTTCATTTTGAACTTAAATTCACCAGTAGGACACAGTAAGGCTTTAGAGAGTGTGTAAAGTAATACGACAAACTGTTGTGCAGAAACAAAGGAGTGAATGGAGCAGCAGGTGAAGTCTACACAGTGAAACCAAAAACCTTTGGAGAAGGTTGAGAGTGGACTGCAGAGGAACGGAACGGAGGATTTGTGACTCCCAGAGAAAAAGAAGCAAAGGGCTGTTGGAAAAGTGAGTTGGCAAGGAAATAAGAGGTCAGACTTTTCAGATGTGACCATTTCTCAAACTTAAATGGCGAATTGATTTTACTTCTCTACTCTTCAATAACAACCTCAGACTTGTTGACTTTCTAAAGAGATTGAGCTGAAGTATAATACTCGAGAGAAATATACAGATTTGACACAGAGGGATAAAACAGATCTGTGAATATGAACAAAGCCTCGAAGTTCCTCGCTGCGAGTTGGATACAACTTAGTGAAAAGTGCAGTTATTTGGAACACTCAGAACATATTAAGGATGTCTCCAAAACATCAAAGAGAGAGGGAAATTAAGCACGAGGCCAAGAGGGTGGGATAGTTAATACAGAATTAACATACCGGCTATGGTACCCTTTTTTCCCCTGGCAAAACTCTGTTATCCATCTCTTCTTCTTCATCCCAATAAAAAAACAAATCTTCAGTATGGAGCACATAATCAGACTCATTATTTTGTCCACACATTCTCACTGCAGATCGGATAAACCCTCCGGGCTGTTTGTTTCTAGTTATTCCTTCACTTTGCTTTTGCTCAAAGTACCTTCCACTTTCATCCTTCTCTACGGCACGTCTGATTAACTTTCAGTACCTCACAATAAGCAGGATTTATTTTAGTTTGTCTCACGAGGCAGCACTTAATGGGTCAACTCCCTCAAATTGACACAATTAATTTGTAGTATTTTAGTATGTGTGCAAAAAGAGCTTCAGGGAATTGTAATGTACCAACATACAGTACATAAGAGGCAAACATGTAAACTGAATCTTTCCTCAGGAAGTTGTTGTCTGTAGCGTTTAATACCATTGTAGTTAAAAAAAACAACAACAACAGTGCTGGAAACTCTCTGGGATTAAAGAGTTTTACTTTTACTATTTGAGAATTCAGAGAACATCTCTCTCTGTCATTTATATGATATAGTTTATTTGTTCAGCTATAATGGCCATTATTTGTCGTTGTATTTGTTCGGGCACCTAGTGAGGATACCACCTGGGCGCCTCCCTAGGGAGGTGTTCCAGGCACGTCCAGCTGGGAAGAGACTGAGGGGTAGACCTAGGACCAGGTGGAGGGATTATATCTCTTCGCTGGCCTGGGAGCGCCTTTGACAACCACCTCTGACAACCACCTCTGACAACCACCTCTGACAACCACCTCTGACAACCACCTCTGACATCCCCCAGTCAGAGGTGGTTGATGTGGCCAGGGAAAGGAAAGTTTGGGGCTCTCTGCTGGAGCTGTTACCTCCGCGACCCTGACGGAAAAGCGGGAGAAGATGGATGGATGGATGGATGGATGTATTTGTCAATTCAGAGCTATGGGGACAAATGTCAGACAAGATTGTTTTCCCTGCCATCTTTTTGTGATGAGGAAATATAGGAGACATCAGCAAATCAAAGCCATGGCTGGTTACAGACACACTGCAGTAAGTATTGGCTCTGAAACCAAGCAGGATGTTAGAATTTAATGTTATGAAAAACACCCCGCTGGCTTTGTAGTGGATGTGCCAGAAATAAATTGCTCAGAGAGTTCAGGCTGGGCTCAGCAATAAGAGACACAGCCGATCTGCTGGTGAACTTTCAGTTGTCGCATTAAGTTAAAAACAAGTAATGCTCACAGTTTTAGTGTTTTGAATCCAAGGGATGCTCCTTGCCATATGAAGACACTATTCCCTGCACTATCATGTGATGAGCACTAGATTTAAATGTGACCCGCGGCGCTTTGCTGCACATTGACCCCATTCTATCCCCCATTTCTCTCTCGCTTCAGCTGTGCTTATAAACGCTAAAATAATAAAAACACAAACAAATTAAATTGAACAATAGCGATATAAACCAATATGCTGCTGATTATGCATCAAAGTGCCTCCAAGTAATTTAAAATGCAAATTGTGATATTACTGGGGTGTTTGTTCTGTAAATTGCATTTTTGTGGATTTTCATACTGAGCTTCAACCTATCGTCACACACTTTGGTTCGATAATCATTCATATAAATTGCCAGATTTAGAGGAAAGTTACAATCCCCCAAACAATCAGTTTTAACAAAAGGTTAAATCCGCTTTTACACCCCTACCATGAGGAGCAGGGGGCAGACTGGACTGGTTCTGCTAAGACCTTGGATAAACTTTCCCCACAAACATAGGCCCAGTGCCATTCTGTCTTGTAGAAAACGATTCCTGCAGGTGGCCAGACAAACTGCTGTTCGGCTCTCTGCTCGGCCCGATGCCACCAGCACAGCCAGATTGACCGAGTTTGTATTCAAGGCGTACGGCGAGGTTTGACATTCTCACTCTGCAATTAGCCCTCTGGGATCTGGCTTGTGCTCGGCTTAACTAGGATGCTGCTACAGAGTGCCCACCAGCATTATGGAAACCATTCAAACTATTCACACTTGCTGCAAATAGAAGCACATGTTTACATTTTTGCAACATCAGGCGAGTTTTAGCTCTAATCTGTTGTTCTTACTGGATATGACAGATGAAGGAAAAGCTTATGTGTGCTGATCCATAGGGGGGAGAATCACAGACGAATATCCTCTAACCCTGTGGTATAACTCTGAGATCCGACCTTGGTATTGTCAGACACCCTCACACAAAATACTTTCGAGAAATTCCGAAGGAAAATGTTGTTGCTGAAGACAGCCCCGCTGCAGGCGATGGCCAAAGCCGGCAAACTGCAGATGGTCCTAGTCTTCCGTTTGTCTCAGAGCTGTCCGGGATGCCTGCAAGCTAAGCATGCTTTGGTGCCCACTGTGATGAGGTTCTGTCATCTCTTCATTCACTGGTCAATGTTGAGAGGTTGGGGTACTTTACTTCCATCTCATTTCAGACTCATGGAAAGAAAATGCACAAAATACAAATGAAGGTGTTCATTTCACTAAAGTTTGTTTATTGACTTCTCTAGATTTCCTCGTTCAACTAAACTAGCATTTGATAGCCTCATTTGCATAATGAATTACATTTCCGAAGCACAACACATAAAACAAACTCTGGATGTTTAATGGTGCCTCTATTAGTTAATAGTTTACACTAATCACCTCTATGGGAAATGTTATATCTTTAAAGGTTGTTTTCCTGAAATGTTTCTTATTCTTTTAACTAGAAAACTCTACATATTACTTTCCAGTGTCACTCCTATCTGTATTGTAGGGTTTTTACAGAGGGGTTTGTCCATATATCATTCATAGCCGGATTTATAGAACATTTACCTAAAACCTTAGCAATGGCTTTTGATAGTATTTTCAGACTTATGGTGTGGTACAAGCGATATCTAAAATCCTCTCTGTAAAATATTGGACGTAAAAATGGCAGCAAGGTGAAAGCAACATTGTGTACCTGCTGGAGGAGGCCAAAGGAGGGCCTAAAAACACCCCAATTGAGCTAAGATGCATTTGACTATTGACTACATAAATCCAGCACAAGTCACCAGATGATTAATTGGCATGTGCGGTGCAGTCAGGCTCAACCCCTCCCACTGTCAATACCAAAGAAAGAAATCATATAAAACCATTATCCTCACTATCAGCACCAAGAGCGGGTAAACACACCGATCACTCATAATAAGGAGCTAATGATAAAATCCCTTTAACATGAGGCTTGTGGCTCCTACACCCTTTTCACCAGGTAGTGTCTGCATTACTCTCACTGCTCAAATGATGGCTGAGCTGTCATCACTGTTGAAAAACACCCGCCCCCCCCCTCCCCCACCCCCCTAAGGACACTTTGTCAGCACTGAGCAGCTCGTGCAATGACAGACGGCTTCACCGCGGTGGCTCACACACAGATACCGCAGCTCCTTTCCTCCTGTAGCGGTCAGACTGTACAACCACCGCAGTCCCCAATAAACCACACATGCTGACACACACACAGAGACACACACAGAGACACACACACTGACACACACATACACACCATTCTCACCGTAACACCATTGTTGTTCAATGCACTTCTAACGCCTTATTACTTTTGTTACTAGCTGCTATTTTTTATACGTTGAATTACTTCATCATGGGTGTGCATTTGAATCGATCTAAGTGTGCTTGCCTCTTTATTTTATATGTGAGGCCTCGTTTCTTTTCTTTCTTTCATCTGTATTTCCCTTTTGCTGTTAGGTCATTGGTAATTTCCCAGATGTGGTAGGAGTAAAGGATTTCTGATTGTCTCTGCGACTGGTCTGTGGAGGTTGCTGGAATGTCTCACACGTGTTAAAAAAAAGTCTAATTACCACACAGGTCACAGCTTCTCCTCTGCTCAGGGCACTGCCACATCACACATCTTGTTAAAGTGGGTGTCAGTTCATTTGACCCCTCAGACTTCGAGTAGATTACCTGGAGGACTTCATCTCTCTGGGTTTGACTGTCAGGTAGGCTGGACAGGAAGCTGCTCCTATCTCCTACAGACACTGAATTAATTTGAACAAGGCAGCAGATCTCTACTCTGTCCTTTTATCAAGGGGTTTGGCAGATTCCACTTGTTTTTATACTAACCTGCTCTGAAATCTACCAACTGAAAAGACTACAGCTTTTTCTCCGTGAGCTCTCTAATGTTTTGTCACATCAGTCAAATGTAAAAAGGCAGCAGAGGCTTGGGGAGCATTAATGGGATAAGACGACAGCACCAAGTGCCCAGGACGTTTATTGGATGTGTGCTTAAGTCCTGTCGAGCAAGAGCGAGAAACTGTTAAACACATCAGACAGGTTTCACTCTCAGAGGCACAACCACCGCTGTGGCACAGGGACACAGCAACAGCACTATAAAAAGAACATCTTATCACCGAAACCATCACAGACATGTTTATGCCCTCTTCAGGAATAAATGCACTTACAATATTTTCCTGAGAAACATTTTAAATTACTGACATCGTTGTATTGATTCCAGCTACTTTTAGAAAATATGTCCTTGTAAAAAATAAAGCATATTTATTCATTCAATCTTATGAATTTGCCTTTCCTGTTTACTTTATGGATCTACACTTTTCCTGGTCAACCAGGTGAGGACGAGCATTGATAAGGAGATGATGGAGATACCGTATGTCATATTTATTCCTAATTTGGACGTTTTCTGTTAAATATATTTGATAAGAGACGTATGCTGCTGGAACATGTACATAACATTTACATTAGAACACATATCAAAGGGACTTTTCTTTAACTATATATAAAGTGGTACTTTTTTCATGTCTTTCATTTGAATTTGAATGCAGTGTTTGTATCAGATAAGAAATACTTCATTTATACTGGGAGAAATTGGGAACACAAGATATCATATAAACAAACGGTAAGTAAAAATGTCTAATAGAAGATAGAAGATAATACAAGTCATTTTTAAAAGTGTAAACAAAAAAAGTCCAGCACATTGACTCAGGCTTTATCTTTAGGGGAACTGTCTTTATACCAACTTTAAGAGTACTGGCCATCTGCAGTACAGCAAACCTAAAACACCAGGATACAAAAAAGCTTATACTCAACATGTAGAACAAATTACCTGACAAGGTTTGATGATATAACATATTTCCACTAAAATGATGTTCTCTAACGTACCACCTCCCAAATATCTATTTGCTGCTCTCCTGCCCTTCTATTATTTTCTATCATCACTCCTCCATACAACACAACGGCACTCAATCTGAAGAACTGACTGAAATTCACTCACTACTTCCTGCAGTAATAAAGACTGAAAGGGTCTCTCCTTAGTGAGCAGTACATTTAACTTATGGACACTAATGAATCATCATTGTCTCTAACAGTTGTGCATAGGCCACCAGTGAGTGACGGCGGCATGGCTATACATTTCCCTTAGTTAAAAAATAGTGGAAAGTGAATATTGTGCAAAACATTTAAAAAATAACTTAAAAAACTGAGTGAAGAGTCTTAATTAAAAGTGAAGGATTCCCACTAAAAAGCTTACTTCTGTATTCACAATGCAACAAGAATTAAGACACTAAACTCAACTTGAACCTGAAGGCATCCCCAGGACGGAGCTGCCATCCATGGAGGAGGACCTTTAAGCCCAGCGCTACAGGAAAAAGCAAATGGGATCCGGTCTCGCACCACCGGGCTCAGGGCGGCTTCATCCCACAGGCAGTGAGAGTGCTGATGCTCTTGAACTCATCATTTGACATTTCACTCACACCGCACTGGTGCCTTTTTACTACCCGTTTTTACATGCACCCACTGCATTTTATTTTGTCTATCTTAAAGGGTGTTATATCACTACTGTACACCAGTCACAATCATATACTTATACGTATCATTTATTCCTTTTTTTCCCCTAAATTCACATTTTTACTTGCATCTTTTTCTTTTTACACATTTGTAGTGATAACAGTCATTTAACTGATTACAACTTAGTTACTGCAATTGTTGGGCATGTGACAAATAAACACTTAAAACCCAAAAACAATACACATCCAATCAACAAATTGTCAAAAAGGGAAAACAACCAATATTCTTTAGCACCACAAAACGCAATTCAAAGTTGCACGAACACTGTATTTTCTTAAGTAGTTTCTTCACTACAGAGATTGCAAAGTCGAAAGTAAAAATAGTGAAATAGAGTGTCTTACAAAAGGAAAATAAGCTGTGTGTCCAAATAAAGAGGGAAGGAGAGGCACAGAGGGAAAAACAGAGGGGGTAAAATGAGAAGAGGCGGTGATGTGGAGCCGCCCGGAGCTGCACTCAGCTTTTAAAGTTGAAAGAGGACCCTGTTGTTTCCAGGAAAAAACTTTCCAGCGTCAGACACTAATAATCTATTTTGTCTGTTGAATTTCTTTTATTATTCTTTTAAAAAACACATCGACCCTTCTAAAAGTTGAGAGCTTTCTCGGTTCCCACATGAGCTCTTCAAAGACGCTCATGCTTTGTACCACACACAGATGAAGTGACTGTTAAATCGTTTAATGCCACAATAGGAACACTTATGATTCATTAATTTAACAGGGACAAAGTCTGGCCCTCATCCCTGTTATTCTGTGTATCTCTACTTTTCGGAGCTGAGTGTTTTTACCTTTAGAGGGTTTCGTTCATCAGGTGTTTTTGAATACATGAAAATGTTTTTTCAAGATAAAACTACTGATCTACTTCAGTGCTGCAAGTAAACACACTTAATATGTCCTTATTAAAACCAAAATAAACAAGAAACAGCCACTAACCACTAAATCTCCTATCAGTACTTCATATTCAGCTTTCCTGTCATGTCTCACATTTCACCAGCAACATCTTGCTTACAAGGCCGAGCAGCAAAAGCAGCACGTCAGCAGCTCAACGTTCAACGACCACTGACACTGGATCTGTTCGGCTACAGTGCACACTGTGACAGCGCACGGCAATACTACATCATGTACCTTTCTAACAATGTATGTAAGAACAACAAAAAAAACCTGATGAACAAATCTGAAACATGGGAAGTGATGAAGAAAAACTTCAAGAGTCATTGAGTCAATAAACAGCCACATGAAATAGATTTGAAAAAACCCTAACTGTTATAATGTGTATGTACTACATCAAACTTCATTATGAAAATAACACCAATATTCTGTTATAATCTACCACAATTTATAATCAGCTTTAACGCTATTTGTAGTAGATGATTGTTGTTATTAAATGTGGGGTTTTATGCAGAAGTAATACATTATGTGTGTGCATACATGCATTATGTCATAACCAATAAGGATGGATGATATCTTTGCCTGCACACGTTATAATTGTAGGAAGGCTAAAGAATAATGTGACACTTTAGCTTTGGCTAGTAAAACATAACCTACCAATTAAGTAGTTTGGTTTAACATGAAATGCAAAGTTTGGTTAACATTTAATTTCAGTGTGGGCGTTATTACATAATGAAGTGCATTTTGTTTGCGATACTTCACAATTGCTATAAATATGCACCATAACACCAAGAAAAATTCCTCCTATGTGTTAACCTCCTTGGCAATAAACCTCTTTCTGATTCTGATTCTGATTCTGATTATGCCGTTACACACATCTCAATGCCCAGATCACATCACCACTCACTCCCACGGAAGACATCACACTAAATATATCCAGTAATACCTCTTGAGATAACTGAACTGAACATAACGTGTTTTAAATGGGCAGAGTGCCCCTGTACAGTATGTTTTACTGCCAATATCGTGCAGTTATGAGCTGAAAAATCCACTGATTCTCACAATAGCATGGGAAATAAAAAAAGATGTCTTGTAATCCTAGTTATAATAAAAGCAGATGCCCGGGGGAGCACCTTTCATGGCTTAGCTGCTGCTCCTTCGCTGCCCTGAAAGCAGATACCACTGACTCTCAGTAGAGGAAGTAGGACCGAAGTTTTCATTTTCATGTGTCATATTGTTCGATCAGATCTGAATATTAAAACTCTCTGCAACAAATCTCAAAACCCAGCATAAGGTTTACGTCTTAGGATTTAAGTATGATTCACTAAAGGCATCCATAACAGCGTGTTTGTATAAACCAGTATTGATGTTCAATTTCCTAAACAAAAGCGTACAGGAAGTTCTGCGAGGATCACTCACTTACCCTTCAAAGGTCAATCATTAGAGCTATTAGCATTAGTTGCGTATAAAAATACTATAAATACACATGTGATAGAGGGACTACAGAAACATCAAATGTCAAATATGTTGACTAGAGAGTCAAGCAAAGAGGTGTAGGTGCTGGTGGAGAGCAACAGGGTGTGACAAGCAGCCACTGCAGGGAATAATGAGGTGCTGCAAAAGGTTAAGTGACCAACAAGGACTTGTGTGTAATGCCTCATTTAGAAAATGTCACTTGTGTGTATTGCTGTGTAACACTGAGCTACTGACTGCAAAAGAAGCTCCAAACCCTGACACTAACAGTGTGTACATGCAGACATTCGGATAAGGTAACTCACTTGAATGAATGGAAACAGGAGGCCCACAGCGAAGTTACACAGCCAGTTCACTATTCCAGCGATCATGAAGGCGGCAGGTCTGTAGGACTGTTCGAACAGTTCCCCTGTCAGGACGAAGGGGATGCCACCTGACAGAGACAGAGAAGATCATTAGTTACGACAAATTGAAATGAAGTTTACATTTGTGTTGAGTTCAAGATCAATAATTTCTCTCCAGAGTTGCTGACTCCAGCTTTCAGTCATATCATCTCTTTCTGTCCTCTTACCACGTTATGAAATGAATAGTAATGTGTGTCTGAACCTCTACTATCCCCCTGTTCTGTTCCGGCAACACATAGTCCTGTTTATTGAAATAAACTCAGGTAAAGCTTGCATTACAATTTCATGGACACTACAGAGATACAATCACTCATTTGTTTGGCTGAATTGAAATTTTAGGTTTATCAAGTTCAACTAGAGTGACATTTTTTAATAAACTATTCAAACATTTCTTGAAGGTAAGAAAAAACTTCACCCAAAAACAACCTCAAGAGAAACATGGCTGACTGTGGAAGACCAAGAGCTACCTAGGTATAAGGTATGAATAATTTACATTGTTAAATGCAGGTGTTTTTGCAAGAATGAAAACATAGTTGTGAATATTTTTCTCTATTTATGCTAACAGATCTCCCTAAATCCTACATACTGGACCTTTAATGCACCAAAATTGCATGTAAAAAGTTACTTTTAGCTGCATCGAGCCCCAGGTTAAAGTACTCTGCTGATAATGTTGTAGTATAATATCCTTCGTAAAACGCTTCAGGTTGTCCATACAGATATGTTTGATATGTTTTGTTCGCAGTTTAATCATTTTAATGTTGTTGATAGTCATATTTCTTCCAGCCTCTCCCCGAGTTCGATGTGCAACATTTTCCAAACCTCCGAGAGCAGATGTTGACATTTGGAAGTTTCTGGCTGGCAATTAGTCAAAGAAGAAGGATGACATCATAAAAAAAAGAAACTCCTGAGTTAAAAATAAAAGATAATCATTTATCCTGATGGAGTATTGCAAACTCAGTGAAGAGCACTGGGGAGCAAAAAAAAAGTCCCAATTTCAAGGAAAAATGCTGATGAAGCAGCCTAGTCTCATTACAATAACCTATTATGTCCGACACAAACAAAGAGTCTAAACTAGATAACACTCCCAGTCATTTTTGTTGAGGTTTGTACTGCAAATGGTGCTGACGTCACCAGTTTTTATTATCTTTAATTCAGAGACAGTTAGAATAAAGAACAATAATTAAAATGTAACTGACACAAGCTGCTGAATTCATTTAACAAGGTCTGTAATGGATAAACTATAATTGTACCACTCAAATATCCCCAAACTATTCGTAAGGAGGTTTGAAAGTTTTGTGAAGGCATACTTTGAGGCTTTATGAATTCATTGTTGGGATTTTCAGGCACTAGCATAACCAAGGAGAGCGGCTAACCTTAGTGATCATTTTCAATGACTTCCTTACACATTGTTCAACAACAGTTTGGCTGTGATTGGTTAGCTGGCTGGCTCAGTTGTGATTGGTCAACCGCTTATAGAGGTTTCTCCCTTTAGCCTATCACGAACAATGTGTTGGAGCTCTAGCCATAGAAAAAATAGTGTTACCCTCGGGATGTCACTATGTTCCTGAAGTTAACAAAGGAATCTAATTGTAGTGTTTCAGGCAGATGAACTCCCGCAAGAGGAAACTTTGGGATTTAAGACTTTGAAGACCAAGAACATGCACAGAAACCTATATAAAACACAGGGGAAACAGGGAAACAGGGAAAATCCCAAAAGCATTATAGGGCCCCTTTAATACAAGACCCACGAATCTTCTACACAAAATGTGTTCATTTCTCTGCCCCTTTCATTTTAAATACAAGAGGAATACCACTGTTGAAAGCCTTATGAGATAGATATAAAATGAACTATATTTCATATAGTTCATTCCAGGCATTCTTCTATGAACCCCGGCTGCAGAGTTTATGCAAGAGCAAGCTGCTCAGGGGGAAAGATGAAGGTAGAGGAGAAGTTTAGGGAGATAGTGACTTGTGTGCAGGACTGTATGCATATAGTATTTCTTTTATAGAAACCAAGATTACATGTCTTTGTTGTTGTGAAGATTTTGCAAATTACTGATAATATTTCAAAGTTCAAAATGACACACAAACTAATATTTCAGAAACCGCACAAACAAAAAGATAAAATGATGCTGGTTATGTGGTATCTGGACTACATGTTATCTGGCCTTTTGGAATAAGCGGCAGCCTGGCAGAATGTTGCTCCATGGCGGTAGATAGGGCTCATTGTAGGGCAAGGCATGCTGTGAAATGCTGTACAGTATGTGAGCAATTACAGAGTAGGCACATATCTCACTGTTCCCTGCCAAACTGCATTAAAATGATTTAGTTCTGTAACGTAATGTACTGCATGTTTGGCTACTGTCCTCAAAATGTGCACAAACATCAACTAATGCTAAATAATTGCACATTGTGTACCTAAATCTGTGGATGTTGCATTTCCCCCCTCCCCCCCCCCCACACTGCAGGCTATCTGTTGTTACATAATTAGCTCTTAGAAGACAGTTAATGAGCTACAAGGCAGAGGGGAACTTTCAATAAGAGCTGCAGAAACGGAGGTATGGCTCACATTAGCACTGAGCATCCTCTTAGACTTAATTGGTTTCTATAATAAACCGCCTTATTATTGGAATAAGATGCCTTGCTGTTAAACACACCAGACCAGCTGATTAAAAGACATGTGAGAGAGAGAGAGTGTGTGTGTGTGTGTGTGTGTGTGTGTGTGTGTGTGTTTGTGTGTGTGTGTGTGTTTTCACGCATGCACTGAGTTGGTCAGATTGCACACCATGCATGTATAAAAGCCTGATAAAAGATATACAGTAAACTCAATGAATGGAAACAAGAAGTGCAGATGCCCTGGTTCCCTGAGAGATCCACACTGGAGGACAAGGTGAATGTGTTTTATTACCAGGGTTGTATGTTCCTAAGTCCATTTACCTTTTATTAAAACACATTAGGATATTTTATAAAAGGGTTTTCTATTCTCAGCAACAAACAAAATCCCCCAAGGGCACATTTTAATAAAAGTTTCCCTGGGTCAATACGCTGTAATCGCTGAGCAATGGCTTATAGTGTATACTGATAGAAGACTCCTTGAAACCTACACCCTTAGATTCATGGGGATACTTAGATAATATCAACAAAATAGGGCCCTAGGACCATAAGTAGCATTTTCACAATCTCCCATGTTGTTTACAGAAACAAGATTGGAATTGAGTGAAGACATCTATTACCAGACTGTTTCAGAAATAGCCAGTTTACAAGCTACTTAAAAAGCAGCAAATTAAAAGTGAAATTGTCCACGTTACAGTCAATGAATTCCATCTCTTTTTTCAGACTGATAATCTCTATGCAACCAAAGCCTGCTCCATTGTGATTGGTTAATACTATTCAGACTACATACCACAGCTCTCATATGTAGGTATCTGTTTATAGAGACCGATGTTTTTGGGTTGTTTATAAAAAAAGTTCTTATGCAGTGAGATACCAAAGCTTCTTCTGCTTCTTTTGTTCAGCAAACCCCAGGTTTTTCCATTATAGGACCGACACAGCCAAGTAACTCGAGCTAATCAGATCACAGAACATGTAAGGAACAATAGAAATGTGCCCTTCTTATTTAACAGCTGCTACACCTGAATGCGTCTGAGCAAGTTTGCAGTCGTTGGTATTACTTTTAGAAGCTCAGTTTTATTCTCACCAATGCCCCATTTACACCTGGTCTGTATCTGGATGCATTATCTGCATAATGACATCAAATTCATTGGCAATTCTGCTCATCAGTGATAGGATCTCTATATGCAAATCAGAAAGGACTGACGGACTTTCCATCAATTATGGCAAACAGGCCACCTCCAGTTGTGGTCATTCTGATATTATCGGATACCACAATCACACCTGCATTTACATGAGCATGCATTCCTTATCCAAACACAGATTGCATGCTATAGAGTCGGAGTAAAAAAAACGAGATGTTTTGGAAAGCTTAGTGAGGACCAAAATATAAAATGGAGGGAAAAAAATTCAATTTTGACTGGTTTAAGGTTGTACTGTCAACCAATCAAAACAAACAAATATAAAAAACTGAACTAGGAGTTTCTGATATTCACAGCCCAAGGTATTTAAGCAAATCATCTGCAAGGATTTTGCTTCGTGACTTCCCCTGAAAAACAACCTTTAATCCCACACAACATGAACCTTTACAGAACTGTACAACAGGTTTGAACAGTTCATGTATTCCTCTCATTAAGCCAACACAATAATCATTGTAAAGCTGAAATGGCAGTTTCAGTCGTTATTGGCTGTGTGCTGCTCTAATGGGCAAATAAAGCATCCATTCTACTGACTGTAAAATTGCATGGACAAAGTGTGTGGGCACTATTCCTGTCTTGTTAGTAACTAAATCTGCCTTCTCTCGACTTTAAGGAATCCCTTTAGCAGAGGAAATGTAACTTAGAAAATGTAGATAAAAGCAATGTGGTTCTTATGACAGGATAAGGACTCACATGCCACAGAAAATATATTATTTTCTGGATGCAGCCACAACAACAATCACACCAGTTCTGCTAAAAGAGGACAAATCGGCTTCACACATGCAGGGGCTGTGTGTGTGTGTGTGTGTGTGTGTGTGTGTGTGTGTGTGTGTGTGTGTGTGTGTGTGTGTGTGTGTGTGTGTGTGTGTGTGTGTGTGTGTGTGTGTGTGTGTGTGTGTGTGTGTGTGTAGTTTGGGAGTGCTCGGTTTAGATACGTTACGAGATAATCCGCTCAGAACAAAGTAGTATTTTCCAGGGATTTGTGTGCCCCTGTGTGTGTGTGTGTGTGTGTGTGTGTGTGTGTGTGTGTGTGTGTGTGTGTGTGTGTGTGTGTGTGTGTGTGTGTGTGTGTGTGTGTGTGTGTGTGTGTGTGCGTGTGTGTGTGTGTGTGTGTGTGTGGGATAATATGCAGGTTTTCATTCCAGTGTGTGTGTGTGTGTGTGTGTGTATGTAAAAGGGAGACAGAGAGAAGAGGAAAAAGGTCAGGGGAACAAGACATTAATGGTAGGAGAAAATGCTCATGTTTGCCAAACACTTATAAAGCAAGCCTCTGCCAGCAGTCTGACCCATTACTTTTGATAGGGTTTTTACAGCCTTGAATGCACTTGTTGCCACAGCATGTTCCATCTCGAGCTAAATGTACCTTGCTTGCATAAGCCCAGGGACCACACACTAATAAGACCATGTATGTTTTTTGGCCAGCATATGTACGGGTCTCACAGGACTGTGTGTTGAATCATGTGGGATAATATGCAGGTTTTCATTCCAGCCAAACACCACAGCAGCACAGCCAGTGTATTGAACATGAAATTAGGCGTGCTTTAATACAACATTACCTATTAAAACAATCCATCCTTATTGATTATTTATTGTTTAGCAATAACCCACGCCTACTGGAGATTTTGCTACGTATGTGAGCACTTGTTTGACAAACCATTCATTTAAAGACCTATAAGGAGGTGGTGTTTCTATTTTGTGGCCCATTTGTATTGAACGTTAAATTCCATCAAAGCCACAATGAGAAATATATATGATTTATGCGTTTTGGTTTTCTGATGGAGGACAAACTGAAAGTCAAACTAGCTCGATGGATTCTATATTGATGCAGCTGAATGTTTTATGTTAGAATCTATTAATACTGTATGTGGAACACAGTGCAGGTGGACACCAAATGCATCAAGTCCTACACTCCCAAACCACTGTGGCGGTGGTGGCGAAGTCCGTAGGTACTTGGCTTGGGAACTGGAAGGTCACCGGTTCAAGTCCCTTAAAGACCGAGTGCTACCGTCCCTGAACAGGGCACCATTCCCTACGCTGCTCCCTGGCGCAGTACAGCTAGGATGGGTCAAATGCAGAATGTAATTTTCCCTTCTGTGGGACGATAAGGGGTTCCTTTCTTCACTTAATCAAATAAAAAATAAAAAAACAACACTTAAAGTGATTTGCTGTTACAAAGTTCTGACAAGATTAATCATTTTAAAGAAAGATTCACTAAGAGGAGCTTTTGTGGTTTCGTTTTCTACCCATCAAATCATACAATATTTATTATATTGGACACAAAGTTTCTAGGGTTGAAAAAATATTATACATCATGGGTTTTTAATAAACCAAAAGCTATTGGTGGAGACAGATTTAAAAGCCCAAATTAGAGAATATCTAAATCACATCAGCAGCCCACAATGACATTATAACACAAAGTCAATCTGGCAGAAATGAAACAGCTATTATTTCTGGTTTGGATTTGTGACAAGAGCTTGTGTGCTGCCTTCTGTTTCAGCTTGACCTCATACTCCATCACATTATTCGGGGGGTTGGGGGTCGGCCACACTCGACCAGTGCCAGAACCTTGATGTGATGTTTCTCGGGCAGAGAGCCACATGATGACAGGACAACGAAGAGAAGGCCCCGGAGGCCACTGCTTTATTCACTTTCAAGTGGTTCTGACAGGGGTTTCAACCAGCTCATCTGGATAGTTTATCCCCAGCATGTACGAGCAATCTTATTTCATGGCTGAGAGAAGGTTAAGATTATAAACCATATTTTAAATACCCTGCATTATGAGTCAAGAAATATTAATGATTAGATTTGAATTTGCTGGCATATCTTTCTAAAAGCAACGATCTAAAACGATTTTCTGGAAACGCTACCTTAAATTTGCCCTTGCAGTGACTCATGTGGTTGGCTCCACGTCACACAGATGTATGATTGTGATATTAACCAACATGCACTCTATAAATAAAGACTTATTATATAATAGGATGATAATGTCACCCTAGCAGAATGCTGCCCTCCCACACAAGCGCATGAAACGACCGTGTCACACACACAAGCAGCAGACACTTTGTGCACTCAACACGCGCATGCAGTGTGTTTGCGCGCAGGCATGCAACACACATGTCAGATATGGCATTAAAGCAGATTTTTAAATGAAAAAGCTTCCCATACTTTAAACTCATTGTTATTATCATTAAGCAAAGAGCAGCATTTTAATGTAATATTTATACGTATCACGGCAGGATCAGAAATGGCTTAACCTTTATGCGCTGCACCAGAATGCAGCTCACCACACAGCTGAGCGCTATGAAGCATGCTTTAGTTGTGCAAAATCAAACCCAGTCTTTTATTTTCTCTGTATGTTGCAACCACTAGCAAATAAAGGGAACTTTTAGGGGGAAATCACATTTTTAACGAAATGACAGTACAGCAAAAGCATGTGGACGAGAAAGAGGAAGAAATTAGATGTTAAATTATTGCTAAGTAAAGAAAGGGAGAGACATGGAAATTAAATAGAGAAGAAAGGAACAAAACAGGGAGAGAAAAGGAGAGCAGAGGTCTCAGCAGCAAATGTAAGAGCATGGTTAAGGGATCCTTACAGTCCTGACAGTAAGCTTATGGTTGAAACCCTACAGGGACCCTCAGTCTTTCTTTGGATGAAAGAAAAAACAGATCGAGCTGTTAACGTGGGATGAATCCTGAAGTGAGGACATCTCGGGTGTACTCCTCCAAAGCAAATGTTTTCGAGACCCCGAGAGAATAAATCATCCCTGAGAGGCTCTAGCCAGAAGATCAATGTCACGGACATAAAGAGTTTGTAAAGCAAACATTATTTACGGATTTTGAGTACACAAAGCAATATTTGTTAGGGCAAACCATGCAAGGAAGGACAACACCTCATATTCCTGAGATTTTCGATTCAGGTTTATGGTTTTATGCTCAATGTTAATGTGGCAAAGCGTTAAAAAAGAAGCTCGCCTTTTTCGCTGAAATATGTTTTATACATAACTGATAGTATTAATAACAAGACATTTTTCAAAAAGTTGGTAAACACAAAGATAATCAGAGCCACCACACAAACAAAGTCACCCACACAGAAATACCTTCAAGTGTTCAGGAAATGATCTGTCTCACAAAGTCAATCCCTTCCTTCATTTTTTTTTCCTGTTTTAATTGAGTCTTTCTGCCACACATCACTAACTTTCACCTTGGCTGGAGTTCATACTCGTCTTCGACACTTCTTTCCCTGTACATCTTGCTTGTTGCTCCTTAAAGGCAGCAAATGCCCCTCGTCTTTACAGCTCAACCTGGTATCAATCATTACATGATAACGCTCACAACAGCAGCTCTGACTGCCCAACGTGTTTGTTCACATTCCCCGTGAAAGGTGATTCATCTTGTTCAATGGTCATCTATCTTATCCTCTATGACCTGCCTGTCAGCAGGCTGTAACCCCCTCTCTATCTATCTTCCACCTATACGGTCTTTTCCGTTCCCAGGAGAATATAGTGAGTACACTATACACCTCTATGATGAGACCAAAGTGTTTGCTCTACCATGCTTTGGATACAAACACAGCAAAAAAAATCCATAGCTGTCAGGACGAAATTCACTTACAATACATGTTGTTGATGGATGTATCCAGCCTTTCTATGAGAAATGCTTGCAAAAGCATCACGTTGTAGTGAACATGTTACATTACAACCTTAGGTGTTTAACCTTTGGCCTAGTTTATCACTTTCTCCTTCCTCTGTCTCTATTCCCATGGCATAGTTCTTTGGCCTTCGGGGTGCTGTAATCTCCCTTAAGGAGGAGCAGCTTGGGCGCATCATTGTTGACAGTTTCTGACCGAGCACAAGCTGACCTGAGATAGTTTAGATAGATACTTAGGTTCCCTGACGTACATTCTTTTCCTCATGTACGACAGCTACAGTTAGACTCAGGATCCATATTTGTTTAGTCTGGCGACTGAAGAATGTTGATTCTCTATTCCGAACTACACTGCATTAGGGACACTGATATTCTTCCCTGATTACACTTGTTTTGACGTATCACAAATACGTTTATATTCAAGTCTGCAGAAAAACGCGCATTGAAGAGGTCGGGTTGGCTGGATAGGCATTGATGGATTACTGAATAAGCCAAACATGCAGGGGTCCCCTGGCCTTCACTTACAACATGTCACTCTAAGAGACACGCACCAACCAGGAAAAGGCTCTGGAAAACAACTACAAAAGGTGCAAAACCATAAACACTTGGGAAACAACTCTATAGATATACAAGACAACAACATAAAAAAAAAAGCTAAATAACTTTTAAGTGCTGTCTCAAAATCCCCTATGTGGTGTTCCAGTTACTTAACTACTAAATGTCAAAAATATCTCACAGAAAAAAATGTTTGAATGTAGTAAAGTAAATGTATAGAGTAGTAGAAAATGAAATTATAGTAATTATAGTCCACTACTTTGTACTTTAAGTGAACAGTAAATGTAGGTGAGACCTGAAATAAGAGGATGTATTTAAAAATGAAGTACGTTTTCAACAGGTGTGTCAAACGACTCACTGTAATGTGAAAGAGATGTTCTGTGAGCATAAATTGCTTGAACAGTTACACTGAATAAATGAACATACATGAATTAACTGGCCGATGTGGACTGATCACAATCAAGACGGGCGCATTAGTGCAAATGAATTGAATTTAAATCATGGGACAACCATTGTGATGCAAAGTGGAGGAAAACAGAACCAGGAGAACATTTGTATCTCGCGATCTGCCTGTAAACAAGTGAGGGCCATTTTCAAATATTGACGCACAATTTACATTAGGACAATGAGGGGTTCAGTGTGATGTGACAGGGAACGACAATTATCACCAAACAATGAGTATCTATCGCGAGTGCTCCAGTTGCTTTTCCATATTCAACTCCAGACACCGTCTCGCCATAATGCACAAAAGAATAACATTTGCATTTTATCTCACAAATGAAATTTAGAAACACCAGGTGGGCTTATTTGTATGCACCTGCAAATAACCAAATCACGTAATGGTTAAGATGTTGACGGTGAAACATCGGAGACTGTTGACCTCGCCAGCTTCAGTCTGGAACTAATTAATTGGTGCAGAAAAGGACTGAACGCCACAGCTTGAGGCTTGAAACAATTGAATATTAAGAAAAGCAAAGATGCTCTCGAATTCATCTGGCTTCTATTACGGTATAAAGGCACATAAGAGTCCCTGTTCACATTCAGTGTTATCAGCCACCCTCCTGTAATTTAATAAATGGTCCTAAAATGAAGCATTATACTGAAATGAGCTTAGCATAAATTATTGAATTATAATTAAACATAATTATTATCTGACATTTAGTGTGCATATGAATAATGAGCTGGCGCTAATAGCTAATAGATTTGAATCAGAAAGTGTGTGTGCCTGTCTACATTTGAAACAGGACATCGTGTGTGTAGCTGACTGCACGGCCGAGGTTTGGTGGAATTTTCTTTCGCTACAGCTTGGAGGGTAAAACCAATACAGCGGTGTCAGGGACATCAAATGTAGAAGGAAATCAACAATTCACAGACATATTTTTAAGATCTGTACAAAGGATGTATGAGCAGTTAATCTGTCATGCTACAATGTACATTTTACAGTTTTTCGGAGGGTGAAAAATAGCTCTTGAAACCAGACAATTTGCTGGCAAGCAACGAGCTACAGCGCCTAGAGGGCATAAGCCAAGAGGGGAGGGAGGGCAGGAGGGGTTTTCCTCGTTCGGATTGTGCTTCTATGATATAGTGATTCAACTGATGGGATGGGGGAGCCGTTTTGGAAGATTTATTGACTTTGTGCTGCAGTGTGACTGTCCACCCTGCCGTCCCAAACAGTTACGGATGAGGGGAGTATGGTCTCTCTGGCTGGCTGTGTAAAATATGTGGGAGGCTTTGTTTTACTTTAGAAAAGTAATTTACTGTTTCAAGGAACCACCTTCTTTGCCAGGCTTTCTGTTAATGTGGTCTGCATTGATTTATCATTTAAGTGTGTTGCTGAACTGGTTTCTAATGAGACTAAGTAGCACTTCAGAGGGGTTTTGTGTAGCACATCGCTAACTCGAGCCTAGGTTGTGCTTTAGGTGAGATCTGAAAATGCTGACTAAAGATTTTGATTATCTAGAGGCAAAGGGTTTGAAGTTTTGATTAATTTCAAAGTAACCACGGCTAATCTGCATGCTGTGTGTAAAATTTCTCAATGGGAAGCAGACATAATGACAACATGAAAAGTTGTTACGCACCACATGTCCTACGTATCTCTATAATGATATTTCTATACCCTCTTATTTTTAGTCGCACCCATAGAGCCTTTGCCGATGCAGACAGTGAGCCTGGCTCTGTGAAGAGCAGATGCGACATTTGCAGGAAAACAGACAAAAGGGAATAGATTGGAACAACAGGGGTGTATTCTGTGTTTTACAGACAAGTTTTTCCCTTGTCAGATTATCCAAAATGGAGTAATAAATCCCAAATTCGGGGAGGCAAAACTCATTTATATTCAGTTGTTGGGACACAATATTATAATGAGTTCTTACTCTTTCCATCTAGGGGGGAAATGCTTGTGATTGGGTTCTGATGATTTTTGTTATAACTTTTCCTCTCACTCCTCTCTTTCCAAACACAAGCACACAGCCTTGAGAGCGCTGTTTCTACCGGTATAATCAGACAGGTGCTTGGGCTTAAACCAATGCTTAGATGTGACGATTAAACCATCCATTCTTCAGACAATACCAGGATAGAGTTTGACCCTGTCTTACAGGACTTGCAGTATCTTATAGTATACTGCTGATTATGCTCTTAGAAGTGGTTAAGTGTGAGGGGAAGGGGGAGAGTCCTTCAGAGTTGATTGACTACAGTGTCTCATATCCAACAAATCTTCAGTGTCAGACATCAATTCATGCTCTCCAGTGTACCTCTTGACTTCTGGTTCATTGCTCCAAATGTTTCATTAAATGTATCACACAGTTCACTGCAATGGGAGGAAGGTTGCATGAATCAGACACCTTAAGTTCTCTAGCACAAGAAATAACTGAAGTGTTTTAATCTCTTGCTTGTGGATCCTCTTCTGTCATTGTTTCATTCATCTTTTACAGCCCTGACCTGTCTGTCAAAACAAAAACAAGCTTTAAAGAATGTTATTATTCTAATTAGGAAGAATGAAGAGCATCCTAATGATAATGAAAATAGGAACGCTTCTCAGAATAACTAAGCTCAAATATTGTCTGCCTAAAAATGAATTTTTAAGCATTTGATGACACCGTTGTAAATCCTTTAAAAGCATTTTTAAAGCCCCTTCTTTTTTTAGGAATCAACGCTGTCATATGATCAAAGTGATATTGAGTTTATTGTGACATGACTTTCTGTTTTTGCTGTGGGGGCTGTTTTACTTGAGTTTCTATTGACCCCTCACCTTTGTTCTCTGGCTGACGAACAGAGAGAAACACCATTTTATATCACAAAATGGGCTCACTTAAGGGGAGAAATAAAGTGAGAACAAAATAAGGAAAAACAGAAAAGGCTGCCCTCTGGACATTCACGACACACAGATTAAGGTGTGAGGAGCGGCTTCGTGGGTGTGAAGTTTATTGCTATCCAAAAAAATAAACAGACTCTGTTTTCTGTGTGAGTCACCAGGAAGTAATTATTATCCTTTTTCATCTGTGGAAAAAGTACACACTGATGACACATTTTGATCAGATCTGAAAGTACAATACCATGATTAAACAAGGCCGCCGAGCCAAGTATCTGAGGGGTTAGTCTCGCTTTGCCAGATCTTTCACACTAGATTTGCACTGCTGACAGAACAGGCTGAACACACACTCGTATAAATACTGTGTGAGTTTGTAGCCTTGTGATGTAATAAATAAGAGAGCAGAGGCACCTCATCCGCTCACATCTGAGCAGCACTTCAGTTTAGTTTCACCTCCATCATTTAGGTTTGCGTGTGTTTTCTTTTTTTTTTTACCATAATAGAATTGAAATGATGTGACAGCCTTGGTGATTTGCTTCGTTTCATCGTGTCTTCTGATTGCTTAGTTTGTAGATGGGGGTTCTTAAAGCAGTCACATTGCATGAATTTGCTCTAACGTGCCAAAGCTTTAAATATGCCAAAGATGTTCGTGATTACTGTAAGGTCACACCTACCATCTACCTTATTACCTTACTTAGTTTACCTCAAAATCATCATTAAGTTTCTGCTGTGATTACTACTTATAAAATGTTGTAAAATCCAGTTTGACAGTATTATAAAAGGTAGTATTTTGGATGCTCTTTTCGTCAATTTTCAAGCGAATGCTCGCTTATGACTGCAGAGGAGGAAGAACATCGGTTAAGATTGAAATCTGAGTAATATACAGTGTTGAGCAGCTGACTGCAGACGAGTCACTGCAGTCCCTAAAACCTGCAGGACCGTCAAGTTTGAGGAAGCTGCACCAAATGTTGAAGGAGACCCAAGCAGAGAATAAAAGTTACGTTGATGAGATCAAAGAAATCTTGTTGACAAAATAGTCATGGATGAGTCACACATTCACAGCAAGGAAGCTGAATGTGTGACTCATCCATGACGGGCGGTATGAGGAAAGATAAAGACCTTTTTGAACCCGAACGAAGGTAAACACGTCACAGTCATTTTGAAGTCAAAAGATGTACTTCAGAATTAGCATATTAGGGCCCCTTTAGGAACTTCCACACTGCCGCAGGAAAATCAAATTAGGAAAACTAGAAC
The DNA here is from genome assembly GCF_036324505.1 of Eleginops maclovinus. NCBI lineage: Eukaryota > Metazoa > Chordata > Actinopteri > Perciformes > Eleginopidae > Eleginops > Eleginops maclovinus. Next base: position 23,004,082 of record NC_086368.1, on the reverse strand, counting down.
CCTCATCATCAAGATTTCTAGAACCAAAAGGACGCAATTAAAGTGCCTTTATGTCTCAATAATTAAAGTACTTGATTTTAAAGGGTCATTCACAGTATGTTACAGCCCATGAAAAGGAGTTGGTACCAAATTAACACATCAGTGCATCGTTGTGCTAGGTGTCAGTCTCTGCTGTCACACATGGGAAGTACAACAACCTGCCAGTGGTGGTGATATTTATTTATTGATAGGAAGGAAGAAGCCCTTTGAGGACGATAGGTAATGCAGTAGAGAAATAACTCTCCCTCACCGCTGACTTTCAGGAGAATGAAATTTATAGAGTTTGTCAAATGTTATTCTGCAGCACTGACAGCTCCCGTTGTTAGAATGTATACAGCGCATATCAAATGCCAAGTGTCATCTACATCCCAGTGCAGAATACAGAAACAGATCCATATCTGGTCTTGTTGGGGTTGTTTGTTATATATGGTCTTGTTAGCATTTCATATACAGATACCGACATTTTAAGGATTGCCAAAACAGCTTGAGAAGAGTTGTTTTCTCAGGTTTGAAAGGTGGCAGAAACTGACACACTCAACAGGAGAGCCAGAAAAAGGAGTATCCACCATTTTCTAGTTAATGAGGTGTCAGCACATTTGAGGAAGCGAAAACGACAAATTGTAATTGAATGACCTTTGATGAATTCTTTCATTCGACTTTTTCATGGTCTAAAATAAAGTCTACATATTGGGTTTTGAAAAAATAATTACTTTGGGCGGCAAGCCCATGTACCAATCCAGCCTGATTTGTAGAACGCAGCCAGCTAACAAACTGCAGCATGATATATGAAACGTCTGGATCCTTACTGCTGAAAGAAAGTATTTCTCACGACTTCTGGATTAAACATTTCACTAGACCGCAGATTAATGCGTTACATCTTGTTGCATTTTACCCCGCTAATATGTAAATGAGTCTGCTTGTTTGCTTCATAAAATATATACTATCTGAGTGGTGTTCCTACACTAATGGATCTCGTCGTCATTAATCATAAAGGGACTGCGGTTGCCGCCAGTGACGTTACCCTCAGGTGCAAAGACCTTTAAAGCTGCAGTTGGCAAGTCTGGCTAATCGAGGGGACTTTGGCAACATTTTGAATGTTAACTACTCTCACGCCCCTCCCCACTGCCACCAAGCTCCCTCCCATTGCGTTTGCGCTTGTCAATGCATGTGCACCAGATTTCTGTGAACGCGCCCGTCTTTTCAGCATCGATCAACAACATGGATTACACAGAGATAGGCTGGCTAATCATAGATAGCAATTGCTAATGTCATTTAGTTTAGCGCATGCCTAGCTTGGCGTATGACAAACCATGTGACTGTTTTTGTGCCGATATTAAAAGTGTGAAACTTACGATGTGATTAGAAGAATATATTATAAGCAGCTAGGTAGGTTCTTAAGTAACTTGAGGCGTGTGCATGTCACATTGTAACGTGTGCGAGGGGGGAGGGGGATCTGTTGCGTGTGCACGAACTGTAGCCCTGCGCTGATTAGACCAGAAGAACCGGGCGCGGTGGATTTTTGCAAAACAAATAACAGGCTCTAGGTGTTTTTTTTTTCTAAAACCGGCTGATTTATGTTGTTCTGTCGGAGCATAGTGTCGGTTTCAGTGAATATGATCAAAACAATCCTGCCGACTGCAGCTTTAAAAAGCTCGTCCGGCCTGAGGTTTTTCTTTGTCTCAACCCACAATTGTTACATAAGCATCTGAGCATGAATTATAAGCTGCATTGAAAACATACGCAAAATATGTGAGTTAAGACAGTGTTTGTAAAGTGGGGTCCGTGGCCCTGTGTCAGAGGGTCTACAGAATCCTGTTTATATACACAATGAATTGCGTTGTATGATTTAAAAGTGCAAGTGTACAGAGTACAGGGCCAATTGAGGCTATAAAGCATGCATATGGTGTCCATTACTCCCACTTGGGTTAGCTTCAGGGCGACACAAACTTTTGTATATTATTTCAACACAGCCATTCTTTTACACTGTTTTTTAAAGCAGGGCTCGTTCTCTCAAAACACAATTCACAAAACCACACACTCAAAGTACAAAACACCTCATATATCTTGCAAAATGAAGCACTGCACCCAAAACTACATAAACACTTACCAAAACCAAAGTTTTGCGCCAAAGGGCACACAATTCATTCACATCACAAGGCACTTTGTCCAACCAACTCCACACGGATGTGATCAATCTAAAGCACACTCATCTTTATGGGCTTTTTCTGTATGGGGAGAATTATGCACCAAAGAAATATTTGCAGAAACACAAATATTCTGTTGTCACAAACCTCACTTATTTTTCTACACCACTAATGAACGCAACATCCATGCAAAGCACATACAGTTACAGTTATGTGAACAAAAATGTGCTCAACATCAAAGACAGTAAATGGAAAAGAAAACTTATAGAGACATCTTAGGCTGCAATTGACCACCTGGCTGAGTCTGGCCACATCATCAATAGGAACATCTTCCCTGCAGACATGGAGGGAAGAAGCTAGATCTGTGTTGAACCATCTACAAAGTCCATCTAAAGCACTTTCATCTGGCTCGCAGATAGCTTAGTGGTTAGAGCTGGTGACCTGCATACTGAAAAGTTTAGCCTAGTAGACTGGTTCGAGTTCTGAGCCGGTTGGTCAATTCTGGCGATGACTTCCCTTTCCCCCTTTTACTCTAACATCTCCAATAAAGGCCATCTGGCCAAAAGATACCTTTGTTCTGAAAAGCTTCCGTTACAAAATTCTGCACTAGAGAAATATGTGCAGAAACACCGATATACTGTTGGAACAAAACGCACTACCATGCATGCACAGGGAGAGTTGAGTGAACAAAAATATGCTTTCTATCAAATACAGTACATTGAAAAGTAACTTTGAGCTAGAAATATAAAGATTTATACAAAAAAATCGTTATTTTGATTTGTGGCCGAGCCGTGTGTGGCCCCAGCACCTCATCACCATCACAGAGGATATCTCCCCTCTCTCCCACTGCCTGTAGAAGAGGCATGAATACAGCGCTGACGCTCATACAGCTCCATGCTGAAAACAACTCCTCCATCGCTAGATCTCCCTCTTGCTCTTCCTCTCGCTGTGTCCATATATCCATTGTTGTTGTAAAAAGTTATGAAATGTAATCTTTTTATAGTGTTTACATCCTGATTATTGTGTCAAGAATAAAGCAGTTCCGTGTCTATGGTCATTTGGCGCATGTATTTGTTAACTGGTTCACGTGTGTCACATTTTTAATGACAGTGTTTTGAAAATGGCAAACAAGTGAATCTGACAGATTTCTGTGTCTTCCTGAGAGAACTGTGCGCAGTGTTTTGCAAAAAGTGCCAAGAAGAATTGAAAATTTAGTGCAATGGTGAGAATGTGTTTAAAGTTTTGGAGACTTGAGCTGAGGTTTTGCTCTTTGAGTGTCACTTTAAATAATTATGCTTTAGGTGTAGTTTTAGTGTGTTAGCAATGGCAAGAAACTGTATTATGTTTTAGTTACAGCACTTTGTGAATTCAGCCTGTGAGTGGTAAGGTTAAATGTTGGATTGTAAGGACTATGCCAGTATTGCTCATTTTCTGAAAGCTGAAGAGGTACAATTATTAAAACATGTAAAAACCACCCGTCACATTCCTTTGAAATTCATTCTGAAAGTATTCGAAGAAGCGAATAGCTTATGTTCAAACCCTTTCCTTTATTGCATATGGGCCTACATGGAGAGAGTAACAATAAAGGCAGAGCAGGTAATAATCCTGCTGAGATTTGAATCAGCCTCGACAGCTCTAAGACACCGCAGAGCGCAACTCCACTGGTTCCAAAACGTCAAGGTAACCGTTTCCTGATGAATTAACGGTATCTGTAGTTCCAAGTCTTCTTTCATACAGCATAATGTCCATTTTGTAATTTATGGTCCCAGTTGTATTTAAGTCCACTTTCCCATTTCATTTATGGTTCCAAAAAATAAAGATGGCAACAGCCAAAATGCCAAATTCAACACAACAGAGCCAAGACTTAAATCTGACTTAATTTTCTATACTCTCTGCGCTGCTCTGCAACATCGGACACAATTGTGCAGCACTTAAAGTAGTAATATTTATTAGTTATTATTTAAATGGGACTAATGGTCTTGAATCCAGGCTGTACATAGTTTGTAGCTGGCCCCATCAACTGAGAGCAAGATTTAAATGCACTGATAGTTACAAAAACGGAATGATTATTCACAAATGTTCTGCTCTGAACACAATTACAGAATACAAAGTGTTATTTGCTGGCAATTGAAAAGGGAAATTGCTTTCTCTACATCTTGTCACATGTCATTGGTGGTTTACAGAAATCTCTGTCTCTACATGACTAACCTTGCACAATATTTGCAAGATTTATCTCTCAAGTAATTTGGGATTAAGCACATGAGATCCAGTGTCTGGTTTGACACCTAACCATTATTACAAATGTAGTGTAGTTATGCACCTCAGCTCATCATAAGAATAAAAACTGCCCCAACTGCTTTCATAGTCTGCCATAATCTTATGCTTTTATCAAACTTTGATATATCTGGGCCATCGTTGCATGGTAAAATGACTTCAAAGGGAATTTGGCTCCTCATTTATACACTGACATGCTCAACGCAACACCTGGGTTCATCCCTCATGTGAATTCTCTTCTCTCCCCCTCCCAGTCATTCACCATCTCTAAGACATGAGGGGCTTCATTTGTTACAATAAACCATAAATCATCGGATCCTCATCATCTCTCTTCTCCAAAGGATTACCTCATAAGCGCACCTGAGCAAGGCACTAAACGATTAAAAGGTGGTGCTTTGCGCTGTGCAGCCGGCAGTTTTTTTTAACATTTTTTGACGTTATGCCTTCTTTTACCTTTCTTTTTTTAAATGACACATGTAGGCGTTTCCAATGTGCTTCTTCTAGTCTGCTTCGTTTCGTAGTTGTGTAAAGTCCCAATTTTTTCCCTACTTTGTACCAATCCACTGTATTAATCTCATCCTGTTACACTGAAGCACTTCATTGGATTAACCCTCCCTGGAGACTTTATAATTCAGAAGGGGCGTCTATATATGATGAGAGTGTAAGCTTCACCTTGAAACTCAAAGTCAACCTCCCACTGAGACCCAGTGCACACTCACACCGTCCCCTGTACATTTGCATTGCCATGCCATACTGTATATACTCTACGGCTACTTTTTAGTACGCTAACATATGACGGCACCTTCGGCTGTCATTCTAATTAGTGACACACTAGTTAGCTGATTATTCCACTTGTTTAAAGGGTCAGTTTACCCCCAAATCAAAAATACATATTCTTCTTTTAGGTTTGTGTTGCAGGTGTTGGAGATACCGAGCTACAAAAGTCAGCTTTCTCTCAAATCCAAAAGGATATGATAGCACTTGTTAGAAAGGACATTTTAAAACTCATCAGCAATACTCATTTTCAGCAAACATGACCCAGTTACTTAATATAATCTACAGAACAAGCTGTGAGCAGTTTAATGCAGGAGCTATCTTCTTTCCACCGAAATACACCTGCCAACGAGTGAGCATGATCCCCTCGTCCATGAGTAGAATCTTTCTATGGGTGATACAGATGGCGGGTGTAGTTGAAAATCAAATTAGTTTGGGCACTTTGAGCACCACAAGCCGAGAGCCAAGTAGTTCCATTATATTTGCGAGAAGGAAGACATTTCTACAGCACTTTTTATAGCACTCTGCAACTCACGCCAAAACAATCTAGATTGATAAATAGCACTCCAGGTAAGAAGCAAATTATCAATAAGTCTAAAAAGCCCTGCAAATACAACTCTCTCTCCCTCAGCCAGTTTCAAAAGTGAGGACCACAGATGGGTCACTCATATATTATTCCACAACGACGAATTAAAGCTTAATATGAAAACGCAGTCTGATATAAGTCTGCAGGGTATTTACTCAATCTCTTTTAAGTGCAGTTTCAAGTGAAGTGGAGCACGGAATTGTAGGGCAGAAAATGAAACAGCAAAAAAGAGAAGTGGGAAAAAGGAGAGCCAGTGATGTCGGTGAGTAGTTTTACCTGGCCCAGAGCAAAAGGACGCAATCACAGCCAGTATACAGATGTAACTGAGGTAGGGCATCCATGACAGACTGTCCTGGAATAAGAGAGCAAGAAGATGACATTTCAAAGAACAAATTAGTGAAAAATATCTATCAGCAAGTAAGAATATCAAAGCAAGTAAGGGAATTGATTAATTAACAGCCGCATCCTATGTCATCCATACATTGGTACGTGAACACAAATAGCCACAGTACAGATCAACATACACTGCCCGGCCAAAAAAAAAGTCACAAGCCTGTGGGGGCAGTGCTATGATCTGGGGTTGCTGCAGTTGGTCTGGTCTAGGTTCAGCAATGTGCCCAAAGAATGAGGTCAGCTGACTACCTGAATATACTGAATGACCTGGTTATTCCATCAATGGATTTTGACTTCCCTGATGGCACGGGCATGTTCCAAGATGACAATGCCAGGATCCATCGGGCTCAAATTGTGAAAGAGTGGTTCAGGAAGCATGAGACATCATTTCACACATGGATAGGCCCCCACAGAGTCCAGACCTGAACCCGATTGAAAATCTTTGGGATGTGCTGGAGAAGACTTTGCGCAGTGGTCCGAATCTCCCGTCATCAATACAAGATCTTGGCGAAAAATTAATGCAAGACAGAAATAAATGTTGTGACATTGCAGAAGCTTGTGTAAACGATGCCACAGCGAATGCGTGCCGTAATCAAAGCTGAAGGCGGTCCAACGAATATTAGAGTGTGTTTTTTTTGCCGGGCAGTGTATGTGCACTGAGATACATTTTCACTTAGAATATGCTTCCAATGAGATCAGTGAAGAAGAGGAAGAGTGGCTTACCTGGAAATGGAGGAACACTGTTAGTAGGCTGAAGAATACAGCCATGGCAACGAAACCAAAGATGAGTAGGGGCTTCCTCCCGATTCGCTCTATCACTAAACCCTGAGAAGAGAAAAAAACCCAATATAGTTTTAAAAAATGTTCTATGTTTTTCTTTACAATGACTGTGTGATCATGAACATCGCAAACAGAATCGCACTAGGGATGGCAATGTCAGTGTATGTGTACTTTGATCCAGACTGAAATATCTCAATATCTAGTTGATGGTTTCTGATCAAATTGAGTACGGCCAGTTTATTTACTGTATACAACACAAGGCAATTTAAAGTGCTTTACAAAAATGAAAAACATTAGGAGCATTAAGATATAGTGCAGCATAAACACATTAGAAAATGGCATTTCAAAAAATGTTCCCACACATTCATGCGGCTTGCTATTCTTTGACCGCATCTGCAGTCACTTCAGTCAACAGCAAAAGGTATTTTAGTATTTCTACCATCACTTAAGCAATAGTGACTTCTGACTACTTGGTCAAGACATTAGCGTACTCCTGCCTAGGTATAGAATATTTATGTTCCCCAGAGGGTGAATCCTACTTATTAAGGTGACCTGAAACGCCACAATAAGATTGGCTTTTATGGTTTTTATCTTTACAACTGAATTGTATGGATAGCCTTGAAATTAAATACAGATGGTCATGATGCCCTGAGGAGTCATCTTACAGGTCTCCTATTATGCTATATTTTAACAATATACTGTAGGGATATATCAATACAAAACATGTCTGTGAAGTGTTTTGCTCAAAATACCAAACAGATCACCCATTGTAGCCATGCCTCATTCCCCTCTATTTCAGCCCTGTTCTGCAGTGCCGATTCTGTGATTGTCGCTTTAAATTTGAGCGGACCTGAAGCTGGCCACGCCCCTTTGGAGCGCATGCAGCTCTCTCCTCTGTGAAAGTTTTCTACCAGGGGTACATCTCAAGTCTCTTTTTTGTCATTTCCTCGCTCCTCTGTCTCACCGGAAGTTGATTTGTATGCGCCATCTTAAGGAGCGTCATGGTTTATTTGTGCCGGAGGACCGTGAATCAAAGGGCGTAGCCGAGGAGCGATAACCGAGGAACCACCAGACCATCCTCCGATGAAATCCTCAGACAATCGCCCCGCCCCCTTACTGTGTATCCGTCAGTGATTGGACGCTGCAGCGCATGCGCTGATCTGATGCTTCTTAACAGGAGAGCAGCTTGTGTGTTTGAATGAAACTGGGACAGAGGTGGCTTCTGTCAGACGATCCAGCTGTACCGGCGTCATATCAAACGGACGTCGCTTCACGTGACGCTCCGATGAAAGGATGTCCCATCGCTCTTAAAACTTACTTCCTTGCTAGCTCTCTCTCCTCGTGGTTTCCTTGCGTCTTTCTGTGCATCCCTGGTGGGAGAGAGTAAGTCTCTTCTGCAGACATCCTGCTGAATACACAGACTCAGAGGTGCTCGAGGGGGATTCAACTTGTGACTGTATATTGCGGATGATAGGTTGGGACTTCAATGTTCAATGTAAAGCCAGCCCACATTTCGGTTATGACGTCATATCAGCAGCAAATCTGGATCAGCTCGTTTGTACCCTGCTTTTAGAGATGTTGGTAAGGAGGAAAAGAGAGAGGGTTGTATTTTCTGACACTATGTGAGTCTCCTTACACACTGGGGACACATATTTATGTATGAAAGACATCAAAAAATGAATTTTGCATAAAGGGGACCTTAAACAACTGTGCTGATCAACTCTTCATCTCACGCCATCATGACGTCTAGTTTCTGATCAAATACTTGCAAAACTAAAGTAAGGAAAAGTTGATTTAAAGCTGTTGAATCTCAGGGCAGATTTCTGATAGCAGAGGAAACAGGAAGATTTATTATTTAACATATTTGAGATTGTGTGCATTTTCTCAGCTTTGTTTACCACTATAGAATATTTACCGTCAAACCACTGCTGAAGGTTGAGAATCCCCGGGGGGGGGGGCGGCCCTGTACATAATGCATTGTACAGTACACAACACTGCATGTGGCTCATCAATAATTGTACAGGCTCTTCCAAGATGTCTGTCTTCTTTGGTCACGGATGCAATGTGGGAAAAGATATGGAGCCCTGGAGAAATTCACAATCAGGCTCAAGCCCAGACTAAGTCATAAGCAAAGACCCCCCTTTTTCCATCGTGGCTTCACAACATTATAGTATTCATGAGATTGCCCTCAAACTAGCCTAACCAGCAGCATTTCACCAGGGTGTGGAAAAAGGTTACTGGTATATGATCAGTATGCACACCTGCACCGAGGGGCTTCTGAGCGTAACAGGGGGGGGGGAATATAACTTGAGGTATATTTTTACAATGTAATTTATGAGTGGTGTATGAGAGGTGCTGGCTTCCCTGTTCCTGAGAAAACAGGATCAGGACTTTTCCAGAGTTCTAAGTTTATATTGGCAGCAGGTTATGCGTCTGCTATAGGATTGCCTCCGAATGCATTGAAATTCCCTCGTGTGTGTGTGTTGTGTGTGTGTGTGCTTTTATGTCTATGGGGCTGCACAGAAATGCCAAATGCCTTCTGGGACCACGCACACGCACACACACACACACACACACCACACCAACCTCTCACGAAGCTGCAGCTCGTTAAGGACCCTGTGTAAGAGGCTGAATATTTATGAGCCTGTGTGTGTGTGTGTGTGTGTGTGTGTGTGTGTGTGTGTGTGTGTGTGTGTGTGTGTGTGTGTGTGTGTGTGTGTGAGCCTGAGTGATAAAGAGTGGGGACATAAGTGAAGTGCCTGTCGAATTTATATATATGTGTGTTATTTCCATTCAGAGAAGATTGCTATTATGTGAGTTGTTGTTTCTCACATTCAAGCGTTCAGTGCTCTGTGCCAAGGACGGTTGCTGATGAGCTTTTGGTGCATGTGTAACCAGGTTTTTTTATATTTCCAGCACATAAATAATATTTGCTAAAAACCTAAATATGTCAACTTATCAATCTGTATTGTAATCTTTAGTGCTGTAGAGAAGTCCCTCGATACAAACAATATTCTACAGGCTTAATTAGAAAATCATTAGTTCGTACGGATCTTCATTTCAATATATTTGTTCAAGGATTAAGTGAATGCTTTTAGAAAATGGTTATTACAAAACAATTTCTCATTGCAGTATTGATTTTATCAATGGTAAATAGCATGTTTTTAAAAAAAATGTGTATCTTGCATAAATGACACTGAACTACCGATGAAACTGGAATAAGGGACAATATTACAGCATTATCCAACAGGTCCCTCGACAGAAGCAGGACACCGAGGCTTTGAATATTTCTTTACACACTTGTGAAACATCACCTTGCAGGAAAAAAATATGAAGGTTTCTAAGATTGTGCAAACCCTGTTGTAGGAGCCTAAATGCAGTTTGCTGATGTTTTGACCTCAATAATTCAGTTCATATTGAAAATGACAGTAATTAACAAATGTCTCATTGAGTTAGAAGGAATAACAATATAATATTTACAGGTTTAAGTTGTTACAGTTCATATTTACAGTAATGTGTTAAGTTAATTACTTATTCATGTTACAAACGTGTGTGGATCATTTACATGCATAATGTCTCATTTATATTACATCTCTAATATTTGGAAATATGTACTGTGATTGTGGCATCTTAGTAACTGGGTGCCTTTTAATTTATTTTTGATACACTCATGCGAGGAGTTTCCCGGGTTAATTTCGGGTCAGTCAGTAAATGCAAGAGTGGAACCACCCAGTTTTTTTTGACCTCTCTCACTCTCTCTCTCGATTTTTGGAATAATTGTATAACTTTGTAAAATGACATTCTTTTCTGTGCTTACATTTCTTGAATCGAAGTAAACGGTTGAATTTACCGAGTTGTGCTGTGGATTTTTTGATGTGGATTACGATGAGGGAAATTGTTACGAGCGTCAAACTAAGGCTTCAGCCATCGGAAAGCTACGCCTGTTAGCGGAGGCTCTGACGTCAGAGCATAGCTGAAGATAATGGCTCGTGTTTCTGCTCGCACACAAAGTAATTTGGAGATAATCACATTTGTACGGCATGGAATAACTTCCACTTCCATAGGCAGAATGAGTCATGCTCCAAAATCCATCACAATAAACATGAAGCATTTGTTTCGCTTTCTCAGTGAGAATTGTTTTAATGTCTTTGCTACCATAAAGTCAGTTTTTGTATTCTGTGATCATTTGTTTGTGTTTATACTTGCTAAAGGGCTACCGAGTGTGACGAAACTCTGGATATATGTATGTGATTTAATGAGGGATGGCACACTCCACAGTTCTTTTGCTTTAGCCAGCCATATAGTGACAAGTGTGCCGGAGTGAAAAGACGATGGCCCAGTAGGGCACTAGAAGAGGGAGGCAGGAGGTCAGCGCATAGCATTTTCCATCGAGTACTCGTACATTGTGTATGTTTTTTTGTTAGTTTTTACATAATGTGTTTCACAAAGGTGCTATGTTTCAGGTTCAGAACATACTGAGCAACAAAAGGGAACAATAATAGACAGTTTTAGCTTTGTGTAACAGCTTGAAAAAAGGGATAAAAAAACAAGTGTTAGGTTGATGCTCAATGATGCATTCAAATGTATCGGGAAATTCAAAAAGGAGCATACATTAATACATGGCCAGTGGAACGGATACATGTGGAGGGACATGAGCTCGTACAATTTCTCTCCAGGGGGCTCGAATCGTGGTGAAAATGCAAAGCTTGTAAACATCTCAGATCCGACATGAAATCCATTGTTACTAGGTGTTGAAAGACGTCACTCTGTTAAAGACAGAGATGGGGAGCACTAAAGAGAGAGATGGGGCTGGATGTTTGTTCTGTGTATTCACGACCAACACTTGATTTCTCGACCAACAACAGTTTTTTTATACAATGTCAACTTAAATGGTAATTTGGTCAGCGACCTTCCTCTGTCTACAGGTGTTGAAAAATACAGTACATTGATAAAAAGGCGCACACTCCATCTCTCCATTTATATTTTCCACACCCACATACAGGATGATGGTGTGTAACAAGACTGATGCACATACCGTAATCAAACACATTTAAAGTTTCCAAGAAGTGGAACAGTTACACCATGGCTGCAAATAAATATTTTCTCCTTGTATGGGAGGTGCAAAATTGCTGCGAGAAAATCAGATTCCCTTAATAGGCTGCCTGAGACAAAAGGTGTTAAATAAGATTGGAAAAAATACAGAATATCTGGAGGTCCTGCTATGCACAGTTTAATGATGTTACAATCCAGGGAGGATATTATTGAATTTAGGCATTCATTTCGATCAATTACCATATAAACCAATTATTGCGAAGTCGTGTGAAGGGCATTACAGCCTGTGTATGTCGGATATCCAGTTTAATTTTGTTTTCTGTGATGGCCCACAGTGATGAGTGACAGAGCTGGATGGCATCCTTTACACAGGTTCAAGGAAAGATGTGAACTTTTACCTTTTTGGAGCAAAGAAAATGGAAAATAATTTAAATAAATTACATTTCAATGATGATGGTCAATTGCAGTCAGTCACCAAAACACACCTATATTGATTTAACCAATCAAATGGCGTTTTGTGACAAGCATGATGGGGTTTTGCTTAACATGGCATGCAAGCACTGAATGTGCTATCTATTATCTATGACTTGTGGGGGGAAGTGGTGAATTTAAATTGTATGCTACTTTGTATTTTTACTCCACTTCATCTTAGAGGGAAATATTGACATTTTTCCAAACCTACATTTATTTGATAACTTTTGTTATAGATATAGGTTATCAACACAACACATGAACGAACGAATACATCATTGTTAGTATTAGTATTATTATTGAATGTTAAGCTAAGGATTAACAATGTGATACACCTTCAAGAGTGGCAACATTAAAGTGATGAAAACAATTAGAATCCAGTAACACAATTTTATTTTAGAATATGCTTTCCTGCATAATGGATCTTAATTTCCCTTTAGAGCAATTCAAGGTAACTTGTGTCATCTGGGTGCCATCGATGAGTCCTCCCACAACTCATAACGCAACAACAAATAAAAAACACAAGTAAAAATCTTTCCTAATATTTTGCAGGTGACCTGTCCCTGCACACACGTTATATTTATTTTGAAAGGGTTTCTTCCCCCCTTTGATCTGGATTATGAAAAGTGTATGCATACATGTATGTGAGAAATGTTTGGCAGTGTTGTGTGGTTCAAAAAGGCATTCATAATGAAGTAAGCATGGAGCTATAACTTAAAGCACACCGTGGTGCATCAAGAAGCAGATACCTGAGGATTTGGGGATTAAAACTCACCTTTGAAATGTTGCCCTCTAAATGAAAAGTCACATTTTAAAGCCGAGTTTAGACTTTGATCTGAATATTATAAATATTTGAGGCTCCTTAAACCACAAATCAAATGACTCTTTTTCCCCGGATGTCAAAGGGATTGAGAACACGACGCTCATACCAATGGTGACCATTCAATAGCAATTAAATATTAATGTATTTCTATAAAGCTCTTGAGGTTGCCCTCTAAAAGGAAGATGTCAAGTGCTCTGCTTTTACCCTGAGGAAGTTCTGTCTGTCTTAGCTTGACAGCGGTTGAGATGGTGTTAAGCTTGTACAGTTCATATAGCTCGTTTAGTGCATTATAAAAAATGGAATGTAACAAAAAAAAAGTCAATCTATTAATTAGTGAGTCATTTGTTGGATTAATTAATTCAATCAGTTCCACAACAGATGGATATGCACATTTAATTAGTATTAGATTGTGTATGCCAAACAGCAATGGCTCATTATGATAAGCAATATATGAGGTTGGTCTTCAAAAGGAGGTGGGGGGTGACTTGATATGGCGACGCTGCAGGACCGAAGAGAAAACTGATATCTGAAGTGTGCACTCTGTTGTTTGAAGTCAGTCACTCGGCAGCTCAGTGGGGTCCTCTTGATGCCACTGATAAAAGATACTTTAATGTGCTTGTGCTCAGAGGAACCTCATAATTTGATAGAAGCCCGAACCGGGATTTTACACTAATTACATGAAGACAGGTTGTGCAACACCCATTGCATCTCCTGAGTAAAGTACTATTTACTCAAAAAATCCAGAAACTAAACTTTGGTTTTTGGGGAGTAAACTTCAGGAGTGAAATAAGCAGCCGTTTAATTCATTTTGCATTCACATCACATCTCAAGAGCACAGAAGATTAGGCAATTTAGACCAATGCAAAATTAAACAGTGACAGATTCACTATTATTTGCTCTCAGTTGGCTATGACATGGGAAATTAAACTGCAAAAAACTCATTAGTGAAACCCTATTGGCTGTTCTTCTTAGTATATTTATATTGCTCTACATGAGCAGATGAAGTTCAAGCTCATTTAATCAACATATTGGTATCAACAAAGGGTCAAATGATAATGAATTGTGTGAAATGGATGGCTTGTAGTAAGAAAGTTGTAGAGAATTAGTGACAAATTCTGCAGTTCACCTCAGCTCTGCAGAGCTCTGCATAGTCTTAAAGGGGAGTGACTGTTACAATTACATTCGTCAGGTAGTAACCATAGACTGGTTGTAACCCTGAAATTATCTAGACATTATGGAGCTGTATGTAAAAATACAAATGTCTAATCAGTCTTAACGGACAACAAATTAATCCTACAATTTTAGTGCCATAGTGCAAAGTCTTACAAAGATTTATGAAGTTGTGCCGGAAAGGGCCAGTGCTGAAATTGGCAGACAAATTCAACACACGGGAAGATACTCCGTGTCATGACCAGATTACGGACGGCTGCGATGGCTGCATGAATCCGAGTCATTTCGTCCCTCCTGCACGCTTTACCCAGGAGACACCCACCGCTTGAACTGAGCACAGTATTTCCCAGTCACTGAGAATGCCTGTGCTTCAAACAATCTCCTGCTGTGCATTATATTAGGCTGATGTGCTGAGTTCAAACTTTGTGCTTGATATGAAAAAAAGGCTTATAGCTTCAGGGTATCAACAACATGATGTAACGCTTTAACATTAATGATATTAAAGGACATTACCGTACCCTTATAGAAACATCTAGATCAATGCTCTGAAAGTTGTTGCAATCGTCAAGCGAACTATGGCCCAGGAACCTAATTACTGTCTGAATTATTTTACACAAGTTGCAAGAACGTTTCCTGAAAGATATGCATTCATGTGGTCGAAAGAAGGTTTTCAGTCAAGAGGTTTTCAGTCGGGAGGACTTCAGCCTTGCCTGAAGGCGGTAGCACATCATTCAGTGTATTCAGAATCAATAGCTCTCTGCTATGAGTAGGTCAGTATTCCTACAGCAGTAGTTAACTGGATTAAAATTGGATACAGCAGACTATCGACTCCTGCGCTCTCGAGTGGATACCTTGTGTCAAAGTAGTTTGTTGCTTGGGAATGGAGGGTATGATGCAGTGGGACTTATCTCTTAGCTTCTGCTATACATATGCATATCAGAAAAGCAGCTTTATTAGGGTTTTTTGTTTGGATTAGGGTTTTTTATCGTTGACGTCTTTCATGTTTTATATTTGTAATAGTGTGTTGTGCAAAGGAATTACTGCTCTGGAGTGGAATGCTACATTATCTGCTTAACAAGCTGCCAACAGAGATACTCCAGCCCAATTAATAACTAATCAAAACGCTGAGCTGTGTGATGCAGAGGGCTCTCTGCTCCATCATTTTGTGACAGATCTGTTGCCAGAGCGGGACACATACAAGTGCCTTTTTACGTCAAGCGAGCTGAGGGTGTTTAGCATTAGGGAGGCTCCTCCACATCAAGCAAGGATAAAGTTAAAATCACGACCAGGCATATGCAATTTTGGTATGGGAAATTTGATCACTGCATTCTCTTCCTGTATGTCATGTCTTTACACAGATGGTATTTTAATGTTAACTGCTGCCTCTATGCAGTTGTTTTGCCTCTAGTCTATAAGATAATCACACAGAGAAGAAAGCCAAATTCTTAATTCTTTTGCAAATCTTTGCTTGTCAAGTGTCTCTTTTGGGAACTTTTTCATATCAGAAGACATCAGCATTACAAATAAAACAAAGGTAAGGTAAAACAAATATTTGGTATGTACTGCCCATGAAAATGTATTTGCATGCACTTTGTGGTGGCCAGTTTATTCGGTTTATTTTCCTAACTTTATAGTAATATTACAAGAAGAGACCTCCTTTAAAGCTATAGAGCGAAACCTTTGTCTCCCTCCTGTGGCAGTGAGAGTAATCGTAAACCATGTTAATATAAAACCTTTGAAAACGTAGGTATTAGAATAGTAAAAGAAGAAACAAGTGAAGTTCAAAAAGCACAACATTGGATTAGATTTCTACGTAGATAAAAGTTAAAGACTACCCCTGAAACAAAACATAATACACTCGTGTTCTTTCATTCAAAGAGGAGTCTTATGGCCAGTATCAGACATGTCCGGTTGATTTAAAATAGGAATACTCACCGAGATGATGGCAGCCACAGTCTCTATGGCCCCGGTGCTCAGTGTGATGTAGGGGATAATGCTTTCGGCAAAGCCTGCCACCTGAAGGATCCCACTGGTGTAATACCAGATCTAGGAAAAATAATATAGTTAAATATATATACAACATCTATACATTTTAAAGAAGTTTAATAAACTGACAAACTGATCCTGTGACAATCAATACATCTTTGAATCCTGAAATGTCTCAGCTGTCACCTTCAGAATCAGTTTCATTGCAGCACAATAAGCTTCTGTAACAGCACCAAGACACTCAAGACGAGTCATTTGACAGGTCTGTTGATCAAAATTAAGACCTCCAAAGCGATATAAATGAAATTCCTGTCTTCATGGAAGGAAAATGAATGCAAATGAAGTCTTGCTCATTTGGGATTTTTAGCTTTTCGTATTACAGTATTATCGAGAGGTCTGTCTATCTATCATATGGGAGGATTTGATAATGAAAAAATGGAGCTGATATTTATTCTGAACGTGGATTTGGAGCAAGCTTACATATTATTTGCATGCATTTAAAACAGCCTCAATATGTCAGTCAAGGAACGAGAGTCTTATTTCTAAAATATAATCAAAAAGCCCTGTTTTGGTTGAATCTTTCCTTTTCGTCGATCCTTATTTAATTATTGATTATTTCATAGGAACAGTAGATAACATAAACTTAGACAGACTGAAGTTTAATTTGAACATCAGTATGGCAGATGATAGTTTGCAAAAACAGTCCCTAGAAAGGCTTTAAGGAAAGTATAAATGAGAAAATTTAGAAGTAAAAATGTTAAGCAAAATACATAATCAGGTGAAGATGATTCAACGTCTCTTCCTGTCAACAAAGTGCATGCCTGAGTAACTTAAAGTGACCTTTCCATGCCCACAGCTACTTAAACAGAGGGGTGCTGGGCACATTTTGAAAGATACAACCTATTTTAGAAGCATACCCTTTTTGAAAAAAAATAAAACCTAAATAACTTTTTTTTGTTCACAAAAGACAGGGTCACACCTGTGCACTGCAATTTTCTGCTACACCTGAGGTGTGACAGAGCATCTTCAAGAAAGTCTGATTGCATTATGTTTGTCAGGTAAATATTTAAAAAGAAGGTTGTCTTTCTTAAACCAGAATGTTGCAATATTGATTCATATGTAATGCTTGACATTTCAAATGATCAAAGATAATACCAAAGAAATGTGAGAGTTAAAAATAGAAAAACAATAATAATGTCTTCTAAGTGGACAGGAATTCATTGACTGAGTGAAGTGCAACAATAGCAGCGTCTCACAGCATTGAGGCCGCAGAGCTGATAGCAGGCCATGCTGACGATGATGGTGATGAGCTGCCAGCGAACAGCCTGGCTCCCCAGCAGCTGCATTACAGAGGCGGTGTGCAGGTTGTCCTGCGCCCGAGCCTCCGCGTGGACCTCCTCCAACTCCTGGGACACGTCTTTCTTCCCCAAAAACCTCTGGAAGGCTGACACACATACACACACAGTGTTAAAAATATACAAAAATAAGAACAAATATCATGCTGAGATCAAAGAAGTTGAGGATTTATCCAGAGCAAATTAAGACATATCCTTGTAAATGGATCAATTACTTAAAAATGTAACGCTAAATAAGACTTAATTCAAATCTGATTTTCTGTATTACACTTGTCTTATCGAGTGAGTAAACCGGGTCCCCCTGCAGCATATTTATGATGTGTAATCTGTATTGTAACTGTGACTTGTGTTCCTTAATTTGGCCTCCATAAAGTGAGTAATATCTGCAATATTGGTAATGCCGGCATGCAGTTCCCAGGTGACAGGCTACGTGATTGGTGCGGATATTAAAATGTCCCAGTTGAATCGTTAGCTACTGCAAGGATTGTTGCAATGCATGGCTTTGTTTATCTTTATGCTTTCAAAGTGTAATCCTGTGATAATGCTAATGAGTAAGTGTGGTATAAATATGTTCACCTTTTAATGTTTTCACCATAAATACAAGGAGCTATGTCAATTAGCTACTTTCTACTCAAGGTTGAAAGTGGAGGAATTGACCCGGGGTGGCACTAAAATATAATATACAAAATATAATGAGTGGGTCCCAGTAGTTTTTTTTACAAGGGATTGCCTTTTAAAAAATGTTTAATTGGAATTGCATTCAACACATAAATAAGGCCAACACATGATACATGTTGATGAGAACAATTAAAGTAAGACGCATTGTTAGATAGGAAACTTCACAGGAGTCCTCCAATTAAAGTCAGAGGGATTTATGACAAACCCTGAGGCTGCATTCCCACCAGGACGTCAATTTGAATGCTTCTGCTCTGATTCATAATTCATCAACACTATATGACATTTTAATAAACCTTCCTCTGCCAAAGTAATTGAAGGAAGTAAATGCTTTAATATGTCATAATGTTCTCAGCTGAATCCAGATAAGCTTGTCCTTATCGGCCGGAGACACTGATATCCTTAATATCAGCAATCTTTATCATCTATTATTCAATGACGTTTTTATGCTAAAACAACATTTTTCTATTAAATGCTTTGCTATTGTTTTTCAATAACTCAAGCCTGCTCTTTTTCTCCGCATCGACCGATCAGCTCGCTGCTTCTTCATGTCAAGTGGGACCAAGAAACCCCCCAACAAAAAACGCCTGTTTGCTATCCTGGTTCCATAAGGGTGGAACGAGTGATATTAGGACAGCAGAAAGTCTAAACATCTCCTGTCGCAGACTGAAAAACAACCTGTGTTCACTGCATCTTGGACAATAAAAGAAGACTCTCTCTTCTCTCTTCTGTACGTAGCACTTAGAAAAATGAGGCTTAAATTGAAGCTAATGTAATAGCACTTAAACTGGTTTGAACTATGGATCGCTAATGTACCTGCAGGATTGTTAGTTTTGAGTGGCTTTGTCCATGGTTGAATGAACTTATTAAGTAAGTCTCTTTGGCTAAGGTTATGTAATGTTATAAATGTAACAAAATCGCCATTTGTTATATTTTTATCTCTCAGTCAACAGGCGGGAAAAAACTGAAATGCATTGATATTCAACATGTGCATAGCTGATCGTGTTTCTGCTAATCATTTTCAGATGCGCCAGTTGAAGGTTGTTTGAACTTGAAGGTGATAGACTGGAGGGAATATGTGGGTCTAAAGGAACCTCTTTACTCACTTTAATCCTTTTTACTATCCCTGGAGTTATGGGAATTCGAGGTGGGTACAGGCTAAGGACACGACCTAGAATAGCAAATCCATATACAGTACACCGAGCAGGACTAAAAGCAGGTCATTAGGATGTGGTAGTGGAAAGGGGCGGACAGTGTGAACAGTGACCACCAAGGGGGCAGGAAGACATGACCGAGTCTCCAGGGCGGCATGGTACATGAAGGATGTGTGTGTGTCTGTGAGTGCAAACACATCTGTTCTTGGGGCAGAACCCTAGGCAATATTTTTGATAAACTATCTTGGAAAAACGTTGGAAAAAAACTTCAGAAATACTCATTAAAATGATTTTCAATCCACAAATGTTACGTAGAATCTGCAACCAGAGGAAGGACAGAAACAATACTAAAGAGTTGCATATGAACTCTATACTAGATTAACAGAATAGAGTTCAGAGTAAGCAGGACTTACCAATGTAACCATGTTTTACTGTGTTGTAAATATTAACAGATCATTTCCGAACAAAAAATGGCAGCATCCATAAAAACAACCGTCTTGCCTCCCAATGTCTAAGCTTTGAGAATGGTAAATATCTTTAAAAAAAACTATTACAGTGATGTAAAAAGGTAAATATTCATCTACAATAAAGACAATGTGTTTTATCTCATGTATAAAAACACAAGACAACTTGAAAAGTGTATTCATGTGCAGATCCCATCATGCTGAAAGATCCTTCTGTCTCCAGAATACGTTTCCCACCATGACATCTTATCTCAATGTAATTATCGCAGGGATGAGAATATGGAAATGAGTATTCAATTGCCTCTCCCGCTGATAAAAACTATGGAAACCTGCTCTAATCCAGGATCATACTGGGCTGTCACTTGTTTGACATGATATTGATGTTTGGAGATGCGATGTGTGACAGTGTCATTGTCCCCACGTTTGGCAATCTCTTTCATGTTCCCTGCAGGAGGAGAGTGAGGCTCCACTCCTTATTGTTGGTGTGGTGAGCCCAAGCAGCGTGCACACCAGTCTGACTGCTAGACCTTTTGAAAAATGGCAACATTGCTCTGGCATAAAAACTAACATTGACACAGATGTTAAATATTTTAGGAGGTTCAGAATGTGACTGAAAATAGGGTTGATCCAGAGGCATTTTTGGTTGAATTTTTAAAGTCAAGCATGGCGTTGCTATATATTTCTTATAGTTTTTCATAAGGGGACCAAAACCAAAATGCATAGTCAGTCTATAGAGCAGTTTCACTCCTCTGGTGCTCAGCCCCAAGCCCATTAGTCTCAAAATACATATAACTTTTTTACAAGTTTGAAGTATTTTTACCTAAAACAACTGTGAACTGGAGTTCGTAGTGGATGTAAGTCTAACTGGAGTAAGTATTTCTTTTGTTTAAAAATGGGATAATCTTTAGCTGCAGCTTTGTTGACATTTTATGCCCTATAGTGAGTTGTTAAGGGCACCCGGATGGTCTTTTTGGGATTGACTTGAAAATAAACTAATAGGGTTATTGATAATAACCATCTTCATTCTAACTACCAATCAGCTGTAGGATGTTGTGGCTTAGTGAAGACTTATAGCTTGGTAAGAATATTTTATGGGGCAAAAATGGGAGCAAAACAACAGGTCACAGAGAATCTGATTTGTCCGTAACTGAGAAACAACAACAAAAAGACACAAAAGAACATTGCTGGATTAAATCCCAAGCTTTGCAGTACGAAAGAAACAGTATACTGAAGACAGTGGAGTCAAGGCTTCTAAAGTTAAGTGCAGTTCGGCAATTCCCCGGACGACGTTTAGTAAACAACATTTTCTGTTCTTAAACCTGTGTTTACCTATAATTGGGGGGCAGGATAAATACAGATATACAACATGACAAGAGACGGGATGGGGTGCAAGAGAACATGCTGTTCCTGTCCAACACGGTGAAGATAATAGGACACTACAGGGCCACCCCTCAAGATACAAGTATGCTGACAACAATTCCTCAACCGCAGCGCTGTAACACAAGATAAAACATCGATCTGCTGCGCTGTTCAGACTCGTTCCAGCAAAATGTCCTTTTGCCAGACACTCATCTTTCCCTCAGGGAGCTTTTCAGACCGCCAGTCCCAGCACCCTTGAAATTGTTCACAGAAAACTTTTGTTACAGTTGTAAACTTAACAAGTGCTTGATTTTTAAAGTTTTCTTATTGCTCACTTCACTCTTTGTTTGTTGTGTAAGTTCAAAAGACAAGGAGCACATTTCCTGATTGCAATTTGTTGAACAGTCTCAGGGTTGGATTATTTATTTGGTGAGAGCAGCCAGTTACAAAGACAGATGGCAAATTGAGATTGAGCTAAAATAAGAAGCGCTCCATCAAGAGTGCAAGCACCTTTCTTGAATTTAAAGTTTAAATAAAAGAAATAAAGTTTTGGATTTTACATCCCAATAGGCGAGATGCAATAAGGGATTTGAGAGAGGAAGTCTACGGCTAATGTCTTTGAACTGATATCAGTTTTCCATTAGTCTGCTTAGAAATCATAGGGGAAAAAAGAGAGCAGAACCTGTCCGAAAATCATCAGAATTTGACGTCTTTTCAGGATCATAGTCATATAGCGAGACCAGGTGCCAACAAGCCATAAGCGGCACAAAGAGCACGTTTGTGTTGGACATGTTACTGCGTTGCTAAGAGCTTTAGATTGAAATGTAATGTCTATCTAACCCTAAAAATGCACCTGCACAGTGTGGTAAACGTTGATTAAATAAACTGCTGGTACCTCATCTGTTTGGTAATCCTCTTTTGGTTTCAGGAGGAAAATATCCACAGATCGATATTTTCTTTATGAGCGAGGCGCTTCGGGTAAGCAGCGCTTCAAAACGTATTCACCTCCGTACGCAATTAAAAAACAAATCCGGCAAATCCCATGGCTACACCCATAAGTAAATACAATTCTCTGTTGATTGATTGACATCTGACAGAGTTTATGGTGATAGCCCTCTCGTGTTTTCTAAACACCTTTGGATAAAGCCAAGTTTGAATTGGGCAACTGTCAATCAAAGCAGGACACCTGGTCACCCTATAGTCGTACGATGATAGCATTCCTAACATCAATGGGAACATTGCAATTTTGAACTGCTAATAGCCAAAGTTGGCATAAATTCAATGGCGCAACTTTCCTACAAAGTAACGCTCGAAATGAATATCTAGTTCACCTTAGATATTTCATTCATTTGTAAGTTCAAAGGGCGCTTGGTAAACCCACTCAGATAAGCGTTAACTTGTGATTCTGACCAATGCCCCCTTAAGTCTTATGAGATCAGTCACATTCATTGACCTTGTGACTCAATCACTGGTACGTATTTCTATTTACATTTAGCATTACGAGTACCACAAGCAACCTAATCTTCACAAAGCCGCCATTTGTAATGTGTTGGAATAGACATCAAAGTAGAGAAACGACCCCTGAGACCAAACAGATCAAAGTCACATCTGAAATCACATTTTTCTTCATGATTCTTAAACCCATGCAGTTTGAGCTCTGCATCTATCCCATGCTGTGCCGTCTCGTGCCATTTTAATATTCAAGAAACTCCCATGATAGTTTCTCCCATGAGGTCTCTGAAGTTTGCAAGTGTTGGTTTGGCAAGATGCGTCATTTGAGATCATGTAACCACATTAATTCACACACGTAGCAAGTACATTGCACTGCTTTTAAAGGTTCTTATAATACTTTCCCGTCTTAAATGCAACATAACAAAGTGATAAAACATGTAAAACTGCTTGATCCTTTAATATCTGCTCATGAAAGCTACAGGGCACTGTCTCATATGAACAGGAATAATTATTTCAATGTGCATGTGTGACTCTTGCTTTACTGCAACAAAGAACTTAACCCTTATCCTTTAGGAGTATGCACAGAGAAACACTCTTTTGAAAACTGAGCAGAAACTGAAACACTGTTAAAGCCATAAGCCCAGAGATGGGGAAATGAGCCTGTGCTCCTGGTAAATAACTCTATCAATCCCCTGCAGATATACTATAGTCATTTGTACTCTTTCCCTATAGAATCACGTTTTAAGCCTGAGAAGTGTGTGGATGTGTTTGGTATAAAGACCAGCATTAAACATTACAAGCACAATGTATTTGAATCCTCATGTGGCAGCTTTTATGCATTCTGCAGATTGAAGGAGAGGGATGGCACATGTGTTTCTGTAGCGCTTACAATACCTCTTTCTGCTCCAGCTTCATCCCTCCTCTCTATCAGCAGGTAGCGAGGACTTTCGGGGAGGAAGGGCATCACACACAGCTGCAGTACCGCCGGCAATGCCATGAAGGTAAACAGGTAGCTCCATCTAGTTTCCTGCAGTCAAAAAGATCAACACAAGAACCTCATCAAAAAAAATGAATTTATGCGATACTTTACAAAGACGTGAGATGAAACTGATCCTTGGAATAAACTGGATGCACATGATACTCTCATTAAGAATTTCTGCAAGCAGTCATGATAGTAAGGTTAAATGCAACATTATAATGAGTTACCATCTGAGGAGGAAACAGGCTTAACGGAATCCTCTGAATGTGAAAGCATTGTATAAGACTAACTGTCTGAAAGTGATGCAATTCATATGTTTCTCTAAAGCAAGAAAGGTTGAAATGTGTGTATGAGTGAGAGGCTGCATTAAATAAGCAATTACAGTTTGTTAGGCTCTGGATGCAAATGGGTGAATATGTGAAATGTCTCCAGGAATAATAACTGAATACATAAATATCAACTGTATTGTGGTTAAAGTATTTCCCCCTTATATTCCAACTAATATAACAATTATAAATGATAATTATTGTAAGGAAACTGTGGTGGAACTTTCCCTCCTGTCCCAAATTTAGATTAATTTACATATGTTTAGAGGGGAGAGGTGACATTGGTCAAGAGCATTTCTGCCTTAATGGACTTGATACATATTTCAGTCACTTCCATGACAGGTGAAGTACAAAATGATCTGCTGATTAAGAGGTAAATGCAGAAGAAATCTATGTACCGAGAAATCTTCAAGCACAGAAATGGAGGAAGGTGTGTCTTTTGTTAAGGAGGGAATAGAGACTACACGGATGCAGATAACATAAACAACATATTGCATTTGTAGGGACGCACTTAGTCATATACTGTCTCAGATGTTTAATATTTATTAAGCCTGCAAAATTAAACATAATTGGTATATTTGCTAAATTGTCTGCACGGGCAACAACAGCAAAGAGCACCTCCTTAGTTTGACATGACCTTGGTTTTTAAATCATCATTCTGGAAAATATAGTATTTTTACCCAAAATGTTTAATTTGAAACAACAAATCGTATTTGATAAAGTATTTATTGAAAGCATTGAGTCAGTTTTGTCCTCATTTCCCTGGGACTATTATTATTACTAGAAGAGATGTGATGATGAAGGTCAACGCCATCATGCACCAAAATGGATCTATGACTCATGTACTGCAAACACAAACAGCCTTCGTGTAAACAACATCGCCCTCAGGAAATAGGATGCACAGCTTTATGTACTGGGCAGATCTAGTCTTAATGAGTTCACTTGAGCCACCATGCTGGAGATTGTTGTAGTTATGGAGAGAATTTGGACGAACACTTTGAGGAGAAAAACTCTGAACTCATATGAAGTCTGTTGATGAATAAATTGCGCATGGTGAACAAAAAGCTGTCAGTCTGTAAAACTTTAAATTAAAATGTAACTTCTTTAATTCAGCCTGGGCTGCAAAGCTATCCTACACACACTTTGTATAATATCATTTCAGTTTAGGGAGTCAAATATATGCTGTGCTGTACGGTACAATGCAACTTCCAACATTGTGGCAGCAGAAATTCAAATCCCCAGCAGATTTGAAATAAAACATATACATTCAGGCAGTATTATTTAAAGGTGATATGGTGAACCCTAACAGTTGCTTATGTAGACATAGTAACAAGGAGCAACATTTGCACAGTAGTCCTGTTTCTGTTCTGTTCAATATTAATAATGTTTATACCTCAGTTTTCAGTCTCCATCAACCGCAAAAGGAAATGTTGGGATTTTTAGCAAGAGTCCAACTCTGAGGCTGAAAAAAGAAGCCTACATTACAAAGGCAAAACTGAAGCTTCTTAAATTGCCACTCGAGGCTGGCTCCTAAAAGACTCAATCCCCTTCGACCCCCATGTTAAATTGCCGAACTGCAGAGCATAAATTAACATGTTTACAGCCTGTGGGGGGGGGGGGGGGGAACACTTATGGTCTCTATAGCTATTATCACAAACAATAGAGAGAAACCCTGTTTGGGATTTATTATCCCACTCTCCCAGTGCGGTGTGTGTTTTCCAACTCATACCTTCAGACTGTTAAATGAACATGGCATCACTTGACACAGAGGAAAAAAAATATATAATTCTATGTTTGAAAGTCTGGGCGTGACACTCATTATAAATGAGCTCTAGTTACCACCGACTCTCTGAGAACGCAAGTCATTTGACTGTAACTGCGTGTGGCGTGTAGCGCTGATCTTTGTGAGTTTGAATGCTTTTGCAGTGAGGCACTTTTGCATTTTTCACCAAACATAATTACGTTACCTAATTTAAATATGTTGTTCAAATAGACATGAGCAATTTGCGCGGCAATTGGCAGCACAGTGGGGGGTGAATTTCACTCTTCACTGGTGCCTTGAGGAACACAAGATTTTTTTTTTAATTAATGAAGAAATGTGAAAGGTCCTAAGTAACATATCCAACAATCTTTCATTTTAATGTTGAATAATAAAATAAACTATATAGTGAATCATCACCTATTTATTTGTATGTTGCAACTACGAGAAAAAAGTAAGATGTTGGCCTTTTTGCCTCCGCTTGATAATAAGTTTGTCAACACTGGTAACAGTCCAACTTCTCTATGATCCTCTCTGCACTAAATCCTCGCTGAGCTGTGTTAATGTAAGCACGCTGCACTGATCTGTGGGTCGTCTTATCCCAGCTGGAGATGAGAGTGGGCGTTTAGATCCGACCTCTTCACGACTGCTGTGACACACAAAGAATTGAATTTTCTGAATTTGCATGCACTGTAATATATGCATGTTATAAGAAATCCATTTTTTACTTGAAATTGTCTGGTACGAATGATATACAGCACATTATTACTGGCAGCTGACAGTATTTGCACTAACAAACAAAAATCCCAATGAAAACAAAGGTCTTTACCAAGGGAGGTTAAGATCATGTAGATGTAAATATATTGACAGTTTCTGGTGAAAACACAATCCAACATTCAATGCCTAATCAGGTTAGACTTATCTGTGTCACACACACACAATCTCAGGCTTGTTTTACATTACAGACAAAACACAGACCTTATGTGTGAACCAATAGCTGTATATATTTCGGCCTGGCTGTTTTAGCCATGCTGTGTGGCCCTCCTGGGCCCTGATCCCATCATCCCTCTTGAAAAAAGAAATCGCTGCTCAGAAATCCCTGCTATGACCTCAGGGAAATTCGTTTACAGTAAAATAAACAAAGCAGAATTTTTCGTTTTTATTGTTGTTTTCAACAAGCCTCGCAGTTTTTCCTTTCAAGGATCTCCTCTGAAAGGCTACAGGATGTCATCCGGCGAGGCAAAGGAATAAACAAACCTTTGTCTCGGGCTGGGTGATGGAAACAGAGGATGATGTGCTCTACACAAAGCCAAAAAAAGGGATAGTATGAAACAGTAGCCTCTCAGGTGGAGGTAATGAACATGTCAGGTAGCCGACATCGGTGACGTATCCAATTATACAAGTCAATATTATCTGTGTTAGGTCAGTCTTAATTACTTTACCTTGACAAACCATTCCCCAGTTGAGAAGTGAACCTGCTCAGTACAAATCTTTATTTAGTCTTACAGGCAGCAACAGTTAAAAGCAAATCTTTATTTCCACAGTGGGCGGCGAAATTAAAGTGGCTGTCACTCACTGTAAGCTGGTTGGATACTAATGTGTGATGGATTACAAGGTGCATTACAGCAAAAAAAGAGATTAACTAATATTTATATTTAAACGTTCTCTTATCCTGGAAGAGTAATTAAGTGGTGAGAACAGTATGTATATTAAAAGTTGTGTTTCCTCTTTCTACTCCATCCAGAGATGCATTTGACATGGCAAATTATGGAAATCCAAAGTTTTAAAAAATGGCATCTCCACTTTCTGCTTTTCATTTTAAACTTTGTTTCTAGTTGTGGCTCAAAAGTCAGCCAATTATGTGAGGCTAAATCTTTTCTGGTATTAAAAAGATAAACACAACGACCCTTTCACATTTAATACTTATAAAATCCAAATCTAAGTCACCAGAATCTCAGGCTCCGCTACATAGATCTGCCAGGATCTGAAGAAGAGCCTATCATCCCTCTGCTTTTAGCTGCTTGTAATGAATGCCAGCTCCTCTCTAAGCCATTTTTCCAATGGTCTGCTGGAAGAACAAGTTGACAGCTGGCCCCTGCGGTTGCGTGCTATCGTAGTCTGAAGATATTAAAGGGAACATATCATACTCATTTTCAGGTTCATTATACTTATGGGTTCCTACAAGAACATGCTAACATGCTTTTCTGTTCAAAAAAGCATCTTTTTCACACGGACTGTCTGAACATACCTGTATACACCCTCTGTCTAAAATCTTCATTTTCTGTGCCTGTTTCTTTAAGCCCCTCTAAAAGGTCCAGTCTTACGATGCAGATACGCAGATAGGGTCTGCATATTCATATGAGCATACATTTGATATGAGAAGGAAAGCCAAATCGAAATTGCTTGCTGACTCTTTTTTATGACAGTCAGCCCACAAATAACTGACTTGGTTGTTTTGAGTCGAACATTTGTATATATTACTTTTTTTTCTACGCTCTTATCTTTTTATGTTATAAGTTCTTGTTTATGTTTGCACTGTGGGACTGCCAGAAACGGTATTTCAATGTTCTGTATGTATAACACATGTGGAAACTTTGACAATAAAGTGGACTTTGACTTTCTGAAAATGCATTGAATCATGCACCCTGTTTCCTGTAAGCTAAACTCTCTTACTTCACCAGTATTTGGTATTAATCTGTTTATCTAACTCTCAGAAAGAAAGTGAATGCCCTAACCCTGTTGAACTTCACCTTTAATATAATGTGACTAAACAGAACCTATTTTTCAAAATAAAATGTTAACAATACCATATTTTCTAACAGATATTTCATTGACTGAAATAAAGTAAATGAGCTTGTCACCAAACACAGGCCTTTCCAAGTACTTTTTCAAAGGAGAGTTGTAAAAACACTAAATGCTTGGCTACTGTTGCTCCTTTCCAATGTGTGGATGTACATAATACTCTTCTAATAGTACTTTATTGTTGAATTGTGAGGAGCTGAAAAGGTTCACATGCAGTATACACGGTACTTACTGTAATATCAAGGTAACAAAACATACCTTATCACTCCAGTAATAACTTGAAAACCAGCATCTAAAATGAATTGCACTACAGGGAGCATCTCCACATATAAGAACCATCGATTTTTTCTTCTTCTGCCCATTAACACAGTCCTCTGAAGCCGGTTCTGATGGAGGATATAGAGTATAGTCAAAGGCACATTATTGCCATGGAGCAATGCTTCTATAGTAAGCTGCATTTTAAGCATGCGGCTGCATTCAGTGTCTCAGGGGGAGTCCGGTGACAGACCGACTATAAGCCTGTTCTGGATGTGAGGCTGTAATAAACATGTTTCCCTACTGGGACAAGGTCAGTGGCTATTAAGGTTAAAATAATAATCATTTGTCAAAGCTTATCACCATTGTGCACCCCCACGAAGAGTGTCATCTTCGAACGGCTCCCACTAACAGAAGCCTCCACAGAGAGAAACGTGTTTGAGTCTCGTAACCAAAGGCTAGCAAATATCAATGTGCCATTGTACTGACTTATGTCCAAGATTCTCGTGGTCCTGAAGGTTGTGGCATAGGTGACAAGAATACATAACAGAGGCGGCGTGAAGACTCCATATGATATTTATAAAGGTGCACTGCAGGTTGAAATGATGGATTAGACGAAGCAATATTCATAAATAAAAAATGAGTAACGGCTTTGCTGTAAGCTTGGACAATATGCCTTTGTGCAAATGTCAGCACAAAGTGACAAATAAGAAAAATAGGCTTGGAGAATTTCCTCAATCCTCTTTGATTTGACCAATTCAAAGCATTTGACCTTTAAAAACAATACAACTATAGCTAGACGAGGGGATTCAAAGCTTAAGAGAGTAAGGATTGCTTTGAAAGGAAACATTGATTTAAGCAGGAATAAATTGAATTGCTTTACATTTTAGAGGCTTAGAAGATGGCAATCATGTTTAATCCAAAATTGTGGAAAAGAAGGGAAGAAGCTGACAGAAAACAGATTAATCACATCACTATTCCTTCATGCAGTATGGGCATTGGCCTATAGAAATAATTCAAAAGCAGCTTGATACAAAATTCACTGGCTTAGAAATATCTGTGTTGCTCTTAAATCCTTTTTGGTTGGATTGAAAACTGATGGTCTGTCCGTCCATCTGTCCGTCCGTCCGTCCGTCCGTCAGTCAGTCAGTCAGTCAGTTTGTTATTTAAGGAAAGCTCAGAGCCTGTGTTTTTCTATCTATAAATGATCAATTGATGGAGGAGATGCAGAAGGAGCCAATTCATGAAGGAGGCATGTTACCCAGCTCTCCCTATAGGACAATAATGGCCCAGCCAGCACAGAGAGGTTTTACATCTGATAATATCAGGTTAGCTTGAGTGCAATGACATCATTTGAGCATGTTGGCACAAAAC
Organism: Eleginops maclovinus; assembly: GCF_036324505.1. Taxonomy (NCBI): domain Eukaryota; kingdom Metazoa; phylum Chordata; class Actinopteri; order Perciformes; family Eleginopidae; genus Eleginops; species Eleginops maclovinus. The sequence goes on along the minus strand of NC_086368.1, from coordinate 22,973,636 downwards.
AAATAAAGAAAAGATACAAAGTTGCTTGATATTCTCATAAATGTCCATTCCTTTTCTCCTCTGTAATCAGTTCTCCTGTTCCGCGTCTGTCTCACGTTACTCAAACTCCTACAACCGTAATGATCAAACAGCTGGATATGTGCAATACTGTGTTCCACACATACGTTACAGTACAAAGTATAAGCACCGAACAAAACAGGATGTGGATGCAGTCTGTTTGCATTTGATAACATGCTTCAAAGCCACGATTACGTGGAGAAATACAGGAGCCGTGCAGTACCATGCAATCTTGTCTCATTGTTGCTGTGGTTAATGTAAAAAACATTTGCATAATTCAGTCAAGAACAGATAACAACAATGGTATTCGCTCTTCTTAAACACAATATGGTATTTAAAAGTCTTTCATTGTGTATAAGAAAATTCTCAAAAGGCAGTTTTACCAGTCTAACTGAGCGGATTTGAGACTGTATACACCAGGAACAAGTAAAGAAAGACCTCCAGGAAACCAAACGTGGTGATGTTGAGCATTTCGTTAACTTGCACAATGACTGAATGTATTAGCCAGTACAACTATAAATGCACGGCATTTTAACCATTTACCTTTCATTAAACAATACAAACATTGTATTATTATTGTGAATTATGTCAGAATCTATTGTCTTAAACATCTTGGTGTCAGAGCTCTAGCTAGCCCTTAGGGAGAAACCAAGGGTTCGGTGTCTTGCTTATTGATATTTCATCACATAATCAGAAGCAGCCAAAGATCTAATTGCCAATTTTGTGGTTAAAGATTGGAAATGCATTCAGCCATTAATCGTTGGATACACTGACAGGCAGTGAGCTTAAGTGAACAGATTATGCAAGGAATGTGTTATATCATGGTCTTTCTGTTAACATAGCCCATGTGAATTTGGCTTTGAAAGCACAAGTGCCTTAGGCTAATGTCTCTTCTAAACTCTTGAAGATAAACTGAATATCTAGCACATGGATTATAAGGTATATCAAGCACGACTTGATCCCTGTCATGGAAGTGTCACAGCAGTAGGCCGAGTCAGCTGTGGGCATTGAGGTGAGAAGGAAGGGTAAGTGGAAAACATTCGCTCTAGGGTAAACAAGGTGTGATTGAGAATACCTGCTGCTATCTTATTGAAACACGGGACAGATAGAACCAATCAAACACTGTGCAGGGTAAAACGTGACTTTATTACCCAAGTGGCTTCAGACGACACATGCTATAGATCTGCTCAGAAGAAAAGTTAAGGGAAATCATTAAGAGCATGTGGAGATCTTTGTCTTTTTTTCTCTCGAGTACGGTGTCAAGATGAAATGAAACGCTGTGCTACATTGTCGCTGCACGGAGGAGGTCTTTACGTCTCTACTGATGGATAAAAAATGATTGGCATTTAAACCACAAATTGATATCACATGAGCGTCCCTGTGGTTGTCAAACTCGAGATGTGCATTTCAAAAGAATTACAAGACTCAAGATGCAACTTAAATCTGAAGGGATTTCAGAATGGAATTGTTGGTAACTGATTAGAGCTGAAGGATGATATTTTGGAGAAATGCCTATAAACTGATGCTTCAGCAGAGTTGGAAGCAGCATCCATTGGCAGCACAAGACAGCGAGGAAAACAAGCAAAACAGGGACAGGACAGCACAGGCTTCAAATTCCCCAAACAAACAGTTTACAGTTTTAATTAACTGATTACTTCACTATGTATCCCCATCCTTCCCCACTGCTCAGTTTTTCCCATGCCTTTAGGATTATCAAAGTTTGCCATTTGTGTTTGGCGCTATTCATTCTACCAGTGTGGTTTAAAGAAGATTCTGAAATCAATACAACATCATTCACGATGGCTGAACGCCAGAGGCAAACAGGAATGCAGCCGAGGCAAACCTATATTTATTTAAAGTCAAGAGAGAAAAGACACTTGAAGAAGATATATTATAGGCACAAAAAGTAGTTGCAAGGCTTTCAGAAGAATGGTATTTAGAAAATAAACACATTTCTTCATGTCACAAAAGTTAATCAATGACTATGTTTTCTACTGGTAAGAAACTAAAGTATGTCATGATGAACACAATCCATAAATCCTCCGTCCAGCTTTATCACACAAAAGTGTTCAGATACCATACCAGATATTTCTCCCATTTGTTCCTACAGTCTACAATCTCCGACAACACTGACCTGTCCCAGCAGCTCGGGCAGCCCCAGCACCTGTCCTGTGAAAACGCCGAAGCAGATCAATATGGAGTTGAACTGGCCAATGGATCCTCGGATATGTCTCGGCGTAATTTCTCCCAGGTACATGGGGAGGGCGCAGAGAGCTATACCTGTCAGGAACACAACAAAATCATGCTTTAAAAAGAACAAGAAACAGCTATGTTTAATGTGATACCGACCAAATTATAGAGGGAACATCACACCTTCCGTGATACCGCTCCTCGAATGCAAAGCAGCTACTATGAATAGGTAGCGCTGTAGGAGGAACTATCCCTACTTATTGTTCCTTTAATCTTGATGATAGTTTCTGAATCTGTCATGGTTTACAGATATACAAAAACATTGCCAACTGCTTCAACTCAATCGTGTGGCAAGGTTATGGGTACTTATGCAGATTGCCTATGCATTAGAAATGGGGATATCTGCATATAATAAGGACATTTCTTCAGGTGACAGTGCTGAATGGGACATTGTTCCTGAACCCTTTAACATCAAGTTCTCAAATACACTTGAAGTAGGTTCCACTTGTTTCATGGTAAGATGAGATAAGAGGTACTTTATGTTCCCTTTGGGGGTATTTCTCAATTACACTGCTGCTTTCAACTTAATACAATACCCAAAAGGCATAGGCCTTGTTTTCTAAGAGGCTTTTCTGGAGTTGAGGACTTGTCAGACTTGCAATTTAGGTGTAAATCTCACACTCACACGTACTTGCTTTCTGTCAGCAGCTGGTTAAAGTGAAAAATTGTCTCACAACAATTGAATCTCCTGATAATATGTGTCTGCAGGAGACGTAACCCACAATCACAGTGATAATTGAGTGCTGATGTAAAGCTCCTTCTCATTGATCTCAGGAGGGAAAGTTAAACCAGTTTTACTGACAGATGTGTGCATTCTGATTTGTCAAGTTAACCATCATCAATATCTTTCAAGTCCCATAGATCTTCTTCCTTGGAGCGGGCCTATACAAGCCTGATGTTGATTGTTCTGATGTGCTTATGATCATTGCTCACCTAAAGGAAATCAAGCATTTGATCTTATGTGAAGCTGTGGATGAAAGTTGATAGTATTTTTCTGAGGCAGTGTTCAATCAAATGTGTGTTGCTGTTTGGAGTCTGTTAGATCTATTCAGCTGGGATCTCTAGGTCGTTATAAGCTAATAGGGAATTCTGTTTGACGGTAAAGATGGTTCATATCTTTGATGAGTAGCAGGGGAAATGGGTTAGTTATAGAAACACAAAACATTTATAATATAGATGGTAAGATTATTAAGACATAAGAATTAATGTATGTTTGAGTATGAATGTAATCCATTTTGTGCTAGCAATATCTTATAAGTCATTCAGTTTGTTTTTTGCCTTTTTCTCTTAGTGGATTGCTGTGTAAGTTATTTAAGTGTTCACTAAATATTTTGTTTGAATGCAATAAGAAAAATAAAGAAATGTTTGGTTAACTTTCTTCATAACTTAGTTTTGGGAAGTTTAATATGTGGCATCCTTGGCAACACAAGTTCAATGTTAAACACCCACACACCAAGGTTTATTTAACAGAGAAAAACTTAAGTCAAAATGTTGAATCCGCTGTGTGATTTGAATCCAAAATGTGATGGGTTATCCTTCAAACAAGTGTCCTAAAAAACGTAAACAAGACATTTTCTGTAATCTGGCTGAGACGCAAACCAAAGGGAAACAAAAAGCTTCTTTGTCTTGAATGCAGTAATTTGCTCTACACTGATTTTTGTACACCGCCTGCTGAGAAGCCATACTTTTCCAGCCCAGTAAACACTTACCAGAGTCCACCCCGATAATGAACCGACCAATGATGAGCATCTCAAAAGATTTGGCACTTTCACCCAGGGACAGCAGCAGCACAGCTGTTAGAGCGAAGATGTTATTCAGCAGCAAGGTTCCCTTTCTAAAGCCAGAGCAGAATATGGTTATAAAAAGAGAGAAACCCCACATTCAGACACAGGATCAAATGTTCCGATGCAAAGGTTACATAAATCCTAATTGCTGCACATATATAAAGCATTCATTTTAGTTGAAATTGTAAAAATGTGGATTTTTTTTTTTTTAAGAAATCAATGTGTAATCTACAAATGGGACTTTTTTTTCTTCAAGTTTCAGGGGAAATTTGGGAGGAAACTAGTGCATGATCAAAGCAAAAAGGTATTTAAATACCCGTTACGAAAGACATGAAAGGTGTTGTATGTCTAAAAGGATAATAACAAATGTTTACACGTTTTGAAGGGGACATATTGTGCTCATTTTCAGGTTCATGTTTGTATTTTGTGCCTCTACTGTGACACGTTTACATGCTTTAATATTCAAAAAGGTCTTTATTTTTCTCATACTGCCTGTGTTGCAGCACCTCTGTTCACCCTCTGTCTGAAAGCAAAACCCAGTCTGCTCTGATTGGTTAGCTGGCAGGCTATGTTGTGATTGGTCAACCGCTTAGAGATGTCTCACCCCTAGGCCTATAACGTAAATTGTGTTAGAGCACTACCCAATAGAAGCATGAGTGGAACATAGTGATGTTATTATATTACTGAAGTAAACAAAGGATACCAATGGAGGCTTTTCAGGCAGGAGAGAAACATTTTGGATTTTAGCCCCTGCAGAAAAACTTATATAACACACTACAGGTAAGGGAAAAACAAAAATAATAGGGACTCTTTGATAAAACTGTCATCCTTGGGTCAGAATCTTTATACCACATGAATCATGTGGGTGCAATGTCAGCCTTACCAAACTATTCTCATCAATAATACATCTTTGTGTTGAACAAGACTGGATTAGGAGTGCTGGTGAATCAACTCACCTTCCCAGTATTTTGAGGATCATAGTGACAGACAGGGCTCCGAGCAGGCCTCCTATAGAAAATATGGACACAGTGATGGACCAGAGGAGGGTGGCTGTCTCCGCTCCAAGAGGCTCCCCATACCTCTCAATCCATGTCTTATTGTAGAAAGCTTTAATGTACTGCAATACAAGAGAAACACGGGCGAACGACACAAGTCAAATCCATTGTTCATTTTAAACAATAAATATTACACTTTCTAAGGTTTCCTTCCAGATAAAAGGTAAAGCCCACACATTTAACTGAAAGCAGAATGAGTTTAATACATTTCACAATGCCTTTTAATGTATAATGTAGTTATTATGCTCAGCGACACCCTGTGTGACTTTATTCCAACCCGTTTCCCCTACAATTCATACAAATTGACTCGGAAAGCACTTTGTAATTTTATAGAAGTTTTTAGGTCATCAAGTTTGATGTTTTTTAGCTGGTAATACTTCTGTATAATACAACAACTCTCTCAAATTATAGATATGTCAATAATACATATTATATAATGTATACGTTCTGCTTAGTCTATGGGTCCCTATTCTAAAGTTTGGATAGCTTATTTGGTTGTCCCATTTCACATACTGCTATTGATTGTCCTTGTATTTTAAGTGTGAATGCAATGAATTGAATTTAAAACTTTGACAGCTTGAAACACATAACATGTATTCAAGGACTGCATTTAAGGAAAATATCCAGGTACAGCTACACTCGGTGAATGAAAATGGGTGCTCTGACTTAAGTGTCCTTTTCAAGAAATCTGTGTGCTTTTATTTCATCCTGCTTTTCCATTTTTAAAGAGATGTTGTGTTGTGTTGTGTTTGCTGGCAGGTCATGGTTAGAAAATGAAAAAATTTGGCAACGTTAAATTTCTCTTCCATAGACGGTCCTTGCAAACTTCAGGCAAAACAGATGTGAGTTATTAGCTTTTTTCAGCATTAGACAAACACATATATTTTTGATATGACTTCTGAAAACACCATTATAGTTTTTGATCACTCTTTTAAATATTTTCATTAAACTTCAGCCCGCCGACGTGAACATGAACTGTTTCACCTATGTTTAATGTGATACCGACCAAATTATAGAGGGAACATCACACCTTCCGTGATACCGCTCCTCGAATGCAAAGCAGCTACTATGAATAGGTAGCGCTGTAGGAGGAACTATCCCTACTTATTGTTCCTTTAATCTTGATGATAGTTTCTGAATCTGTCATGGTTTACAGATATACAAAGACATTGCCAACTGCTTCAACTCAATCGTGTGGCAAGGTTATGGGTACTTAAGCAGATTGCCTATGCATTAGAAATGGGGATATCTGCATATAATAAGGACAGTTCTTCAGGTGACAGTGCTGAATGGGACATTGTTCCTGAACCCTTTAACATCAAGGTCTCAAATACACTTGAAGTAGCTTCCACTTGTTTCATGGTAAGATGAGATAAGAGGTACTTTATGTTCCCTTTGGGGGTATTTCTTAATTGCAAAAGTGATACACACTGCTGCTTTCAACTTAATACAATACCCAAAAGGCATAGGCCTTGTTTTCTAAGAGCTTTGAGTGAGGACTTGTCAGACTTGCAATTTAGGTGTAAATCTCACACTCACACGTACTCGCTTTTTGTCAGCAGCTGGTTAAAGTGAAAAATTGTCTCACAACAATTGAATCTCCTCATATAATAAGGACATTTCTTCAGGTGACAGTGCTGAATGGGACATTGTTCCTGAACCCTTTAACATCAAGGTCTCAAATACACTTGAAGTAGGTTCCACTTGTTTCATGGTAAGATGAGATAAGAGGTACTTTATGGTTTTTGATCACTCTTTTAAATATTTTCATTAAACTTCAGCACGCAGACCTGAACATGAACTGTTTCATAATTAATAAGGTTCTGACTTGGTCGCTGCCTGCAAGTGTAATGAGTTCAGCCAAATGTCATTCTAATTGTTTTACAGCAAAAACTGTGCCATAAAAAACATTTCAAAATGGCTATTTAGGTTTTTACTTTAATAACTCAATTATACTTTGTATTACATGACATTTCCTTTACAGTGATATATTTTCTGTACAACATTAAAATAATCATCATGAACACCAACGCAAAGAGGTGTACTGTATTTACATGTTGTCTAGAAAGAGAGCAGCATAGATCTGCCAGTACTAAATTAACAGCACCTTCATGTTAAGTTTTCATTAGGCTGGTGAAATACAGCATTTACCTTTTTTTTTGGAGATTAGAAACGTATTATTCATCATGCCAATAAAAACAAGTAAATCCACCGTTCAATCACACCTCTGGGAGTGGTCATGTGAGGTCATGATCACTGCAGCCCTCTTCTGGCTGGACAACACCAACATGCAATGCAACTCTTCACATTGTTTTCTGTTCTGTGAATTTATCTAATAATTAAAGAGAAATTGCTATACATGCTTTTAACATGTGCTTTCGATAATTACTGACATAACTTTAAATATGAAAATATGTTTAGCTTCCTAAATAAATATTTTCCTTTGTTCCCTCTCCTCTGCTGTCACAATAATACTTTCCCTGTCTTTTCAGGCACATGTGCACCAACAGTATAGACCTTGTGCCTTGATTTCCATCAACCTCCCTCTGATATTCAGTGGATTTTAAAATGAGGAGGATTTGAATGAGAAGTGTTTTTTGTAAGATGCAGAAATGAGGCTTCATCTTGAACTCTAAATCAGACAGAGTTCGTCGTCTGATCACATATTTGATGTCCAACAGTCTGCGAGTTAATTAGAATTGAATGGCCATGCATTTTTTAAAAGCCATTTAATATTCCTTTGTGCCAAGAAAGGGACACGAAGAGGGAAAAAATCAAAGGTTGAACCGAAATAAAAGTCTACTTTTGTGAGACAAATTTCATTTAGGTCAACGTACTTCTGGGTCATTTCGGCATCATGGGAACGGCAAAGACAATGAAGCGCTCACACACACCCGTGAGGTTGGTTTGGGATATTCATTGAGGTTTTTGGGGGGAATATAAAGAGATAATGTCAGTGTCTGACAGTGAGAACAGTTTTCTTATTAACATCGGCAGAGAATAACAACAGGGAACACTGCAAATCCTTCTCTGACCTGGTGGTTGGAGTTAAATTCATTAGTAACCAAATGCAGTACTCAGGACACGCATGATGTCTCTTTTGGGATCTCCATGACTTTTCATTTTGGCTGATTTCCCAAACGGCCAAGTGAGTAGAACATAAATTACCCTAAGTTATTTTTCACTCTCTGTCCTTTCCAGGGCTCCGTACCTTTTACATCAGAGCTGCTCAAGGTTAGTGACTCTCTGTCGGAGGCACAACTGCTGCTGTGCCTGGGGAAAAATAAACGTACGTAGGTTTACATGCATTGTGTGGATTTACTATTGTGATTTTAGGGGAGAGTTATCAGAGGGGTGGATTAAGCTTTCAGGCAAATGGAGCACTTATCTTTTTTGTAATAACCATGGCATTTCGGTGAGCCAGTTTTTATCTGAAAAAAGGAAGGGTTGAGAGCGTACAGTCGGCTCTTTTCATTTCAACGTATTTGCCAAATTAACAGTAGAAGAGTCGAAATTGCGAGTTGATTTATGTATTAAATGAATAAAGACAGCGGGAGAAATGTTGGATAAGAGCCAACGCTATCTTAGTGATCAGCAGGTGCTCTTTGTGAGGAGAAGCTACAAAGAGAATAAAGTAAAAGCAAAAGGCTCATCATATCAACTGGAGAATTGCTTCATTGACAGAAGCAGATTATTGACAGGGCCTCCTGAAAAAGCAAAGAACAAGTTGATCAAATTAGCACGTACAGACAACAGTGGAGGTTTCCAGTTTTAAGAAAAAATGGAAGTGTTTTGGGCTGGTGTAATGTGTTGGCACCTGTCAGCCACCATACAAAACAACATTAATAAAAATGAGTAAGAAGCTACCTGAAAATATATCATCAGAAAAGTGGCTCTTCAGCCGAGATGGATGAAATTCTCAGACGAAACGAGGGAGGGGAGGCTGATTCCAACCTTAATGACTATTCAGATCTGTTCGTATATACACATTTTAAACTAAATCTGCACATTTTACTGTGTATTGATCCTTGAAAATGATCAACGATTTACATCAAAATGAGAAAAGAAACAAGAGCGTCTTCAGTGAGGGATCAGGCTGAATTAAGAGCAGAAAGAGACAGGAAGCTAGCAGTGTGATGGAGCTGTGTGAGAGTCAGCCCTTCAGGTGTAAATACAAGCCGTCTGATTCAGTGTCTTATCTGTGAAGAGTTAAGACTATACAGAGCTGAGACATTTGCAAAAATCCCAGTGGACTCAGAGTTGGTCATTAATTAATTAGCTTTGTGAACATTTAACTGCCCATAAGTAGGTTGTCACTCAGAATTGGAGGCAATTCATTCATACATGTTGTTAAAACATTTAGTGCAGATGAAAAGTGGCCTCTTTTAGAAATAATAATGGCCAGTGAGCAAAAATATAGAAGAGGGACACTTTCAAGGGCAGGAGGGACTTGGCTCGTCCGTGTGGTGATGGCAGTCTTTTAAATATATGCCTTTCTTTTGAACGTGTGTTTTTCTGATGCTCATCTGTTGATAGGTGTCAGCCTGACAATAAATAATAGGCATCACAATAATTGTAATTTGAATGGTCCTCTACATTTGATCTGTAAACTGTGAAGTGCAGCGTTACTGAAGTGATCCGGGAGATCAGACATTTACCAAATAGACTCAGGTCTCCCTTTCGTCCTCCTATTGTGCACTCAATTCACCAATCACAGCTATGCTTGTGATGTGCGCCTCACTGAACTCGTAAAAACCAGTGTATGGTTAATACATCACCTAATTAATCAGGAGCCCTGCTGTTCTGGGACCCCATTAAATGGTAAAGGTTTCCTCTTTAAACCTTTGCGCCACTGTTGTCAGCACATTAAAGCAGCGGGGTTCAAGTAAGATGTAAGCCTTTTACATAATTATCCCTCTGTACATTTGGTGTTACTGTGGAATCACACAGCAAATGAATGAATAAATGAAAAGCCCTCCAGTGTTATATATTAAGGAAAAATCATGGCACAGTGTAAGCATGTTTGTCAATTAACCTCACATATACTATTTCAGAAGAGGCCTCAGAGACCTTCCTACTTTCTTTTCTTTTCAAATGAGGCTACAATATGTTGAGCCATACAGCAGGAGTGCTCTGAGACACACATCTACAAGGTAGCAATAATTTCAGGGTTAGGGACATGATTTAAAACCCAACCCTTCACTTGTTTAGTCACGTGGAGAAAGTGGCAATATGCCAAAAAACACTTCAGTGCAGACACTGCAGATAAGATAATGGCTGTAGCGGCCAAAATTCTAAAGAAGTAAAACTGCAACTGAGGATCGAGAAAGCAAATCATACGCAGGGAAGGATCCGAGTCTAGGCAAGATCCTTGTCTCTGTGCATTTATTCCATGTTCCAATATCACCTACAGTGGGGCAAAAAAGTATTTAGTCAGCCACCAATTGTGCAAGTTCTCCCATTTAAAAAGATGAGAGAGGCCTGTCATTTTTATCATAGGTATACCTCAACTATGAGAGACACAATGAGAAAAAAAAATCCAGGAAATCACATTGTCTGATTTTTAATGAATTAATTGGTAAATTCCTCTGTAAAATAAGTATTTGGTCACCTACAAACAAGCAAGATTTCTGGCTCTCACAGACCTGTAACTTCTTCTTTAAGAGGCTCCTCTGTCCTCCACTCGTTACCTGTATTAATGGCACCTTTTTGAACTCGTTATCAGTATAAAAGACACCTGTCCACAACCTCAAACAGTCATACTCCAAACTCCACTATGGCCAAGACCAAAGAGCTGTCAAAGGAGACCAGAGACTAAATTGTAGACCTGCACCAGGCTGGGAAAACTGAATCTGCAATAGGTAAGCAGCTTGGTGTGAAGAAATCAACTGTGGGAGCAATTATTAGAAAATGGAAGACATACAAGACCACTGCTAATCTCCCTCGATCTGGGGCTCCACGCAAGATCTCACCCCGTGGGGTCAAAATGATCACAAGAACGGTGAGCAAAAATCCCAGAACCACACGGGGGGACCTAGTGAATGACCTGCAGAGAGCTGGGACCAAAGTAACAGAGGCTACCATCAGTAACACACTACGCCGCCAGGGACTTAAATCCTGCAGTTCCAGACGTGTCCCCCTGCTTAAGCCAGTACATGTCCAGGCCCGTCTGAAGTTTGCTAGAGGGCATTTGGATGATCCAGAAGAGGATTGGGAGAATGTCATATGGTCAGATGAAACCAAAATAGAACTTTTTGTAAAAACTCAACTCGTCGTGTTTGGAGGAAAAAGAATGCAGAGTTGCATCCAAAGAACACCATACCTACTGTGAAGCATGGGGGTGGAAACATCATGCTTTGGGGCTGTTTTTCTGCAAAGGGACCAGGACGACTGATCCGTGTAAAGGAAAGAATGAATGGGGCCATGTATCGTGAGGTTTTGAGTGAAAACCTCCTTCCATCAGCAAGGGCACTGAAGATGAAGCGTGGCTGGGTCTTTCAGCATGACAATGATCCCAAACACACCGCCAGGGCAACGAAGGAGTGGCTTCGTAAGAAGCATTTCAAGGTCCTGGAATGGCCTTGCCAGTCTCCAGATCTCAACCCCATAGAAAATCTTTGGAGGGAGTTGAAAGTCCGTGTTTCCCAGCGACAGCCCCAAAACATCACTGCTTTAGAGGAGATCTGCATGGAGGAATGGGCCAAAATACCAGCAACAGTGTGTGAAAACCTTGTGAAGACTTACAGAAAACGTTTGACCTCTGTCATTGCCAACAAAGGGTATATAACAAAGTATTGAGATGAACTTTTGTTATTGACCAAATACTTATTTTCCACAATAATTTGAAAATAAATTCATTAAAAATCCTACAATGTGATTTCCTGGATTTTTTTTTCTCATTCTGTCTGTCATAGTTGAGGTATACCTATGATAAAAATTACAGGCCTCTCTCATCTTTTTAAATGGGAGAACTTGTACAATTGGTGGCTGACTAAATACTTTTTTGCCCCACTGTATATACATTTAACCATTTTCCTATATCTTGCCCCTTGTCCTTTCCCTGGTAAAAAAAACCCATATGCCATACTGGTGTGCTAATCCCATCAACACCTGTGTCCCAATTGATGCAAGTACACCAAGTGCCCAAAGATGCAGTCAAAATAAAAGCATCAAAACTACTTTATGTTACATTTAGATAATAACACTTCATATTAATACATTTACTATAAACAAAAAACAGCAAGAAAATACGGAATATATTAAGCTCCAACAATTGGTATTCCCCTGGCTTCAAAGCTTTACATTTCCAAATTCCATATAATATGATAAATCATGACCTGCCATTTGGTTCTTAAATGCTTTCACAAAACCTACCCTGAATATTAAAAAAGCATCAAAAATATTTTTTCTTTTTTATATTATTTGAATCAAAGCCTGGGCATCGTCAGGACTTCAGAAAGGAAACATTACATGCAACAAGCTCTGCTTCAGTGCTTTTCAGATTTAATGTGTGTTATGTATTCGGTGCTACATTTCCTGTACTTGTGTCGGAAATACCAGAGCTGAGGGTTCTTTATAAAACGTATTATACCTGGTTGACTTCCAATTTCCTTATAATACATCATTCAAAGTGGCCATGCATCACTGGAAGCGTATATTGAGGCTTTTAAAGAACTGCAATTTCAGTTTTACAGTCTATGAAAATGTTTTGTAGTGTATTTTAAGCAATGTTATTTGTGCTAATTGTTTCCATGCCTGTATTTATTTCTTTATGTGACAAGAGGTCCTTAAGTAGCAATGCTCAACCAAGAAATAAAAAGGCCCATTTCATTTATTTTACACCTGGTTATGTATTTTTGTATGTTTTTTCTAAAGGGGCTCTATTATAATGTTACATTATGATTTAATTATGTTACGGAAGTAAAAAAAGGACTCAAATGGAGGTATTTAAGGAGGGGAACACACTACAGGAAAGCAAAAAATAATAATAATAATTAGGGCCCCTTTAATAAAACTGGTTTTGTTGTTGGTTTATTTTAAATGTGTGTTTTGAAATACTGTGAGAAACGGTACAGCCATAGACAAGAAAACTCTTATCTAAAAGAATGTTTATTGATTTTCTACTAGTACAAACAAAGGGAGTGAAACCTTGTTGCTTCTAAGCAAGCAGGAAACAGCATGCAACAGTTGGACTCACCAAAGTGGGAGCGTTGACCACGGAGAGGTTGTAGCCGTAAATGAAAGATGACCCCAGGGCACCGAAGAAGGCTGCGCTGAACAGACATGCTGTGACTGGCTGCTGGAGAGAGAGCACACAAAACACACTAAGCATACAAACATGAAGATGTAAGAGGCAATGTCAGACACATTGTTTTTGATAAATGTCAAGGTTGGAACAAAAACAAGGGAGTCCAGCAGAGGACGTTTCGTAAAGGCCTTGATATCCAGTCCAGAAAAAACTGGGATATTCCCTTGATAATGTCACTGCTTTAATGTGTGCAAGGATTGACATTGGCTGAGCAAAGAAAGACCACTGAGTGAAAAGGCAGCGGTTATACAAGCCCTGTAATTGAGTGAGAAATCAACTGCACATACTGCATCAAAAATGAATGAGAGTGAACAAGTCATAGGCCTAATATTAGATTTCAATTATGCTGTGGATAGGTAGTGCAGGTACATAAATTATTCACAGCAACACTGAAAAAAGTGTAAAGGCTCACAAGCGGTTAATTACAACCTATTATATAAAACAGAGACAGAGCAAAAACCATGAGGGAGATTTTGCAAATCACTTTTTGAGCTAAAACCATAAAGGCTCTCGCAAAAAAGAAAAGGCCACATTGTGATGAAATTCAAGACATATCCTTTGAGAGGATCCATTTCCATTTCATGGAACTGTGACAATTAGATCATGAGTTACCACATGAGCACTGTCGACAGAAGATAGTGGGGAGAATTAATGTAATGGGTTCATACTGTGCGTTGGGAAGATTGAATGCATTGTGATTTTTATGCTCTTTTTTCCATTCAATTAAAATGTGTCCAATACACAGTTTAAAAGCTTAGCCTGATATTACAAACTAAATGTCAAAGGTCCCCTATTATGCAAAATGCACTTTTTGCTGTCTGTTATGCATAAATATGTGTCCCCGGTTAACACTGAGAAGTGTTTCAGAAATAATGCTTGAAGTGGTTTGATCGTAATATGGCGTTTAACCACGGCAGCATTTAGCTGAGTTTCTCCGTTAGAAACTTCTCTCTTCAGATAGAGATCATGACGCTCCAAAAGGGACCAGTTTCTATGGGGAGGGCCATGTCAGCCCATCACTTCTCAAGGTTGCAATGTTGAGGATTAGAGCATACAATGTTGAATATGCCTCCTTTACAAGATTAAAGCAGAAAACATCTTGTGTGCATCCACAAGATGTTTTCTGCTTTAATGTTGTGTAGAGAAGTCAATGAAAGTACATTGAACGTTTCTCCCTGTCCACTTGTTCAAATTTATGATCGGATGATATTGCCATCAGCATTAAGTAATTAAATGTAATGTAATAAATTACTAAATTAGGCACTAAAGGCTTTATGAGCACGCCAGTTCAGCTAATGGCCTTTACTCCATGTAGCTCTAAAAACTGTTAACTGTAAAAGTCAAGGTAAAAGGAAACATCTGAGTGAAGATAGCAGGTAGTGGCTCCAGGGCGGATCAGAGGTGGAAAGCCTGTAACAAGTCAAACATTCAGTTATTTTAGCAGGGTGTCTGTACTAATTATAACAGTGAGTAAACTTGGACGCAACACATTCAAAGTTAGTGCCTTGAGAGTAGCGCTACGCAGGAAGTAGCCTAGTGTTGCACGGTGCACTGGTACTAGAAAGGTATCGCGATACCCTGCCGTTAAAAACGTTAGTAGCTACCGGTACTTTAAGAATGACATTGTTTTCATTTAAGAGCGATATTTCCTGTGTGTGTTAAGCCTCTGCAAGAAACGAAATTTGGAAGTATTTTGGTACATCTCTGCTAGGGCTGAACGATTTTGGAAAATAATCAAATTGCGATTTTTTTCCTCAATATTGCAATTGCGATTTAATATACGATTATTTTTTCAAGGTCCTCTTCTCATGTATTTTTCAACAAACACAAGCAATAAATCAATCGTGATTACAATCGTGAACCTCTTGAGGTAGCAACAGTAGCGAGGCACGTTCTGCACAATACCTAAGCTCGCGCAGCATCTTCCTTTTTAAAGCCACAATAATTCCACACAACTGACGTGCCGCCCCTCTTTGGTACCAAACTTCCAGCCGTGCACTCTCTGACGAGCCTGAGGCCATTGTGCAACAGGTTCAAGCGCAGCGTTGACTTCATTCCCTGCCTGCTCGGCTTCGCTCGGCTCCGCTCGGCTCGCAAGTCACGTGACCAGATCACGTGATCAGTCAAATCGCGTTTTGTCATATCGTGATATTATCGCAAATGCAATTAATCGTTCAGCCCTAATCTCTGCTGACGGAGAACACGCTGCTCTACATGATCACCGCCGCAGCTCCGCCCGTTGTGACGGGACCGGTGCCCGGAGCAAAACACGTACTTCAAGTTAACGACCTAACACACTGAAATATCTTATCTACATCTGGAACTAGCTAAACTAGTTATCATATGTTTATTCTTCACTGTCGGGTGACTCATTACTGGATCATTGCGCTGCATGAGACGGATACGACTGGCTGTCAGGAGAGGGGGAGAGGGGAATGAGAGCACTCCATTTATTTCTCCTGCGTTATTATATATATTTCTAAACTTTTTAATAATTAATAATGTAGTTCATCTACTAGAAGTAGTTTGTTTGACAGATTTTTTTCCCTCCAGGTTTAAAATAAAGCACAATAATGACATTTAGGCGGTTTTCCCTTTTTTAGGAAAAGAACCGAAAAAGTATCGAAATCGCAATTCTTGACTTGGTATCGGTATCGAAACGAAAATGTTGGTATCAACACTAGTAGGAAGTGTGTTAAATCAATGTTTTCTCTACAAATATGTTACATCTTCATGCCATTACACAATGCACTAACTCACTTTGAATATTATGCTTGCAATATGCACTGTCTCAGGAGACTTCTTCCCCAGTACAGCCCTCCTTTCCTATTTGCATGTACCATTGAAGGAGGCATATTCAACAAAATATCCCCACAGTTGTTTTGCATAATAATTGATTCCAGAATAAATTGAATTGAAGTGTTATCTTACAGAAAAAGCAGGTGGGAGCAAATGTATTGCATTGTTAGGCTATTCAAAATGTATCCATTTGAAAGGTGAATGGAGTGTTGGTAATTAATGCTTTGGCTTTGGAGCACATCCCTTATATTAGAGGCGTTGGGTAAGTATTTGCCATGGTAACATAATGTTAGCTTGAGGGTCACATGGTTTGTGAAAAAGAAAAAGAAAACTGCACTCACAACACACCCACATATTCCTCAAAGTATTGTAAATCAAAGCCAGCCATACACACAAGGGTCATATTACACATTTAGTTAATCTTATCCGGGGCTCATAACTTTTTCAGGGGATTCTCAAAGAAAATTAGACATTTCAAAAGAAGATCACAGAGAATAACCTTAAGGTATGAGATTAGGTTTAGTGAGATAGCCCAGATATCTAGTCATTTGTGGGAATTTCACAGGTTTTTCTTTGCATTCTCTCAGAGTCAGAAACTGATAAGTGAAGAAAGACCACCTGAAAGAAGTTGAACTCAAACATAAGCCTGGGAGACTGTGGCTGTGAGGTGGAGCAGTTGTCTAACAATTAGAAAGTTGGTGGTTTGATTCCAGCTTCTGCTATCAACATGGCGATTTAACCATGGGCACTTGGTTAAATCGACATCACGAGCTGCTCCAGATTGCATGGCCAATAATTAGTATTACTAGCTAAACCTCGTATAACTACTTGAATAACTATGCATATATGGATGTAGTTTCTATCTGACACCATCTGTATAATAGTTATTCCCCAACTACAAAGCTTTTCTGAAGTGAATTTAAGCATTGAGATAAGATACAAGTAATGGTGAAAAGCATTAGGTACCACGCCTACATTAGTGTTGCTACGTCTGCTCGACTGTGAAGAAGACAGTAACTGAAAAGCATTAGTGTGAAGTAACTCAGCAGATTTACTCAATTTCAGTACTGATGTACAACGTTGATGTACTTGTACTGCACTTGAGTATTTCCATTTTATACTACATTGTACTTCTACCCCACTGCAATTCCGGTACATTGACGAAGTACCTTCAGTTACTTTGCAGATATAGATTAATGATGTGAAATATAAATCAACCCTTAAATAAGACCTTATAAACAGCTGCAGTAAACTCACAAGCTGCCCTGCCGTATACAAACTCAATAAAACTGCATGAGTACTTTTACTTTTGGTACTTTAAGTATATCTTGATGATGATACTTTTACTTGAGACACGTTTTGAATGCAGGACTTTTACTTGTAACAGAGTATTCCTACACCCTGGTACTTCTACTTGTACTTCCACCTTTGCTGAATAGATGAATGATCAAACTACAGTATGGTAAAAAAAACAAAAACATTTTTCTTGGCAGGTCTCTATCCTGGAGGATCGTACTTTGGAAATCTGGAAATGTGTTATCTTTGAGGGGAGGTTTATTGCTGGTTACTAGGAGGCTGTTGATACAGCTGACATCACCCTGGCAGCTAAATCAAAGTTATAGCTCTAATGTTTACATAGCCACTGGTACAGGGGGAATGAGATCAAGTGAGTGGTGTACAGGTCATATTTTTATCAGAACGTTATCTCTAACACAATAATAGAAACTTATAAACATGGCAATAAACATGTTTTTTAGAAGTGATTTTCCGCTACGACGTTTCGGCGTGTATAGATAAATCATATTAACACAATGTGGAAACATGCGGATCATCCTAAATAAATATACTGTTTTAAGATCACCAGGATAAAGGGATGTGTAAAGACTTTTAACATTTTAAAAACTTAGCAAATGTTTCATCTTAAAATGCAATTCTCCTTTTTTTAAAACATGAATGAGATATTGTAACTGTTGCACAGGAAAGATTGCCTCTATTTCAGCAGCAGGTTGAAAAGCTCACATAGGATTTTGGATAACACCACAGATCATGTCGTCAGCTGTGGCTTTCTCACAAATACATCCAACATATTAATGGGTTAAGGTGTGACATAGCAGCCGAATAACAAAAGCATGTCAAACAACCGTGACAACCGTGTTCAGTCAGTGAACTTATACAAAAGGTGTTGTTGTTTGGTGGCTGGAGAGTAATAATTATATGATTAAATATTCTATTATATGATTGAGCTTGTGAGTCACTCACCTGTTCAGAGGTCTTCCCAGAGTCTTTCATCGCTTGGTCGGCTGCCTGCTGATCCTCCTGCGGTTTGTGCATCCTAACGTTTCAGCAACCTAAAGTGAAAATGATTATTAGCTCATACAGAAGAACTATGTTTCACAACAAAGAGGGGGAAGTGGAACTTAATAGGGATACCTCTGAGTGAACCATCTGTTCAAGAGGAAAAGACTATATTTTCTGACACCCACATACCATAGTATGCCGAGAAATATCACAACTTGGTGATAACTTTAGGAATTATCCAGAAGCTAAATTCAACAGTAAAACCAGCTATCCAACATGCAAAAAGAAACAGGAAATGACTGTCTCTTTACCTTGGCAGTTTGAATACTAGTTGACAGTTACAACAACACAGGGGACAATTCAGTTCTAGAGCAAATAAATAGCAAATGATAAGCCTGAGTCTGCCACCTTGTGGTTATACCAATATAATTATCAGAAATACTGGAAACTCGACATAAAAAGGCAGAAGTTGTATAAAATCTTCGTTCTTTCTGACCTTGCAGGTGATACGTGATAGCTGTGTAAAGAAGTGTTCACATTTTACAGCCTAGGCAGATTTTCAGGTATGAAAGCCATTTTTTTTTAACCAAGATTTGAAGAAGGGTTTAACTAAAGCAGAGGTCAAGTGTGAAACATTTTTAATCTATGCTCATTTTAAACCACCGTGCTGCAACAAGAAGAAGCTAACTAACCCCAATGACACACATTTCCTCTATCTATCTTCTTCCTTTTTCTTTCAGCATGTCGACACAGTCTGGGGGAGAAAATCAGTTTTTTCTTGCAGAGTAAGTGAAAGACGATCCGATCCGTCTCAAAAGAGAAGACCTAATCTATCTGCCGGCTCACATTGAGTAGATACTGAAAGAAATTACAAAAATTTAGAGAAAGAGGATTAAAAAAAAGCTGTGTTCACAGAAGTGGAAAAAATCTCCAATGTGCAGCAAGGACAAGTCTTCCTGAATGGTTACTTTACTGAAGGACTTGTACTTACTCATGGTGGAGCACTGAGCATCTGAGGGGTAAAGAAGGATAGTTCATTGGTTATTAGCCTATGTGTCGTTGTGCATGTGTTGCATTTTTCATTGTTCACTCTGCAGGGGGAGCAGAATGATAGCTTTTATTGTGAAGGGTAAGAAATAAAGAAGTGGATTTGGTGTGCAACTAAAAATATTGACCTGAAACGAAATGCATAATGTTTTTGCCGATTCAGATTCACGTTGTGTGTGAAAGTATTGATGAAAAAACAACAGGTTAAAAAAAAAAAGAATTGATAATACTGGCATGTAACAAGTACTCCAACAGGTGTGGTTTTAACAATCACACGCCTTGTACTTGACAATCAATGGATTTTGTGAAAATGGTAGAGGAAAACATTGCTATGCACCAGGTGTCAAAATTTCAGAGCTCAAACACAAGGCCTCAGTGAACAAACGTTTTCAACGGATTTGGGCGTCACTGATAGAAGTCAGCCTAGATAATACTGCTGTGCTGACTTCCGCTCCTGCTGCACAGTTAATAACACTTGATGGGATTTGGTCAGCTACAGAATGTTAATCAGTACCTGATTGGATGACTGGAATGAAGATCAGCAGGACTCGGTGTCCTATGGAGCTAAATTAAAAGCCTTTGCCTTGGAGTGAATTCGTAAGCTGACTGAACAGTTTCCCTTACAAAAATGTCTGTTTAATTAAACAACTGTAACTGTTTGGATATATTGGCTTTTATTCCAATGTCAGTTCAAAATTGATTATTTCCACTTCAGCTTTCAGACATTTTTTAGAGCTCTAATTGGGGTAATGCCAAATGAGTCAGTTTCAGTACATTAAGAACACATCATATTCATAGTTCATCTTCACGATTTGTCATCACTATTGAGGGTCAAATCTAGATAACCTATAATGAAATTCGACTCGACTTGAAATAGTTTTAAAAACTCTGAACTCAGGTTACTACAAGTAATCCAATCATGACATGCAATTGAATTCAGGACATTTATATCTCACACATTGGTTACAATATATTACCTATACTGTAAATATCAAAACAAAAAAGAAGACTCATACTTACAGCCTTACAATTTAGTTGTGCATAAAAAAAAAAATCAATACTGCAGAGTAGATGCACAGGAAAAAGAAAAAAAAAGAAGTTCATCCATGTGCGTCAAGAGTCCACTATCTGGCTGTTTGTGTAACATGCAGAGGAAATCAGGTTGGTTAGCTATCAGGGATGTGTTATTGACTTTTGGTAGTAGACAAAGTGAACTGCTACCAGTTTATTTTTTAGCAAATTGGAAGAAAATCCAGTCTCGCAATAGAGGTTATTGCCATTGCATCGTAGTTTATTCTGAACAAGGTATTAGTCTGAGGCCGTTGGACGTTAGTTACCATATTGTAAATACTGCATATTTACATGACAGCAAAAAAGTCTATCATTTACATTTTCAGCTGAGAAGTGCTGAGAATCACTTTTCCCATCTGTGTAGCAGGTTATGTGTTTATAGATGCTGGGGCTGATGGTTGAAATCCAATCTAACAGTGGTGTAAAGTAACTGAGTATTTACCCAAGTATCTGAGTATCATCTTGATTACAGGACTTTAACGGTAACAGAATATTCCTAAACTCTGGCACTTCTACTTTTACTTTAGTACAAAATCTAGATGGAGTACTTTTCCCGCCTCTGCAATTCCAAGATATTTTCTGATATCATTATAAATCATGATATGGCAAATGTAGAAATTATGGAGAAATATTACTTTGGTTAAACTCACCCAGACACAGGCTGTGTATCCAGTGCTCTCAAGGTGACTACTGACCTGACAGGACACAGAAATGACCGTCGTCTGTCTCTGTCGAATGATTAACTTTGATGAGCCCCCCCCCCCATTTGTTTCCTGGTCTCTCTTTGTTATATAGAACTTGGGTAAGCAGCGTTCCAAAAAGAATCATTAACTGTTTCTGTACGGTTTGACAGCACTACTCTATATACTGTATTTCACATAATAAGATACACCAATGAGGAAATTAAGCCAGCAAGAAGTACTTGCTGTAAATCACAAGCACAGAGGAAGTGACTGATGAATAATTGATCTTTATTTTAACAAACCATTCAGTGAAGTGATACAAATTTGAACAGATTGTTGATTAAGATCCTGTGGCACAATAAAGAATACTCGTCACCAGAAAGTATTTATGCACATCATAAGCCCCCTATACATCCCTCATGATATTAAAGGGACCCCATTATGCTTTTGGAGTTTTCCCTTTCCTCTAATGTGTTATGCAACATCACAATGTAACACTTGCTTGTATTGGCTAGCACTCCAACACATTGTACGTGATAGGCTAATGGGTGGGAAAATCTCTAAGCGTTTGACCAATCAGAGCAGACTGGGCTCTAGTTTCAGACAGTGGGTTAAAAGAGGCACAAAATACAAATATGGAGATAGCATAATACGGGCCCTTTAAAGCAGATCATGCAAAAATGAGTACCTTTTTCTATAAAATTGACATTAACAGTAAAAACCCCGGTGTAAGCTTGAAACCCTGTCAAATGTGCCTTCTGACATCATCAGCAGTGTTGATTCAAGGAGGGAATTACAGCTTTACTTTTTTTTAGGTAGTCAATCAGTGCAGGGAGTACTCAATGGAAGAACAAGACTACTGAAATGATAATCACCTTGAGAAGAATGAAAATCTCTAAAAGCACCTCTCCGCATCGAGCCAACCGTTTACAACAACTTACTGTCTCCTTTAGTCAGAAGGTCGTTGGTAGATAAATCAGCAATAACCTTAAGGAGACCAGGTTGGTACAGCATATTGCAGATTAAGTGATTTTTTTTTTCTCCATGCCTCATGTATTACTCCCTAGTTGCACATTATGTTAAAGCAAGGGACACATACAGAACATAAATACAAGATGAGAAAATAACGGCTTTGTTCACAGCCACCAAGACAAACAGGAGCATCGAGAAACCGTTCAAGGTTAAAACACGTCTCAATAATTCAAGGGTCACCTGTGATGTGGTATTTCCAGTTTAGTATATTGAACTGGACATTGAGCCTCGTGCTTCTGCCAATGCTTAAACCCCTTAACCTTAATAAGGAGAGAAAACAAGCAGATCTCCCGCACAGACGACATAATGACCCAGGGTCATAAAACTATTTTCTACTTCTAAAAGAGTCTTGCTTTTTGGCTTAGGAGTTGAAATAATCCGTTTTGATTCAGGGTTAGAAATGACACATAATCTTGTGATGACTGATGAATAAACCTTGAAGTAAAGCCTGCTCAACAAAAAGTTAAAATCTCTCTTTACTCTTAGTCCATCAAATAATGTCAGCTTTATTTACAGACCAAAGATCCTAATCTATGCTCATTTTAAACCACTGTGCTGCTACAAGGTGAAGATCATTGTAATACTTTTTTTCCCCAAGTGTTACAATGATCCCCAATGACACACATTTCCTCTATCTATCGTATTCCTTTTTTTCAGCATGTCGAGAGAGTGACTGAGAAAATCTGATAGGGCTTTCATGCAAAGTGAAAGACACAGCGCTCACTTTGATGAACTCTACATCAACCTTTGATTGATTGATGTCTTTCATGGCCTACCTTTGATACCACCATTAAATACAGTGAATGCAATCTATTTGTCAGCACTGAATCAAGAAATTGTTTCTAATAAATCGTAAAATCAAAACAACTGCATCATGCTTTAAGGAGATTACACAATAGCGATGAGATTACCCACTGACGAAAGTTTTGGATTCCTACTGCTGCAGCGGCACATTACAAACTTTTCACTGATGAAGCATGGAGCCACTGCAGACGGTATTAACCAACTACTTTCACTTTTGCTATTTCACGCAGACACTTGACAATAGTTTGTTGTGCTGCCAGCATTATTCAAGGGCCTGTAGTATTAATCTGCATGTGCATCAGTAAACAAAGTGATTCCAAAGCAACCCAGACAAAAATATCACAGATTCCCACTTCCTAAAACAAAGAAAGAAACAATGTTAAATGACGTTGAGCCCTCTTCTTCTCTGTACAAGTAAACCATGAGTCAGACTTGACAACAGCAGCTCACACAAGAGTCATTATTAATAAGTTATAGGAAGGAAACCCTAGTACTTACTTTGAATAATGTTTGGATGCATCCTGGCACTGAGTCGACGTTGAAGTTTTAAAGTTTTCAATTCTAACGTACAGAAACCATGTTGGAAGAAAATCAGTTTCTCTTATTATGAGAGGAACCATAGGAACAGTGGAGAGTGTCCATCCAGAGTATCCATGCTCCATTGTCCTGCAGCATTCCTTGCAAACCCCCTAAAAAACCCCCACCCCCCACCCCAACCAACTCAACTAAACGCAATTGGCCAAACTCCAGAAAGACGTCCTCAGATCACACAGTATCTAGATCGTGGCAACTACAAAATAAAGCTCTCCTCTACCAGACGAATTCCTGATAAAAGGAGCAACAAGCGCATTCTAGAAAAAGAGGAAGAAAAGAGTTTCTGCCACTGGTGGAGCTTAAGCACACACACTTCAGCTTGTTACATAAAAACAGCACAAAAGCTTGGTTTTTAATCCAAGACAAAAACCTCTCCTCAGGCATCCTTTACCCGGATCAATGGAGGCTTTATTCTCCCTTGGCTTCACATTGATTATTTTGTAGGAACTACTGTGCGGGAGCAATCATTATAACAAACATGTGAGTGAGCCACATTTCTGCCCTGCGGAAACTGCATGAAAGACGGCTTCGAGGATAATTAACAGAGTCAAAAACATTGACATATTTTTGGTTTGGGCTAGACTGGAGGATAGAACAAATTGAAGTGAATAAGGTTTAGGAACTGCCATGGGATAAAAGATATGGCCCAAGTAATGAAACTCAGGCTTGTATACTTGACACCCCCTACGGGACTTGCCCTGGAGTCTAGGTAACAGAAGTGTAAGGTTTCCCAGGTTGTGGATAGACTTGTCAGTGGGAACAGAACCCATGGACAGAGGATAAAAAACAAGGGTCTACATGTCATCATAGCTACTGTATCCTTTGCCTCGGTTTTTCCACTGTGCAGAGCTAAGTACTATAACTTTACTATCTAAAGTATATTTGCCAGAACTGACGATGTACATATTATACAACACTGTATCTGTGTTGAGTGGTTCTGCCCTTGAATCATGTGTCCTAAATCAGTTATTACAGTTACTCTAGTATTGATTCTAAATGGTAAAGTTCTTCCCATATCTCATGTCCTACATTTGTTTATCTCAAAGAACTTTTTTTTCCTGTGGTGCATGGTCCTTCAAAATGATGTCAGCAGCTGTGTTAAACATTGACTTTCCCGCTGCGAGTGTCCCCAACAGACAACTATGTTTTACTCTGCACACAACACTTATTGTGAATCAAACATATGTAAATATCATGAAAACCCAAATATGAACTTGATAGCAAAATCATGGAATGTGTAAGAAAGAAAAATAAATCAATAGAGAAAGAAAACTCACCGAACTCTTGAGACTATGGTCGTCCAAAATCAGGCTTTTCGTGCAGATTTCACATCCAAAGTAAGTGCAGGAACCTAATTTAAAAAAGCACCATTATCACATGAGAAATAGCTGGCTAACTTAATTTACTCTCGCTGGACATGAACCAAAAGCAGTTTGAGCCACAGGGCAGAGTGCTGCTAAAGGAGTCAGTCAATCATCTGCTCCATGCATTTTGGCAAAGTTAATAAATACGTTTTGAAAGACAACTAATGAACCACAGTTAGGACTCTCTGTATATCACTTTTAAATGTTTTATTTAAACATCCACTTAAACCCTTAAAATGTGTACAGGCACTTTTATAACCTGACATTCATTGTGACATCTGAAACAGTGTCATCAATTTTTGAGTTGAGCTCAACAGTGCATTGTGGTCAGGCTGAAACTGGGTTCTCTTTCTTAGTTCCTTAAAGATCATGACACAATATTCGTTACAGTGTTGCTACATATAAACAGGCCTGGGGAGTAACGGATTACCTGGGAATACGTAATCAAGATATGTTTTTTGTTACAGTTACACAAAACAAAAGACATAATCAGATTATGCTTACACACTCCAGTAAAACATTTGCTAGTCTTCCACTTCATTAATATGTTAGTCCTCTAGTTCAAATAACGCTTTCATTGGCTGGAAATCGGAATTGGTAAGTGTACAGGCAGAATTTGCTTTCTGTTTTTCATGAGTGAGAGTGTGTGTGTGTGTGTGTGTGTGTGTGTGTGTGTGTGTGTGTGTGTGTGTTCACCTTTTTATCTTCTCTTATAGGTTGCTCCAACAGACCCAGTGTAAACCAATATGCCACAAAAGATAAAGTTATTCAGGGAAATTGTTCAATTCTTCTTGCTCTCATAAAGACAGAGTAGTGTTACGTTCCCGTATGCTGTGCAGTTAGCCTGTAGGCAGATCCTGGTTTGGCCCACTAACCTGTGGTGGTGGAGGGGGAGGAATTCCTCTTGTTAATCTTTATCATTTTTTATGATAGCAAACTGTGTGCATAAACATTGTGAGAGAAATGTGACCCCAGGTATGTGCTCACCGCCCCCTTCTTCTGTGGAGCGACGGGGATTGGGAAAAAAAAACTGGACTTGAGAACACACTCTTTCACTGGACGGAGACAAATACAAATTCTGTGAGCTTAGAAAGAATGAGCCACTGTGAGATGCGTCGTCATCTCTCATATTTTCAAGAAGAATATTGACCATTGACATTTGCATTCCTGGGTCCTAGAGTTTTCTTGACCAGATAAGGGTGTGTCAAATCAAGTCAAGTTTGTTTAGAGTCCAAAAACCCCAATTTGGCCTTAAGGAATTTACTACAATCTGTACAACATACACTGTGCTTAGAGCCTCAGGGGAAACTAAGCACCTCGCTGTTGTATTATTATATTGTTGCTGCTATAACACCTGAATGTCCCTACGGTGATCAATAAAGGTCCACCTTATGTAAGATTGTAAATTAATGTAAAGAAAATGGACCCAGGAGGATGTCAAGCAACTTCCAGCTCCTACACAGACAAACAACACAAGAAAAGGTTTACTTAAGTACACCATTCACACTAAAAGAAGGGAAATAAACAAGGAGAGAGCGATAATACACAGGATGTGTATTCAATAAGTTTAAACAACGGTGAGTAAGAGATAAGTCTAGCTGAAGGCTAACTTGTGGTCAACAGTGAGTTAGATGTTTATCGCTCCACCCTTAGATGGTACTGTCTACATGAACGTTGTACATTGACACTGCAGCCAGCTGTTACATAACAAAAATCCTCCCACTATCTCATTGAAGTCATGACTCAGTGAAAACTATGTAAATAATAAACCTTAAATGTGTGGGCAAAATCAAACCTCCCTGTATTATGTCTATAAAAAGATAACACATAAAATGCAGCACTTAAGAAAGTGATACAATATTAACACATCAATACTTATAATCCAGTGAATACGTTTAAGAAGGTGAAATACGACATGGGTAATTACTGCCATGGATGACTGCCATTATTGATCCATTTGAAGAGTTTTTCTTATAATTACAATGTCTATAAAATGTACAAAATACCGTGACAAATTGCCAATGTATTCAGATTGATTTTTCATCCAAATATTCCAAATAAAAAGATATTCTATTTATTGTGATGTAACAAAAGAAAAGCAGCACATCTATGTAATTCATAATATCTACTGTACCCAAGCACACCTTTTCATGCTGATGAATATATTGATTGTCAAAGATGTTTATTCATTTTATACTTACTAATTGATGAATCGATCAACAATCACATCTAATTGCCTTTTTTTAAAATCTCTACACTGAATGACGGACCTGAATCATCAAGCAGTCTTCCAGCTACACCAGACACATTTGAAAAAGAATTTCTACTTGTGAAAGAAAGACGAGTAAACATAGTCGATGATGTCCTTAATGTCTTCATGGAACCAAAAGTACTGAAAGCTAATCTAAAAATGGAGTTTACAAATGAGAAAGCTGTGGATAGTGATGGTGTGTCAAGAGAGGCATACTCCGCGTTCTTGAAACATTTCTTGGAACAGTGTGAGGGGGAAGAAGGATGAGTACCCAGACTACAACCAGACTATTCCGAGAAGAAATGGCAAGCTCTTGGAAGAGTGTGGTTGAAAGGATACCTGGACCACAAATTCATGCTAATCAGACTGTCACCAGCTTTTGTTCTAGCCTGTTGTCAAGGAGTTAGTTCGGTGGATGAAGAGTTGTTGATGTCATTTGCCAGATTTCTTTCAGGGAATGAGCATGCATCGCTTGAAAAAGCACTACAGGGCAACATTGATGAAACTGTTGAAGAGGACTTACTTGAGATCTTCTCAAGAATGGGCTCACACTGCCTGCCCTCTAAAGACAACTTACGAGCTGCCATCTTAACAATGGCGCACAAAGCTCTGATTCCAGAGCCTAAGCTCATAATTGACTGTTTCCACTCCAGTATTCACAATGCTGTGCCACCACTCATAACCAAAGAGAGCATAATGGAGCTTTACGAATCTAAGAGGCCAACTAAAAAGAAAGTGGCCCGGATGATAAAGCCATCAACTGAAAGTCTAAATCCACAAGAGCAGACAGCTCTTCACCACCTGCTACGGTATGTTAGAAGCATCGACCAAAAGAAATTGGAGATCTTCTTACGCTTCTGCACAGGATCCACTGTGCTGTGCAAAGATACAATCGAAGTAACTTTTAATAGATTGTGTGGTCGCAGGCCTGTAGCACACACATGTGGAGCGGTTCTTGAGAACAATAGAATTCATTATTCTCATGGGCCCTTATACGTTATGAAATTATTTGAAACTAATCATGTTAAATGTTAAAGTTGTTGATGAAGTTAATTATTGGAAATAAACAAAACATCGAAAATCAGAGTTGGTTGCGCTGCATTTGCCATGTAAGCACCATGGATAGCTTCGTAGCTCAGCTGACCTTGAAAAGCACCGCAGACCATGCTAAAAAAAACGCTGTTAGAGCCATCTTCACTTTTCATTATGAATTATTGGAATTATCACTGTATGGACACCACATGGATGACCACATGGATGAGACACTGAGTGCCATACAGTAGGCCCTTTTTACCACCATGCAGTGCCTGCTCATTGGAAAGTTTAAGATGATAGAATGTTTAACACAATAGCCTATGGCACATTTGTAGGTTACCTGAATGATACCCATGAAGCAGAACTGAATATGGAGAAAACGCTGAAAGTCTCTGACTTTAACATTCTCTGTGCCCCGGTCGGCTCTGGCAGTCCTTGGACAGCCACCTGATCTCTTGACTGCCTCCAATGATTTTTGGGTCACTGCTGGTAGTGAATGCATTCATCCAGATAATTTTACGGGAAAACCCGTCAATGCAGCCGTTTATACAGATACCGAATGGTTTCAGTTTGTCATAGGAGTCGAAGTGCAATATATTATTGGGCCCTTTTGCAAAATACCTTCGGCGATGGAGACGTCTTAGTCCTCTGAGTTCAACACCCCGTGGGTCAAGTTCTTTCAGAATTATCGGATCTCTTCTTTCTTGACGCGCAATCCATTCTCCATGCGTTTTCTGTACATCCACCTATACCCACAGAGCTGGCCAGATGTTTTTAACTGTTCCTCAATGAACTCAACTACACGATCCAAAGTGGTGTAGTTCTTGCGCGGAGAAAGACCACACGACTTCAGAATTCGTGTTAAATGTCTTTGAGACATAAC
This sequence comes from Eleginops maclovinus, assembly GCF_036324505.1. Taxonomy (NCBI): domain Eukaryota; kingdom Metazoa; phylum Chordata; class Actinopteri; order Perciformes; family Eleginopidae; genus Eleginops; species Eleginops maclovinus. Next base: position 22,944,321 of record NC_086368.1, on the reverse strand, counting down.
GGTGACGACTTGCAAGTAAAGTAACTATGTATTTAGAATGAAGTCCCAGGTCAAAATACAGCTTAACTAATTATTGAACTGTCATACTGTCCTACATAAAGAAACACAATCCGAAATGCAGGTCCTATCTCATGCAATATTTTGTTGCAACACCCTGAGAAAATTACGGAACCCGTAAAGGGACATGGGGAAATAAAAACAAAAATTAAAATGTTTGTCGTGCTCACGCGAAAGTTTTGCGTCATCACCAGAAAGTATTTTCTACGGTGGCTGCGAGGGGATCATGAAAAAAAGAAGAGAAAGAAAAGTAGGCTACCTAAGCGAAAACTGTCAATGTGTTTTGTACGACGGAGTATTAGGGCCACATATGAAGAAAAAAAAATATTTTTGCCGTGACGAGATTAAAGTCGACACGGCGACTTTAAAGTCGACATTAAACTCGAAATGTCGAGAATAAAGTTGAAATGTCATGACGAGTTTAATCTCGACATGTCGAGATTAAACTCGAAATATCGAGAATAAAGTTGAAATATTATGTCGACTTTAATCTCGACGTGTCGAGATAAAACTCGAAATGTCGAGAATATAGTTGAAATTAGTTGGGAGACATAGTACCGCTCCCACAGGTCCTGCACTGAATCCGAAATGGCTTGTGTAGATCATTTGGTCAAATTATACTTCCGAATTGGATTTAACAATAAAGAGATCCTCGCTGTTTTAGCGCAGAACCACAGTGTGGTGATTAGTGTAAGAACCATGCGTGACTCAAACTGCACCTGTGGAGCGGTTGCTTTCTCTCTGAATAGTTTTCAGTGTCAATTGACATAAAATCGAGATTATTCTCGACATGTCGAGATTAAAGTCGACATAATATTTCAACTTTATTCTCGACATTTCGAGTTTAATGTCGACATGTTGACTTTTAAGTCGCCGTGTCGACTTTAATCTCGTCACGGCAAAACTTTTTTTTTTCTTCATATGTGGCCCTAATACTCCGTCGTAGTTTTGCGAGGTCTTTTTTGCGAGATCTTGCAAAATGTTCTAACCTATCATGCGCCCAGTGAGAGCCATAGTAAAGGCTTTTTTTACTCTCGGTTTCTTCAGACCGCTGTTAACAATGATAAAGCATCGATTATCTTTTTTTATTTAATTTAATTACATTTTCCGGTTTTCGTTTCATTTCGCGGGGCTCTACCTTCGTTAGAGTTCAGTGTGACTGATAGCGCGAGCACCCTCAGCACTGCGGCACCGGTCGCCGGTGTGTGTGATACAGTGATGGGGGATGTTACTGCATTAGCCTAGGTACTATATTGAGTGGATTTTCTGCTCACCTTGTCGTTTTTCATCCTCCTGATGTCCTCTTCTGGGACCGCTCTGGAACGAAAGAACATTTCCAAACCATCCTCCATGTTTGACTGTGCGACGTAGACGGCCTCTTTGACTATTGCTTAGCTGTGTAGTTCTAGACAGTAAACGACGGGCTCCGACCGACGGTATGTTATGAATAAAGGCATTAGGCCTACATAGCAACGTAAAGTCATGCAATCACAGTATTCCAGTCCCGCCTAAAACAAACCCTCATCTTTCTACTCAAACCACCACCCCAATAAATCCATGCCCATTGAACATCTTTGTTTGAACTCTCCCAACCCCAACCCTTCCCCTATTGTAAAATAAATGCAAAATAAATATAATTTATTATTAATTGTGTTTCTGCCTCTGCTCATTTGTTACAACAATCTAAAAGCTGTTAGAAAAAAAAAAAGGTACAGTTTTTTAATTTATTACATATTCTTCTTTCTGTGGTTTTGCATTCACCACACATACCAAAGAAAATTCCTTGAATGTGTAAGCCTACCTGGTAATAAAAAACGATTCTGGATCATTTATCTGTATAAGGTTGAGACTGTACAACAATAAAGTAAGGCAGGTTAAGATAACCTTAACCTGCCTCAGACAGTTTACTACCCAAAGAGATAGTCAACATTGAGGCACTGGATTTACCTTTCAATTACATAATAGGTAACTTACATAATGAGTGAAAGAGAGGCTTTCTCACGTGCTCCTCTGTGTCTCCGCACCCCACTAGGATCTTCAGTTTGTGCCTTAAAGCATAATAAAGACTCCCTCGAAACACCTGCGCATAAACGTGCTTGAAAAGTAGATACATGCAAAACAGCGTGAAAAGGAAAATGCATAAAAAGTTGTTTTTTTATTATTATTATTATTAATGAATCAATTCCACCTTGTCAGTGGATGCATAAAGACATGGGAAAAATAGTGCGACAACCATAGTGGGCCCAAATAAAAACACAGCAAGAACACACTACAACGGAACAGACAGCATCTCGATTTAATACACACTTTGTTCTTTGAGTTCCTATTATTGCTTCCCAGTCCAACAGGAAGAGTAGTGACACATAAAGAGTTTTGAAATCTAAGACAAAGCAAAAACACCCATGAACACCTCCTTTAAACCATGAAAATTAAAAAGTGACAGTAAACCGCAGTTAGCATCAGATGCTTCTCAAGACAGGAATGTAACCAAAAGGTTTCATTTCATCTTTTGTAGATTTAAAAAAACAAAAGAAAATCTCGCTTTTAGTTCATCCATACAGTTAGGATGCAGTGAGCTCAACCATAGACAAGGATTTCAGGTCAAACTGAGTGAAAGCTATTACCTATGGAATGTTGAGCTTACAAATATTATTGTGGGTCCACAAAGCTCAAAGATGTAAAAGCACTCATGGTTAGAATTGTGTATTTCAACAATCTGTCTCTGCGTAAGTCAAGGTTATTCGCATCAAAGAGACGTAGCTTGGATCATTTCTATGGGAGCTTTCCCCAGCCACAACCATGTACAAGTCATGTTTACAGAACACTGTAGAGAGATAGTGAAAATACAGTAAATAAAAAAAGAAGAGAAAAAGGAACGATTGAATTCTACAGTAGTCCTTGTCCCTGGAGAAGTGGAGGCTTGCAGCTCAGTATGTAATAGTCCACTGCTTGACGCTGGCATCGTGGGAGGTGGTGACCAGAGTGTGCTCGTCCACCCAGGCCAGGCCGCTTACGTGGTGCAACCGGTGAGAGTCTGCAGACAAGGAAGAGACAAACATGGTTACAGAGACGTCTTAAGGCAGAGAAAGAGTGACATTAAAATACAAATATAAGCAGCCAAGTTCAAGATCTATTCAATATTTTCAGCGATAGTTAGATAGTGGAGTCCGCCATTCCCAAGCTGGCCTCGTAGAAAATGATCCATGCATGTTATCCTGTGTTAATGTTTGTAATATAACCAAATAGACAACAGCCTCACTAAGTAATGTTTCCTACAGTCAGTAAAGTCCCGCTACACAGAAGTGAAAAAGGTTCCTGCTGCTACATCACATTCAAAACTGTCAAAACACAGGTTGGCTTTTATTGTGAAACATTTATAAGTAATGCTAATCTTTTCCACATTCTTTGACAGAGTCCACTTTAAATATGACAGGGAGTAATGGAACAAGGAGCAAACTTTGAATGCAAAACTAACTGCATGAACCAAATCACTGTTCTGTTTATTAATGACTCATTTATTAAAACTAGGTTTGTTTGGCTCTACTGCACTCTGTATTTAAGCTTTTTTTTTGCTGTAGTCTTAAACCACAATTGCAATTTCCACGAGTAACCACAGGTTTCACCAAACAAATGAAAATCGTGAGCCAAGCATGAGTGAGTGCACATGTTTGTGGCCTACCTGGCATCTTAATCCTCTTGTCTGGATCGGAAACCGTCCAGATAAACACCATCATGTCCATCCCACCGGTGGCAAAGTGCTCGTTGTCAGGTGACCAAGCCAAAGTCACTGGCTTGGCGTGGTGTCCGTAAAAGTTATTTTTGACCTGGTGGAAAAAAGAAAGAAAAAAGGAAATAGTCAAAAGAATTTAGAAAAAGAAACAAAATGTATACAGAACAGCTATGGGCACTGGACAGTGAGTAACTCACAAGCATTATATTTAGAAAATCGTACTACTTTTTTGAATCCTTGATGGAATTGGGTTTAACGACTCCATTTAAGAAGTAAATAATTTATTATATAAAACAAAATATTTATTTAAACATAAGTTAAAGTTAGAAAAATATACATTTAAATGTATTTGTATAAACAAGTTAAAGTTAAATGTCCAATAAAAGAAAGAAAAAAAATACAATAAAAATATTTATATAAAAATGTGCACATTGTACAACAATACACAACATATAAACTCCAAAATATACAGTGGTGTATATTCATGTATTCATGTCATTAATGCTGAATTGCACAGTTCATGGGATTGCTGATGGTGTATGATGTCACGTTGCAGATAATTACCGAGTAGTCGTCAGCCACAGTAAAAACGGAGGTGACTTTCTTATCATCGATAAGAGCCAGATAGGCCCCGTCGTTAGAGTAGGCCATGTCGGTGATCGCTCCTGCAACCTCGATTGTTTTCCCCTCGTCCTTCAGAGTGTTGCCCTGAACAGAGTACAGACGGACTTTCCCATCCTGAGGAGGAGAAAAAGAAAATTAATCTCAAATCTAATCTCACCAAGGCGTGGGGGCTAACACACTTTTTCTTCCCCTGAACTCAAACAACTTTTCTGAGACAGACGAGAACTGACCGAACTTGTGTTTTGAAAGATGATGTGTGTTTCAAGGTTTTCCACTTACTGCTCCCCCCACCGCTGCAGTGGACCCCCCCGGGTTGAGGGCTCCAACCTCTGCTTCATAGTCGAGATTGTCCATTGTGAAGACTTTCTTCTTGTCCTTCAGCAAGACAACCTAGAAAATATGAGGGATAACAAATGATGCTGTCAAAGAAAGACACAATTTTCTGGCAAGGACACTGAAGAGGGTTCTGGGATGTAAATGAAATGCAAATGCTGATGAGAGAAAAACCCATTACCTGCCCAATGCAGACAGCCAGTGACAGCCCTCCTGCAGCGGCAGACACACTTTTAGGCTGGAAATCCATCTTCACCACATCAGAAGCACTGAAAACCATCAGTCAGGGTTATTCAGTAGAAAGCTAGGCATTGTTTCATGAAGGAGGTGGAAAAATTATGGATTTCTGAAATCTATTTTCCGGTTTGAGGTCAATATTCTATAACTTAAAGCATAAACGGATAACTTTTCTCCCTCTATCGGTGTTGCTTTCCTCAGATCTTACTACAACACAGGACGCACTGCATTTGCCTCAAAAGAAGGGCACGGTGGATATGTTTATAACATGTTTTCCATCTGTTGGTTTTCATCTTAAAAAGGAAGATTTATCTTCTACTTATACCATGAACATGGTAACGCAGGTGTTGCTGTTTACTGATTTCTGCAACAGAGGTATAATAACAGTAGCATTTTATGTTGGGTTAGCAAAATTCTCTGGTAGGCAGCACAGATCGTGTATACATCTAGGGCTTTCATTGTGAAAGAAGAGGTCGCCACCCGAAGGCAGAAGGCAGGTTTATAGGGAACAACTGTAATAGGGATTGCCAGGATGTCAGAACACTTATCATCCACAAATGTCCATCAGTCACAAACAAAGCTTAATTCCAAACATGTGTTTGCTTTACTCCAGATTGACTCGACAAACAATAACAGACAAAAAGCAGAACATCATCACGTCACCCACATAGTTGTTATCAGTACAAAGACTCCTACCTGTACTCCGTCTTGTTGAGGTTGGTGTAGCGCACCGTGTCGTCCATGCTGCACGTCACCAGCTCGTTGGATTCGTCGGTCACCATCTGGCTCACCTGGTTGCTGTGGCCCTTCCCTAAGAAGCAGTCGTTCTCCCCAGTTTCCGCATCCCAGTAATGTGAAGCATTTGTTAAGGGGAAAACGGTAGACTCTATATCACAGAACAACAGTGAGAAAGTTCTTCTCTTAAACTAATTGCACCACATTTTTTTGGGCTTCAAGATCTCCAATATTACCATTACTGCATAAATGAACATTTTCATTAAAAATATATAATAATAATGTACATACAGCATTAAGTGCACTTTTTGTCTCATCGAGTGTGAAAAGGATATTGATGTGTCCATCGTGACTCCCAGAGTAGATGTGAGGTCGCCCGTCTTTTTTGTGAACCGTCACACACTGGATTGATTTGCTGTGACCCTGTAGGGAAAGCAAGTTCATGTTTAGATTTACTTAAATGGCACAATGTAAAAGTTAATGTAGAATAATAGACCCCCCCACACACACACACACACGTTGGACATGTTCACTGGGAAAACTATTTGGCTGCACATGATGCTTCTGTAAAAGCCTGATTTACAGTGACAGGCCTCGTCTGTCCTACTTAGACACTTAATCCACTTTAGTTTATCAAATCTCGTGTTGAGGTTGAGTCAGTCCAATACATGCTGACATTTTAAAAAGGGGGTGGCGCTTAAAGAAGTATTTTGTAATTCTACAAAACGCACAAAATATATTGGTACATTGTTACAACCCTTTGCAAATGCCAAACTATATTTCACAGATGCCAAAAATGTTATTTAATATGTTGTTTGTTTATTCATAATATTAACAGGTTTTCAGCTCAAGTTTTATGATAATATCCAGGATTAGAGTCCGACCTTGACAGTGCGAATGGGCCGGTCCGGGTTGTTCTTGTCCAGGTAGTTGATGTAGCCTGACAAGGAGACGGTGAGGAGGTGCTCGTTCTGCCACAGACAGCCCAGCTGCTGGTCTGTCACATCAGAGCCCAGGTTGAAGGTGGTGACGGCCGTTCCTGCACCGACATCCCACAGTTTCACCGTCTTGTCCCCTGAGGCAGAGATCAGTTGGGAGCTGTCAGGGCTCCAGCTGACCTGAAGGATTTAAAGCAGGGTGAGGCGGGGGGAGAAAAATGTGTTATAGTGCCCTATAAATGTTCACCCAACAACAGCATCACCATGTGGAAAAACAAAGAAGTATTTAAAAAAAAGAAATCGGTAATAAATCAGTAATTTGAGGATGAAATGAGGCTTCTTTAATCCCCAGAAATGGAATAGAAAAAAATGATGTGTTCACACACCATTCGCCTGTGGTACTTATCTCACGACCCATGGGCAAGACAGAGTTCTTACCAACCGTTTTCACATTCACAATTAAAGTAATGTGATAAAAACATTGGATTTTATTTTGACCTTAACAATGTGCACCAAAACAGATTAAAATAATTGGATAACCAAAGGATAGGTCCCTGTAGTGTAACTGCTTAACATGAAAACAACTCACAGCGTAGATTCCTCCTTTGTGGGCCTTCTCTCCACCCAGTGTGCTGATGAGAGTACCTTCTTTTCCATCATAGAGGAACATCTGTGGAAGTTAGGAGGACATTTATTCAGATCAACTTCCCACATCCCAAGATTATGTTTGTATTATTTAATTTAATATGAAAGCAGGAGAAACACACAGATCCTTTTGACAAAAGAAATCCTTCATATGGTCCCACATAGTAATCTATTACTCACCTGGCCATCAGCTCCAGCTGTTACAAACCGATTTCCATCAGGAGAGAAACGCACACAGTTGACAAACTGGCTGTGGTCCTAGAGCCAGAACAACAGAGGATAATTAGATTGTGCACATCATGTATTTTATTTGGCACGGTTTTAGAATACGTCATCATAGTTAATAAACACAAGTAAAACTGGTAACAGGAACAAATGCGTACATTTATCATTCTCATCCCCTCATGACACCTTCCTCATTTCAGACCATCAGGGTTGAGAAAGACCTAGATTTCATTTTGTGTTGCATATCTATTGTATGACACGTTTTACAGTTTGACGTTAGCGTTACATAATGTTACTATGAAGACAAACAACTGCAGACTGAACTCTAAAAACAGGCCAGAAAGACATTTTAAGTGGAAAAGACTCTATTGGTGCTCAAAATGGTATTGAGTGTTTCCAGAGGGAAGGACTCCTTTAAGAACAAGGCTCTCCCACTCTCCAAGAATTTATGGGGGAAGTCGGTTATGTAATATGGAAACAAACAAACAAGGCCGCACTGTCAAAACCAGCAGGGTGTGACGGACTTGAGTTGCATTACAGGCCTTCAAAATAAGACAGCTGGTTCAAAGTCACAGAAAAGTGACTTACTACTAAGCCTGCAGGTGAAGACATTAAGCCTTTGGTTGATCTACTATAATTAGAAATAAATCAGTGTATTATCTCAAAATGAAATGCCTTCAGTGGGGAAAAAGAGCAGCTGTAAATCTCTGAGACTCACGCGTAATGTGAACTTGAACTTGAAGGGAGGACCCTCGAAGAAGGACCCACTGGTGTCGTCGCTGGCCGTGGCGAGTCGGTAAGGGCGTTTCTGCTTTATGTCCACGCTGTTGATTAATTTGGAATGGCCGGAAACTTCCCCCACTGAGGAGCCAGAGTCCCACAGGAACACGGCCCCGAATCTACAACAGGAGATAAACATAGCTTAGTATTGTTCCAGGATGTAACATTCCATAAAAACAACACCTTTACATGAACCATGGACTCTACCTCGGCAAGAAAACAATTGACACGGCACATTAAAACAGTGTGATAGTGGAACATTTTGTGCATTTTTTTGTTCTCGTCTTGAACATTAAAAAATACTTATTTTACTTGTGTTATAATGAATCTTACTGCTTCTTCTAGGCAACACCCTTTCCCATGTAACAACGCTTTTCTCATTTTAAAAGCAAAAACTTAAAAATCGCCAGAAAAAAAAGGCACTGAGGTTAGGCTATAAAATAACTACACCACGGTGCTCAACGCAGACTAGTGTTCAGGGTGAGGATGACAATGTAGTCTATTGGCCGCATTTATAAAGATATGCAAGAGCTTCAAAAGTTGCTCGAGTGGGGCATTTACTTTTATTGTCTTGTCTATCCAACAACAAAAACTTCCAAGATATAAAAACTAGAAGTCCAAAAATGCTGACTCAAAAAACACACTTACTTTAATCATCTTGTCATATTGCTTATTACTAATACAATACTGACTTTTCAGTGACGCCAACCATTTGACCAACCGTCAATGCCTCACTGAGCTTTACCAGGTGGTTCATGCCAACAGATGCAGTATGAATCAGACTACTTAGATTAGATCCTCATACTCACTTCTCTCGTCCGTCCCCAACAGCAGCGATCCTCTTGCTGTCCTCAGTCCATGCAATGTCCTTGACCTTGCCTGATAAAGGGGTGTACTCGTACTTGAGCAGGTGCTCCTTCTGGGTGGTGTCCCAGATACGGATCCTACCTGATGCATCTAAAATAATTTAAAAATAAATGAAATAATTGTATTAAAAGAAATAAGGCTGACCACAATGTAAAACAAAAAAGATCTGCGTTATATACATGTACAGTATATCGCAATACAAAATACAGAAATATTCACACACAAACATTTTGAAGAGTATTGCATAAATCTGGTGCACTTTGAGGGCTATATAAACAAGTGTTTGCTTTTACAAACAGTTCTGTGCTCTAATAAACAATGTAGTCTCAAACACGTTGATTGTATAGATATGAATGGTGATGACAACATGAAGTCAGGGTCAGGTGGCTGGTAGATATCGTTACATTTATAGATACATCAGACAGCCCTAGTATTCACATTAATGTGGTTGCAATATACAGAGATTTGTTGACATGTGTTAACAAATTGAGTGTTTACCTCCAGATGCAATGTAGTATCCGCTGGGAGCATACTTGGCAACAGTAACTGTGTGGGCATGTTCGGTGTAAATGTCTGCTATGGCCGGGTTCTGTAAAGACAGGAAATTAGAGACATCAGCGGGCGGTTCGGTGATGTTATATCTATTTAACCTGCACATGCTTTTCAGAGTCAAGCCATCACTCCTCTCGCTTATAATAACATTTTTCCTTTTTAGATTAACTACAGAGAATTAAAGGGACAGCTTTTTAGCTTGATACAACCCTAAGATTGTGTTTGTTGGAACAAGCTGTCATGGTGTGAGAGATCACACATATTTGAATTATTGCCTTAACTAAAAGCTTATATCTAAACACAATGTTTAATACACCCTGACGTCATCCAAAGGTGTGGTTAAAGGTGCCACAAAGGCAACACTCCATTGACTGTGCCATTGTGGCATGATATGTAGTGCCATGGGTGGGGAAAGCTTTTTATATGAGGCAGGTGGCAAATGAGGCCCCGTCAGGTATTACTTAATGCTCTTTGTGTTTAAGGGCAAAATTCCAATCTATTCTTTATATGCAAACAGCGTCTAAAATTACCTATTATGTCCACTGGTCAAATAGCTGTGTGATAGATTACAGTTTACAGGTGATTTTAGGACAGTGAGTAAGGCAAAAATCTACTTGGCCCTTGCTTATTCAACCCACATTTGAACAGTAATTGTGCCAATTGTAGGTTCAGTATGCAATGAAAAATGGCCACATGAAGTGCCCAGATTTGTTAAAGTAAATACACAAGCATTCAATATTTGTTAAATATAGCTTTTAAAAAGATAAACATACTGCAATGTTCCTGATGATGACACACTTCCCGTTGGTATACAGGAAGTTATTGCCTTTGGGATCGCCACCAATCACTTTTGCGACTCCCCTCTCCATCTGTGGGAGACTGGCGAACACATGTTCTATAAAAACAAAAGAAGACATGATGAGAAAGATGTCAGACGGATAACATAAAGCATTAAGGTTAACACAAATGTATAGAGCATTAACTGAAGAAAAAAGGATTAAACTGAACTATTCCATAAGGGATAATCTGCGGGAATGTAATTGCGTTGTACATCTTGGGCTTTATGAGTTGACTGAGCCTAAAATCTTGCAGTGCCAAGACTAATATCTATTCAGATTGGATATGAGTAAGCAGAGTTAATCATCCATCACAATGTTCTTCTAATACAGATCATTAATCATCTTAAAAACGTCATATGTTGAGCCTCATGTTCAATAAGAAGTTAATTCAAACAACAACAAAAAAGATGGTAAAAAGAACAATGAAGTATAATTTAAATATATCAATGTTATCCTGTGTGAAGAAAATAAAAAAGGGGACATACATAGATTTCTTGAAACCGTGACTCATCTTTTTCAGGTATTATTATTATATTGTGATAAGAGGTTTCCAAGATGATTATTTAAAAGTGAGTAGTAAATGGTGCACTGTGTGGATATGAACTGTTTGGGTTATTCACTTATAGCCTAAAAAGAAAGCATAATTATCTTAGTGATGTTATATATGCATACATACATGCAAGTAGGTAGTTAAACACCAAAATGCTACTTAAACTAGGAAAGCTATGACAAAATAGGTGCATTTAATGTGCTTCCGCATTCCCTTAAATCTGTTTTCTTATCGGGAATATAATCTCCACCGGGTCGACAAAAAAAAAGAAGCAAAAACTGCTAACTTCAGGCTTGTGGGCAGCCACACACCCTGTTCCTGTGAGGTAAAGACACTTCCCCAGCAGAGGACCCAGCCTCTGTCTGGACATGTCATAACAATGAGCTGCAAAACTATTTCCTCTCACTGACGTTAGCTCCCGTAGCTAAAGCTAACTGAAAGGAACAGCATGTAATAAACTGCATTTTGTGCCAGAGCAGCTTCACAGCAACCCCTTGATTATCGGACACTTGTGTATGTTAAATGTGAATAAATCAGTCGCAATGTCTGGAGTTTGTCTTCTTTTGTACGCAAAATGAAGTGTCAAAAATCACGCAGCTAATGGGCGAGGCTAGCTAGCTGCCTGTCTGACTAGCTCGCTCTGCTAAATTATGTCGCCAAAAACCCAGAGATTTCTTGCCGTTTCTCTCCGCTATTGCCATTGATATAAAATATACTTACTCAGTTCATACGGCATTTTCCCTGCTGGTGAGTTGCTTAACGTAGCTCTTCACAAATGAATGAAACAGTGAAGCTCCCCGGCTGAGTACTCCCTGATCACACAAACACGGAAGCGAGTGCAGCTCGTCTGTGCCTCGCTTTGCCCATATATAGTAAACTCACAAACTACGCTGCGGCTGCTGTCACTGCAGCGAAATATCCCTAAATACGGTCTTTCAGGCTCCAAGGCAATTAAGCTCCACCAATCAAAGTGGATGTATTGGATATGTAACAACAGTTTGTGCTAATCATGCATAGTTTATATCATGATATTTTTGGTCTACTGAACGTTGGAGGTTTTTTTCTGAAGCGATAAAACTTTTTAAAAGAAAAACCATAGTTAAAATACCTTTCACATAATCCTGAATTGTTATTTTAAACATCTTATTTTAATGTGTATATACTGTATGTAATAACATAAACATCATTTAGATAGATACAAAATGTACTAAAACACCCTCTGTATTTCTAATTGGGGGCTGCCTGAGAGGCCTGGCTCAGGGTATATTTCCATAAAATTGAAGTGCCCCACTTTGCCCCCAAAAAATAATGCAAACACATTATTGTGAAATGCCCAATAAGGTAAGAGAGATTATTTAAGTGGCTGTGGGTAGCCTACAGATCTACAGTTCCATAATGTCATCCTGTGTCACCAGAGAGCATCACCTGCCTGGAATAGGTTTGGGAATCCCCTAACCTATGAATGGACCCTGAGACTGGGGCCGTGGCAGCAGCAGATATAATGTGACAGTAATAAGACTTGGTGATATATCATACGCAATTGGTAACACATTGGGATTTGTAAGTGATCGGCAACATGTGCATCCTAATATAAAGGTGGATAGGGTCATCCCTCCTTTTTGAGCCCTCTTGAGTGCAGCTCAACAAAAGCTCTGACCTAAAAAATTAAGACACAAAATAATCCTGACAATAAACTAAGGGCCTTTTCTAGCTTTTGGCCCCCTGAAACATTTAAATTATAGGGAACAGTTGTATTTATATTTTCTGCAACATTTTTGTATTAGATAACAGTATCAGCTTTTTCTATTTTGGACATATTTCTTAATTCTTCACCCTTTCTTCTCCACACATTTCTATCTGTCATATAATTCAGTTTGCAATCCTTCTCAGACCTGCTTTTCAAGCATATCATAACTCATAATAACTGTGATAACAATTCAAAAGAAAAAAGATGCTTGGAAGTCAACAGAATATCGTTTCCTGCTTATGTGTAATGATGCTTTTCCTGTTGGAGATTGTTGATTTATGAGATTGGGCTTGTACAATTGAACCTCTAGTGTTTGATCTAAGAATTTGGTCAGAAACAAAAGTATAAGATGTTTTACTTGAGTAACAGTAGTAACACAACAGTGTAGAAATACTGACCCTAATCCTAACCTTTACCCAATGACCCATTACAGAATAACGTATATTAAATTATCATTTTTGATGCATTAATGTGTTCATAACGTTAATGTTGTAGCCAAAGAAGGTGCTTATATTTTCCAATAGCCTTTATACTGCTAGGCATCTTGACCTATAAACGAACATCATCAATATTTTGATTATATTTTGAATTATGAATCTGTAATTAAAATAGGCATAAAGGAGTAAGGAACAAGTACATGATTTGAAGGAAAGGTATAAGCAAGAAATGCACACACTCAAGCAAAGTTTGTTACAACAAGTATCTCAACATTCTACTTTAATACAGTGTTTCAGTAAAAGTTATTTAGTAACTGTCCACAGGTGGTTTTAAGATGATTTTTTTGTGTTGTTATACCAATAGTCCTTTCTTGTCTCTGAGCTCAGAGGTCTGTCTTCTATGTCTCAGTCCAGGATAAGTCCCAGACTGGTTGCGTGTGTATTTTTTTACATTACGTATTTATTGAAAAAGGACTATGCCTGAACAATAAATTAAACACAAGGACATATCTATAAAATATAGTACCGTACAAATATAATACTGCAACTACACATTCAAATTGCAATCAAATGAATATTGGCAAGACTGGTTGCTCAATATCAAAAAATGTTTGCATCATGGGAAAAAGAGTGAACGTTTGCACGTTGTAGCCTCAGCTGGAAGCATATTCCCATGATTGATGGCTGTGAAAATCATGTAAATTGAGGACAAGCTACCTACTTACTATCTCTTCACAAGTGTCATGTAGAAAGACGTATGTAATATCTCCTCTGTCATCTGGGGGGCAGACTCGCGGGTAGATTGTAGCTCTACCACTGCGGCACCACAGAAGAAGAAGCTCAGTTGCTGCGTGACTGTAATGATGGCGGCCGCCTTGAGAGGAAGCTTGGTATCATTGGTCAAGGTGAGCACATAGATGATGTATACAATCTTATTTTACATATACATCGGTAGGAAAGGGGTGGCAGTACTTGTATTTGTATGTATTAAACTCATGAAATACGTTTTCTTTACCTGTTAAAGAGAGGGTCGGACTGTCTTGTGTCATTCGTGATGCTAACCATGAGCCGTCTTCATCCACACTGCGTTTACAATGTTGCTCTTTTCAGATTAAAAGTGAATGTTTCAGTGGTTTTATGGCTCCATTTCGATTTGTCAGCTGGTCACGAAGGAATGAAATCTCTGGGACTTGTCAAACAATTAAATCCCCATATTGTTTATAACGGTATCTAGTGAGACAGTGAGCTAAAGACGCTAACGTCATTTGGCTATCTCAGTTAACCCTGAGATGTAACCTCCATGAACATAGTGACAAATGTGGGAGAAGTACTCGGATTGTGTACTTAAAAGTAGACCTACCAAAGAATATAAATATACTTCTAAAAGGAAAAGTCCTGCCTTTAAAATCTTACTTAAGCATAAGTACACAAGTATTGGCATCAAAATATACTTCAAGTACTTAAATTAAAAGTACTCATTATGCAGATCGGTCCATTTCAGAATTATACACATCATATGTTTTGATAATAGTTATTGTCCCATTCGTGTGTTTATCAAAGCTGGTAAAGGTGGAGCTAGTTTGAATCACTTTGTATAGTTCAAGGTAGCTTGTGGATTTATTCCAGGTGTAACTAAAGGCTGCTGATTCAATGTCACATCATTAATCCAAATCTGCAAAGTAACAGAAGGTATTAAGCCAATGTAGTGGAGTGCAAACACAGTGTTTAGCTCTATTTAACTCTTCCTATTTATTGTAGTGAGGTAGAAGTACAAAGTAGCAAGGAATGTGAATGCTTAAATGAAGTCCCTCAGCATTCTACTTAAGTACAGTACTTGAGTAAATGTACTTTACACCACCTCATAGTGAATAATCAACTTTCTTGAAAAGTGCATTGGTGACTGTTGGTGGTATAATGTCAATTATGCTTGTGGTTTGTTTTATACATTTTTTAAGTCATGTCCAGTTTTTCAATTACCAAATTGTGAAGTGTCAGTGGGAGTCAAAAGATGTTTGTTACCTAAATTATCAGTTCTCGTTCAAACGTGACAGCTTATCTAAAGTGTTTCTTTTATGTATTCCCTATAGCTTCCATTAAACACAGTGGTCAGTGGCTGACTGTCATTCAGGATCCTGTTGAGATAAGAAAAAAGTCACACCCATCTCTGCCCGCCTCAATGTTATCTAATCAGATGGGTAGAATTGTGGCTAACAGTGGTCCATATTGTTACAAGTCTTTATCAAATGATAACAGGATGTAACGTTAAATTGCAATATCAGCACATATGGTGATCTACATAGTTATCTAGTAAAGCAATATAATCTACTCTTTAAATAAATGTAATAGACCTGTAATGTACTAAAATCTGACATTGGGTGTGATACAGTGACACATTTTATCGCTCAAAATGAATCCGAGTGGTCAGATAGGACTACAGGAAAAATCATTCTTGAATTAAATTAGGGGTCGCATCTCCAAAAGGTTGCTACTCATTTTCATACCCACCGAAGATATTAAAGGGACAGCTATTACATCATGTCTGGACAATTACATATTGTTTTCATGGTATACCAGCCTTTTTATTAACTGTGTCTCCCCCCCCCCCTCCCCCCTCAGGGTCTGAGCGGCCCCCGGTGGCAGCAGCTGGCCTCTCGACCAGTGAGTGTGTCTGCCGCTCTCTGTGGCCCCGAGGCCCCCCCAGCCCGTGCTGATGCTACCTTTAAGGTCACCATGGTGCCAGGGGACGGAGTGGGACCCGAGCTGATGACTGCCGTCAAGGAAGTGTTTAAGGTACAATGAAAGGGAGATGCATGACAGTTGCTCCATTTAAGGATAAAATAATAGATGATAAAAAATAAATAACAGAATACAAATATTATATATTAAAAACACAAGGAATGAATGTATTCAAGTGCAATAAAAAAAAATCTAAATAATCAAAGAAAGCAATCAATTTAAACACAAGGAGTTAAAGTAAAAAGTAGAATATAATTAACATGTTTATATAAATATAGAGAGTACAGATATGCACATTGTACTTCAAGATATATAACATGAATATGTAATATTTATAGTGGTGTATTTTTATGAATAAGAAAGAGTTTGGCTGCTGATCTTTCCCAAGGGATTTGAGCACACTATTTTCACATTTAATTGTTTGCATTCATTTTGATTAAAATACCTGATGTTGATTTATTTTTGACTTTTCTCCAGGCAGGAGATGTCCCGGTGGAGTTTGAGGAGTTTCACCTAAGCGAGGTACAGAACATGGCCAGCGAGGAGAAGCTGGAGCAGGTTTTAACCTCCATGAAGACCAACAAAGTGGCCATGAAAGGTAGCTATACTTTTCTCTGTCCGTTCATCTCCATTTAAAC
This sequence comes from Eleginops maclovinus, assembly GCF_036324505.1. Taxonomy (NCBI): domain Eukaryota; kingdom Metazoa; phylum Chordata; class Actinopteri; order Perciformes; family Eleginopidae; genus Eleginops; species Eleginops maclovinus. Next base: position 22,927,651 of record NC_086368.1, on the reverse strand, counting down.
ATTGCTAAATGTTAGTCGTTTTAACGTAGTTAAAGGTAATTAAATCAACCTAACACACGTATGTTTGCTCCAGGAAAGATCCACACACCCATGGAGTTCAAAGGGGAGCTGGCTTCATATGAGATGAGACTGAGGTAAAACCAGGACAAAAGTTGGGCATATGTGTGTGTGTGTGTGTGTGTGTGTGTGTGTATTGTGTGTTTATTTCCTGATTTTATTTGTTTTAAATATCTCTCCCTCCCTCTCCATTCTCCAGGCGTAAGCTGGACCTATTCGCTAACGTGGTTCATGTGAACAGCCTGCCGGGCTACAGCACCCGCCACAACAACCTGGACCTGGTCATCATCCGCGAACAGACCGAGGGGGAATACAGCTCCCTGGAGCACGAGGTAAACAGCTCTCCTCCTCCCTGGAGTGGTTTTAATAAGAAATATAATTATCATTTTTTTCTTTGAAGAGGGCGTTTTCCCTTGAGCACAAAGAGATTAAGTCGGCATAAAACAAACAAGTATAAAAACAGACACCGGAAACATGTGTCAGCTGTTGGCACTGTTGTTATGTCAATGATGAATTGCTGTATTAAAATAGGGGTACCCTCTTCTTGCTCTGCAGAGTGTGCCAGGTGTGATCGAATGCTTGAAGATCATCACCCGAGTGAAGTCACGGCGTATTGCCAAGTTCGCCTTTGATTACGCCACCAAGAAGGGACGAAGCAAGGTCACTGCTGTTCACAAGGCCAACATCATGTAAGGGTTCAGCACAGCTCCCTGTTTGCTTTAGAAAAATACTCATATTCCTGTAATTATGTCCATTTAATTGGTTTGTCCTCATGTCCTGTCTTATTACAGGAAACTTGGTGATGGCCTGTTTCTGCAGAGCTGTGCTGAGATTGCAGAACTTTACCCCAAAATCAAATATGAGAACATAATCATTGATAACTGTTGCATGCAGGTACATACAGCCTCTCAATTAATTCCCCTGACTTCATCTTTAAATAATTGGCTTATACATGTGTCCCTTTTTAATTTCTCCTTTAAACTTCACATCGTCCCTGTTGCTTTTCTGCAGCTCGTGCAGAACCCATACCAGTTTGACGTGCTGGTGATGCCCAACCTGTACGGGAACATCATTGATAACCTGGCAGCGGGGCTGGTTGGAGGAGCTGGAGTTGTTCCTGGAGAAAGCTACAGTGGAGAGTATGCTGTGTTTGAGACTGTAAGTTTCTAATGAAAAAATGTTTTGTGTCTGGTTTTAATATTTGTTGCAGTTAAAAAAAAACGATATCTATTGATTTATTAACCCTTCCATGCCACATGCTGATGGAGAGGTCGTGTATCATCTTTGATCTTCTGTTCTTTCTTCTTCCAGGGTGCGCGCCACCCCTTTGCACAGGCTGTAGGGAGGAACATTGCTAACCCCACAGCCATGCTGCTCAGTGCCGCTAACATGCTCAAGCACCTCAAGTGAGTCAAATGTTTATGTTGTGTTTTCGAAAGTGCAACACATTTCACACCGCTCCTCCTTATGCTCTGTCCTGGTCCACCTTCGAGCCTTAAGCTCCCTTCACATGATACACAACCGGCTTCTTGCTCACCGCGGGAAGGTCGCAGAGGCTCCCAGTGAAAACAGCTAGTTTAATTTATATAGTTACCTCCCTTATTAGCTTGTGCTGCTTCATACAGCTGTCATCATATTGGCTGTGCGTCAAAGCTCAGTGGCAGTCGAGGTCAAAGTTGACATCATTTTGACTCGGCGACAATTATCAGAGGTGTGTGAGGCAGAGGGTAGCATTTCCGCCTAGTCAGATCAGGTTGCGCCGCTCTCTGCATTGAAAAATAAATCTTTAGACAGCCTTAAAGCAGTATCTTGAGAAAAACCAGCAAGCAAAAAAGTAAGCTGGATTAATTATCCAATTTAAGAAATCCCAGCCCCTTCCTTTAATCCTGCTTCCAAATCCTCAAACACATAAAAACCCGACTACTACACGTTACAATATATTGAATACCATGATATATTGTTGGTCCCTGCTGCGAGCCGTCCCTGACACCAGGCTGCTGGGGGCCCAAACCTTTCCACATTGTCAAAGCAATTTATGCCATTTAAGTTTAGTACCACAGACTTTTTATTGTGATGTTACTGAACCATGAGTTTTCGATGGCGATGAGGAGCGGTACAATAATTTCATACATAAATAATTGGACAGGCTTATTAAACGTAACAACAGCAACAGGATTTTTTCTCTTTTCTTTGTCAAAGCATTTAATTTATTGAATGCTGTCGGGATTAAAAGCGGTGACATGCTAAATAAATGGTTTAGCCGAGCTTAATGTGAACGTTGGTCTGATGGTTGACATGTGTAGAAGAACATCAACAACCTCTTATTTGTCTCGTTTTTTTAATGCAGCCTGGATTATCACTCCAATATGGTGTCAGATGCTGTCAAGAGGGTCATCAAACAGGGCAAGGTAAGTTAGTGTGTGTGTGTATGTGTGTGTCAGAGAAAGTTACCTGTCAGTTCTACCTACTATATAACCACTGGTGAATTCAGACTGTGAATATGAAAACACATGCTATGACAAAACTAACACTCTAACAGGGAATGTTTTCCTTTACAAAACTTTATAAAACTATCAGAGCAAATTAAAAGATGTGGTTCTTCTTCAAAAATGTGAAGATTTGTATTTCTACACCCTCAGCATGTGCTTCTAAATGACAGTTTTGTGGGTCAATAACTGTAGTCTTATGTGTTATTAAAAAGCTGCAGTGCTTAGGAAAATAAACAATAAAATATCATTTTAAAAAGCTATGCCACATAATGTAATATATTTTGGGGGTAGCTCAATAGCTCAGTCTGTAGGGACTTTGCTTGGGAACCAAAGGGTCGCCAGATCGTCCCGATTGGTAGGACTGGTAGGAGGTGCTAGTTCCTTAGCACTGCCGCGGTGTCCTTGAGTTAGGAATAAAGAACTGCATTTCCCCTTAAGGATTTAATTTTTTTTAAATCTAAATCTTAATAAATTAGTGGAAGACCAGCAATAACTCCAACACTTTAAGTGTAATTTTAGCAGTTCTTGACCCACATCATTCAACAATCTGCGAACTATATGTTAGTTTGTTAGAGAGCCTTTGATAACTGAGTTATAAATGTCATCTTATCGTAGCTCTTCTGGTGCACCGAATTACCAACACCTCATCTCTCCTTTCTCTTTAAACTAACTGCCTGTTGCACCTGCTCCACAGTGACACTAACAGACCCCGTCACAAACTATAGCATGATGTCGCTAAACCTTAGTCCCTCAGATAAATCTCTCGGTCAAACGCGTCTAAATCGCATTTCTGCAATAACTTCACTTCATCGTTTTTTCACCTCGTTTGTAAAAGCAGTTCTGTGAATGCCGTTAGCATTATATTCAGTATTACATTGTGAATGTGAGAAATTGTTTGGGTTTTTTGAAGGCAGAATTTGCCTGCCCGTTGTCTGAAGTGCCCTTCCTCTCCCTCTTCCCTATCCTATGATTCCCTCCTCTCCTTTTACCCCACTACCCTGTGTGTGTTCGTCTGTGTGTGTGTGTGTGTGTGCTTACACGTCCCAGGTACGGACACGAGACCTTGGCGGTTACTCTACCACTACCGACATTGTGCGTGCTGTTACGGAAAACCTGCGTCACCGACCTGTTCGATAATCGTCACATTGCTTCCCTAAATCTGAACATTGTTCTTAACATGAAGTGGACGCATGTAAAGACTCAACTCCCCTCTGACATGACAGTAGTGTCACAGAGTTTTGACAAACACTAGGAGCATCATACTGTATGTGGATTAAACTGGGTTTGCAGCTCATAAGGCTTCCTCTCATGGACTTTTTTAAATCTGCAGTTTTTGCTTCACTGATTAAGGTCATGTTTTCTTTCTTTGTAGAGTTTTTTTGGCCGCTGATTGTCAGCCATACAGCCTACCTCTCCACTATCATACATTGTTAGAATCTGTCAACCAGGCTGCCTTTATCTACAGATTATATCGACTAAACATCTTTGTCGTCACACTTCTCCAAATCACCGTAGTTTTATCGTATTTTCCTTTTAAATCCGATGTGCCCGAATGATAACAGTACTGCATCATAACCCACTTAAACTGTAACACTTCTGACCCACAAATGTCTTCATGTTTTTAATAAAACTATGTTCTATCGCAGTGCTGTAAACGAACATATTAACTTTGGTTTAGTAAGTTACTGTATAGCAAAGCCGAACCGGACATATGAATTGTAGCATGAAATTAATAATACAGTTATTTTAACATCAATACAACGTAGAAGTACTATTCCATTGACTGTCAAAAAAATTATAAAAGTTATAATTGTTCAATTTAATAGCTATAGAAAACCTCCCTATGTGACATAAAGCCATTCCTCAATTATAAATCAAACTAACAAATGATGTTGTAGAGTATTTGTTAGTTTGATCTGTTCTCTGTTTTATTCAAACATTATTTCCAAGGTTTCATAATAAACTGTTTTGTATGGTTGATGCCAGTCAAGACATTTCAAATGCTGCTCTACCTCACCACCTGAGGAGTGTTTTTTGTCATAATGTGCCACGATTTAAGACCAAAAATAAAAGATAACGTATTAATCACTGCACTCTTGTTTTGAATTTGGGTGCAATCACATTGTTGTACTTTATGAAGAATAATTACCAATGGTCTTTACAGTTTCCTCTTGTCCTTTTTTATTTTTGGTTTATGAAAATGAAGGCTTCTTAAAAGTGTGATTACATAAATAACACTTTTGGACTTTGAATTACATAACTATGGTTGAATACTAAATATAAGAATGGTTGCATGTTGGCCGATGGATGTGCTAATGGTAATGCTGAACATTAATACTTCATCTGATTTAAAGATGTAATTGATATGACTGGTATAAGTTATTTTTTGGTAATGCTACTAATCATAAAGTCTGAGAAACTAAAGAAGCTTATTGGTGATACTGCTACTTCCTGAAAGCAGTTCTCTTGGGTTCAGTTTTTAAAGGCTCTCTAACAGGCAGGCGGTGACACTGTATGTGGACATGTGTTTCTGCAGCTGTGCATATAGTAACAAAGTGTCTTTATGTTTGCAACAGGTGCGCACCGGGGACCTGGGGGGCTATGCCTCGAGCGACGAGTTCACCCGGGCTGTCATTGCTAACATGGCAGTGTAAAGCGCTGTGTTGGCAAATCTGTCAGCTGCTGAGACGCACACAAGGTTTTTTATTTACATCCTGTTAAACTTTTCTTTTGACTGATGATACACACACAGGATTTTCCAGGACCAGTTAACCCACATTTTCCATATTAAACACTGGGAATGCAGGTGAAATGTGCAGCTATATATCAAGAATCTGTGTTTTGCAGTGTAGCATAATAACCATGACATCTAAGGCTAAATGTGGGATGAAAATTGTATTTTATGTGCACAAATCTTGTTTCCTTATCCTTAATATACTGTTCTCTGGCAAGATGCTCTACTTATGTTCTTAAAGGTTTTATGTCGGGACGTTAACCAGCGGTCAAAACATGATTTACATTATTTATTTACTTCAAGTTTTAGCTCTATTGCTTCTTCATTTATGATGAAATATGAATAATAAATGAGATATAACATCATGTGTGCCAAATCTTTGCGTGAGTGTCAATAAAAGGCTGATGTAGTATTGAGGAGTAAAAGAAGTGAGTCATGGCGGCTTGTGGCTCTGAAAACACGCAGCATGAGGAGCCCATATCTAAGCTGAGGCCAATTTCTCCAAACATATGCACGTCAGGTGGACTGCGGAATCTATAAAAATACTTGCTTCGTGCTGGCTGGACCATGATCCAGATCTATGAACAAAGAATAATATGGAGATGAACCTGAACACAATGTTTGCACTGGGTATTACTGTATGCTTTTAATCTAGAGATGCACCTAATGATTGTTTCTTATCATGGTTTGATAAATTAACTAAACCATCCATGGTTTTTAGAATTAAAATAGCTTCTTTTGCCCAAACCAGCAGTCCAATACCCAAAGGAATTCAGTTTACTATGATAAAGGCTTAAGATATTAACATATACTACGGGCAAAAAAAATGTCAGTGAAAGTTATCATTAAAATCATTTATCTGTAATGACTTTTAAGGCAAAAGGCCTTTCCTTTATGTATATCAAGCTCCATTCATTATTCACAAAGTGTTTTGAAATTTGATCAAAATATAACTGAAAACATCTAAATGGTATTACATAGTTACAAAACATGTATGAAAATAGATTCTCAAATGTTATACTAAGCCAAATATAAATAGCTGAAGCATAAAGATTAATATTAGATTTTCCACTTCATTTTAATTATTTAACCAACGATATATTATATTAATGCACAGTTATATTTTCAGTTTTCTGATAACCCTTTTTCTAAGTTACTGGGGTTTAATTTCTGAACTTAATATTTTATGTTCAAAACAAACTTTATAAAAACCTTCAAATATCATAATGTATATGATTAAATGGCACACATTGTTACTATGGACCACACAACACTATACTGTCCCTTTCTACTTAATACATGCATCGATCCAGAAGTATGGATACTGTATAAATAAATATCAAAATAATATTTAAATGTGATTCAACAAATACATTTACTCACTTAAATACAATTTTGAGGTACTTGTACTTTACTTGAGCATTTCCATGTAATGCTAATTCATGTATTATTACAATGTATTGATACGTTTACGATAAGTAAAGCATCTGAATACATCTTCCACCACTGTCAGATTCAGACAACAATAAAGAGACTCTTATATTTAAAGAAACAAAATAGATTTTTTTATTTTATTATTAGACCTCTGCAGTGTCGGTGTGTGTGAGCTCCGGCTCGGGCAGCAGGGGGCGCTGCGGGCTGCGGGATCAGAGAGCAGAAGAGACGGGGCTGGCCTGGGAATTTGCTGCTCGCTTCCCATTCTTCCTATGCAGACAGACACAACATGGCGGACTAGAATAGTCGGCCGACGCGCCCGGATACAGCGGATAAACCGTGGGATTCAACACCCAGGAAGGCCAAGAAAGTAACACTCCGCAGGGACGAGAAGTTAGGTCGAATCGAGGACTTTTTTCGTGGGGCTGCCGTCCTTTCCTGGAGGATTTATCGGATAAACTGAGTGCGAAGTGTTGGCTGTGTGTCCCAGATCGTGCTCTGCTATCACCCAGGTCCCCCCACCCCGCTCACACTCTCTGGTTCCTGGGGTGTGGAGACAGGGGCCGGGGTTGAAAAAACGTGGAAGAGAAAGAAAGGATACATTCCTACTTGGCTTTGCTTTTTTTTTTTAACCCCCTCCTCGGGTTTCCACTGGGCGCTACAGGAGTTGTGGTGAGTTTTCATGTTTTCCAAAAAGCCCGAATCACACTTGTTACAATGTAGCTGTAGCAGCATGTTTCCTATAGCTGTAACATTGTGTCACCCACAAACAAGCACTTTGTCCCCCCGAGTTTAGCCTGACAGGATACATTACATGATACCTGTATCACAGTGGGGATAAACCTGGGGCTTGGGTAAGCAGCAGGGCTGTGTTTAATACTTGTAAACCTCTTTGTAACGCTTGAACATTTCAGAAGTAGCTCGGAGGCAGGGAGGGATTTTTTCTTTTTTTGGGGGCGAAGGGGTTCTATCAAGAAAAGGGGGCTTGGAGATGAGTGCGACAACATTTGAGAAGAAGTCAGAGGCTGTTACTCGGTTTGTTGAGCCAACACGGATGCTGTTTGCGCTGGCAGTGGAACAAAGAGGGGGTCCAGGTTTGTCCTGCCTCACTGGAAAGTACACTTTATTGATAAACGCTTTGTTATTACACGTTCAGAGAGGGTGGGTGGGTTTGGGAGCAGGAGGGGGGCTTCACAACAGGAATTAGGTCGTCCTAACATTAACATGTATGCTCTGTCAAATCACAGCGGCTGCTTTGTGTTTCTTCTTCTTCTGCACTCTGACATGGAGTCTCTCTCCCTCTGTAGAGGCTCCTTTACAACCTCTCCCGAAGTTTTTTGTAATGATTAATGTTCTCCTCTCCTTCTGCATGTTGGGTGTAACCGAGCATACCATTACAATATTGTGGGAGTTTTTTCTATTACTTAGATTTCACTTCTTGGGCTGTAAGTTCTTATAAATTAGCTTTAACATGGTTTTAATGGATTGGTTGTCATTGGGAAATGATGACAATTAGGAAAAGAAGGTTTTACAGTTACTCTTTGATTTTGGCAACCTAATCAACATTTAACTGTCACACATGCACACAGCACTGCACACAGTGAAATAAAGACTGTATTTACCCCATTCTAGTATGAAGAGGCGGGCGATCTTTTATGTAAATCTTGGGGACTGGTGTTAGGATCTGTAGGCTTGCTCGAGGGCATTTCTGCAGTGTCCAGGAGGCAAACTGGCATCTCTCCAGGTACCAGTCCACACTCCCTACTTGGTTCCCAAGCCATGTCCCTATGGACTGAGCTACCCGCCCATTTGAGCCAAATATCAACTAACTAAAATGTGCATCTGGGGGGAAAAAAGTTTGGAAGTCACAGCATCATCTATCTAAAGGAGGCATGGCAGAGCGTGGCTTGACATTTCTGACAAAGGCATTGCTATGTCTGCCTGGAGCTTGACTCATCACGTCTGGACCCATTCACCGAGCTGCAGCACATATCCACCAGACCTCGTCTCTGTGCCTTTCGACAACACGCTTTTCCACTTCAGCGAGGTGGCCGTGTCATGTTCTGGACCATCCAAGTGCAAAACTCAAGCTGCAGCTCCTGCGAAACCTCAATGACGGCGCTCGCCGTGCACCAGCAGGCCTGCCTTGACCTCTGCTTGTCAGGCCTGGACACGTTTCCCAGAATGCCGTTGAACCATCTCTGGTTGTCGAGCAGCCACAGCTCAAGAAAGTTGGACTGAGAGGGGGGAAAAAAGGCAAAGCTGTTATCATCTTGCTCGCTCTGTCCATATCTTCTCCAGCCTATTTTAAGAGAAAGGAGTTATTTCTGTCTTTGGATCCGGAAAGAGTTTTAGCAGAGGAGCCTGAGTGATCCTCGCGCCACATTTTCATGATCAGCCTAGTTTCTAAAAATAAGAATAGCTTGAAAAGAAGTATAGCTTCGATGGCTGGGATTTTCGAAATGATCTCCTATTTTGAAATTTCACAATTTCCGAGTGCTGACACAATATTGTGAGTTAGCGCTTTGGGTGGGGCGGTAGAGACATATTATTTTTGTTTCCACCTGTGGGCCGACGTATTTTACTGTGGAATAGCACTGTAATTCTGCCTCTAACAGGATCAACACAGCTGCATTTAGAGGATTATGAAGCATTATGGAGCGTGATTTCAACCACTTGTTATATGTCGTTTGGCCTCCTTGACATCTATTTCACAATGCAGGAAATGAACCTGTTTGACGAGTCACCTTTTCTAAAAAAAAAAAAAATTCCAACCGATTCTCTCGACTTAATCCAGAGTCACCCCGCTTTGTTCTTCCCTATGCAGATGCGGAGTAGTAATTATGTAATCCCTTCAAACTACTGAGTAAACCTTTGTTTTACATCCTCCTGATGTGGGATGATTGAGGTTTCTTGTTTACTGTGACTGTGATTGATATTCATAATACTTTAATTTCTGCAAACTTCAAAGACATGGTGGGATTTTCAATATTTTAGATGTGTGAGGTTCTTGTGATCCTGTAAGCTCACCGCTGATCCAGGTCCTTTTAAACTCACTGCTTTTGCCTTTTAATAGAGTTTATTTTAGTGGGCCACTGCTTTCTGACACAATAAGGTGGGATAATGGCACTAAGTAATGGCTTTCTGACTGTGGCTCAAACACAAGCAGGAGTTGTGAGCAAAATGACACTTTCAATCACATCATGGTTTTCAATCAGTTTTTCAATCACACAGAGAAAAACTTTGTTGCACAACGCTTTACAGGCCGAGGTCAAATCCAGGTCAGATTCAGAACCAGTAGAGAGCCGTAGATCTGTCCTTGGAACCGGCCTTCGAGCCACCAAGACCTTCCTTGATCCGCTGTGGAAGGGAAAAGTGTCCGAAGAGCGTGTTGCAATCCTACAGAGTCTTTGAACGCACCAGCTAAAGATGGGCGTGGAAGATTTTGGAGAAGCGTTCTCACGACACTCCTGTGAAGTTTAAGATAATTGTCTCTTCATCTTGGACGGGCTTCTTATCATCCAGAGGAAGAGGAGGGACTGGGTGGTCACTTCTGATATGAGAATCTTGACTTTGGGTTCCCATTGTTACTGAACCTAAATGAATCCCTCAACTGTGGCACAAAAACTAACCTAATCGACCTCATAGTGCTGCATCACTCTTCTATATTTCTAAACTGTATATGCCTTTTGCTTACATCATTTCATATTTTTTATTAACAAATCTCAGTTATACGTGACAGTTTATTAAAGCATAAAGGAATAAATACCCATCAGCCAACTGCTTCTTACTGATCAATAAATCGGCAATAATATCAATAAATTAGATAAAGACCCTCAACAGCCTGCCACACTGCCCTCAGGAAATGTTTGATTTTTAAACTGCATTAAAATAAAAGAGCAACCTTTTTTACTTGTGCATTTTCTGTATAGTCCAATGTTTAAATAGCAATAAACGAATGCTGAGAATAATTCATTCTTAATCGAATAAGCAAAGAGACTTTAATATAACACAGCTATCGTGACATTCAATAGAGTTACACATATTTCCTTCACACGTATAGCCCTAAATCAGAGCTTCATAGTAGTTTAGTTATGCTACTATTATGGATATTCACACCCCCTTTGGATGTTGCTTTTGTACAAGTTATTTAACTTTGTTTTGACAGAGAGTGTGGTGTAAACAGCAGCTCTACTAAGCTCTCAAAGTCTTAAACTGCCAGAATAAAAGTGTCATTAATAAACTACTTGGTATCTGACATGGACACTAAAACACTCTGGTCAGTACCACAAAAAATAATGGTTTGTTGGCAAGCCTCATCTCCATGCCCGATCTAGAACTCAGTCTCTGTGTTAATGTTTCTTAAAGCCGAAGTGAGAGTGAATGAGGTTTTGTCGTGGCCCTTGAGATGCCCGTTTGGCCCCACACCACGCTTCAAGGTCACAGTGGCTTTTGTGGGGAGGCCATGCTTTGCGCCTCCACATCCTCTCTGTGTCCAATGTGGGAACGCTTGAGAGGCCCCTGGCATGCTCCGTGAGAAACCCCACAACGGAGCAGCAGATGCAGGGCTTCACTGACTCACCACTTTCACTCTCTGAAGCAAGTGAGTTTTCTTCATCCTTCCAGCCTGATGGAACCAAATCATCATTACGGGCTTAATAACAGACACAGCGGTCACTCTCGCCTCTGTGATGTAGCCAGAATAGTAATCCCCTGCTTCTCTCCGTCTTTTCATCAACTCACCAGCCCATGAATGAAGCCAACAGGAACACAAACCACAGCAGCGGGGAGCAGTATCCCTCAGAAAGGGAAGTCCAGAGGATTGTGGCTGTTGTATGTGGCACCGGGGACGTATAATCTGTGGTCTGTTTCGGAGCAGGAGTCCTAGTGGCCCTGGGTTAGGCCTACTTCAGTCTCCCCGTGAAGAGAAGCATTCACAGTATTCCTGTTGCCCCACGCCCCCTCCCTTCTCAAGACATAGAAACAGTATTAATATGCCATGAATGGAGACAGACAGACAAGCATTATCTAGCACTGCAGCCGCTAGAGAAGCAGGATGCCTTGTAGAAAGCCAGAGGGAAATATTTCTCTGCATGAATGCTGAAGTCCCCTTGACCACCGCCGGTGGTGTCATGTCAGCAAGGCTTGTAGGGTTTGTGTGTTGGTTTTCCAGCTCACTCATTTGCTTAGGGGAGGCATCCTCTCTGAATTATTAATAAGATGTGTTGATTTTTAAGAAAAAGTGCTTCCTGCAGTGGAAGTACGGTTACATTGGCTTTCTGCGATCTAGATAAAACGACACATTATGAACAGAGGAAACAGCTGCTAAGGATTGTGGTCTCAGGATGAAGCATTTTCTTCCCCTGAGAGATCAATCTGTCTTCGTTTTGAGCTATTCATTAATTCATGTCCGCGCAGTCGGAAAAGATACTTATTACTTCACCTCGGGTCACAGGTAAATACAAAAGCATCAGTGAAATCCACAGACTTGAGTGGGAACTCTCCATATTAAATGACTACCTTGCATTGATCTAACGTCTTGGCCTTTGGTTGTCATGGAGATGTAATTGGACTTCCTTTATATTCTACCTATAAGTGTTCCTTTCACTGTGTGAATGAAATGGCATGGGAACAGCCCAGCCTTTTCAGCACCGTGTGATTGCACTCGTATGAGGTCTGCATTCGGCCACAGGCTGAGAAGAAACTGTCTTCATTGGTTGGTCGGGTTCACCACTTGCACATTAAAGCATTGGGTTCTGCTCGGTGGTTGTGGTGAAGTTCAATATGTTGCTTTACGTGATTACATATGAGATTAGACTACATTATCAGATTTAGATTCCTTTTCAATAACGGCATATTTGAACCCCACGTATATCCAATTGTTTATTTTGTTGTGCGATGCTGAGAAACAAGTTACAACATCTCTGGGGAACGATACCTTATTGACAATTTTGATGAAATGAAATCAGTAAAATGGATTTTTAATCACAGACACACAATTAGCTAGAAAGCTTGATAAACCTATGTATCAATATTAAAACTAAGCTGATACAAACTATTTGTTTCTCCTACAAATGAAATGTTAAACTCATAAAAACAAAAACAGGCCTGTTTCTCAATTCAAGAAAAGACAAAGTCAAAATCTCCACATGAGTTATACATACAGAAAATTGGAACACGGTTTCTGGCAGTCCACAGTGCAAATATAAACAAGAACATATAACATGAAAAGATAAGAGCCTAGAACAATGTGTTGTTGTAAACATTACGCCATATTAACTTACCATCCATGTCTACTACTACTGTACAATATCTGTTTATGTCATTAATTACCATCAGGATGTTAAACCTTTGAGATGTTTGTCCGTATTTATTTATTTAAGTCAGTTGTACACATTTTGTATTCAGGTCAACCCATATTGAGCTTAATTTCCCTCCTAGAATTAACTGTAAATGTAGCATGACTGATTAGCCTTCCTATGTTAGCTATGGTTATACAAAAGTAAAGCGCACCTTTTCTAACTTTAAATGGAACGTTCATGTTTAATGTGGTTGTTGTTCTTGTGCTATATCGTTGTGCTGGACACCTGCCAGCAATCAGAAAGGAATATTGCTTCATGGATTGAATGTATTGATGCCAATATGACAACTTTTTACACTTAGCACTTATCAGTAATTCAATGTAGGTTTGGATACTGGAGGTCAGAGTAATAATACTAAAAGAACATGAGTGATAAAAAATAAGGAAACCATAGTCATTTTGATTATCGTCTTAAAGGAAGCACATTTCTGTGTTGTGTTTTTATTCCCTGCAGTCAAACTATTGATTTTTATAGCTTGTTGCTTGTCAGAGTCTTAAGAAAGCTTTTGCAGTTTAGCACTTTGCCGTTGGGCAGCGTCTCCCCGTGGATTGCTCGATGTGCTCTTCCTGGTCTGAGAAATATTCACATGGTTGCACAACACAAGCCCAAAGTCAGGAGAGCATGAGCGGCATGACTACCTTTTTTATTTAAAGTCATTTTGTGCGCTAATAGATGGGCATGTACATGTTTCCTCTGCAGGGAATTACATGATGAAGCCATTGGAAAGATATTTTCTCCTGTTTTTACTTGACTGTTTCACTACGTCTAATGGGAGGCTTAAATGGAAGACAACAGGCTTAATGAAAAGTACTTTCTACTTTATAAAACATGATAATTGAAAGTAGGCATTGTCCGTTAAGAAAAGTATACAGCGAAACTGAGTAATCGGCAAAACCCATTAGGAAGGTTATTACTTTTGATCAGTACTCGAAACAACAGTGATTCACTTGAACTGCATTGTCTTCTATAATAATCTAAGTACTCATCCACCCAAATAACTGGAAATGGTTTCTTTGGGATGTCTTCTGCAGCTTCCATTATTTTAGTGTGAGTTACACCAACTGTCACCAAGAGTATCTTTTAATAGAGAGCACTGACGGCACCAAACTTAAAAGTGGCTCAAATGCAAGCACTTGCCGAGTAACTCTTAAATTAATGATGTCCTCCACCAACACAAGTCTGTTACAAAAAGAAGTGCATGCATTTACACATGCATACACACACACTCTGGATAACTGCTGCTTCTCAGGAGGCCCAAAACACATTAAGACGTGTCTCCGGGGAGTTGTTCTTCGGGGTCTTCAGTCTCTAGATAAAAAGCTCTCAGGCTCCTGCAGCATCTGTGAAGTGAAGGCTAGCAACAGCACCGGCTTATATCACTTACACCGACACAGCGACACGTCATCCTGCCTCCCAGGATGGCACGCAGAAACAATGAGTCATGCTTTATGAAGGAAAGGTTATCAAACGAAAAAGCTTGTGGATGTGATCGTGCTTACCTTATTCTGTCACTTCGCATTTTAGTCAACTACATATTCCTCAGGCCTTTATATATAATGCTAATTTGCGCAAAAGAGTCCCTTCTTTTGATGAGCAGGTTAACGGTAGTTGAGGTAAGGGTTATCTCAGACTGACACTCACTAGCAAAATTAAAATATATGTGTTTTAAAATGTAAACATGTTCCCTTAAACATATTTATGTTTAAATAAAAGGCAAAGCGTTTGAAGAGGGGGTTTTTTTGTTGGTATTTGGCGTGTTAATGACATGATTGGCACTGCAACAATTATTTGAATTGACCGAAACAGTTTTGGTTATTATTTTAAGGGATTTTCTTTTTTTCTAAGCTTGACATTTGTGAATATCTGCTGGATTCATAAGTATGTGATGATGTTGAACTGACAAGTCTGACAAAACATGACTTGGAGACATTTCTCAACATTTTCTGACATTAAATTGACTAAACAATACATCAGTGTTGAAAAGAATCACTAGTTGCAGCAGCACTATAGACATTACACTTTAGTTAGCAAGCTTTAAGGTAAACAGAGACACTTTTGTCAAATTTAGAACAATGTTTTCAAATTGCACAGAAGCATATGCTGCTCGCATTACCCTTTTTTAAAAAGTGTGCTAAAATAAACAAATCAAAAAGTAATTGGTAACTTTTTAAAGAACTGTACAAAAATAGGTCTAAAAAGTCCTGGGTTTGTTTTCTATTGTTGCTGTAAGCATGAATTGATTTTTGTAAGCAGACATTTAGCCTGCATTTGCTGGCCAGTATCTGCTGGTTAAATGGTGACAGAGTGAGAGAGGGAAAACAACAATTGGATTTGTAGGTTAATAGCATCCTCATTGACAAAATCAGTTGCCCCATTTCAGTCTGCAGTCATTGCCAAACAGTGCTGAAACCAGAGTGTAAGTACTGCAATGAATGAGCTTAGTTCAAATCACCAGAGGATTGGCAACTGGCTCTATTAGAGCTTTTAGCGCCCAATTTATCCCCTGCCCACTGATGCAATAATCCCTGATGTGAAGCATCAGTTTGTGTGCGGTTGAGCTGCGGTGCTGGAGTGTGGCTGTAAACAGCAGCAGACGGCTGGATTATTCCAGGGGCAGGACTGTGGGATTAGGTCGAGGGATTATCACAGTTCAGTGATGGAGACAACAGCCTTGTTGGCCTCTGTTATTGCACTGAAGAATGAAAATGAGAAAGGACGACCACCCATCCGCCTTCAGGCTTTCTCCTCCACTCACTCATCCCGTAGATCTGTGTGTGAAGAGCTTCCTAAGTGCTGATTCACTGATTCACTGTTTCTGCAGGAATTCAGATGTGAGAGTTATTCTGTTTTGGTCATGCTCCTGGTGATGAATGATTCACATTAAACATTAACACATTTTTAAGATGAAACACTGTTGGCTTTGTTGCAGGGAGAGAAGAGGTGGGGATAGGGTTGAATTCAGTGTGAGAAATGAGATTGTTTTTCTTTGCAGCATTTTCATCCCAACAGTAAGACATGACAGGCATTGGTCTATGTATGTATAAAGCTCTTCATGGCAACTTGCCATCGTATATCCCTAAATGGACCATCATTTAACTTGTTCAAGTGATGGTTGTTTTCTTGTTTGTCAGTTTTAGTGTTTATCCTATTTTAATTCTACTTCTCTACATATAATGTTTATTTCTTTACATTCTTGAAAACTAATATATATACATTGACGAGTTCAACAACATTTAGAAAAATAGAAACATCTTGTGGTCATACGAGCATGGCATGATTCTTCTAGAAGTTTTCAGATGATATTGATATTAATAACACTGGTAGGGAAAATGTTTGGCATACTACACTTTTTAGTGTCTGCAAAGGCCTCGTAATTCTGTCTGTCTCAAAATAAAGCTGTCCTACATTACTCCTCTTGATACTGATCTTGCAAAAACATTTAGTTTTTTTAGTTTTACAAAATAATAACGTCTCCTGTTTTTCTTCTAGGACCCCGCTGTGCGAATGAGTGATTGATGCCAACTTCGCTTCTTCAGGTAAATCAGTATTTCATTTTCATTTCAAATGTTGGAGTATTACCTTCCTAAAATGAACATTTGAGATTAGGATTGATGAATTGAATAAGTACATAGGGGATTAAACGACACACAAATCCTGATTCTATCATAACTACACAGCATGTCCTTGCAGACAGTATTAGAATTTAATGAGATTTGTTCCTTGTTTGACCCTCTTGTCCCTTTTGTTGTGCATCCTCCCATGTAGGGCAGAATGGGTGTGTGTCCCCTGCTCCTGCTGCTCGCTCTCGCCCTCGGGGCCTCAGCCCAGGATCATGTCCCCATCACAAGTAAGAGCCACTTATCTCAAATCTCTTTACTCACAATTGCAAGGATTGAATTAAGAAATGACATTCAAACGTTCTTCTTTTTTCTTCATTATAATTTCCAGGTCCTTCAAATATCACTGCCAAACCCACAGACCCCCCTGCCGCCCCCTCCCTCAACTTCACAGTCACACCCCCACAAGCCCCCAGAGGCCCACCCACAACGCTCGCCCCCACAGTCATCCCGGTGACGACAATAATAAAAACAACAACAGAAGAAACGACCACAGGCCCACCAGCTGGTGAGGAGGATGTACAACGGCCGGGTCCCAATGCCACCTTGCGGCTGCTACCGATCCCCGCCCCCTCACCTGCGGCTCCAACCGATGCTCCTACAGCACCGCCGAGCACCGTGCCTCCCCCTCCTCCCACCGGGGCGGGGGGAGACAACGAGACTACAGCCTTTCCTCCAGAAACCCCAACTCCAGATTATGACATGGAGGATGCATTCGATTTGGAGCCCGGAGACCACCACAGAACCCGGGATGGGGTTCACCTCAGAAACCACCCCACATGGTGAGTGTTTATTCAGTGCGCTCAGTTTATTTTATGTGAGAGAACATGATGTACTCTTGACTTATCTGGAGGGACAATCCGCCCTGAAGCTGTTTTTTGGGACAGCTTACCCCAAAATAAACGGAATACATATTTATCCTTTTGCCTTTTTAATCTAGAATATTTTAGTTTGAGCTTCAAAGTATTTCATATTTCCACTGCAGGGACGTCGGCCTCCCCTTGATGGTCTTTGCTTGTGGTGCTTTAAAAACACATTTGAATGACTAAACAGCACCATCTTTTCCCAGAAATCATAACCTGGTAGCTCAATATAATCCACAGCCCTTGCTGTGAGCGGTTTCTGCAGGAACTATTTTCTCCCTACCAAACTACACCCACAAACGTATCACTGCGCAGAGGAAAGTGTGCATCTGGATGAGAGACTCACCTGAGCAAGCCGACGTATCACCTCAGTTGACGAGGAGCTTACATCTTGTGTCGTTACAACAAACATCCTGTCCTTGACTAGATGTTTGTTATACAGTTGGCGGGTGCAGTTTCGGAGAGGCAACAATACTTCCTGCATGAAACTACTCACAACAAGGTCTGTGGATTATCTCAACTAACCAGGTCGGGATAAATCTACAACCAATATCTCCTGCGCACTAACCATTACCATCTAGCACCTATAAGAGGACTAAAATCATGCACCACCTTTTCCAAGGTCATACAGGGTTAATTCATATACACAGAGATGGACGTTAATTCACCAATTTAAGCTTCAATAGACCAGAACATCATGAAGCAAAAAGACGTGTTGAGTTGTGATTAGAGATGCTGTGACTCATCTTTATCTTGAATGGAAAAATACTCCCACTTACCATGGCGTGGGTACTGCAATCACACAGTTACCATTCTCACATTGAATTCAGTTGTTGAGTCATTCAGAGAAGTGAGGGGAATCACCAGGGTTATGTTGTACCCAGGTATTTCTGCATTGTGTCATGATACGATGTTTGTTTGTGTGTTTGCTTAAATTTAGCTGGAGAAAACTACACAAACAAGCTTGTTGACTGTTCTTGTAGTGGTTGTTGTTTGTCACTGGCAGATCAGCTGTATACAACTGCATCAGGAAGGCTTTTCCTGCTTTGAGCAAACTATAAAGATGCCTGCGAGGTCATTTAATGTGTGCTTATGTGTCACTTCTAAATTTAGCTACAAATCTCAACACATTTTGGGAGCATTCAAGCATGTATTTAGAGCCGTCACTTGTCATCACATCATTGGAGACACATTGTACGTGTGAACAGGGCTTAACTAAAGAAGAAGAACTCTAAAGGGCAAGGGAAGCAACGAGGAAACAGGGCTTCAGTGGGATATATAAACATCACAGATTGATGGTGGGCTGGAGAACAACATAAGCGTGTCATCTAGCTGTGTGTTATTCATGCAGCAGCAGCTTCGAAGAGCAGGCAGATGAGCTCTTTGGTCAAGAGTCAACCTTTAATATTTTAGATAGTTGGACACTTTCCTGCTTTTAGCCTCCATTGTAGCAGCGCTGGAAATATCCGGACTTGACATACCTGCATTTCAGCCGCCATCCTTATAAATCAGAGATCCACCAGACCAAACTCGAGGGGCAGACACAAAAAGCCAAAAGCTGTTATTTTAAAGTTGTTGAAGAAGGATTTCTATGTATAGTGCTGAAATGCTGCCGTTGAGTTTAGGTTTTAACATTCTAAGTTATTCAAACACTGAAGCAAAAAGACATTCTTGATGAATAATAAACTCCTTTTTAGCAGCTTTATGTCTGGATGCTGACCGTCACTAGTGAAACATGACCCACAACTTTCCTTTGGCATGATTTATTCATTACATGTTGTAAAGAAATACGCAAATCACTAGCCAATGTCACAGATTGATTTGGAGGACGTTTTTTGTTATCCAGTAAAATAACAGCAGGTATGTTCGGGCAGTTGGTTCGGTATGATGGGATGCATTTTTGATATTCAATAACCGATAATTACCTTCTTGTGGCTAAAACTGATAAGATAACGGTTTCAAAAAGTAAGACTGCAACCTTAAATTTATGCACACCTCAGGCTAAGATGTGAGCAAATATGTCTGTTTTTAATTATCTATCCGTCAGACCTCACCAAGTGACGCATCTTTTATTGTTCACTCAAAATATATATTTTTTTCAACCTTTAAAGTTGCAATCCATAAAATATTAAGATGTTGTCCACTTTGGAAACTTACTTAGTATTTCTTGTGTTGTCTAAGCATTGTGGCTTCGTATTATTGGCCAATTATTAATGGGCTATAACTTCATTATTGGAATTATACATATTACTTTGAATAACTGTTATTACAGTCCTTTATTCAGCATTTGAAAATAATCTGGAACTATCCATAGAAAGATGAATATTTTATTCATCCCATGTTGTGAAATTATTTTGTCACAGCAGCATTTTGATGGTCTACAGGAATTGCAGAATTACTTAAAAAATAGTAAATAAAATAAAGATAAACATTAAAAATTAAACATTTAAAGACAATAAATACATATTGTCAGACGAGTCCCTCAAAAAACAAAAAATACAGAATAAATTCTCTCTTAAAGACATAAGGGAAAGCTGTAGAAGTCAACTCAACAACAGATGAGCTCTGTTAATATGCTCTGTCCATTATATATCATAATCACCTGTGGTTTCCTAGGTGTTATTGTAACAGCTCTATTGTCCCCCCATTGGCTGCCTTGTATGGAGAGCTGTTCTGGATGGCCATAGATCTGTCAAGGCTGTGTCAATTCCACATGATACCCACCGCCTGTTGTTGCGCTCCTGTTCTGTTCAATGTACACATTGTCCGAGCGTGAACGCTGAAAAGTCCTGGGAATTCTGCCTGAAAATGCAACAAAACTGGGCGGCGTTCCAAACTACTTTCCCCCAGAAAGTGCACATGGAGCACGAAGTCGAATGATGCATTATTTGCAGCACATTTTGTGTGTAGCGTTGAGAGCTTTCTTGAATTTTGAGTCCGCCCGTGGAACAGCTGATTTTGTCATTGCATTGTCACTGCACCACGGTGCTCGTTTCTAGAAATATCTCTTCTTTTGTTGTGGCCTCGCGTGTCTTATAGGCCAGGCATCAGCACGCAAACAGGGCCCAGTTTTTGTGTGTACTAAACTCCTGTTGTTGTTCAGTTTGAATCTCATGTCTTTTGTGTTAACTGCGGCAGTGAAAGGTCACCAGGAAGAATATAGGATTATCTTCAACTCGCACGCATGGTGGAAACATATAGAAATCGGTCAGCTATTGTAATCTACTGCAGGCTTCCCAAAGAATAGATAACTCGGTCCATGTAATATTTAATTTGTAGTGTTAAGCCTCTGTGATCACAGTGCTTTTCAGCAGTCAGCAACATGCTTTCTGAAAGTGTGAAATATTTACACTCTGAATAATTCACACAGGATCCACCGCAAACATCCGATATATTTAAGTACTTAATTTTTTTACCGCTGCCCTGTGTCTCCTGTCATCTTTGCTACCTTACGTAACCAGTTTAACTGGGGGGGTTACCCCCCCAGTTAAACTGTGTTTCTTTTTCTTCAGTAAACTAATGAAATATTAACATGGACAACCCCTGTGGAAAGAGAAACTGCAGCTGGGGTTGTAGGAGGCAAAGATCACTTTATAACATCGCCTTGGTTTTCTTTACTCGCTTTCTAACATGTAACCAAGTTGTAAATGTAACTTGTATCAATATACGCAATGACTTCGAATCGCCTTCACAGCTATTTATTTGTAGCAGAAATGATATGTAGATTTATTAGTAAGAATAAATAATATACGACTATTCATTTTGTGTCTAAAATGTCAGTAAATAGTGGAAGATATCCCAGTTTCAACCTCCAGGACGATGCTTTTAAATCTCTTATTTTGTTTGTATGAAGACCCAAAGGAATATTAGATTAGATATTCACATTAATATGACGTAAAAAAAAACCTAAATCTGATATCTGGATATTTGATAGGTATGAAAACAGCATTTTCTGCATGAAGTAGGCTATGACTTTTAAAATGTAACCCATTAAGTCACCATAGCTACAGCTCTGAAAAAAAATGGAGACCACTGCAGCGTTATCAGTTTCTGTGGACTTATTATCTATAGGTATGTCTTTGAGTTAAATATCTTTGTATTCTATTCGATAAAACTACTGACAACATTTCTCTGTATTGGAGTTCAACAGACACTGGAATGGCTGCCGTTCATGTAGAGATTGAGATTTCAGAAACATTTGGAGTGGTCTCTTAATTTTTTTCTGAGCTTTATAAGTTACATCAAATATAAAGCCACAAGCCGTAGCTCTTTTTGCCTAGCTTAGCATAACAGCTGAAAGCGTCGAACCTGCAAGCTTTGTTCTGATAAATTGGTAACAAAATTCACCCTAAAGTTCGCTAATGAACAGGTTGTGTCTTGTTCTGCTGTGGTTTCATATGCTGGACTCTTTCTTGGCTGCTTGAGTAACTGACTTCAGTGAACTTTTGATTCCAAAAACGGTAAAATTGTGTTAAAATGATTTAGTTTGTTCTGTTTATAATGTGTATCTTCTTGCTAAAATGTCACATTAGTAAACTAAAAACATCAACAGTTATGAACCACTCGTATGTGGAATACTGTGATAAGAGAATCATTTGGTAATGGCAGAAGAATTTGGCATCAGTGTCAAACCAAAAGCATCGTACAAACCATTTATTCTCCCTGTTCCTTCTCTCCGTCTCTACTGTAGATAACAACCAGTCCGATGACATGCCCATCATAGCCGTCATGGTGGCCCTGTCCTCCCTGCTGGTCATCATCTTCATCATCATCATCCTCTACATGCTCAGGTTGGTGGATGATGTTACACACTGACTGCACTCAGGCTGGAGACCTGTAGCGAAGGCCTAAGGTGCTCCTGTTACCATGGCAATGACTGATTGGCATTCAGCTGTGAGGCTTGAAAGCTGTGTGTGTGTGTGTGTGTGTGTGTGTGTGTGTGTGTGTGTGTGTGTGTGTGTGTGTGTGTGTGTGTGTGTGTGTGTGTGTGTGTGTGTGTGTGTGTGTGTGTGTGTGTGTGTGTGTGTGTGTGTGTGTGTGTGTGTGTGTGTGTGTGTGTGTGTGTGTGTGTGTGTGTGTGTGTGTGTGTGTGTGTGTGTGTGTGTGTGTGTGTGTGTGTGTGTGTGTGTGTGTGTGTGTGTGTGTGTGTGTGTGTGTGTGTGTGTGTGTGTGTGTGTGTATTAATATGTTGTGTGTTGATCAACAGGTTTAAGAAGTACAAGCAGGCGGGAAGCCATTCGAACTCCTTCAGACTGACAAACGGTAGATCAGATGAAACAGGTACACATGCCTTAGTGTGTGCTTTGTATGTGTCTGCAGATGTTCGTCACTGAGCATTTATTGGTTGGTTTGGGGTTGAATGTGCAAATGTGTGCAGCCGATTTAAGCAAACTTGCTACTCTGACTCGTTTCTGATAACTTGATTGATTTTCTTCCTTAAAGATAACATGTCATCAGCTTTTGCTCGCTGTGATTACCTAACCATCAGAGCTGCTGTTAGCTCCCTCACAGTGTTGAACCACACCGCCCTCTGGTGGCCATCTTTAGACTGGACATGATGAAGTAACTTGATGTAATGCATCCCCCCCCCCTCTCTTTATCTCCACCTGTCTCTCATCCAACCCCTCCCAATCCTTCCCTCTCCTCTCCTGCCTCCTCCCTTCCTGCCCAACGGCACAGAACTCCAGAGTGTCCCGCTATTGGCCCGCTCGCCCAGCACAAACAGGAAGTACCCGCCCCTTCATGTCGACAAACTTGAGGAAGAAATGAACCGTCGCATGGCCGATGACAACAAGCTCTTCAGGGAGGAGTTTAATGTACGGCAACTACACACACACACACACACACACACACACACACACACACCCTCTGATAACACATTAGCCTAATATTCACCTTTAACACATATTTAATCGTATAGAAACTTAATTAGCAGCAGAGCAGTTAAAACAGTAAACTTAAAGACATGGATTAATGATAAGAACTATTAGCTAGAGGAGGATTTACAATCAAGTCAATTAACCAAAAGTAATAGATCCACTTTTGAAATAATTATAATAATACATTATATAAACGAATGAAAAGGTCAGCCCAACCGTATGGATAAACAGTTTAAATAATAACTTCAATTAATTGTTTTTGAATGATTAGCAAAAGCGATGCTTAAAAAGTTAAAATAATTTGCATAAATGAACGCATAAACGGCAAGTAAAGGTGACCCCAAGATGTTATCAGACCGAAATATTAGATCTCACTGTATTGCATGTTTCAGATAATAAGCCTATTGCTGCAGAACACACAAAACACATGTATCTGTATGAGACTCACAGATACAGCCAGCAGTCCCGGATGTGCAGGGTCACACAGAGGTTTGATATCATCCGTCTGCTCTTCCTCCCCGTTATCTAAATGTATTTTTATTTTTCTGTTCAGGCACTGCCAGTCTGCCCCATCCAGGCATCAGTCGACGCTGCTTCCAAGGAAGAGAATAAAGAAAAGAACAGATACGTCAACATCCTGCCATGTGAGCGACAAACCGTGACACAGACTGACATTAACAAAGCTGCACTCACTGAAATCGCATCTGCTATTGCAGGCTCCCAGAAGCATTTATCAGTACAGTTGGCAGATGACAATCATTACAATAGGATTTACTGACTTGTGTGTGTGCTGTCAGGATGGGAACATTGTGTTATTAAAAGTCCAGCTGTCTCAAAGCTCCATCTTTTCTGTATTTTCGTTTTCTCACTGCGTCTGCTTCTCCCTCTCCCAGATGATCACTCCAGGGTGCATCTCTCGTCTCTAGAGGGAGTCCCGGACTCTGACTTCATCAACGCCTCCTTCATAAATGTTTGTACAAGCATTTTTTGCCACCAAAGGGTCAATTCTGCTCTAAATATATATTGAGTCGCATCCTAACCTCTCCTTTTGACCTCTTTCTGTCGCAGGGTTACCAAGAGAAGAATAAGTTTATTGCAGCTCAAGGTAAGGACTGTCACTCTGTCGTTCACTGGTTGGTGTGGTTTATATAATTAAAAAATGACCTAAGTTTTAGAACAATTATTTGTGTTCTGAGTTTCTGCATCCTCCTCCGCCTCTCAGGGCCGAAGGAGGAAACGGTGAACGACTACTGGCGGATGATCTGGGAGCAGAACACAGCCACCATCGTCATGGTGACCAATCTAAAGGAGAGAAAAGAGGTAGGGGAGCCGGAGGGGTGATGTGTGTGTGTTATATGATCATACAACAGCTTCTAAAGAAACCATATATTCTTGTATGGCGTATACCATCCACAGTTGGGATGTAAAACTGTGGATAATGTTTAACGTGTCTTTTTTTGCTGAGTACATTTTTTAATCTGTGAAGCAGGTTAATCTGTGCACTTTGTAAATCTCTATGCAAGTCAACATAACTATATTTTGTGTAAATATTGTCTTTATTTTTTCATTTGTTGCAATGGTCGTAGATTTTTTAATTGTACTATTTTTTTCGGTTTCGTATTCTTCTTTCTGTGTCTCTTGTAAACCAAATATACCAAAGCAAAGGTGTAACCCTACTTGGTAATAAAACTGATTCTGAAATCCTTGTGAGGGCTATCATACCTAGTCTTCAAGACATAAATTGCCATAAAGGACAGATTACCCAAAATCAAATCCATATTTTATGCCTGACCTTTTAGTACTATTTCTCAATCTGGATTGTTTTTGTCCTGGAGCTATGGGTCGTGAAAATGTCTGCCTTTTCTCTTTAATACAACGGATCTAGATGGCAAACCAAAACATTTGGGGAGTATTGTCTCTTTCGAAACATCATGAAATAAAAAGTAGTTATTTTAATAAATTAGCTCACAACAAGGTCTGTGGATTCTCCTGAGAAATACTGTCTCTTTTTAACCTCTTTGGTTACTTCACTGTACTAATTCTCTCATGAACAAAGCCTAGCTATTCATTTGAATCTTCAGTTGTATTTTTATCCCATTGCTGAATAAGTTGAGGTTTGATTTGCTAAATGTTCTTTCTTTCTCTCTGTGTGTTTCAGTGTAAGTGTGCCCAGTACTGGCCGGACCAGGGCTGTTGGACATACGGGAACATCCGCGTGTCTGTCGAGGACACAATGGTCCTGGTGGACTACACCATCCGCAAGTTCTGCATCCAGCAGGTAATACCTGATGTGGGTACCAGGATATATAATGTTTAAATCTGTATTCACCCTGTACACACACACAGGAAACACTGGTGTTGCCTGGTCGACAAACTACTTTTGATTCCACGCTGCAGACTAAAAATACATTCAAGTTTAGATGACACTCATTGCTTCGCGGCTCGGTTTATGACCTGGTTTTATTTGTTTCTCAGGTCGGGGATGTGTCTGGGAAGAAGCCTCAGAGGCTCGTCACCCAGTTCCACTTCACCAGCTGGCCAGACTTCGGGGTGCCCTTCACCCCCATCGGCATGCTCAAGTTCCTCAAGAAAGTCAAGAATTATAACCCTCAGTATGCCGGGGCCATAGTGGTCCACTGTAGGTGAGTGCATCACAGCTCACACTCTCACTTCCCATTGTTTAGTTGTGTCTTTTTGTCTCATCATGTCATATTTCTGTGTCAGCGCGGGCGTGGGGAGGACAGGCACCTTCATTGTGATCGATGCAATGTTGGACATGATGAACACAGAGAGGAAGGTGGATGTGTTCGGCTTCGTCACCAGGATCAGAGCCCAGCGCTGTCAGATGGTGCAGACTGATGTAAGTCGCACGGCCTCTCCCATGATGCAGTGTTTTCAGAGCCCTGATTCCCACTTGTTCATCACATCTTCTCTCCGCCCCACAGATGCAGTACGTGTTCATCTTCCAGGCGTTGTTAGAGCACTACCTGTACGGAGACACAGAGCTGGAGGTGACTTCTCTGGAGTCCCACCTGGCCAAACTCTACGCCCCCGCTCCTGGAGCTGGCTGCAGTGGTCTGGAGGCTGAATTCAAGGTGTGTGTGTGTGGTGTTTTCATACCAGTTGAAGGAAAACTAAATATTTTAACTGCAAATTTCCCAGGCATTAGAGGTCTCTTTGACTAAAAACTGAAATGTTTTCATGTCTACACCAGCTTAAATCGCAAGTATCTGTGCAAAGTTTTGCACGGACAAAAGTGTTTCTATATTATTTTACTGAAAGAAAAGAAGAAAGATGTACTTTTATTAATCCCTGTGGGGAAATTTGAGAATTCTGCATTTGACCCATCCTAGTGTTTAGGAGCAGTGGGCTGCCATATGTACGGCATCCGGGTAGCAGTGTAGGGAACGGTGCCTTGCTCAGGTACACCACGATAGCACTTGGTCTTGCGAGGACTTGAACTTGTGACCTTCCAGTTCCCGGGCCAAGCCCCTAACCACTGAGGGTGGAGATGTCTGTACACTGCCCTAAAATCAGATATTCATCTGGCACAAACTTGAAAAGTTATTGCTGTCGAATATGGAAATACCAGCAAAAGCTGAGAACTTCAGTGTGTTGAAATTTAAGTTAAAATTTGAGAAATTGAATTTTTTTGTCTCTGAACTGTAATGCGTTACACTACTTTTACTTTGAGTTACTTTCGCCAAAGTAACCGCTAAAGTATGGCTTTAAATGCTAAAAGTTTATTGCAGCTCATGAATTAAAGCTATCTATCTATCTGGCAGTACATGCTGAACATTAGGAAAATAGTTTGAAATGAAACTCATGCTCCATTTGAGTGGGCTTAATAATAAGTGATACCGGTAACATGACGTCGCTGTGTGTTATTAATAACATGTTAGTGGAGCCTCTGCACGGCCCTGTAACCTGCTGTTTATGAACAAGTCTCTATGGCAGCGTTAGCTCACCTTGTCATTGGTGTGTTAATGGGGATTTGGCTGACAAGCTTTCTAAAAGCCGGTGATTCCACAGAGGACCGAGGCTGCATATCTTCAACACTCTGCCACGAGTCTCTGAACTTCTCGGGGTTCAAGCAGCAGACCCAGAGAAAGTCACCTTCTGTTTCTTTGGCCTGCGAGCGCTCGGCTTTTTCTTTTCTTTTTTCCGAGCCTGCAGCTCTCAATCGTGAATCTGTTTCTGCAGCCCTCTACACCAATAGTAAACAGGCTCACTGAGTTACTGTTCTACCTGCACAATTATTTCTCCGGTGTCGGAATGTCTCGCGAAGTTTGTGAATTCTTAGAAACGAAACACCACATCATTTCAGGTTAAAATGTGTTGTAACTGCATTACTGAGAATTGTAACGGGTATTATATTACCCAAATTTCAGAAGTAATGCGTTATATTACTGCATTACAGCTAAAATTAATACATTACTGTAACTCCGTTACTTTTGTAATGCGTTACACCCAACACTGCAGCTGAGTACTATAAAATGTATCTGGAGGGGGACTTCAAGTTATCTCTTCTCTCTAGAAGCTGACATCAATCAAGATCCAGAATGACAAGATGAGAACAGGCAACCTGCCGGCCAACATGAAGAAGAACAGAGTCCTGCAGATCATTCCATGTGAGTGTTTTATGTGTTTGTGGCCACACGCAGTGATGAAAGCCAAGATGAAACTACAGATGTATAGTGCTTGTGTCAATTAAAGTTCCTCCTTGCTCCCAACAGATGAATTCAACAGGGTGATAATCCCAGTGAAGCGAGGAGAGGAGAACACCGACTACGTGAATGCCTCTTTCATTGACGTAAGTGTAAAAGCTCAGATCATTTCATTAATACAAGCGATCGATCTGGTGTTTAAAGTCTGCCTTCCTCCTTCCTTTATTTTTATATACTCCCTCCTTTCCCCCCCTGGACATCGCTTCCTGACTTTTCCTGCGTGTGATCACAGGGCTACCGTCAGAAGGACTCCTACATAGCGAGCCAGGGCCCCCTGCAGCACACCTTGGAGGACTTCTGGAGGATGATCTGGGAGTGGAGGAGCTGCTCCATAGTCATGCTCACTGAGCTGGAGGAGAGAGGCCAGGTGTGTGTGGTTGTGTGTGTTATTGTGTGTGTAGATACAAGCCCCGGTATTAGATATCAGGTCAATAACAGGCTGAAATAGAATATTGATATTAGATCATTTACTCAATGCTGTCTTGAAGACAGCAGACTTGTGTAACAGTAATAATCTGAGCATTAATGGGTCATCAGTTTAAAGAAAATGTGAAATATGAGGGTATCAATGGTTCAACACAACAACAAAGGGACAAAGTAATTCAAATTGAGCGTTTAGAAGTTTTTTCTAGCAAGCAAATTAGACTTTTTACTCTTGTAATTAATAGTTAATGTCATTTGAATAGTCGTTAATATTAATACATCTTGAAAATTGAAAATGTAGGGCTGAAGACATCTTACCATGTCCTTAGGTGTGGTGAGTTGACCCTCTCTGTTTTGGTTTGTGCAGGAGAAATGTGCTCAGTACTGGCCCAGCGATGGAGCGGTTGTCTTTGGGGACATCTCCATCGAGATTAAAAGGGAGGAGGAGAGCGAGAGCTACACAGTGCGGGACCTCCTGGTCACCAACACCAGGGTAAGGAGGGAGTCCAAATACAAACTCACAGCAGGTTCTAACAGAGTGCAGAAATGTTTTAATGTTATGTATCTAAAGCCCTGATTACCACGATACTGACGCAATCTATAACGCCTTGTTTTTTGCACAGTTTTGTTTTGCTTCAGAGATGATGTGTACCTTACATTGAGAATGCAATTTAATATTTAACGTGGAAGGATTTTCCCCTTTATTGTTATGGAAAAAGGACCTTGAGCACAAACTAGACACAGCGTTTATGTAATTAAGGTTTGGATCGGCTATAATACACAATTACCATGTTAATATCAAAAATATTCAAGCAATTGAATGGATGAAATAGCCTGTTATCTGATGCTTATTCAACAGGGTGTCAGCTTAAATGCTAAATTCCTGTGAGAAAGAAAAATAATCTTCTTTTTTTTTGCGAACGTCGGGTCAAATTCCAGGCCGAAAAAACAAAACAAAATAAGGACTTTTGCAAACGCATTGGAAATCCCAGAAGTTCCCATAGGACTGAATGAATTTTGCGCAGATCTTACTGGGGAAAAAAAGCTGCTGATCTTTTATTTGTTTTCACTCGTCTATTCTTACAGGAGAACAAGGCTCGAGCGGTGCGTCAGTTCCATTTCCACGGCTGGCCAGAGGTGGGCATCCCCGCTGACGGTAAAGGAATGATCAACATAATCGCTGCGGTGCAGAAACAGCAGCAGCAGTCTGGCAACCACCCCATAACTGTCCACTGCAGGTAAACACACACATAGATACACACACACACACACACACACACACACACACACACACTAGTGCACTAGTGTAAAAAAAATTGGGAAACAAAACACTGGACCTTAAGATGATGTAGATTTCTATCTTTTTTTGTGTAACTGTTGCAAACGGAAATGCTGCTGGCAATAGAGTGTGAGTGTGTGTCTGGGGAAATTGTCGCAGCTATTATATCACAGGAAAAAACAGCTCGAGAGAATTGTTCTCTTCTTCCTTGTGACATTTTAACTGCTCCCAGAAATGTTGCTACGCTCCTCATGTGCTCTCACAACAATGCCTCTTTTGTGTGTGTTATTTCTGAACATGCTTACTGCAGGGTGTATATTTAGGTTTACATTGGTGTGTGCGTGTGTGTGTGTGCGCAGTGCTGGTGCTGGCCGGACGGGGACTTTCTGTGCGTTGAGTACAGTCCTGGAGCGGGTGAAGGCGGAGGGCATCCTGGATGTTTTCCAGACAGTGAAGAGCCTCAGACTGCAGAGACCACACATGGTGCAGACACTGGTGAGGGGCCCTTCATGGGAAACTACTTTTGGTTATTCCATTGTTTTAGTTGTTTGATATAATGTGTGGTGCCCCCTTTTTTTCTCAAAAGGCAACAGATTGAATTAAGGAACCAGAAGCATAATTTATTACCACTGCTCTGTGTTTGTTTCACCATTTTTCTGTGTTTGTCAGCAGTTTGAAAAAAGGATTTATGACATTAAAGCTTTGTAAACAGTACAAAGGAATAGTTCAACATGAGATGAAACGCTTTAATTAGCCCAATTTGTCCCACAAGACTATATTTAGTATGAAATGATCCCGACCTTTCTTTTCATTGGTCTAAAGTCTTGAAATCTAATATGGAGAAACTATGTGCAAGTATCTAACAGTTTGACATCACATGAAGAATCCTACTTTTTATCAATAGTCAGTCACGATTTTTGAAAATGAAGAAAAATGAAAGACTTCATACAGTATATGCAAATATTTATATATTTTCTAAAAATCTAATTATATTTGAAGGAAAAACCATAGAATGTACAGTTCCTAAAGACTAAGTAAAGTAGGATTAGCAAAACAAACTATTTGAGCAATTTTTCGGATTTCCAGTTGCCAGCACAGACAGCTTTAGTAATGGGTGGTTTGGTGGATATTATTCCAATTGAGTTAACATATGTTGTTATTAAACGCAAATGTATTATCCTTATTAGAATTTCCAACTGATATAACTGTTCCTCCACCTACCCGCAGGAGCAGTACGAGTTCTGCTACAAAGTGGTCCAGGAGTACATTGATGCCTTTTCTGACTACGCCAACTTCAAGTAGGGACATGCCATGGATGGATGTCCTCATACACTTCATACAAGCATATGCACGCACCAGAACACACGCACACACGACCACGCAGAGAGCTGCAATTTCCCATCTGATGGAGGTTTTTAAAAAGACTCCTCACAAGTTGATCTGTGGATGGGAGGAACTGCCCGCAGGAAAAGGGAACAGAGGCCCGGAGGACAGGGCAGCGCAGTGGGACAGAAAAATAACTGAGATGCCTTCTTGAATATTTTGTAATATTGGTCTTGTTAATACAGCCCTTAACCCCTTATTTGCTTCCCATCCCCCCACCTCCCCCCCCTTCATATGTACATATACTTACTGTGTTGCATCTTATTACTTTGGTTTCAGACACAGTTTTGAGTTTGGCTGCATTTTCGGGTGGCACCTGTAATGTATTTTATTGGTATATATAAATATATATGAATATAAATCGAATGCTTTGGAGGCTAATCAAAAAATCCAGAGTCATGGTAATGATGTTTGGATTTTTTTTTTACTTTATAGGGACAGAAACTTAAAACATTGTTGGCTTGTCCGGAGCCATGCTGTAGCAACACGTGTTGTAGCAGAACCCTGAACATTTACAGACTAAACCTGGTCTGTGTTTCACTGCTAGACACACACACACAAACAGAGCCATTATTCTTCACACAGATATGTTTCCATCTAGCGGGCCACTTAAATTCCTCCCCTTTAAAGCTTCAGAGGTTCAAAGGTCACTCACGATTGGAGTGAGGTAGCTCATAGACTCAGGTTGACATACAAAACACACACACTGAATACCAAGAGCCATTCTTTCTTTTGAATCTGTGTGTGTGTGTTTGTTTGAGCTGCAGCTTAAGACACTGTCTTCTATCTGCAGAGTGCCAAAGTCATTCACTCCCTCGCAGAGTCCAGTAGCTCTTACAATATTTAGACATTCACGATACGAAAGCTAGTTCTCTGTTTAATGATCTGCTACAAACACTCTGCTCTAACAGGAAATTGGGCTCCTTGTTTTTAAAGGGGAGGTCTGTTACAGTATCTGCAGCACTGTTGATCATGCTGACAAGCCAAATCACTCCATTATTGCATCATCAACAGATCATATATACCCAACATATTTCTTTTGTTGTTTACAGACACACGTCAGTATTTCTTGTAGATTGTATTGAGCATTTTGTCTGGGTTTTATTTTGATTCTGCCTGAATGAACTCTTGTATTTCTTTTATATCAGCCTCACATCACTACGCTGTACTGTCACACTTTTAATTCCCTTTTTTCCCCCCACAATGAACACTGATGCCGAAGAATGTCTCTTTAATTTGAATGCTGTTGCTAACATTTTCCTTTTTAAAAATGGATCATTTGTTACTTAAATAGTGGTGGTGCCATGCCATGTTTGCTCGGATTTTATTTTGAATGGCTGTCCTGTGAGGACACTTGGATTACGGTGTGGGTTTCTTTTCAGATGAGGCCACAATTGAGGCTATGCACTCAGTTGTGATGAATGTTGTGGCTTAACCGCGGGGCTTCAGGTCATGTAATGTCATCTCCCGTCTGCTCAGGAAATGAGTGACGGCTGGATTGTTTAAATCGAGCAAACTCACATTTAGAGTTTTAAAACCCCAGCAAAGGAGAGTACTCCGATATCATGGCTTGCCTGGATTTAACAGATTTTATTGCTATGATATTAAAAAAATATTTTCCAAGCTATTTCAATGTTGTTAAATGTAGATTTTAACTATGAAAAACCATACACTAATGGTCTAAAGCAAACTAACAAACCCTGATTTAATGACTTTTCTTAGCTGAAGGAGCTCAATCGGTTCTAATTTATTGATGGTGGACAACGTCATTGAAAGTACATGCTGAATCTTCTTTAGGAAGGGTGATTTGCATCATTGTTGATTGTTTGAACACTCATGCACTATTTGCACCAAAAGCAAAGCCCCTTAAGATTACAGAACCAAATGAGAGATAAGGTTAGGATGATGATTTGGACTTGATATTGAAATATATAAAAACCTTTTTCAGGTCTCAAAGCCTTCTGTAAGGCCCCTGCAGGGACATAACAGTAGATATTTTTTGAAATGTTGGCTGTATGTGCATCGTCATTTTCCTTTTCAGGTCTGTTTTTGTTCCAAAGCATCACAAGTGCCCGCACTATTAGTCAGGTGCCGTTGGGTTCTTCATTTATCAACTTTGTCACATATTGGGTCTTTCATTAATTAGAGGAGGGGATGCTTTTTGTTTAGCTAATCTATCGGTGGGTTTTTTGTTTGTGTTTGGATCTATGTGACTTTCAATTCGACAGCAAAATATGACAGTGCGCCATCCCACGAGACCCACTATTTTGCAAATCTGGTGAACTTAAAAAAGTGCCTCACTTGTAGTCAAAAAATCTAAACTTTACATATAATTTGTGATGGATCTGTTGTCATCCTAAAAGCTCTCCTTAGTGTTTTCCTTACTCTGATGACAAAACTCTATGACAAATCAATAAGGCCAAAAAAAGACGGGGTTGGTCATCCTTCCTTTCACATTCCCTGTAGTCGCAAATACCTAGAATTCTCAATTGTGCAGTTAGAACACATTTTGGGGCCTCTTTTTAAAATACATATTTTATTTAAATGGCCTCATAATTCCATATCAATGACACACGGTATCCATGACAAGTAATCAATTGTGGGTACTCAAATGTTCAACAAAAATTCATACATTTTCCCTGCCACAGTTAAATTGCATCTCTTATGCGTTGTCCCTGTTTCACGTCCCTTTATCTCAGAGATTTTCCCCAGTGGAGTGTTTTGAATACCCCTGAGAAATTAAAATAGCTTTCCATTTCTAAATCGTCAGACTTGAGGAAAATAAGAGTCCAACTTTTTCTCTTCTTCTTTCCAGCTTTTTATGTCCTTTTATGTCTCCTGTCCTTTCCTACTCACTGCTGGCTCCCTTTCCTTCTCTCACTTTGTGCTTGGACCATGTTTTCCCAGTGGTCACAGCCCCACTCCCTTTTGTACATAATGTAAGGTTATTTATATTTCATTCCAGTCTGCTGCCTTGCTTATTATATTTTCTTCTCCCCCTTTCTTTTTTTTTTTTTAAGAAAAAAAAGATGTATATTGAACTGTATCGGGACCATTTTAAAAATGTATTAGAGATGTTTTGTTTTGGCCATTTTTAATTTGGTATAATTGTCTTAAGGAAATCCTATTTTTTAATTTGCCGATGTTTGTTTCTAGTGTTTTGTTATTCAACATTTGAATATATGTATATATAATTATATATATGACAAAATTATATATAATTATATAATGCCAGATGGCCTTTCTAAGCAAGATACTGTTCAAACCTAATAAAGTGCTTGAGATTTTATCATGTGTGTATTCCTTATGTCTTTAAATGTTAGGAACACGTCATCACGACAACCTGAGGTTCATTACACTTCACTCCTCGATTAAGACTAATGGTACAGTGGTGCAAAATAATTGCAGATCGTTCATGTCCATTATAGATCAGGCGGTCCTCCAGAGTGTTGCTATTGAAAGGTATCAATCCGTGTTTAACCCTTCACCCGCCATCAAATATTAATGAGCTTTTTGCTCTGATGAATAATTAATCAAGGACTCATTTAGGGTTACTGGTGAAACGATTGAGTGGACAGTGATACCTGGAAAACATTTAAGAAAAGATAGTTATATTAAGGAATTATCACTGCTAAATACACGTGGTATTCATTGCTGGGCTTTAATCCACCAGCGCTGCAACACTGATGTTCTTCATTTTAAATAGAAATGGAAAGGTATCAGGTAAAATCCTAAACATGATTTTAAAGTGTACTCTATCAGCCAGTTGAATAATGTCTTCTGAGTTCCTTTTATATCGTTTTTCTATAAGTCTAAGACATTTATTTATCATTTATGTGCACAGCTTATTTTTTTAATTCAAAGTCTGTAAATCTCTGCGTTTAAGATCAAATAAAATTGTTAATCCCCGTGGGGAAATTCAGTGTGGTTCACACAGGTGCTGCTTTGATGATTGAGTTGCTTAATCTTATTTAAGTGCAATCTTGAATCGCAGAAGTATCCCTTTTTGCTTTGACGTACAATGGTGCATACATAAACAGAGTTAAAAAGTACAAGTACAACATATGAAGGAGAAATATTATATACACTTTAAAAAGAGATCTGTAGGGAAATAAATAATGCAATAAAAGGGTATTTGTCAAAATGTTCATTGTCAAATATGATCACGAAGATGTTTCGTATAAATAAATGTAAAACACAGTGTCCATGGGAACATAAGAGTCTGTATCAGTGGCCGCTGTTGAGGCCAGCAACTGAGTGATTGAGGATTAGGAACCTGTTGATCTACTAGTTTCTTTTATCTAGTATTTCATTATGTTTTATGGTAATTGACAAAGCTCTTACTGTCAATTTAGA
The DNA here is from genome assembly GCF_036324505.1 of Eleginops maclovinus. Lineage (NCBI taxonomy): Eukaryota > Metazoa > Chordata > Actinopteri > Perciformes > Eleginopidae > Eleginops > Eleginops maclovinus. Next base: position 22,892,048 of record NC_086368.1, on the reverse strand, counting down.
CATAAAAAGAGCAGGAAATGCACATTATATTTGCAGATAGCAATAAAGCTATCTATCCCTGTATGTTTCATTTGTTAATGTTAATTCCGAGACATTTGAATGTAACTCCTCTCAAATTAACAGGTGGTCTCATCAGTGACGCATGTTGGAGTTTGCTTTCTTTAAGCAATCCCTGACACCAACCAGCCTCGTGTCACATCACTCAGGCTGGAAGCTGACCTGAGTCAACAGCAGCAGCTCGTCACGCTGTCAGTCACTTCCTGAGTCAGAGATGCTTCTGCATGTAAAACTCTGAAAAGGAAATGCCTCCTCTAATTGGGATGGATCTCATCAGGGATCCACTGTTTGTTCCCCTGTCACCAGAGGCCTCTGACTGAGAGGGTCATTCAGGTTAAAGTGAGGATGTGTGATGGGTCGATGTGGTCAAAACGGGAGAGGAAATTGAAGCAATGTTTGATGTTCTAAACCATTATTTTTATTTGATCTAAACTTTTAAGTGTTTTTATTTTTATTTTATTCTATGATTCTATGTTCCCTTTCACTAGTCTTTTAAACTATTAATAGACTATTCATTTTGCTTGGCTGTTGACCTTAAACATTTAAATGTTGATTCCTAATTCTCAATGGTTTGAATCCAGATGTATAATTAATGTATCTGTTAAGGTTTTATGTTTTATTTTAACACTATACAGTGGTTGTTTCCCTTCCGACTAGACTAAAATGTGCAATATAAATAAAGTTTTACTTGCTTGCTATTAGACAAAGATCATTCTTGGCAGGGCCCAGATTATAGAAACCAAAAACGTTTGAACCCCAGTTTTTCCTAAAACTCATTTTCGTGTACACAATTTCACGAGTTATGTCGCCTTCTTCTTCTTACACTTATATAATATATGCAGTGAATTACCTATTGGGACATTTTCCAGTTTTAAAATGTTTCTTAAGACTGTGCGCTTTGATGTACTTAAAACAGTTTACTTCACTGATACTGTTTGACTTTAATCTGCTAACTGAATTATTTGTTTTCTTATTCAGCCAGGGTGTCAGTATTTAGACGTGGATGATGGTGATGCAAGTGAGCAGACGTACATTCAGGGGTGTCAGAGCATGTTTGCAGGAGATAATTAGAATGGTCCATGTCTCCTGGACCTCTTGTCCCCAGGGGCTGTTCATTTCACCACCGGGGAACAGAGGGGCCAAAGGGGTCAGGGATGGGCGGGGCCATTAGGGGGTGATAATGGCAATGTGCATTTGGAGGGGTACATATATATTCAGGAGTATGAGGGTAAAGAGAGTATCTACGGTCGTACACTTGTTAAACTGTGTCGTACACTTGTTAAGCAGCTGAACAACTGAAGGAAAGCTGAGGGCGCTTCTGTCAGGACGTCAAGGGACACCTGTAGTGATAAAGTGGTGAGACTAAGGTAAGGACACTTAAACTTTGAAATAGTTTGACTGCTTTCTGTTTATACTAAAACATATATTGTTAATGTTGGAATAAATATAACAATGAATGTTGTTGGAGACTGAGCTTCAACTCTCTCTTGGTGTCTCTCAGGCTAAGTTAAAGATTTGATTTTAGGAGACTGATGTTTGACATTTGGCCTGAAATTTCTGTATATTTCTTTTTGTCCATAGCATAATAGTATAGCGTAATTATTACAACAGGATTTTACAGGAAAGTTTCTATTTAAGGGCAATACATTGTTAAAGTCCCTAAAATGATTCTTAAAATGTTCCAAATGTTATACCGTATTTGGTTTATTGATGGCAAGCAAGTACTTGAAATTGAAATACAGTCAAATGAGCTCAAATGTAAACATGAAATGCTAAAGGAAGCTTGCAGTAAAATGCAAGCAAAGAAATATTCAAATTGTAACATTAGTGTGTCGTAGTCAACTGTTTTTGATATTGTTGCAAAATAAATACAGTTTCTGGTGACAGACAGCTTTACTTTCCATACAGCATGATGTAGTTTGATTTATTTGTATTGCAGCAAAAGAAAAATGCCGTTTACATCTCAAACATTCTGAGAAAAGCTATTCTAAATTTGAATGATAAAATCTGATAAAGTGTTTAGACACGTTGCAATTTGATTTGATTTCCAAATCCGATACCAAAGGCTCAAGTATGATATTCTCTTGTGTTCAGAGCTAATGTAGCCTTGTCCTTCAGGTGGAACATCATGAGTGTGTCTCGGCTGTTGTTGCTGCTCGGGGTGCTTCTCTGCGTTGGGGCTCAGCTGTCCAGCGCCCAGCACTGGTCTCATGGCTGGTACCCCGGAGGCAAGAGGGAGCTGGACTCCTTCACCACGTCAGAGGTCGGGATCCGATTTTGTTTTCTCGTTCACCCAGCATTTCCCTTTTGAGAATAAAAAAAACCTTTACTTCTTGAATCTTCTTTCATGTGCAGACCTCAGAGGAGATTAAGCTGTGTGAGGCCGGAGAATGCACCTACTTGAGACCCCAGAGGAGAAGCATACTGAGAAACATTATTGTAAGTAAACATTACCTTATCCAGGTTGTACAAAACATAGCTTTATTTGGATGAATTTGTCTTAACAAGAATGCCTCTTCACATATACACAGATACCGCCCCCCTTAAAGTAATGTTGAAATAGCTACACACTGTACATAACAACATGCTATGGCTGTATTATTGAGTTACGTGTGCTTGACTCTTATGTTATGCTGCACCAATCTCCACAGTTGGATGCCTTAGCCAGAGAGCTCCAGAAGAGGAAGTGACAGATGTCCACTCTACACTGCTTTTCTACCTGTAGTGACCTTCTCCTTCTTCGGCGTCTTTGTCGTGATGTGTAAAAATGTTTTATGTTGATCGTCTGATCTCATATTTAGGTTATTTTCCAGCATTACATGGATAACACCTGTGACGAACAAATGTTGAAATTGTAATGTCCTAAAATAAAGTATTTATTTTGATATGACCTTTTATTAATGTCCCAAACTGTCTCTGGTCTGTGTTGTGAATAGAATGTTGTTGTTGTTGTTATTGAAGAAAAAGCAACAATACTAAAATTTAGATAGTTTGGGTCTAGGTATTGCATGCTTGCTCAGTGTCTTGGTTTGCTGGAGCCAGCATGCACGGAAGGCATATTGACCAAAACCCAACTATATTATTATTTTATATAATTTTGACTGTAAACATTTGTTTGAAATAATAAGAGCTGTATTTCATTCATGTGAATATATTATTATAATTAATAATTAAATACATTTAAAAATTGACCTTTTCTGAGTATTTTCCATTGACTCACCGACAGTCTATGTAAATTCTACACGTATAAACAAGGGAAGTAACCATTAAAAACTCGAAATCAAACCAAATCAGGGGCTGAAAAAAGCAATTTCAAATATAAAATTGCTTTTTTCTGTTCATAATCATACAATTTGGGTCTTGGGAATCGTAATGTGTAGGAAATGTGTTAAAGGTAAGTATAATATTGATCTTAACTTATTATTGTATTTCAATTAACTGATAATGTCTTAAAGCATAATTGATATAGAAGGTATCGTCTAGTTATAAACAGACAGATTTTGTAAAGTGAATTTATCTAAACATGGGATGGTCTCTATAATAATGTGACGTCACTGCGACCGCACCAAGCAGCTAAACCAAAACATGGAGGACAGAAGTGTCTGTACTCCGCTCCTTGCGAAGTCAGAGGCTCAAAATAACATAACTAGTACCCCTAACGCGGCTTCTGCCATAGGTGCTGACAAAGTAATAAACACTCAAACAGATAGAGCCCAGGTTGAAGGTGAGTTTTATCTACAACGTGAACATTAAGCCATACGGTGTCTGATTTGCCAACGTTAGCTTCTTTAGCTAACTGGCTAGCAGGCTCAACACTACGGATGAGTTAGCTGCTTAGCTAAATACGCGAACGTCAACTGTGTAACGTTAGCTCAAACGTTAGCAGTTGGGGCTTCTAATACCGGTCCGTGCGTACATGACTCGTAAAATAATAATAAAAAAAACCGTCCTTCTGTAACGTTGGACAACCAAGTGAAACAATGGAAAGTTAAAAGATGACCGTTTCTTGTTTTCAGATGTCTGGGAGTGGTTGGTCAGTTGCTAACGGTAATTTTCTTGCACGCTAATGTCAGCATACTGCTAAAACCCAACAGCCTGTTTTTTGAATTTAAACCTTAGTCATATTTCAACCAAGGGTTGACAGCTAGCATTTAGAGGCCACCTCATAACCTTAAATACATTCAATGGTGAAGTTAAATTAGGTTTCCCTGGCAACAGATGGTAATACCTTAACTGATTTGAATCAGTCACTTCAATGAAATTACATTTGTGGATTGTATTGTTAAAAAGGCAATGCTGTTAGTGCATATATACATATCGACAGAATGGACTGATAGAGCTGTTTAGCTTGTTGCGACATCTATAGTCTTTAAAACTATCTTGGTAGTGATTTTGAAGGAATTTAGCCCTCATCAGCTGTCATTCAGTCTAATGATTCAAATGGTTGTAAATCTTCGGTGATCTCTAAGACAAGTCAAATAATTGATGCTCTCAAGACAAGCGTGTGAAGACAAACAAATCTCATATTCACAGCTTACATAAAACTTACAGAACTTCCCTCTGATAACTGCTACTGTGATTATCATTTTGGTAAGTACAGTATTTGAAATGTATCAGCAGATATGAATGTCAGCAGTATACATCAAAGTGTTAATTCATTATGTTACTCAGGCAGCCCTTAGTTTAATTGATGTATATATTTCACAAAGGCACAGAGATAAATGGTGTATTTTAGGGCGTCGTCTTAAAGGTTTAAACATCAACACTACGTCCGCCTTTATTTACTACCATTTCATTTGGACGTTTTCAACTCGTGTAGTCGTTGTAGTCCCAGATCAGAGCTACGGTTTTTCTTCTTCTTTCTATTACATTACAAAGGAGAAAGTTAAAATTCAAAATTGTGACTTTTTGGAAATTATTTTACATGCCCTTATTCCAATCCCTTATTTTTCTTAACCTCAGGGCTGCACTATTAATTGTCAGTATCATTTAATATAGCAGTATGTATATAGAAAAAATACAGGCACTTTTTTTGCATTTGATACATTGAACTCTTTTTTTTTTCTCAATGAATGAATTTGATAAGGTAATTGATTTAAAATCAGTACTGTGGAATGACAATTATGGTAATCAACAAATATTTGTAGTTCTGCTTATACATTTTCATTCATCACCATTCATACAAACATTTATCTGTCATGTTCTTCAATTGGCTCAAATAGAACACTTCATCAAACTACAGCTAACCATGTTATTGTTAAGTTATTTATTATTAAAAGCTATAATAGCAAACTAACTAAGTGCAGTTACTTACAGTAACATCTAATTTCCTAGAAATTGACAACATGTTATTTTAATCCTTAAAATTTAAACTCCAAAATATTTTTGTTAATTGCATTTGAGGAAAAAACAAAACGCTGAGCACAATGTACACTATTGATGATGATCAGGACAAATTGGGTGAACGTTTCTGCATACCAAGACGGCAGGAGACATTAATCACATAGAAATAACAGTTTTTCAGGAGGTTAGAGTTGAGCGTGAATTATTCAAGTAAAATTCTGTGACAATTTAGGAATTTTAATGATGGAAGCACAAAGCTTATTATTCAAAATAATATTGTTTGCATATTTATATACAAATAACGTTAAACAATACATTACATCAACAGCTGTTTTTCTTGCTGCTGTCTTGTTCTGTGACCTTTTGCTTATTCAATCAAGGAAAATAGTTTGTGTTAGTTTTTTTTTTTCTACAGCTTCTAATTTTCCAAATCTAATTGATCATCGTATTACCACAATCAGCAAATGTAGGGACGCAGTCCGATTTTATTTTGGATTTGTTTTACAATCTAATATCGTTTGCAGTGAATGAATGTAAATTAATATGATAATTTAGTAGCCTTTTGCCCTTCAGGTTATTCTCTGTGGCTCAGTTGTAACAGTATTCTGCCTCGCAGGAGATGAGACTGAAGAGGAGCTGCTGAAGAGTCTCCTCATGGATGACTACTGCCATGTGTGTGATGCTGCGATGCTTGCTGAAACTCAGCGAACGTCCCACTACGAGGTGTGTGCTGCTTTCCAGTCATGAAACTGTGGGGCAGTTTCAATGAGCTAACAAGGTCCGAGCCTTTGTACTAATGTCTCGTTATCCCCCAAATGCAGGGAAAGAAACATGCTCAGAAGCTCAAAGTGTACCTGCAGGCCAAGAGAACCGAGAAGATCCAAGAGTCCACAGGACCTCAGGTCAGCACGCATTGAGAGATGTTACTTTATACACAGTCGGAGGGTCGTAGCTTTATCCTGCTCAGTAAAATATGATCTCATAAGAGGTACACAGAATGTTTAAAGGATGGTCTACGACATCTTGTTTTCCTCTTATTCAAACAAATATTTTTCTCGTGAGAAGCCAGTTTTGTTCCTGTTTTTCTGCAGCGGACCATGACGACGGATAAGGACCAGTTCTGTGAGCTGTGCAACATGGTCTTTAGCTCTCAAGTTGTGGCAAAATCCCACTATGAAGGAAAAGTCCATGCGAAACATCTCCGCAGACAAGGTCTTCATCCCCCAGGCAAGTGTGTGGTTTGTGATGGAAAAGTAAAAAGGGGTTATGTATATTATTTACAGACTAGCAGTAGATTAAGTTCTGCTTAAAGGCATAATTACAAAACATTAATTTCTATTCATAATTATTCTACCTGTCTAATCTTGAATTCTTGAAGATTTTTCGGGGGTGAAGCAACTCTTTAATTTCTGAAAGTCCAGCACTTATTAATACAATTGATGATTTCTCTCCACAGCTTTAGACAGGATGTTCCCAGAGGATGGTACGGACCATCTTCCAGACCCGTCAGCCCCCAACACTGCAGCGAGGAAGGATGTTGATCTGAAGGACCCCAACAAGTACTGCGCTCTGTGTGTTGCCTCCTTCAACAATCCCCAGATGGCGTTGCAGCACTACAATGGACGCAAACACCAGAGGAATCAGGCCAGACAAGATCTGCTCAAAGACCTCGGAGACAATGTCCAAGAAGGTAACAGGGGGTCCTGCTTCTCATTTTACAGATAGGGGGGGCATGTGTGGATGCTGAGGAGAGCCTGTGTCCATTATTAATGGATTTCTATAGATGCATAAAATCAGAATCAGAATACATTTAGAGAAAAAACTATAAAACACTATTGCAAAGGACAGCACATAATATTGAACATTAAAACAATTTTGTAATACATTTCCAATTTATATATTGCACATAACAGGAGCGTTTGTGTGGTGTCTGACTGCTGTAGGAAGGTATCTCTCTCCGTGAGACACCGCGGGTGCATCAGCCTGAAGGAGCTGAACAGTGCAGACAGGGTTTCCTGGAGGGGGTGGGACACACTGTCCAGCAGGGAGTACCGCTTGGCTGCCATTCTCCTGTCTCCCATCACCTCCAAAGTGTCTAGAGACTCCCCAGCACATAGTTCTTAACCAATCTGTTCAGTCTCTTCCTCTCAGTAGCCGAGATGCTGCTGCCCCATTAGACCACACCATAAAAGATGGTAGATGCCACTACAGAGTCATAGGAGGCTAGAGGGTTCCTTGTACACTTTACAGCATAAGTTCTCATAGAATCTCTTTCATAACTAGCAGTATTCGTGTTGTTACCGAAATTGAATGGAAGCGAAACATTGATCAGCAGTGACCATCTTCTTCTATCAGGTAGGCGTTTGCTTGAAAACGTTCTCAAAATAAACTGGTGCTGGATGTCAGCCCATCTGCAGCTATGTTAGACAATAAACAGTGTAGCTGAATGTTAGCCTTAGTTCTTGTGTCAGTTTCTTAACTTTTATTTTGTTCACTTATAGATTGAACAACATGTCTTTAGTTGAGAATTCTTCAGGGTTAATATGATTGTAAACAAACCTAGTAGAATCTGAATGAAAGGATTTTGAGGTCTTTATGTGCTTATTTAAGCTGTCTTTTCCTCCTCACCCACTCTCTGTTATGTACAGCCAACTCCCTGATGTGTCAGATGTGTAGCATCCAGTTTAACTCTGTTGAGATGTACCAGGCCCACATGCAGGGCAACAAACACCAGAGCAGGTAAGATGATATCTGCACTGCACTCACACACCATACATGATCATGGTATGATTTATTTGAAAGGATCTGTACCAAACAAGGTTTTTATTAATCAGGTCTTTAGAAAATATATTTGACATATTTTGCTTTTACCAAATATTACTCTTACTGTGGTTACTGTGTAAGTGTAACATCAGCATTCATCACACAATCGCATATCCACTCACTTCCTGTTTCCATGTTTTCGTGCAGGGAGAAGAAGGTTGTTCACCTGTGCAAAACCCAACAGAAAGACTACAGCACGTTTGCGGATGAGCTGGCCGATTTCATTCAGGTTCAGAAAGCTCGTGGAATCGCACCCAAGGCCGGGCAAGTCACACAAAAGGAGGAAGAGGAGGATGAAGGAGCGGACGCATTAAACAAAGGGGAACTATTAGAACCGAATAAACCCAGGCTCAACCCCACTCCTATCCCTCACCCTCCTCACCCCTCCCGCCCTGGGTGTCACTACCCTGTTGAAGGGTGGCGTCCTCCGTATCAGGGCCCCTCCTGGCCATCCGATGGCTGGGATTACAATCGCCCTACTCCGGTCCACCCAGGCCCTCCTCTCTTCACTGGTCAGCCCACAAGGAGAAGGAGACACAGAAAGCAGTCGAGCTCATCCTCGTATACTTCCTCATCATCTTCCTCCTCCTCTTATAGCAGCAGCACAAGCGACAGTGGTGACAGCGAACACCAGCGCAGAGAAAAGAGGAGGATTCAAAGATCCAGACGAGAGAGAGACAGGAGAGCAAGAGATGAGGACTTGGACAAGGACAAGAAGAGGAGGAAGCGGTTGAGGAGGGAAAGAGATAATGACTCAGTGGAGAGGAGAAAAGAGGATTCAGGAGGGTTGAGGAAAAAGAGGAAAAGTCCTGGCAAGCGGAAAAGACAGGAAAATAAATTCAGGGAGGAGGACGTCGAAGCGGACGGAGGGGAAAGGGTGATGGACAATTTAACGCCTGGAGATATGATGAACAATAGAAAGGAGACAGAGGAGAATATTCAGCCTGAAATGAATGTTGAGCAGGGGGAAGAAACGCCTAAAGTGAAATACAGTAAGAAAGAGAAGAAGAAAACGAAAGAGAAAGCAGACACAAGGACAGAGGAGGAGAAGCTGTGGGACGACTCCATCCTGGGCTGCTGAACTGCTGACATTTTAAGCAAAACACAGATGTCATCATGAGAATAACATTGGAAATCTCGTAAATCAACACAAAAATATATATTTATATACAGTTTATAAAGCAGTGTTTACTCTGACAGTGTTGCTCTCCATAGGTGTGCTAGCTGGCTAGCCATGTTAAGCTAATTTATGTTTGTGTTTGAAGAAGTTTCCTACAATTTATTTTTCTCTGATACTAAATTATATTGTTGATTTAATTTATTTGCACATCTTTATTAACTGTTGGTTATTTCTGATCTTTTTTTGTTGCCGCCTTAATTTAAAATGATCAGAAAGTCCTCTCAACACATCCATATGTTTCTGTCTGTGCTGATGATTGTGATGCCTTTAGCAGCCTGTGGATGGCACTGTCGAGCTTCACAGCATCAGTAAAGCAAATAAAAGCACACAGATGTTAGAACATCAGTCCTTTCTTTCTTTTGAAGCTCTGTGTGCTTTAACTCAGAGTAACATGTGCTGAAAGGATGCCAGCATGGACAGGTTCAGCACATGATGGATATATTAGACAGATACAAATATGACCAGTTCCGATTCCCATCAAAACTATTGTACAAATACAATACCAAGACATTGCCCCAGTCTGTAGTGCACTGTGCGTATGCTTTATGGATGTTGTTTTGCAAACATGCATAAAGCAAGTGTTTGGGGTCAGACAGGTGCAACAGTTTGAATGAGGACAGCTCTTCACAGACTTCCTATGTTCACATGCTGTCTGTCATAACGTCTACGAAGGAAGTTTAATATAGTACTTAAAGATGACTGAAAAAATCTTCTTGACTCATAAGGATCCACTCAAAACACCATGGTTGTTCTAAATAAATCCTGAACAGTTTAAAACATCCCCAACAGTCAAAACACAGACGCTAGGTGAGCCTTTTTGGCACAGCAATCTTATTTTTAAAACTATGTGTTGTCCTTAAACAGCTCTATTTTCTTACAATATCTGCTAGGTGGTTTGTGGATCACTCTACAAACATTTTTTTTATCAGTAAGCGCTGTGCAATTTTCCTATCTAAGGCCACTTACTTACCTACTTTGGCTTAAAACCAAGATATTAAATAAAAAGTTTTAGGTCGGCGGCAATTATGCACTCTTTAGAAGTATTCTGATATCTACAAAAAGTAAAAAAGGAACTGCCAAAGCAGGCCCAGGGATTAAACATCCTTAAAAGACACATGTTTTACTTATCTGCAGAAGACTTTTTTAAGGTACAGTATGTGTACTTACCGTGACATCTAGCATTTGTGTGATGTATTGCTGTATATTCGATCAAACTAGCATGCTGAGATCTGATTGGTGCACCTGATTTGGCGTGTTTGAGCTGGAGAGCAGGAGTAATCCACGAATCAAGCCAAAGTAGTGCAGTAAATCAAAAATATGCGTGAAACGGCTTGCTAATGTGTATTACAGTTCAACAACTTTTGCAAAGACTTCTGCAGATCCCTTTAGCATGAACCCCTCTTAAGTGAGGTGTGGACTTTAGTTTAAAGCTCTGCAAATGACAACCACTAACAGTTTGTGACACATTTGCTATGGACATAATGTGTTTCTGAAAATATGAATCTTTTCACCAAACTGTCTTTAAGATAACATAGAGAAAATAAACGAAGGCTGCTTTGACTTAAAGCGTCGGAGCAGCAGACCAACAAAGGCCTCACAGCTCGGCGAGGTGTAGAGCAGCTCCTAAGCCCCCTGAGATCTCCTGTTTTCAAAGAATCCTGTGGTCTCGTTACCTATCTTGCTCGTGTCGTAGACCCCCGTAGAGGTATAAGGTGCCCACATCCTCCGACTTTGAGACCCTCACCAGACCGTTCTACGCCCTCACTTTTCACACAACACTAAATAATCCAGAAACAAAACAATCCAGAAACAACACTAATTATTGAAACAATCATTATCATGGAAAGTTCCACTGGATAACCAGACACTTGAACAGTCAGTCCTCTCTTTAGGACAGCTGTTAAAAGGGACGTGTATTTTTCGTGGCGTAAAGAACTCAATATAAGGCTTGTTTTATTCAATGTGAACAGCAATCTAATGCAGTCTACCCGTGCAAGTCATACAGTACAGATTGATTTTGAAATGCTGCTGCTGGTTTTTAAAGCATCACATGGGTTAGGCCCAAAATACATTAACGATCCCTTGCCAAACTATCAACCATCCAGGAGTCTCAGGTCTTCTGGGATGTGTCTGCTTTCTGTCACAAGAGTGAAAGCTAAAAAAGGAGAAGCAGTATTTAACTTTTATGCACCCACTGTCTGGAATAAACTCCCAGAATCCTGCAGGTCGGCTACAACTCTTGCTAATTTAAGAACCAGACTGAAAACGTGTCTTTTTACCGCTGCTTTTGATTGAGCTGTTCATATGTCACGCTTAAGTGTGGTTTTTATTCATGTTTTTCATACCTGTTGTGTTTATCACACTATCTTTGCTTCTTAATGGCTGTTTTTAAATCCCATTTTATGTTTCTGCTGCATTTGCCTCTCAATGTTGTCCATTTTGTTTTGTAAAGCACTTTGAATTGCCATGTGCTGTAAGGTGCTGTATAAATAAATGTGCCTTGCCTTGCATTGCCTTACAGCTCAAAAAGTCGCTGGGAGAGCTTTTGGGTATTCATGATCAGCAACGTTATAGAGAACATCCAAACAAAACTGAATTGTAACATTTTGTAGTTAAACTTAAGTGATTAGTGAGTGAAATGGAAAAGGTTGATTGGTTCAAACAAAATACATCAACAACAATTTGGATTAGAGACTTGGATTAGGTCTCTCCAAAATGCTGTTCATAAGTCCAAACTTTGTGAAATCTGCTGTTTTTCACAGTTTTATAATTGTAAATAAGTTCCTGAATTAATTAGACTGATTTTTGGCAACAATTTGAAGACATTTTGCTTTGTGGTTTATCATTACTGATTTCTGACATGAATCATCAATATTTAGGCAAATTGGTTAAAGCTGAAAATAATAGTCCTGAATGATTCATTCCATATTCAGATGTTGTCAAAAGTGAACTTAGCTGTCTTCTCTTCATGTGCTGCGTCTGTAACTGCAGGCTGAGATGTATTTAACATAGTCCAATACTTCGGCCTGTTATTCTTATTCTTATTCTTTATTAGGATCCCCATTAGCACTAGCATAAGCGTTGGCTATTCTTCCTGGGGTCCTCACACACACACAGAACAAACATTAAACAAAACTAAAAGCAAAATAGAACAACTCATTTCATCATATGAACAATGGTATATGAAGTGAAACAAAAATGGTCATCACATTTTAGCCATCATCACAAGGCCAAACCACAGGCACAGTTACATTTTACTCTGTAATGCTCATATAATGTTTGAGCAACCTTTTAAAATGTACTTGAGAATTTTCCTGAATTATGTGGACTGGTAAAGAGTTCCAGCTGACCATGGCTCTGTACATGACTGTTTTCTGTCTGATATTTGATTTAGATGAAAGGCCTGTGATCCCCGCATTTTCACCGAGTACACAAAAAAAGACAGTTTGCTACAAAACAGCCCAAAACTTCAAATGAAACTAATTTCTACAGAAAGTGTTATCTATTTTGTTAGAGAAATGTTTAAAGCTAAAGTCTTCGTGTATCTTTATAAGCATTCATAAAAGAAAAAGCCGTCATCTAAAGAAATGCACTTTTGTTTTAACAGTTGAACTGAAAAACTTCAAACTAAATATCCATGTATCTAGTTTACTGATTGAAAACGATGTATTTCTTTATTAAAGTGTCTTTTCTGATTGAATTCATACAAATTTACCTTGGACAAGTTGGGCTATTCAGAATGTATGTGAGTGCTTTCTCAATGTGTGTGTGGGTGAACTTGATACCCCATACTTATGCAAAAAAAGCCAAGTATGCGCCAACTTATAAGAATAAGAGAAGAAGCTGTATACACACACACCAATGAATATTTAACAATAATCTGGAAAATCGTGGATCACTGATCCTTTGTTTCGAGCAGTTAAGGTTCAGGCTGCGTATATGTGCTGCTAGTCCCTCTCCTTACTCTGCAGGGAGGCATGAAGCTGCGTATGTAGGACTCTGCTGAACTCTAGGTCGTGCACCTGGGCAGAGACCACAGCGCTGCAAGCTGCTCCCTGAATATAAACCTTTTTCCTTGTTTATGGGGTGTGATACAAACTCTGATGAGAAATTACCACGTCTTCAGAAGTTTGCCATCACTTTGTATGTCAGGTATGTTTTTGGGGTATTTTATGTACTTTTGAGGTCTGTGTCTAGTGTGTGTGTGTGTGTGTGTGTGTGTGTGTGTGTGTGTGTGTGTGTGTGTGTGTGTGTGTGTGTGTGTGTGTGTGTGTGTGTGTGTGTGTGTGTGTGTGTGTGTGTGTGTGTGTGTGTGAGTGCGTGCGTGCGTGCGTCCCACTCTGATAGGCCCTGTGTGTGCCACACTTGGGTGTTACCTTGGCGACTCAATACACTTTCAGCTCAGTTCCTCTTATTACCTCTGACAGACAGACAGCAGGAAAAGAAAGTATCAGCACCGTCCCTCAGCTACAGAGCTACAGAGCTACAGACGACACGACCACACGTACTGGAGAGTGGACAAAATGATTCTGCTGCCGCTGGCATGGACACTGTGGACGGTTTCTCTGTGGACGTCAGGTAAGACTCTCAGTTTCCTCTGTCGTTTCTTAAGCCTCAGGCGCTCTTTTGATCTTAACTCAGTCAGGGGCCTGTAGTGAGGGATGTGTTGCTGTCTACTCAAACTTACGCTTCGGTGATTTTTTTATCATAGATTGTGTCTTAATCATCAAACACAGCCCTAACCAGAGTTTGTGCAAACAGTTGAGATTATTTTGTAATAGTCAAAATCACGACAAGGAAGGTTTTAATAACTTTACAACACCGTTACGCCTTTCGGTGCATTTGTTAAATCTATAGTTTAATGGCTACGGATGTTACATTTATTTTATACTTCATAAGAGTACAAAATATACTGGTATAAATAATTGATATTTTTAATGCATTAACATCAATGTATTCAGATATAGATTGAAAGTAGAGTGGTGATAAATAACGAGGGTAATACTCTACCTGTCTGTATCGATATGTATACTTATTATTAATTTATCAACAATATATATAATCGCTTCATTAAGGCATTGATATGAAATGTATTTCTACTGTGTTGGATTTAAGATTCAAACTCTTTGGTGCAATCTGAAAAGTTACGTAACGTGTGCATTTAAACAAATGATCCTCTATACGACTTAGGCTTTCGTGCACTGGGAGCCTTTGAATTTCCGCTTATCTTTACATACTTCATAAGACCAGTGATTGCAACAGGTATATATGCCTACATATCTGACTTGAAAACACGCAAAACAGCCTTTTGAACTGATTCTAAAAGTAAATCCCTTTAACATAAATGGAAACTCAGTCTCAACATATAGCAATATTTTCAAAATGTCACCAACATATACGTTGTATCTGCTGTGCATATGACAAATAAAACCTTGAAACCTTGAAACCTTGAAACCTTGAGTTTGAAATACATACAACAAGTTTCTTCATTGTTCGACTTTGTTTCCATTCTTGCTACACTTTTGGTGATTGTTGTTGTGTTTGTATACCATTTTATGATGTATACTCTGCCTAGCTCGAAGCATGAGTACCGAGCTTTTACATTATTTCACAATTGGCCTTATTGTGTTCGGCAGAAAGACTGCATTGCGCTGTTATTTAAAAACGTGCACACCAAGTGATGAAAAACTCGCCTTGAGACATTAAAAAAGTAACCCTGTTGGTATAACATACAACTTTTAGGAGTTTAAGTGTTCGGCCTTGACTTCGTTGTAGTGTTTTAGAGCCCTGACTGCTACTGTAGGAAGCTAAAGTACCATACTGGACTTTAGCAGTTGTTCAATGTGGTTGTTGAAATCTCAATCATATCTTTATTTCCACTCCTAGGTTCGAGCCAGACCCTGCTGCAAGAACCCCTCACTGTTCTTTATCCCAAAGAGTTCAGTTCACAGACAATTGAGTGTGACTGCGCTCAAAACCCCTGTGACTCCGTCTTCTGGTTCCGCAGCATTTCAAACCACAGCAAGATGGAGTTTATCGGCCAGTGCAACCATGCTGACCGAGTCGTACTTGGGCCTGGAGTGAACCACAAATGGTTCAAATTAAGCAGCAAGGGCAGCAAGGTCTTTGCGCTTACCATCGTAAACTTGACAAAAGAGGACGCAGGAACCTATTCTTGTGTCTTCAAGAAAAAGAATGAAACCTGGAAGCCCGGGACTCTTCTCCGGCCGGGAGGTTTGTATGCTAAAATCTCAAGCACTTCATTCACAGTGGGGAAATCAGACGAAATATCAAGCGGCCTTGAGGGTTTCAGTGTCTAAATTCAAGGGGAGGACGAAATTATTTTAGGGACAATTAAAACAAGGAACAAGGAAGATTGTGACTTCAAAAGTAATCGTATGCCTCTGCAAGCAGTGTTGAATTCATCCAGGGGAGACGGTCTCACATCCTCCTGTCGTTTTATATTTACTAAGACAAACTCCACATTCAAGGACTATTCTAAAAAAAAAAAGTGACATGTTTATTGGTTTTATCAAGATTCAGTTCTGGCCAAAATCCTGGAGCTTCTCAGAGGTGGTCTTGTTTCCCTGGTTGCGGTGGTCCAATGCAACCAGGTGGATTCTAAAAACAAACACCTCAGTGACTGCTGTTTTTACTTTTGTTGGGAGGTGTATACATGTAACTGGCTTTCATGAGAAATATTAATGGTACTTCTCTTAGACTGGCTGGTGCCGTCTGTCAACATGAACCAGATTTATTGAATGTCGACGACTTTAAGATCACATGTTGTGTATAATTAATAGATGTGCTTGGAGTTTATTTAGCATTATCAAAGAGTAATCTGAAGAATAACTGTCCTCTAGCCTTATAATAATAAGACTATACTAGAGTCATGCACATACATAGAGAGAAAATGTGCTGTCTGATAGATAAAGATGAGACAACTGGGAGAGATTAGACATTACTAGGTTCCCATTTTCTCCTTTAAAGTTTCTTCAATTCTCGTTTGACTGCTGTTAAGCTATAACTGCTTTTGACGTTTGATCTTTATCCGACAGAGAACCCTCCAATAATACAAACTAACACAAAACCCAAACCGCCCATCAAGCCAGTCTGCCGCTGCAACAAATCTTCACAGCGTAAGTTATTTCACCAAGGGAAAAAGATGTTCATGTTGATGTCCAATTACTATGATGCTCTGTATTTTAAAAAGGTGACTTTATAGACCCCCTAAAGCACTTTCTTCTATGAATAGGGATTGGATGCGTCTTGTTCAATGATTTTGATGATGAAAATACAATGGAAGAGGTCAAATTGAACAGAAAATGTACTAATATGTTTAACGTCAACATGTAATGATAGGTCTTATTACGTAACAACAAGCAGGAAGCTATGATACATTTACTTTATACCATGTACTGTGTATGTTTGCTGTAGATGGATGTGGGTCGCTGGTTTTCTGGCCGTTAGTTGGACTTATTGCAGCCCTTCTTCTAGCTATCATTGGCACACTGTACTACTTCAGCCGTGAGTATTCATCCAGTGTTTCTGCAGTTAAGTTTAAAAAAGTTTTGATGAATCACTTAATGGTTCTTTTTCTTTGCTATAGGGCTACCCAAAAAGTGTCGACACCACTTTGTGAAGTAAGTACATTTCTACAAATGGTGGAAATATCCTTTCATTTTTCCTTTTTGTTGAAAATAAGATAACCCTAACCCTAACCCTTCTTTTGTCTTTAACTATTAAGGAGGCGTTAGATGACCCACACACTGAATCTACAGACTCAAGGTATGTACCTCATATATTCATTTATAGCTCTAACAACATTTATTGTATGTGATTTTTATCTCCATACTTACAAATCTATTGGCCATTTTGTGCTATAATCACAGGTTAATTATGCAGGATGAGTATTAAACGTATGTCCTATTTCCATCACTCACACTTGCCTTTTTGATTGTAGTGACTTGCTGTGACGTCCAGGGAAGTACGAAGGACATGAATGTCCCCTCTGCTAACAAGATGCCATCTTCAATGACGGCAAATGTGCGCCAGTCAGAGAAGACGTTGATGTGTGGCAGCAACCTCGTAACATATTGTAATATATTTTTATTGTTTTACCTATTACAAGACAGCTCCAAAGCTACATCACGTTCAATTCTAAACTCTTTGCTATAACTTTTCATCTATAATATTTTTGGGGATTTGTGAATATGCAGATGACATCATCATTCATCCTGGTGCTTTAGCAATAGCTTTTTCAATCTGCGGCTTTTTATTTTATTTGATCTTTTAAATTGAACATAAAGGAGCAGTATTTCCTAACAGCCTAGACCTAATCAGTTTATTTACAAAAGAAAATGGACAACTAAACAGCTTTAAAAAGATATTTGCTCTTTTGTTTTTTGATTTATTTGGTAATTATTTGTGTTTTTTTGCATTTCGTTTTTAAACAGCGTTGTCAAGTGCATTTTTCTGTGAGTATAATTCTGTTAAATCAATAAAATGGTATATTTCCAATAATTTACAATGGTGACTCCTCTTTTTATACCATGAAAGCGTATTGTATTACATGTTATTAAATGCATCTATTAACACGTTTCATAGACATCAGGGAATCCATTTTTGATTTAGTGCCTACTGTCTATAAAATTAGCATCTATACAATTCAAATGTGCACATACAGTTAAATGCCAAAGTCATCCACAGGAAAATGACACTTTGACGCCTTGCTCCAGAGCTCTGTTGCAACAACAGGAATGAGTAGGGTTTAACTTTGATGCCAAACGCTGTGTGTGTCTCCAATGACATTTATGACGCGTGTTCAGATAACTAAAAAGCCCTTTGATTCAAAATGCTCGTATTTGTAAACGAGGTATGGAAAAGAAGAGAAAGAGGTTTGGAAGTGGGTGTTGTACATCCATCGTCAATATCATGTTTTGCGGAAGTTGAGTAGGTGAGTGACGGGGTTTGGTTTCTTTTTTACCTTTGATGTGTAAACTTGCATCACCTTCAGTTTCTGTTGAAGTGCCACCAGTGTGTAGCAATAAGCTCTATTGTGATAATCTTCAATACAAAGTTCATTTATAGCAGATACTTATTTTTCTATATATTCTTGTCTATAAGTGTGTATCTCTTGCTGTCATGCCCTCTCTTTGGCACACACACACACACACATGCACACCTGTGTGATTGAGGAGTGTGAAGAAAGACTGAGTTGGTGGTTGTTCGGGTCTCAGTGAGTGTGCGCGACCCTTTCCTGTGTGCAGGAGAGAGGAGAGGCAGAACCGGTGTTGACTTGATGCTATCGCCTCACTCAGCTTTGAGCTCTTCATGTAGTCTCTGAAACAAAAAGACCACAAAAATACCACAGACCCAACCACAAGCTCTGACAGAGGCACAGGGAAAGACAGAGTAAGAGCGTTACGGTTTGGAAATGAGTACAGTAAAAAAAAAACACTTCAAGACACTCCTTGTTACAGTCTGTTTTAATACATGTCATACAGTATTAAACAATACTAATACATGGCTGATGAACCAGGACGAAATTGGACAATTGTTTAAGTAAAATAAATCAAACAAATGCTGCGTCAACAACTCCTGTCTCTTTTCATCAAACTGTATCCACAGTAGATGAATAGTATTATACTCGGTGTATACTCATTTGACTGGGGGGGGGGGGGAGGGGGGGGGGGGCGCGCGCGCGCGCGTGATGGGGCACATTTAATGCAGGAAGAGGACTTACTTATTTGTATAGTTATTTTGGTACAAAACATTAAAAGAAGTTTCAGGTTATGAAAACATTATTTATGCAGCCAACTCCGGTTTTATTTGATTTCTCTATATTTGTTAGGATGTTTTGAGTCACAACATTTGTTTCAGCAACTTAGTTTTAACTTACATGACTGAAAAAACTTGTGAACTTTGGCCCAGGTTACAGCACAGTAACATTGTACTTGTTTCGTGAATTGAATCATCATAGCTTTATTCTTTTGGAGGGGAGGTTACATGAGTGCTGGCCCCTGTCTAGGACCACCCATGTTGTACAACCACACCAAACAAAGAAAACCAATATTACATTTAGTTGCCAAATACATTCCTCAATAAACACTACCGTATACACTACCATCTTGATTTGTATTTTTACATTATCATAGCACCAGATGCAGTAGAGGGGACTTATTGCAGAAGTGTGTCTGTATTTAGTTGTTTCCTCTAAAAGGACAAGGAAAATAAAGCATTATAAACGGACTCTCTTGACCTTCATAGGTTTTTTCCAGGGCTATTGGAAAACCAACTTAAGTTTTAACTTGGTAAACCTAGGAGAATAAATTAGGCTATGCATACAGTAGAGTACTATGAGGCTTCTTTGACGTTTGAGGAAGTCATGAATTCATGTTCATCAGTTCCAGGAAACTTGAGAAACGCAGATGCATTTGTAGGACGTCTGAAATAGGGGGTTTATTCCTGCTGTTCTCCGGTGACAGATATTAGCGTGGATATCTAATTAACAATATGCTGTAAAAATAAAACACATGAAGAGAAGACAAACTCAACACAATATATGTATTAAAATGTGTGTGTGTGGGTGTGTGTGTGTGTGTGTGTGTGTGTGTGTGTGTGTGTGTGTGTGTGTGTGTGTGTGTGTGTGTGTGTGTGTGTGTGTGTGTGTGTGTGTGTGTGTGTGTGTAAATATAAACCCTACACTTACGTCTGCCATTTCATGTTCCTTCTACCTACTGTTAAGTTTATTGATTATAGTCATATATATATTATAGTTTAATTGCTAAGCTTTAGAGAATAACTAAAACAAACTAAATATTGATATTTTACTTCTATTGTATTTTTGTTCAGCCCTCACAATTTCATTTTCACTTGGACTTATAAGCAGTAATTATTTCTGTCTTGCTTGCCGTGTTACTGCAACAATCACATTTCCAGTCTTGGGATTGTAAAGGCTTAACTTTCCTTTTAAAGGCTACAAAATATAATAAATACACCCTACACTAATCAATAATATATTAATTATCCTAAAATGATATTTTAGGATTATAAAAGATACAAGGGCAACATGTGCGGCAGGATAGTCATGAAAAAACGTTTCTACAATTTAACTTTTGTAAATTTAATACATAAGGTTTTACAAAATTCCCTCGTGAATGAATCAACCATGACGCCAAACACCATTCATTGTGATAAAGGCATATGAAATAATAAAAGGTTTGCATATGGGACATTTTTTTCCTCTGCTGTATAAGACATTTAAAGTTAGCACCTATTCCTAGATACAAAATATGGTGTGTTTGAAATATATATTTTAAACCATTACATTTAAATGACAAATCAAGAGACCAGCAAATGTAAATGTAATATGAATGATGAAAACATCTGAACACAACATGACTTATCATTCAGATAACAAGACACATCTGTGGTTAAATCACGCTGAAAACATAATGTGTAATACATATTAGCTTATGCCTAACACGACCGACTGTTAAATGTGTCTCACATGATCTAATAATAATTCTCACAATCCAACAATAGAAGTCACAAACAAAAGTCAGTCCACTGTGTGACTATCCTACACCACATTTTTGAATATGAATTACGTTCTTCTCCATAAAATAGACACATCACACATTCATTTATTTTCCCCATTGCCAGTAAAACAAATGTTAGCACTAAGCAAGTGCCAAATTATTTTCTAAAATTCTACATACAAGACCTTTACGGAAATAAATTATAAGTACACATGCATTTGTGTTCAGGCATCTGCATGAGTTCAGTCCCTCCATTTCTACTTACTCCTCTCGTTGCTGTTGGTTTCCTTTTCACAACTTCATATCCCATAATGCCAGGAACTGCCATCACAGTAACAGAGGAGCCTGTTAGATTATGAATAACAGGTGAGTGGTCCATCAGTAATGTAGGTGCTGCTATTTTCAGATAATTAAAACCTCTCTTCTGCATTTGAATGCTAAGTTAAGCGATGGTACGGTACAGGGTTCTCTTTTTCTCACTGGCTTCCCCTGGTCCACCACACACACACACACACACACACACACACAGGCACACGCACACGCGCGCGCGCGCGCGCACACACACACACACACACACACACACACACACACACACACACACACACACACACACACACAGATGTAAGTTTCAGGTTGGAGACCCCCTGTCTGACTAAGATAGGGAAGCCCATGCAGGTGTTTGTGAGTGACTAATACCTGAAACAGAGATATGGAAAGGTAGAGTGGGCTAACAGAGCGTTTTGACTGGGTCTCCCTCTAACATCAACAGAATCCCCTGCGAACTGTAAACGACTTGTGAAACCTCAACCTGGTTTCCATCATGGTTGCATTCTGAAAACAATGTCAAAGTAATTTATGGAAAGCAAAGTTAAGGGCATTTTGAGGGAAATCATGTGACGGGGTAAAGAAATGCTCTACAGACACAATACTGTCTCTGTTATTTGTCTCTGTCGCTCTCCTCCCACCCGTGGAACAGATACATCGCCCACAATAGAGCGGAATGTCATCACTTATTGCCCATTACTAAATCGGCGCATTGACTTTCCATCACTGAGCAGGAAATAGGACGGGCGCTGGATTGCGCCATAGTCGCTGTAGCGCTCTCAATTCTTTCGAAGGGAGTTTCACTTCCAAACAAGTGTTAGTCAAGCTTTCACATGAAGTGAGAGGTGACATGGTGATTCCTTGCTGCTGGGTTAATATTAATAGGAAGCTATGTCCTTTGTTATTAGTAGGAAATGTTTCTACTGTTTTCATCCCTATTGGTTGTTCTAAGAGCATTACATCTGAAAACCAGGTGAAGTTAACTCTTAAAGAAAGACTCTAGCCATTTCGTTTTCGTAAAGTCTGGGGAATTAGAAAAGACCGATTTTCAAAAACCATCCTTAAAATTGAACGAGCAAAGCCTGAGTTATCCTGAATTTATCGCAGTTATACATCAGTCTGCCAAAACACTGCACTGTTAAAACTGAAACTTTCACCTAGTGTATGATCTATTTAACTGTACTATTATAGCTTTCAACTAACCTAATACAGTAGTGTGAAATTTGTTGACATAATACATTTAGTTAAAGTCACCGTTTTAGTTTTTCAGTGTGGATCCTGCATTTCCCATAGTGCATTTCAGCAGCGTCTTTTGCGTCACACTGAGTTTACAGCAGGTGTTTTCCGCTGCTTTTACTGTGGAGCAGCAGTTTTGTGAATCATGAATCCTTGATTTACTCTTTAATCAATAAAGAGCTATTAATGCTGATTCTGCTGCCATCTAGCTGTTATGATGCTCACCATGCTGAAAAGATAAGAGAGACACCCCAAAAAGGTAGGCCTACTCAAGTGTACACCATTTACCTCACTCTGCCTTTTGAAACCAAAATCACACACAATCACAGGTTTTTCTGCAGTAAGAATATGACAACAGTACATATTATTTGGGAAATATCGCAGTCTTTACCTTATACATTTCCTTTCTATATTATGTCCTTCACTTGTACTTGTATGGAGGGGATGCTTGTTACGCCTTGTGCGAGTGTCCTCCCCTAATCTAGCACATGCCCAGTTGCACTCACCTCCATCATCATGAAGTGCTTTGAGCGGTTAGTCAAAACTGTTATCACTTCCTCCCTCCCTGACTCACTGGACCCCCTGCAGTTTGCCTACAGGGCAAACAGGTCCACGGATGATGCCATCTCCCTCACCCTCCACACTGCCCTTTCCCACCTCCCTCAGCCTCCACACTGCCCTCCCTCACCTGGACCAGAGGAACACTTATGTGAGAATGCTGTTCATTGACTATAGTTCAGCATTCAACACCATTGTGCCCTCCAAGCTCATCATTAAGCTCAGGGACCTTGGGCTCAACAGCACCCTCTGTGACTGGATCCTGAGCTTCCTGATGGGCAGATCCCAGGCAGTGCGGATGGGGAACATCACATTCTCCACCTTGACCCTCAACACCGGAGCCCCTCAGGGTTGTGTGCTCAGCCCTCTTCTCTACTCCCTGTTCACGTACGACTGCGTGGCCACACACAGCTCCAATACCATCATCAAGTTTGCTGACGACACGACTCTCATCGGCCTGATCACAGACGGCGAAGAGACGGCGTACAGAGAGGAGGTCAGATTCCTGACATCTTGGTGCCAGGACAACAACCTCCATCTCAACGTCAGCAAAACAAAGGAGCTGATTGTGGACTACAGGAAGAGGCAGAGAGAGGCACACACACCCATCACCATCGACGGGACTCCTGTGGAGAGAGTCAGCAGCTTCAGGTTCCTCGGGGTAAACATCAGTGAGGACCTGACATGGACACATCACACCAGGGTCATATCCAAGACGGCTCGACAGCTGCTCTTCTTCCTCCGCAGGCTGCGGAAGTTCAACATGGACTCCAGGGTACTCTGCAACTTCTACAGGTGCACCATCGAGAGTATCCTGACTGGCTGCATCACCGCCTGGTATGGCAGTTGCACCGCCCTCAACCGTAAGACTCTACAGAGGGTGGTGAAAACTGCTCAGCACATCACCAGGACGGAGCTGCCATCCATGGAGGACCTCTACACCCAGCGGTGTAGGAAGAAGGCCGGTAGGATATTAAAGGACCCCCATCACCCCAGCAACAATCTGTTCTGTCTGATGCCGTCTGGCAGACGGTACCGCAGCATCCGGACCAAGACCACCAGACTCAGAGACAGTTTTATACCACAGGCTATAAGGCTGCTGAACTCCTGAGCTCTGTGAATGTCTACTCACATCTGTTTATAGTACACATATATATATAGATATATATATATATATATATCTGCTATATATATCTGTTTATAGTACACATATCTATATATTATACACATCTGCCATATACATCTGTTTATGCGTAATATATGCATCTGCCCATACCTCCTCATTCAACAGTGTAAAGTGTTTAAATACTCTCAATGTATTCCACATATGTATATATTTCACATCCTTATATCTTTATTGTTGTTATTGTAAATATTCTTCTCTCTTTTTGCACTATTTTATTTATCTTATTTGCACCATGTATGTTGAGTTGTTGGAGGAGCATGGGATATAAGATTTTCATTGTCCACATATACGTTGTATATGCCGTGCATATGACCAATAAAACCTTGAACCTTGAACCATACATAATTGTTTTATGCCATCAATGGCTGCTGATTCCTCACCCCTTCTAACCAGCTGGTAGGCACCACATGTGATCAACTACTGCTTTAGTAGGTAAGGCATTTTCTGCATCGGCCATGTTCCCTATTTTTGTTATTTTTGCCACCGTTTTGACTGTAAAGGAGCCTTGATAGACAAGATAGACGGAGATCAGACCTCCTCTAGCTGCACTTTTATAGTTCTATATTAAGATATGTGTCATTTGTGGTATTATGACCCCTCTGACACAGTGATGTCCCTATAATTGTCTTTTAAATCTGTTCAGCTCCATTACACACGTGACTGCAAGAAGAAATTTCACCACAACGTTCAACAAACTGGTCATTTTCAGGAACTAAACATTAGCAATCCATTTGCAGCTTCTCCATGTCTCACAGAGTATTGGACAAGGCATCATTAAACAAGTTTGCCTAAATTGTATATAAGGATGAAATATATTCCTGTAAATCAAACAGTGTTAAATGAGAAGTAGGCTGCTAAATAAGTTCTTGTTTCACTTCCTTCCCAGCCTACAGACGTTGTGATGCTGCATTTCAGAATCTCAATGATGAAGAGGTGCTGTTCACACCGGCAGTAGAGCTGTGAAGAGCAGATCGGTGGGCTGCACTTCAAACATCGTGCAGACCACGACTGTGCATGCAGGAAGGAGGGCTCTGCACCACTCTGCTGCAATGATCCCATTTGACAGAGCCGAGAAGAAGGTTACAGGTGGGGCGTAGTTTGATATCTCACTGAATTATCTCACAACAGGCTCCAACAAACACCACAAAGACGTGCTATTGTTGTCTGCAACATAGAAAATGGACCAAAAGTGGATTCTGGTGATTCTGATGATTTTTCGTGGTAGGTTTCAACCTGAATTTTTCACATTTTTTTCATTAACTTGTTGCCGCTTCAAGGCTTCTGCCTGTTTCTTATCATCTTTTGCTTTTGGGGTCTTGAAAACACAGAGGTAGCTGATATAACTGTTCCCCTTTTATCATATTTCCAGAAATTACTTCAGGAGCTGGTGTAGACATGGCAATAAAGGAAGGGAAGCCGGCTCAAATCGAATGTGAGCCTCGTGAAAAGGGCACCTTAGTTGTGTGGTTTCGACATCTGGACAGAACTGGCATGGAGTTCCTTGCGTCTTTCACCAACAATGGTGTGCAAAAGGTCACTGGAAACTCCTTTTCACAATTATTCAGTCACTCCAAGGAGTGGCCAATTTATTTAACTCTGAAGTCTTTCAACCAATTTCGGGACAGCGGTGTTTACTGCTGTGCTTCGCTCAAAAACAGTGAACTGAAATTCGGCAACGCAACACGACTGGTCCTAGGTGAGGTATTCTTTCATGCTTTTGGTCTAATGGTGATATAAGGGATGCTGTTCACCTTCCATCACCTCTTTTATCTCCTTCACACATCTCTCCTCTACCTTTAGAAAAAGTGAAAGTAGTAAAAGAAACATCGCCCCCCACTCAGCTAAATACCTGCACGACTGCCTTGCCATGTGTTTGTGAGCACACTAACCAGCAAGGTAAATGTTCACAACTACTCGTTCATACTTCTGATTCGCTAAAGTTTTATTATCTTCATTGTGTATGATGCTGATGGTAAATGGTTTGCAGATACCACTCCTGAGATGTTTTGCTCTCTAATCATTCTGGGCCCACTGGCTGCCAGCTGTGGCCTTCTCCTTATACTCCTCATCATCACCACCTTCTACTGCAACCGTAAGTTCATCTCATATCTAAAACCCATGATAAAAAGCCTGATAATGCTAACAAAAAAAATGGATTCAATTCTGAAAATGTTCCCAAAGATTTGTTTTCTACTTTTCTTGATTTTGCTGTAATATGTTAAAAAAGATTTTAAACATTTCTAATAATTCTTGTCATGTAGACATAAGGACACGGAGATGCCCACACCATTACAAAAGAAAGTAAGTAGTTTTCCATTTATCTAACATTGTCTTTCCCATTAGAAATACTAAAGCCGACCCCACCCTGTCACCAAAACGAAAGTGTTGTATGTGTTGGTTTAAAAGATATATGTATATTTGTGTATTTATTGGCTGTTTACTATTATTTTCTGCATATTTTAAATTCATTTGACGTTTTCTTTCAAGGAAACTTCTATAAAATTCTAAAATTGTTCAAAAACGTACCTTAAATTTCTGTCTGAACTTTGTCTCTATTTTCCCGTAATAAGTAACAAATTATTTTGGTTTTTTTTGGGATACTATAAGAAATTACACACCCCCTAAAATACAGTGTTAATAAATGCCTTTTACACACTCCCAGGATTATTTACATGAAATATAATTTTGTAACCGGAGGGCATAAACTCTGTTTTTAAATATATCTACATCCCTGTGTTCCTTTGTGATTCCATTTATACGCAACAAAGTGACTGCAATAAGTATTTAGTTATTATTATTATTCTTATTTTTTAATATGTAAATACCTTATTTATCTCACACAGGCCGGTGGCTGCTCCTGGAAAACAACTGATGGCCAACAGCCATGTTTAATCCAAACGGTGAAACTGCACATTCTTTTACCGTGATGTTTTACTGTTGCTAAATATTTTGTGTCTTATGTCAGCTTAATGACGTTCATGGTCGATGTTTTTCTGCAAGCTTAAAAAATATGCATTGTTTTTGATCCTTAATAATGAAAATGTTCAGTTTATAAAATACTTCATTGTCAAAGTTTTACCTGCATTGATAGCGACAGTAAAATAATGCTTTGCTTTCACATTCAGATCGAACTCTGATTGGAATAACATGAAATCAAATGTGTATTTATCCGCTCTCCATGAATGTTAAAAATATACCATATAGCCAAATGACAGTTTAATCTGAATCCCGTGGACTTCTCAGCACTGTACATTCATGATTGGTATTGAACATTTTAAAACTATAACATAACCTTCCTTTAGTTTAAAATATAACTTACAACTTAAGATATAAAGATAATGTGCCCTGATTAACCAAAATATAAAATGAAATGTTGGAACATTTTAGAGTTTTGTTTTTATTTAGTTATTTAGTTTATTTTGTAATTGGTATCAGACAGTTAGTAAAAATACTTTATTCGGTAGAATTGGATGTACAGTATTTGTAAATTACCCTATTTTTGTGGTTTCTTTTGTAACTTGAAATTTTAAACAAATAAAAGATATTGTCACTCAATTAAAAACAACCAATTGTGTCTATATTCATGTTATTATTGTATGTATTTTCTTCATATTAAACCCACTCATTTGCCTCCCTATCTATCATCTTGGCGCAGAAATATAAAGTTTAACGTGAAGTTTGAGCGAACGTTTTTTGTAAGCCCGTCGCTGTAAAGAGGAAGTGGGCTGCTAAATCTGCATGCAGAGAGAAAGACCACAAAGTCATGGGTTAAGAAACATCGTTCAGGGCTTATAAATGTCCTGCTAGATTGTTAGATTAGTACCTCTTTTTAAACACACACACACACACACACACACACACACACACACACACACACACACACACACACACACACACACACACACACACACACACACACACACACACACACACACACACACACACACACACACACACACACACACACACACACACACACACACACACACAAACATTTTAATACATATATTGTGTTGAGATTGTCTTCTCTTCATGTGTTTTATTTTTACAGCATATTGTTAATTAGATATCCACGCTAATATCTGTCACCAGAGAACAGCAGGAATAAACCCCCTATTTCAGACGTCCTACAAATGCATCTGCGTTTCTCAAGTTTCCTGGAACTGATGAACATGAATTCATGACTTCCTCAAACGTCAAAGAAGCCTCATAGTACTCTACTGTATGCATAGCCTAATTTATTCTCCTAGGTTTACCAAGTTAAAACTTAAGTTGGTTTTCCAATAGCCCTGGAAAAAACCTATGAAGGTCAAGAGAGTCCGTTTATAATGCTTTATTTTCCTTGTCCTTTTGGAGGAAACAACTAAATACAGACACACACACACACACACACACACACACACACACACACAGACACAGACACAGACACAGACACAGACACAGACACAGACACAGACACAGACACAGACACAGACACACAGACACACAGACACACAGACACACAGACACACAGACACACACACACACACACACACACACACACACACACACACACACACACACACACACACACACACACACACACACACACACACACACACACACACACACACACACACACACACACGACAACTACAATGTTCACATTTTTAATTTTTTTAATTTATTTAATTAGCATTCCCTCATCTAAAATTCATCTCATATCTTTTGACTCACACCCACACAAAACCTTTGACATGAAAAACTAAAACAAGGGTGCCGTATATTGATTTTTGACTTATATTTAAAAAGCCATAAAAAATGAAACAGTGTTGTCTTCAATAGAGCAAAAACATTTTTTTTCTTCTTTTTTTTTTACAGTATACAAACAAGGGCAGTTAAAAAAGCTTGTAACCACCTCAGTTCACTAAGTGCACTTCTGGATACAAGCAATTCTTTTTTTCTACAAGGCCAGATACAAACAAAAGAACCTTTTTGTTTTTTAAACAGATGTTTCTCTACAGAAATTTAAAGGCATTTGCAAGAATCCCTAGATATATAATTAAGCAGAACACCTCCTGGAAATCCTCGACATATTTAATTATGTAAACTATGTGTTGACCAAGAAAAGCAAACTAAGCTTTACACTAGTGTATTAATGGCATCTGACCACATCATGATAGAAAACTTGGCTTTTCTGTGCACGTCAAGATTGCACAAACATCCCGATACGTTACACCCCCCTCCGCTCCAACCAACGTCACAACAGTGTGTTGTAATATTAGTGTGTGAAGATCTGTCAGCTGACATGTACATCAAGGACTCTGACGGGCTGTGCCTTTCTCTCATCAGCACGCCCAAACCACCAACCAACAAAAACTAAAGATTATCACCCGACTTTCTCTCTCATTCCCCTCAGTTTCCCCTCCTCTCTGTTTCATTCTTCTATTCTCCATCTTGTTTCAACAGTCTTTTCATATTCTCCACAGAAAACCAACATCTTTCATACTTAAATACATGTGAAACCGAGCGAAAAGGCACCACATGCAGAGTGTGCGTGTGCGTGTGCGTGTGCGTGTGTGTGTGTGTGTGTGTGTGTGTGTGTGTCTTGGTTTGTCTTTCATCCAGTATACATTCTAGGCAATATAGAAAAAATAGAATCATTATCCAGAGAGCAGCTCCCTCACTGACGCGTCCCTGTGGCCGGGGGGACATATTGCGCTGACAACCTGCAACACATATTCAGAAGTCAGCGCTTTATCCTCATATTTTAGAAAGTAAATCGTGCATAAGATAAGAACAAACCTTACCCAGTGGTCTAGCTTTTGCCTCCCTTCTTTGTAGATTTTGGCACAACGTCAGAGCTTGGCTGCGTTGGTAGCTGGTCAGTGTGAGGCGGCTCCTCTGCATGGTGCTTCTGAAATGTAAGATTACATTTTTACAAAAAATATTGAAAGGAAGAGAAGAAGCAGCGCCTTTCGCAGTAATTCAACAGATTTTACCTAAATATTTGAGATACACATGCAGATTCGTGCAGGAATCCATTGATGGATATTTTTGGTTTCAATTTGGTTCAATTATTCGTTCACAGAATCCTTTGTACATTATCATGCAAATACCACTTCATTGTTTTGTTCATGCAACGGGCAGTTTGCTTACTTTGGACTTTGACTTTGACTTGCTCTTGCCCTGTAACAAAGTTGACACCTTGGTTAGGCCCAACACTCCTCGAGCTCCATGAGGAGGAGACCTCTGATACGGTTAAATGCTATTACATGACCCATAGAGGGCATCATGTAACAATGAAATCTAAAAGTGTCCAATGTCAGTGCTTATAAAATGCCATTAGTCAAAAGCAGATTGAAACCATTAGATGTCAATCTTTACATTTGGTCTCTAACGTTTACTTAATCATCTGATGGAGCGATCTTACATCCTGATCTCACGCCGTTCTTATTTTACCTTTGGTTTGTCTGTCTTCGGTTTGAACTCTGGGGCGTCTGGGAGCAGGGTGCTAGACAGGGAGTCCAGGACAGGACCAGCCATTGGCTAGGAAAGAATAATAAATAAAGAAAATGATAAACAAACACAACAAGCAGGAACAGTTCATAATGCAATTATGTCCCGAACTAACAATACAGTTGTTTAAGTTAGAAAAGTTTTGAATGAAACAACGATATGTGTAGATTTTAGTGCTTGATTTTATGACAAAAACTATGGAAAGATTATCTTTGTTACACTAATGCCAAAAAAAACACTTTAATTTCATTAAATTGATAAAGTTTGTATCCAAAAACCAGCAGAAAATGCAGAAAGTGCAGTACTGAAATATGACAGAACACCACATTGCACTTTAATAGCAGACGTTAAGATTTCCATAGAAGTACAAAGTATAAATACAAATAGTAAAAATAACCCTGCTACCTTCAGGGGCTCTGAGTCCAGCACAGGAGCTTCCAGCTTTATTGTGGCAGCACAGGATGCGGCGGGTGCAACGGGTACGGAGGAAGGATCAGTGAAGTCACTGGACAGCAGATCCAACGCTGTCTTATCATCCATTGATTTCTGCAGAGACACAGGAAATGCATGTGGTTTCTACACAGTGAAATTTACACCATTTAACAGTTCTCGACTCATTCGTATTATTGTGCGTGTGTGTGTGTGTGTGTGTGTGTGTGTGTGTGTGTGTGTGTGTGTGTGTGTGTGTGTGTGTGTGTGTGTGTGTGTGTGTGTGTGTGTGTGTGTGTGTGTGTGTGTGTGTGTGTGTGTGTGTGTGTGTGGGGGTGCTTTCTTACCCCCTTAGGTGTTGCAGGTGCTTCTCCAATTTCCTTTAAAACGATATTGGTAAGCATAGGACACACAGTAAAATGACTACTTCTACTACAAGCTGTAAAAAAAGCATATCATAGTAAATATTCAAATCAACACACCCACAGAGTTTTGTTTTAAGCTTCAGGTAGTTACTCAGCAAATCCTCATTCACATACAGTAAGAGACCATTTCTCTTTCTTTATTAAATCTTCTCTTTTATCACTAAATAATATTTCATTGTTGTTTCGGCATTAACTTTAAAATATAGAAACGATTATATTTTATATTAAGTTCCAGCAGCTGCTTACTTTAACCTAAATTGTCAATCTACTAGACTGTTGGGCTTTACTAAGAGGAGTCCCACATTTAAATCAGATTAACTCTCTGGGATACACACATGTCTGTCCAAAATGTAATGGCCAACGATCACAAAGGTCTTTAGATATTTCAGTCTGGATGAAAGTGGACTGAACAATTAGCAAAAAAATACCTAAGCAGGAAATTGCAACATAAAATATTACAAGAGGATTGACAGCTACAGGATTCTTGAGAGGCCAATATGAGAACAATTATGGGGAATCGTTTTGTAAGTCTGATTGATATAGTTTCAGTTAGCTTATTTTATGTATTTCATTTTTTTAAACAAGTACCCAGGTTGTGGCCTGTCGTAGTACCAACTCCGACCACAAGAGGCTGACATTCTAATCTAAATAGTAAAAAATAAATAGTTTTCTTCCAGGTAAGTTTTACATTTCTCGCTGCATTTTAAACACAAAGTCCACATATTCTGTGTTAGCAACTTACTACATTCCAAAACAATAACTACCAGGCTAGGATAGTTGATCAATATATATTGTTCTTTTCCCAACTGGCCTCTCAGGGCTTCTGTACACAACAGAAACAAAGGGAGGATATAAGACTTTTTTTTACCCCAGTGGGTCGATACTCTGGTGGCAATGTGTCTTCTCTCTCCCCCATCTTAATCAGCCTTTCTTCTTTCAGCTTTTCCTCCTGCAAAATAACAATAATTCAAAAACAGATTACAATCAGAACAGCTGAAGTGACTAGCAGACAAATCAATAAATATTCTTTCTCTTGTCGGTATTATTACATTGACGATGTCTTTGGCAGGAACTGGGGCGGGCATAGGGACGGGTGTGATATCCTTCAAGGTGTCTGACAGAGCATCCAGGGCCTCCAGGGCATTATCTGCTCCTGCGTCCAGCTGAGAGCACAAAAACAGACAAAAAGATTCTGATCACGTTACTGCAGGGAATAAGAGAGTCCAAAAAAGGCTTGAGATGTACTCGTGCTGTGTTTACATCTGCGGCAGATTCTGTCGGAGCACATGCAGCGGACTTCACCGTCGAAGCAGCAGTGGAGGAAACAAAGTCTCCCGCCAAGGCATCCAGAGCAGAGTCTGCAGAGGGCTGAAGGAGTGACAAAATAGAGGGTATTTCATTACTATGGGACTTTACAAATGCAAAAAGGTAACTTTGTATGACATTTGATTCTTTAGGGCTACATTAAACAGTGCTAGATCCACTGTGTACCCGTGCAGGAGGGGCTGAGGGGGTGATGACCGGAGCCTGGACAACGGGAGCTGATGAGGAGAAGGCAAAGTCTCCAGATAAAATGTCCAGAGCATCACCAGTATTCATGGAGGGCTGCAGGACAAGGGGGGAGATTGGTAGGTAGGGTTAGGGATGAAATAAGGGTGAGATGTGTAATTTATAAAGACTAACAAGGTAAAGAGTGTTAACATTTAGTTATCATTTAAATATATTGCAGACAAAGGAAGTTCTTAAAGTTGATTTTCAAAAACAATCAGTAGATGACATTTGCAATGAGAAGTTCATTTTTCTCACCTCAGGTTTAGGAGCAGGCAGTTTTTTGAGTTCCTCCTCATTGAACCTGTATTCTGGAGCAATCGAGGATTCCCTCTCTCCTACAAAAACTCCATCCTCCCTCTTGTGTTTACCCTCCTGTGAAAACCAGTTAAAGAAAAAATTACCTGGTGGGAACATTATTTACCACCAGTGCAAACTATTTTTTTCAGATTCATGTTTGCCCATCTAATCACAAAAACACATAAACCTATTAAGAAGGAAGTTGTGTCAGAATGGTCCAAATTAGTCCAAATCACCTTTCTGCCAATAATTAGGGGCGAGTCATTTGCCTTCATAATTATTAACACTTAAATGAGCTGAGCTAAAACTAGGGAAACCCTCTGCACCAACAATATGTTTTGTACGTTTTATTTATATTTCTTTACCAAATGAAGTGTTTTGATTATCTGTGCACATTTATTTAATTGATATGTATTTTTATTTGCAACAATAGCAGTGTTTATAATATTCAACACATTTGGATATAACACATTGTTATACACTGCCAGGCTGAAAAAAAAGGTCACACACTCTAATATTCGTTGGACCGCCTTCAGCTTTGATTACGGCACACATTCGCTGTGGCATCGTTTCCACAAGCTTCTGCAATGTCACAACATTTACTTCTGTCTTGCATTCATTTTTCGGCAAGATCTTGTATTGATGACGGGAGATTCGGACCACTGCGCAAAGTCTTCTCCAGCACATCCCAAAGATTTTCAATCGGGTTCAGGTTTGGACTCTGTGGTGGCCAATCCATGTGTGGAAATGATGTCTCATGCTTCCTGAACCACTCTTTCACAATTGGAGCCCGATGGATCCTGGCTTTGTCATCTTGGAACATGCCCGTACCATCAGGGAAGAAAAGATCCATGGATGGAATAACCTGGTCATTCAGTATATTCAGGTAGTCAGCTGACCTCATTCTTTGGGCACATCACGTTGCTGAACCTAGACCAGACCAACTGCAGCAACCCCAGATCATAGCACTGCCCCCACAGGCTTGTGACCTTTTTTTTGGCCGGGCAGTGTATGTCAGTAATCGGCCACCCTGCTCTCTCAATGTTGGCAATCGACCTTTCAAAAAACGTACATCTGCTGATCACTACTATGTGTACCATTGATTTTGAAACACTTGATAAGGCAACAAAATGATGGATTGGGTGGATTAGGTGAAGCAGAAACACAGTGAGTGTTTGGTGAGTGAACAATTGAGTGTCCCATACCGAGATGATGTCCTCAGGTCTGAGTTTGGGGAGTTCAGGTTTTGGTACGTCTTTAGGCAGTGTGTCACTGAGAGCGCTGAAAGCATCCAGAGAGAAGGAGTCACGCTGAGGAGACAAGGAGAGGAAGAATATAATGAAATGTCTTTGAAAAAGAAGAAGTGAGATAAGCATAAGAAGATACAGTAAGGTGGTACAATGCCAATTTATTTTTCTTTGTATGCAGTTTAAACACTTTAAAAAGAGTATAGTAGTAATAGGAGCAATACCTCATTGGTCTTGGGTTTGGGTTTTTGTGGTTGTACATGGAAGACATCAACTGTGTTGGGCTGCTCCAGAGGACAAACAGTTTTCTACAGGAACACAGGGACAGACTTCAGGACATGTAGAATAAAGCCATGGGATGGCAGAAAACCCACGGACAAGCACCAACAGCTGATAATACAGAAATAGCTGTACCTCTGGTGTCTTTTTCTTGGTTGCAGGAGGGGCAGGTGCCTGAACTCCAGAAGCTTTGGTTGAAGAAACAAAGTCTCCAGAAAGCATATCAAGAGCTGACAAGTCCTCTACTTTGGTCTGAAAAATAAAGACCAAAGCTTTCAGCAACAATGAAGCAAACATATTGCCAAGTCTTTAAATAATAGTTTGACATTTTAGAGTTCTATTAGAAGATAGATACTTCACTCCCTCTGTGTGATCAATATGAGGCTAGGAGACAGTTAGCATAAGGACTGAAAGCAGGAGGAATAAGCTAGCCTGGCTTGGTCCAAAGGTACTATGTGTGAACTTCCGTTTGATGTAGGTTTCTTTAAGGGTTAAACCCAACAATATTGAGAGGCTGATCCTCAAATAATTCCGTTTAGCTTAACTAAGCTAACTGGCTTCATTTAATAGTGTGTGTGGTATTATCCTTTTTGTCTAACTTTTTACCACAAAATACCAAATTCTACCATCCCTACATTTT
Source organism: Eleginops maclovinus (assembly GCF_036324505.1). Lineage (NCBI taxonomy): Eukaryota > Metazoa > Chordata > Actinopteri > Perciformes > Eleginopidae > Eleginops > Eleginops maclovinus. The sequence goes on along the minus strand of NC_086368.1, from coordinate 22,856,432 downwards.
CTGTATACATATGTTAATCTGTACATTACACTACAAGGATCTGGCTATAAATATCAGCAATACATCCACAATGTATCTGTGCAGAATGAGCAACGGGTTGATGACAGGATCCATAAATAGAAGGAGCCTCACACTCAACCAAAGTGTGCTAATGTCTCTGCATGAGGAGCGATGACACCAAACTTTACATAAATCTATAGATGTTTCTGTGTTCCTGTTACGCCATCATCAGTCAGTTTTTGGGTAATGACTCAGTTATAATGTCATTATCAGCCTGAGCCATTCTTGTGTTAATGAACAATAAAGAGAATGCCAACATGCATTATACACATCATGTTAGCGTTGTTAAGGTGTGCATGTTAGCATGTTGATGTTAGCATTTAGCTCAAAGAGCCACTGGGCCAAACTACAACCTCACAGATCCTCTACCATCACTGGTAGACTCTAATTTGTTTTTTATGAAATCTCCATGCTGCTTTATTGCATGTTGTTTCTGTTTGCACAGAGATCACTTCGAGCATTTCACAAATTCTGAATGAGCTAAGACCTAAGTAATAACAAGCAACCTTTTTTATAATGTTGAAACACATGAGTCCATAATATGAAATTTCATCCTTAATGGATAAAAATTATAAACATTATTGATTCAACCAGCCATAACACCGGCTTTACTGACGCAGCAAAGGACAAAAGTCAAACCGTCGGGATGAAATCATCAGGGATTTTCCACATCTGAGTGTTTTTGTCAGCGGGAGCCATTGGTGGAACTGCTGGGGCTTTCTACAAAGACCAACAAACATGAAATTTGAAGAGATAACAGATACTCTATTTTTGTATTATTCATACAATTTGTCTGCCTGCAACAGTTACAGATCACCACTGTACCTCTTCAGGAAGAGCATCAGGGTTGTAAAAGACAGGTTCATTACCATGACAGACCATCAGTTTGTACTCCTGTCCATACACCAGAAAAAGTGATGACATTTCAGTGTTTAAAACTACAGCCTCACTGAACCTGCAGTATGACTGTAGGCTCTTTGAAGGGACAATGGAGACTGTTTTTTTTAGAGATATTCATAAATTGTTGTCTGCTGATAACAGTAATAGTTTCACACTGTACCTCTGCAGGACGAAGAACAGGAGCTACGAGAGGAGGAGCCATGCAAGTAGGTTCAGATCGGTAGCAACCAGGCAGTTCGATATCAAGTTGCTATACCAGACAACAGAGATGACATCAAGCCTCATATTAATGTTTTTCTGTGGCTGTATTTGTTGTCTTTTTACAGAATCTTCAGGTCAAAATTGCAATTTGTCCAAATCTATGGTTTGTGACATCATCAGTCTGACCTATACTTGTTATTAATAAGCAAAGGGTACAATGCTTACGTAAACATAAAGTAGGTCTGTGGATATGCCAAAAAGGCATCATAAACATCATCATGTTAGCTTTGTTAAGGCGAGTAAGTTAGCAAGCCGATGTTAATATTTAGCTCTGAGAGCCAGTGTTTAAAACTACAGCCTCACTGAACCTGCAGTATGACTGTAGACTCTTTGAAGGGATAATGGAGACTGTTTTTTAGTGATATTCATTAATTGTTGTCTGCTGATAACAGTAATAGTTTCACACTGTACCTCTGTAGGACGAAGAACAGGAGCTTCGAGAGGAGGAGCCATGCGAGTAGGTTCAGGTCCGTAACACACAGTAGGTTTGTAATCAATTTGCTATACCAGACAACAGAGATGACATCAGGCCTAATGTTACAAAACCATTCTGTGGCTGTATTCATTGTCTTTTTACAGAATCTTCAGGTTAAAATTGTAATTTGTCCAAATCTTCATTAGTGATTATATTGATATAATTATCAGTTTCAGCTGTACTTTGTGATGACGAGCAAATGGTTGAACGCTAACATGCCAAACTAGGACAGTGGATTTGCCCAGTAGACATTATAAACATCATGTTAGGCTATTTCATGGGCAGGTGTGGACAATTCCTTCATTATGTCATTATCAATTGAGCAGATAAAAGGCCTGAAGTTGATTTGAGGTGTGTTGCTTGCATTTGGAAGATTTTGCTGTGAAGACAACATGCGTCAAAGGAGCTCTCCATGCAGGTGAAACAAGCCATTCTTAAGCTGCGAAAACAGAAAAACCCATCCAAGAAATTGCTACAATATGAGGAGTGGCCAAATCTACAGTTTGGTACATCCTGAGAAAGAAAGAAAGAAAGCACTGGTAAACTCAGCAACGCAAAAAGACCTGGACATCAACGGAAGACAACAGTGGCGGATGATCGCAGAATAATTTCCATGGTGAAGAGAAACCCCTTCACAACAGCCAACCAAGGGAACAACACTCTCCAGGAGGTAGGCATATCAATGTCCAAGTCTACCATTAAGAGAGGACTGCATGAAAGTAAATACAGTGGGTTCACTGCACGGTGCAAGCCACTCATAAGCCTCAAGAATAGAAAGGCTAGATTGGACTTTGCTAAAAAGCATCTAAAAAAGCCAGCACAGTTCTGGAAGCACATTCGTTGGACAGATGAAACCAAGATCAACCTCTAAAAGAATGATGACAGGAAAAAAGTATGGAGAAGGCGTGGAACAGCTCATGATCCAAAGCATACCACATCATCTGTAAAACACGGCGGAGGCAGTGTGATGGCTTGGGCATGCATGGCTGTCAGTGGCACTGGGAAACTAGTGTTTATTGATGATGTGACACAGGACCGAAGCAGCCGGATGAATTCTGAGGTGTTCAGAGACATACTGTCGGCTCAAATCCAGCCAAATTGATTGGGCAGCGTTTCAGATGGACAATGACTCAAAACATACAGCCAAAGCAACCCAGGAGTTTATTAAAGCAAATAAGTGGAATATTCTTGAATGGCCAAGTCAGTCACCAGATCTCAACCCCATTGAGCATGCATTTCACTTGTTAAAGGCTAAACTTCAGACAGAAAGGCCCACAAAAAAAACAGCAACTGAAAACAGCTGCAGTAAAGGCCTGGCAGAGCATTAAAAAGGAGGAAACCCAGCATCTGGTTATGTCCATGAGTTCAAGACTTCAGGCAGTCATTGCCAGCAAAGGGTTTTCAACCAAGTATTAGAAATGAACATTTTATTTTCAGTTATTTAATTTGTCCAATTACTTTTGAGACCCTGTAATAGTCTAGACGGATTTCAGAAAAAAGGCCTTTTATAAGAAGTAAGGAGCATTTATGGGTACAAGTCGGGAACCGGCCTACCTTACATATTTCAAGGGTGCTGAGTCCAAAAAAACCGGTACCCGGGTGAAATTTTGAGGTTTTGACCTTCTAATTTGCATATTAAAATGGCCGCCAAATTGCCCATCTTGCACAGTTATTGGACCATTTCCTCCTAGTTTTTTTTGTAAGTAGGCAATCAAGATGAGGAAATTAAGTTTCTAGATCGATAGTCAAGGGTCAAACAAGGATATAGTGGAGGCTCAGTGCCTTTTTTATGTATATATATATGCAAAATACCAACTTTTAAGGTGAAATTAAGCATTATTTGTGTCATTTTTTAAGGCCGACATAAATATTAAATAAAAGTTACTCTGAAATTTTCCCTGTTGATATGACATATGATGTACACCATATTATATGATAACAAAGAAAAAAATCCATTGCAAGTTGTCTGAGATTTCATGTTTTTTTTTTTTTTTTTTTTGCAAATTAAGCATTTGTTCTCTAAATTCTAAGACGGGAAAAACCCAGGTGAATAGGGAAAAATATTCAAAAAGAGACCACCATGAAACGTACCAAGTTGAATATTTAGATCAGTACATAGCATGGTCAGTCCCATCGCTGAGGACCCTTTGCCTGAGGTGAATTAACAGCAAAGAGGATCGTAACAGTTTCACACGCTTTGGTAAGTTTCCTGCTTTTTGATTTTTTTAGACAAAAAATGTCAATATTCCTTAGTTATTGATTGAGCTTGTTAACCCTATTTATCCAAAATGATACTTTTTCAACCATAGTGGGTCAAAATTGTGTATTTCAATGATATTGAGATGGCTAGCAACTGGGAGAAAACTAGCTAACAGTTAGCTAACAGTTTTGGAGGGGAAAAAAACAGCTAGCTAGTTTTTTTTTCTTCCAGTTGTGCCCTAAAGATGACCACCTCTGTTGATACAAGTTTATTTCTTATAATTCCAACCCAAACATAGCCCTGTGGCAGCATAAATCCCCCTACTTTCTAGCTAGCTAGCTAGCTAACAAGCTATCATAGGGCAATGGATGCTGGGGAGTGACTGCTGTGACAGGGCTAGATTTGGGGGGAGGAATTATCAAAAATACATGTGTCAACAGAGGTGGTATATCCTCAAAGGGCCATACCAGTTATGAAACATTCATGTAACATTAGGGGTGGGAGAAAAAATCGATTCACATATACATCACGATATCTTTTTTGACGATTTTTAAATAGATCTTTTTCTTCTTTATTGTGCAATGTGCATTTGTTCGCCTTTTTTACATACAGAGAGTACAGGTTTTGAAAAGGGTTTAAGTCCAATCCATGCAACCCTACATAAGAGCAAAGCTAAAACATTTGCATCTCTGTATGAAGTGGCCAAAAATCCTAAAATCAAAGACAACAGAACTGTCATAAAGGCTGACCGAAACATTCTCAAACGCCTTGTTACGGCCTATGAGGCAGGTCGTCCAGTTGACTTACCAGCTGTCCTAAAACACGAGCTTCTGCCAGTTCCCATATCCCTTGCTGAAATGAATGGGACACTTCGCACTGGAAACAAGTCTGTATTAGTAAATAAGTTAACTGAAGACATAGTCTGTCCTGAGGCTATTGAACTTCCCGACATGTCATCTTGTCTCATCATAGATGGACAGGCACTTGTGGTTGCCCTTGGAAAGCCAGACAAAGCAGTAACATTTGGGGATCTGGCCGACACATTTGTCAGAGCAGTGTTGAAAGCAGGATGTTACTATAAAAGGATAGACGTTGTGTTTGACAGATACAGAGAAGAGACCATCAAGGGTGCTACCAGGACACGACGCACAAAAGCAGCTCAACCAATCAGACGACTTGTTGAGGGTCGTGATGTGCCTCTTCCAAAAAACTGGACCAATTTCCTGTCCCTCCCTGACAACAAAGCTGATCTTGCCAATCTACTCTCTGAAGAACTATGTGCTCAGGCACCGGATGATAAAGAGATAGTAGTTGCTGGTGGGTTCAGAGACGAAGAGACGGAGGTTAGGTCATCAAAAGCAACAACCAACCTGACTCATCTGAGAGCCACACACGAAGAGGCAGATACCCGATTGGTATTACATGCAGTGCACTGCCAGTCAGACACAGTAGTCGTGTCATCTAGAGACACTGATGTACTTGTGATTCTCGTTTCCCATTTCCCACACGTAGCATGTAAAAAACTCTGGCTGTTGTCTGGTACCACAAGGAAGCCACAATATATACCAATTGATGCTGTTTTTAACAAACTGCCAAAGGATTCAGCACCAAGCCTTGTAGCATTTCATGCACTAACTGGTTGTGATACCACATCATACATTGCAAGTCACACCAAAAGTACATCATGGAAAGTCTGGAAAATGCACCATCAATTGCTCAGCAACCTCGGAATTGGTGATCTCACGGAGGAGACTCAAAGATCTTCAGAGGCTTTTGTCTGCAGAATATATGATGTGCATAAAACAGACTCTGTTGATGCAGCAAGGCATATACTTTTCTCCAGGACAGGTAAACCAGAAGCAATGCCGCCTACAAGCGATGCGCTCCACTTCCATCTGCTGAGAGTACACTACCAGGCAATGGTTTGGAGAAATGCTCACTATGCCACACCTGAGCTTCCTTCACCCTTGGACATGGGATGGAAAGATGGTGATTCAGGACTACAGCCCATTCTTATGTCACAGAACCCAATACCTGAAAGTTGCCTGGAAATGATCAGGTGTGCCTGTAAAAAACAATGCACAACACGCCAGTGCAAATGCCGAAAATCGGGGCTGTTATGCACTGCAATGTGTACATGTCAGAGTGATGACCAATGTCCTTGTTTAAATGTGGAGTTGTAGTCCTCAAGCATACCAAGGCAATGGGTAACCAAAGAACTTGGAAAAGGACTGCAGAAAGAAATACTAATCAAAATGAAATTCCAAAGACAAATGGCACACAAGCAAACTAGAAAGGTATAAAAACAATTTACCAAAACAAGTGACCTATGGAACTTACAGAAGACAGATGAAAGCAAAGCAATTCAGCTAGAAACATGAAAGAAAATATACAGAAACAAGATGTGATCTGTAGAACTGTTCAAGGGAAGTTTCATGGTTTTTTTTTCCCTATTCACTTGGGTTTTTCGATGTTTGAATTAAGAGCATTATGCTTTGTTTGCATAAAAAAATGAATTCTCAGACAACTTGCAATGGTGTTTTTCTTAGTTATTATGTAATATGGAATACATCACATATCATATATACACTGGGAACATTTAAGAGTGATATTGACTGAATATTTATGTCGGCCTTAAAAAATGACACAAATAATGCTTAATTTCACCTTAAAAGTTGGTATTTTGCATATATATATACATAAAAAAGGCACTGAGCCTCCACTATATCCTTGCTCTGACCCCAGACTATAGATCTAGACACTTAATTCATCATCTTTGATTGCCTACTTACAAAAAAACTTGGGGAAAATGGTCCAACGACTGAGCAAGATAGGGAGTTTGGCGGCCATTTTGATATGCAAATTAGAAGGTCAAAAACTCAAAATTTCGCTCGGGTACCGGTTTTTTTGGATTCAGCACCCTTGAAATATGTAAAGTAGGCCGGTTCCCAACTTGTACCCATAAATGCTCCTTACATTCACTTTTTGGGTACATCCCGTCTAGTCTATAATGAAGGGATTGTGTTTAAAAAAGCTTTAGTTCCGCACATTTTTATGCCATCTTTTTGTTCAACCCACTGAATTAAAGCTGAAAGTCTGCACTTCAACTGCATCTAAAAAGTTTAATTTACTTGTGGTAAGTTGTTTCATCAACTTGGTCTCTGTCCAAATATTTATGGACCTAACTGTAGCTCAGAGCCAGTGTTCCAAAAGACAGCCTCACAGAGTAAAGTGAGTACTAAAGGGAAATTGCAATTTATCCAAATCTTCGTCTGTGATTACATTTGCATATGGTTATCAGTTACAGCTGAACTTTGTGATGATGAGCAAATGGTTGAACGCTAACATGCCAAACTAGGACAGTGGATATGCCCAATCGATATTATAAACATCATGTTAGTGTTGTTAAGGTGAGTATGTGAGCATGGCAAAGTGTTCCAAACTAAAGCCTCACTGAACCTGCAGTATGACTGTAGACTCTTTGAAGGGATAATGGAGACTGTTTTTTAGAGATATTCATTAATTGTTGTCTGCTGATAACAGTAATAGTTTCACACTGTACCTCTGTAGGAAGAAGAACAGGAGCTACGAGAGGAGGAGCCATGCGAGTAGGTTCAGGTCCGTAACACACAGTAGGTTTGTAATCAATTTGCTATACCAGACAACAGAGATGACATCAGGCCTAATGTTAGAAAACCATTCTGTGGCTGTATTCATTGTCTTTTTACAGAATCTTCAGGTTAAAATAGCAATTTGTCCAAATCTTCATTAGTGATTATATTGATATAATTATCAGTTTGTCTTATATTGTACTTCTCAAATATATATATGATCAAATATATTAATGAGCCTAAAGACAGACGGGATGTAGGCTGTTTTTTTCTGAAAGCTTTTTCAAGTATCGCGCATTATTCACCTACATTTGATTTGTTTTGCTAACTTATAACTTCACTTTTGAGACAATATTCACCTCTATAAGTGGCCCAGCTCTCCATATATGTTTCTGTATGTGGCCCTTGGTGAAAAAAGTTTGGACACCCCTGGCTTAGGTCATATAGCCACAGGTGAAATTGCAGTGGCCGAAAAAGTTGACATTTGAGTTGTCATATTCTTATATTTCGGTCTGCTCTTAACAGTTACAGATCCACAATGTACCTGTGCAGGAGGAGCTTTCTGCAACAACCAACAAAGGCCACATTAAAGAGATAATAGATACTATATTCCTACAATGTTCTCACACTACTCCACTCATAAAACATATGCATGTGTGACATATGCACAATGTACCTGAGCAGGAGGAGCTGATGAGGAGTCCATGAAGTCTCCAGACAATATATCCAGAGCATCAGCAGTACCCATGGTGGGCTGTATGTGGAGGAAAGTAGGGAAACAAAGGAAGGAAAGACAAAATATTTATTAACATATACTGTCATCACATTACAGTGAACCTATAAGAGCCGTATAACACATTTGATTCAGTCTCACCTCAGGTTTAGGAACAGGAAGCTTTTTGAGTTCCTCTTTATTAAACCTGTAGCCTGGAGCAATTGAGTCCTCCCTCTCTCCAACAAACACACCCTTCTCCTTCTTGTGTTTGCCCTCCTAAAAAAAGGATGAGGAAATATTAATGCCTGTTGAGTCTTTCTGTAAGAAACTGACACAAATGTCACCAATATGCCAAAAACAGGAGGCTTTCTCAATGCTGTGAGCTCTGTGAGTGTTTTTGCTCCTACCGAGACGATGTTTTCAGGTCTGAGTTCGGGAAGTTCAGGTTTTGGTACGTCCGCTGGCAACGTGTCACTGAGAGCGCTGAGAGCATCCAGAGAGAAGGAGTCACCCTGAAGAAAGAAAAAGAGATTGCGCTTTACTGATCTGTCATACATACATACTTTAACTATCAAAGCAAAAGGTATCTAGCATACAGAAGGTCTTAAGATGGAAATTAATTAAGGGGGAAAATGTCATTTCTCTCACCTGACCGCTCTTGAGCTTGTCCTTTCCAGCAGTGGTTTTCTCTACTTCAGCTTTGTTACCAGCAGGAGGACCGTGAAACACAGCAAAGTTGGACTCGACTTTCTACAGAAGACAAAAGGGGTGAAATCAAACTTTATATTAGTTTATTACACAAAGATATCTGTGATCAAATTGGTTCCAGCAGTGGGTGTGGCCTTCATCGACAGTTAACTCACGGTCATTTAACCTAAAACTCAGACTCTATGGGTGTTTGGTGAACCCCTGACTTCTCATCTTGTGCAACCAGCAGGTCAAAGGTTGATCCTATTCTTAGAAATATCTCAATATCGACTGGATTGCACACAATCCTGTAAATAATCCCAAATAATATCTCGATTGTTCTATTTAGGACATAATAAATTCATCATCAGTTATATTTTTCCAATACTTTGGTTAGTGACTGTATATTTTCACTAAAACCTTGCAAATGAATACATTTCCGATTTGAACGGACAAGGAGCACTATGTAAGTTTGAGACTGTTTAATTAATAAGTGTATTCAAATCCAAGGTTTTAGAGAAAATGCATGTGTTTGGTAAGTAATGAGCATTCAACTGGATAAATTATACTTAGATCATCGTGCACAAGTAGTTTGAGAGTTTGGAAAAAGATGTTTAGATATTCTTGCTGTTTTTAGACGCAGCCCCCATATTGTTATATGCATCAAACCTTAGAGGCTTGCGAGAAAAACAAATTTCTTCACAAATTCAAGTTATCACAGGTTGAGTGATTGGCCATTTTGGGAGTGAATTGTGAGACCTGCTTAATATTAGTATTTTAGTGTTGTTATTGTGAGCATGAAGTTAGCTCCAAGAGCAACTGTACCAGAGTAAACGCAAATTTCAAAATCTGCATGCTGCCTTATTAGTTTCTGTTTGCATGGGGAGCCAAAATCTGAGTCATTTTTTTATCATTGATGAACAAAGATGATCAACATTACACTTGACATTTGCAGGAAAGCTTGTGTGAGTGTGCTGTACCGTGGCAGTTGCAGCCTCCAGAGAGAAATCATCAGGGATTTTCTCCTGCATGAATTTGTGAGCAGGAGGACACACAGCCACATGAGGGACAGCAGGGGCTTTCTGCAACAACCAACAAAGGCCACATTAAAGAGATAATAGATACTATATTCCTGCAATGTTCTCACACTACTCCACTCATAAAACATATGCATGTGTGACATATGCACAATGTACCTGAGCAGGAGGAGCTGATGAGGAGTCCATGAATGCTCCAGACAAAATGTCCAGAGCATCAGCAGTACCCATGGCGGGCTGCAGGTGAAGGGGACAGTGCAAAAATATATTGTAAATAAATATTGTGTGTTTTCTATATTTATATCACAGTGATACTTAAAGTACATTTTTCCAACACTTACCTCGGGCTTTGGAGCAGGCAATTTTTTTAGCTCCTTCTCATTAAACCTGTATTCTGGAGGAATTGATTCATCCGTCTCTCCTACAAACACACCCTTCTCCTTCTTGTGCTTGCCCTCCTGTAAAAGTAAAAATGAGAAAAAAAAGGGCATTGTCGTGTTTTCTGTGTTTTAGTAATTGTATGTGGGTGGAGATACAATTGTGTCTTGACTGTACAGTTTATTAAGAGTCAGAGATAATATGATGACAAGACGGCGTGGCTGCCTGTGCTCGTACCGAGACGATGTCCTCAGGTCTGAGTTCAGGGAGATCAGGTTTTGGTTTGTCTTCTGGCAGTGTGTCAACAAGAGCGCTGAGAGCATCTAGAGACATAGAGTTACCCTGGGGAGAGAAACAGAGAGGAAGTTATTAATCTAGTAAAAGGTCCTTTTACTACAGGAGAAGACAGGGTCACGGTTACAAATGATCCACATTAAGTCATGTTCATCTCACCCCATCAGTCTTGGGCTTGGTGTCCACTTTCTTGGCTTTTTTGTCAGCAGGAGGAGCTTTGCCTGAAGACACAGGAGGAGCTGCTTTCTATAAAATCCAACAAAGACAACATTGAACAACAACAATTTTTCTGACCAGTCAAGAAGAAAGAAAAGGCAGTGTGAACATGCTGTACCGTGGCAGTAGCGGCAGGAAGGCATGACTCCAGGGAGAAATCATCAGAGAATTTATCCATCTTGGCTTTCTTATCAGCTGGAGGAGCCACAGGAGGACACACAGACACAGTAGGAACTGTTGCAGACATTTCAGTTATTATCTGCAACAGAGACACAGCATTAGACAGTAGAAGTCTCTTCTCTTTCCAACCGAGACTTCAAAGTGTATTTTACTGGATTTGGCGCAATGTTAGCAGGACCAGCAGATGAGGCCTTCAATTGATACTGTCCACAGCAGACGTGGCAAATTGGAAACTTTAGGTATAGACTTTTGCCATGAGCAATGAGGTGGAGAATGGAGCAGCTGAGTGCTACATGTTTAAAGACTCTGACCTCTTGCTTCTTTGGTGCAGCGGGTGCGGCTGGAGTCGTAAATCCAAATGAAAGAGAGTCCAGGGCCTCGTCCGTGCTCAGTGGTTTCTAAAATGGAAAACAGACAAAGCATCATCACCAAATAAAAACACTTAGACTAGAAATACTAGAAAGATTCTTTGAAATGCATAATCGGATTAAATCAGGTGGAATAGCTGCAAATTATGTTCCATCACAGCCACATGATCCCCCACTAGAGGGCATGCCTGGCCAAGTCAAATGCAAACAAAAGAGAGAAATAATATAAACCAGACCAACAGAGTCTACCAACAGTGAAGGAAAAGTACAGACACACCCTTTACATTCCATCTAGACTAAAAAATCACTAATACACTTTAAAAAATACACTTGTGACACATAAAGATGTTTGGATTTACCAAAAAATATTATAAACATTGAAACTAAAAACACAACACTCACACTGGAGGAAAGTATCTTGGTGAGAACTGATCATGAAACACACAGAGCTAAAGAAGCCGCTTGCAATACGAGATGCGAAGTGGGAGTAAGCTGTGATGCAAGACTGGGTGTGTTAATAGTAACCTTCATATGGGCGGATATCAAAGTGTAAGACAGATGTATCAGTGTGTGAGCCGTCATGTGTGTTTGGGTTTGGTCGGACAAGAATCAACGAGCTTGAATAGAGAAGGTGGGTCTGAGCTGTTTGCTGAGACAACACCCGCCAGTGTAATGCAACATTCCCCACTCTAGAGGAACCAGGAGATCATACAGTGCAAACAGAGCTTCCTGAATGTGTAACGTAAGCGTATACTCATTTGCTTAGATATGTTGGAAAGTGTCTCTCGGTCTGATCTGTAAAAAAGTGCATAACACAGGAGGTTGTGACTCCACTAAATATGAGCTAGGAAAGATTCACTTACAGGAACATCCTTGGGCTTGTAATCTGCAGGAACTGGAGGCTAGAAAAAAAAAAAAATCATATTAGATTGGAAGATAAATAAAATGTCTGACATACTGTAACTCCGGGAGTCAATATTTACTGACTTAAAGGCTCAGTTCTCCAATCACCCCCACCCCCCATCCCCATTATTAAATTGTCCTGAGAATATTTAGATTTTATGTGTCCAGGTTTTGAGATCTCTGCCTCTAGGGCTGAGTACCATTTAAATTTAAAATACAATACGCATGCCAATATGTTACATGACTTTCCATGGTTGGATAAGTTAACCTAAAATTGGCACAGTAATGTTTATTTTGAGGTTCAAACCTGTATTTTGGGGTTTTACTTGATAATATCAACATGCTTTAATAATCAAAAAGCACATTATTTTAATTTTACCATCCATTTTATTATAGCTGTATTCACCCAGCCTGAAACGCTCAGTTTTAGCGCCTATCTCTTTAAGACTCCACCCGATAAAATCTCAGTCTGCTCTGATTGGTTTACAGGGGGAAATGCAAAGGTGGTTCTCAAACTGTAGATGAGATACTTAGATGAAGGGCTGAAGATAAACAGGATTACGAAACAGACTTTTGATACCATCTCTGATTTCTTGATCGTTTCTTAAAAGTGCATAATGCCTATTTCAGTAGTAACCAAAAATGTACCATGTTTGACCCTTATCTCTGCCCAATTCAATCAAGGTGATTGGAGTTTTATTGTGTACCTACATCATTGACAAAATACACTTCAAGATGTCTCCATTACTCTAGATAATCAGTAAGTCAGTGAGGTCTGTCAATGGGACAACAAAAACACTCCACAAGCTAATTAGTTAACCAGAAGACGTGATGAAGAGGAGGGGAGAACTGACCATATCTTCAAATCTGTAGCCTGGAGGCAGCGTGCTCTCTCTTTCTCCAACCCTCTGACCCTTCTCGGAGATGATGTTATGCTGTGACACATGCAACACACAGTCACTCAAAGCAGAGCCATGCTGCAGCTCAGTGTTATCATATACCTGCTCAGATTATGTACACACACACATAGACATATGCTATACCTCTACGACCTCTGGCCCCGTGTATACAGGCTGGACGGGTGCAGGACCAACCGATGGCAGTATGTTGGCCAGGGCATCCAATGGATCGATCTGCACATGCAACACAATTCAGCACACTGCAGCAAGCAACATGCTTTTCAAATCAACCTCATACTGCGTCAGTATCTACCTCTTTGGCTCCTTTAGCTGCTGCCGGAGGAATCTCAACCTGCACCTGCAAGGAAGATTCAGAATCAGTACACCGATTGCAACTAAATAAACCAAGCAGCACATGGACGTTGTTGGTTTAATGAAGACTCAACTGCAGGAGGAAGATGATGCAAATTGATAAATTCACAGAAGACCAAACGTCACTTTTTCCTCATGATAATCTAATCCAGAAAGAAAATAATTCCCAAAGTTTGACACCAATGACAAGTCTCACAAGGCTGTGAAGTCTATTCAGTCAGACCACCAGGAACATATTGAATACAAAATATTCACTAATATATTCTACAGACAGAAAATACACCAACTAAAAGTCATATAGCCTCCACCAGTTTATCTACCTTCATTTCTGTCACTTTCTTCTTCCCCTGCACATTTCCAGCCGTGGCAGTTGGCTTTAATGTTTTAGCAGTATCAACTTTAGGCACCTCAGCCTTGACTGTTGTGGTAACAGTTGCACTCTAAAATACAACACATTTGAATCTATTTTAAGCCAAGTACATGTGGAGTAAAAGTATAGATCAGCTGTACAAGCACAAAGTTGAATACAGTATATCCCTGAAGAAACAAATAAAAAACAGAGGACAGTGATGGACCGTCTCCAGCAGAAGCAATCCTTTACCATGTCGAAGTCAGACATTATTTGAGAAGTTTCAACAGGAGTTGCGCAATGAAACTAGAGCGAGAAGACAAGACAACCAACTGTGTTCCTTTGGTGTTGCAAGTGCATAAGGTGTGTAATGTTTGCAAATACAATGACACGCATAGGCATGCTGAGCAAAGGGCTGCAAAGGAAAGAACAACAGTCCTTTTCAGATGGTAAACTCAGAAGTAGAAAAGAAAGAAACTCCCAAAATGAGTAATATCCAAAGCAAGAGTGTTCTCAGGTAAAGACAGGAACAAAAACCTGATAAGATCGCCACACAGAAGATGCTGCAGAAGGAAAGCTTGGGAAAATTGCACCTCCAGGGAGTCAGGATAAAGCGTCTGAGGAGCCTGTAGCAGTGGAGTCTACCTTGGCTGAGCCTTTGGGAGACTCTTTAGGTTTGGTCACTGCAGTGTTCGCTGCGACACCAGCGGCGGCAGCCACTCCGGCGGCAGGAGAAGGAACTGTAGATTTGACTTGGGAGACGGCAGCAGTCTACAAACATGACGTCAAATGATTACTCAAAAACACACGGAGGAAAGATTCATAGCACTAACAAATCCAGTCAGGTATTGACAAGAAATATGGAAAACGTGGTAGTGGAAACCGAACAGGAGAAATGCACATTGATCTCTGGTAAGATCTGCCAATGTCCAACTAAAGCAAGAAAAAAATAAGTTGCTGAGACTAATCTGACCATTGATCAATGTTACTGATTAAATGATTGGGCTTTTTCATAGCCTATATAAACAAACACATATTGTACAGCACTGCTGACCTTTTCCTAAAACCCGCATTGGAATTTGATTTGGATTAATTTATACTGGAGCCCTGAGAGGCACCAAAATAATGGTGATCAGATTTCTGATGGATCTATATTGTTTTTTTCTCCTGTATTTACTATGCAAGAAAAGGGGAAACACCTTTGTAATCCTTGTTCATCTGTGAAAACAATTGGGACAAACATTTTGGAAGATTTAATCATAACTTTTGTGTATTTGTTGTTGTAATAATCCATTCAGCAACATGACACTCCAATGCTAACTTACCCCATGATCTTACATTATTCATGTTTTACAGCCAAAAGAAAGAAATGGCAGTAATGGTACATACATTATAAAAACACAACACATGCAACTCTAGCGCATGGAGAAATGACCCCCCAAAAAACATAACAGCTTTTCAGCACATTTACACATGGGGTAGTGATGCACTTTAGCCTGTTGTGGCCAAAATGATTATTACAACAACAATCACACAATGATCCCCAAAAAGGAAAAGAAGGAAATGCATCAGTCTAAAGTTGTTTTCACAGACAGACAAATAAAGAGTGAAAATCCCGGCAAAACGTTTCTCACTTTTTCTGAAGTCATAAACACAGGAGAGAACTTTTTCTATGTCCCTTATGGGTTCTGTATACAACCCAGATATGCGATTGAGAAATGCAATTTAATTACCTAATATAAATCAAAAGAAAATGGCTTTGCAACAGTCATAACAATAAGCAATCACGGGTGTCCTTGAGAATCATGTGTATCATGTGGATTTACAAAGCAGCTGACACACAAACTGTGCATGTCGGAGTTTCCCAAAGCACATGGCTTGACCAACAACCAAGTGTGTTTACAAGATATTACCACCTGAAACCAGTTTGAGCTTGATACACTTTTATAAAGTACCCGCATGTCGCCCAATATATAAAAATGTCAGTAAAATGATCAGCAGTAATGTAAATAAAAAGTAAAGCACAGATCAGAGGACAGCGTTACCTTAGACATCTCTTTAGGAGCAGCCCTCGCCCCAGCTGATGTCATGTCAACAAAGGTAGACCCAGCTGACGACATGTCAATAACAGTAGCACCTGCTGCCATAGTGTTAGTCTACAAACCAAGGAGCAAATATTTAAGAGAAAGTCATGGGAAAGTTATTGAGTCATTCCCAAGCATGATGATATGAGAGCTCATTAATGGGAGACAGCAAGTGCTCAGCCTCAGAACGGTCAAGATGTGATGGTGGCCGAGCCAGAGAGTTACCGCAAACAGAGAGGAGGTAAACAATGTTTTACAAACATGAGAAGAAGATGAAGCCGGTGAAGAGAAAACGAGGAGCACATGCTCAGAGTGTAGAGGGAGGATTCTTGTAATGTGACACCAAACAGCCAAAAGTACCCTCCATTTTTATTTAGGCACCCAGAGCCTGTCTACCTCTGCTTTGGCTTTTCCCGCTGTCCCAACTGAAGCACTTCCTCCCGCCGTCACGCCACTACGAGTGGCTCCACCAGTTCCTGTGGTAACCCCAGGCTTTGTAGCCATGGCGGATCCTGACGATGCCGTCTGCAAAGCACAACGTATAGGAAAGTTGGTCATCTACGTTTATCACAGCTTAACGGATGCTTTCCTTGCCAATGCATGCTTGTTTGTGGCACTTGCGAATGTATTTATTACAACCATAACTGTTAAAACGGGGCAATCCACAGATTTTACACACAAAAGTCATTTAACTAATACTACTTCGGTATGTATGTGGCTCCAAAGTCACAGATTAATGACCCTGATCAGGAGTATCCCGTGTTAGGCTTGTACAAACTAGGAGTAATATGTTTGATAAAGGTGGCTGTTTACCAGACAGGGAGCATCAAGTTAAGTTATGCTATCAGTTGCATTATGGGAAATGTAGGATCTGGTGATTCTTCTACAACAGTCTGACAAACATCTGGCAACGATCATTTGGTCAGTTTCCTGTGACATGGGCTTATTATTATATATTACGCTGACCCCAAGATGAACATATAAGGACACAACTTCATAACTGAATATATTCAAGGTTATCATAATAAACCAAAAGCGACAAAAGAGAGATACAACAAGAAATATAACAGGCCAAAAGGATAATACTACTAAAGCCCCTTTAAGTTGCACCCTATATAGTGGCTGTCTCTATGGCGCCACTATATGCAAATACACTGAACCACTACTCTGCTACTGATACATGACCAGCTGTACCCCACTTTGGCAGAGCAGAGGTATGGAAGGGGGCACAGAGGTCAGCTGCTAACAAGAGTCATTTAAAGCTAAAGGTTAATCACTGAGTCCATAAATAACTTGGTTTAAACATGCCATGGTCTCACAATGTGTTATTCTAAATACTGTGGCAGCTTCTTTATTTCCACTATCAAACTACAATTATCCCACCAAAGCCTTTCTCTAAAGCCAGTTCCCAAAATAGACAATGTCAAAGTGTTGGAGGCCGAGTAAGAACACTTCAGGCTGGCCCTGCTGATGTGTCATGTCCAACCTGGCTGGCCTTAAGGAAGTTAAAGATTAGTCAAAGGACTCAGTAAGCCCTGGGTTTTACAGCCGTAATGATGTTGGTTCCTAAATGATGTTTCACTTTCTCACTTTCAGCACTTTCAGTTTTGTCCAAGAAGAGCAGTATGTCCCGGTCATCCTTTCCTCAGTAACTGCACTGGGCACACATTTCATAAAATACAATGATGCCAGAAACCAAATAACTCTTTGTTGAAGTCTGCCAAATGTTTTCCATCATCAGGCATCATGCTCGTATGTTCAGAGGAACTCGGATCATAAAAACAAACATGCAAAACTGACCTGTAGTCATAAACGGTAGAAGTGTTTTATAATCACAATTCCCGAGTTCCTCATTGACATACTTTAACTCTTATTTGTCCACTTCCCTAAAGTCAGAGCTGATAAGCAAATGTATTTTGATTTATTATCTTAAAACGAAAATCTTGCACGTATGCAAAGTTATGAGAAATGTCTGCCTTTTGCACTAAAACATTAAGGTATATATATTCTATTCAAACCAACATTTAGGAACTAATATATATAATACAATATAGTCTCCCATCAGCAACAAATCCCTCACTGCACACAAAGCGTCAGTCACTTTGATCCATTGTTTAGGAGCAGCATTAATGGGTTAAACTGGGCGTTACCTGTCTCAGAAGGAAAAGGAAAGTGTTTCTTGCTTGCTACTATTTTTGCTTTTAGGGCACAGCTCATTATTCCTCCAT
Organism: Eleginops maclovinus; assembly: GCF_036324505.1. Taxonomy (NCBI): domain Eukaryota; kingdom Metazoa; phylum Chordata; class Actinopteri; order Perciformes; family Eleginopidae; genus Eleginops; species Eleginops maclovinus. Next base: position 22,838,215 of record NC_086368.1, on the reverse strand, counting down.
TCTATTATGGGACAGGAAAAGCAAGTAACAATCCTTTACATTTTCCAGATGATGAGCAGGTCAAAGGTCAGTCAATCTGCTGATTGAACAGAGGAAGTTTACATTTCTCTAAGAACAATAAGCAGCACGATAAGAGGTTAAAGGGCGTTAGAGAGGAACGTTTCATACCTCGAACTGTGCAGGCTTCCCAGTGGAGACCTGGGCGGCCGGTTTGGGTGTGGCCTGGCTAGGCTGCGACTAAAGAGAGAGAGAGAGACAAACAGAGAGACAGATATAAGTTATGCAAAATCTAACAAGAAACCATCATAATCATTTCAAGACTCACACAGAGAAACATCTCAGTTTCACAACATCAAATATTTATGTTGAAACCAAACATTCCATGAAGTTGATTTATGGACAGAGAGGAAAACACGCTTGTCAACACAGCTTCAAACTGTGTCTTTAGAGAGAAGGATAGATAAAAGGGTCAAATGATGGAGGTGAAGATATACATGGACAATATATCCATAGAGGTGGTTGACTCAAGCGCTGCATTCCAGACTGAAGGGCGTTACTGTCATTTGACGGCAGAAAGCAAAAAGGCCGAGTATTATTGTTTACTGCAGGTCACCACAGCAACAGGGGCAAATCATTTAGGAATCACAAGTCGCCCTTCAGGAGACACATAACTCACATCATGGGAAGTTAACAGTCAGATACTTCACATGTGTCTTTAAAGAGGACATGTGTCAGGTCAATCATGTAGTTGTGTCAGTGGAGCTTATATTTCCTCTTGATAAGATTTTAGTTTCTGTGGCTTTTTTTCTGCCTAGGTAGAAACAAGGTCATGTTAAAGACACATTTTATCTACTGATAATTTACCTGGTCATGAAATTGCTGCCACAAACTTAATCAGCAGATTCTTGTGTATGGAATCATATGGTGCAAAAAAAAAAAAAAAAAGTATCCTTGGACATGGATATTTGGTATTCCTCAATTTAATTCTTACCGCAAATTCAATTAGAGACAGGTGGACATTAAGCATCCATATAATTGACATTATCCCAGTAAGTTTTAAAAATGATTTAACCAGCTGTGCCCACCTCACTTTGGCAGGCAGCATTCAATTTGATATTTAGCACATGTTGCTATACAAAACAATCCAAAACCAAAGCATTCCCCTCATTTAGGACCAGGGTCTATACACTTTTATTTTCTATGTATTATCTGGAGATCTCAGCAGCAATCAATGAACATACACTCAAATATGTTATCAGCTTTACCATGTGAACAAAAAAAGCACTGTATGTTCTTTTATAATAATAATAATAATGACACTGAAGAAATTAAAGTTATTGAACAAAAATAGAGATAAATGAGAAGTTAAATCCTAAACACACTACTCCAAAGTGCACTATGTTTGGAGGATTAAGTGAAAGCAATGTGTTTTTAGTTTGACACACAGAAAAACTGTACTAAGTAAACTCCTTTTTGAAGGCAGCAGTGCGTGCAGTTCAAAAAGCTCCAGGTGGAGCCCAGTGTGCTGCAGAGCCCAGCCCAGTCCTTTCAGGTGGTGGGAATAAAGTAGAAAAAGCCTCCGCCCCACTGTCACCAGCCACAAACACAGCAGTGATTTTTACATCCAACATAACGCACCGATGGTGTTGAGTCCAACCCAGCAAGTTAGAGGACATTACTCTGCTTTACGAACTGTTCCATCGTTTTGCATTGTATATTTCAAACTATTCTTGAGATGTGCTACAGAAACTATGTCAAGCAACTATCATTATCCTATGTCTACACACCTGTACGCCTGTGAGGGGAAAAGCTGTCAAGCCAGCTGTACATTACAGTAAGTGACAAAGATACAGAATGACAGTGAGTGAACTAGAAACACAGAGGTACAAGAATTGCACCACCCTGACCCATCTGCAATCTGGGACCTCTGATTTAGAAATGATTGCCTCACAAACTGGTGTTAAATTTCCCACAAATCAGGTCACAACGCTGCTAAGTGTATGAACCACATATTGTGTTGACTCTAGCTTTGCCTCAACTACACACCAGCTGTGAGAGCTAAAAGAACGATATACTGTATAAGGAAGGATTTTATTTGTGTTTAAACCTGATGAATTCATTAGGAGAAAAAGGTGTGAAGACAATTGAAATCAAGCAAATAAAAAAGGCTGTTTCAAGAGAGAATAAGGAGGAAGTGGCACAAATGAGGAAGTGAGGTCACAAGCAGGCAGGGTACCCCACTGCCAGGGGAAGTCAGGTTGCTCCTGTTTCTGCAGGAAATTATGATTGTAAAGTTAACACACAAATCTTGAATAGCTGAACAAAAGGAAGCATAGTTATCTTGCATGCTTGGAGGTAAAATGCATGACCAGTGCTAATATACGTGGAGTACAGTACCCAAACATTTATTTTGTGAATACCTTACATTGCATATATAAAGAGTTTCATACAAAAAGGTTTTTGTTTATTAATAATAATAATAATAACTTAAACTTATATAGCGCCTTTCATGGTACCCAAGGTCGCTTTACAAAATAGGGAGGAGAAAAGGGGAGTGGGGGTTAGGGATCAAAGGACTTAGTGCAGAGAAATGTTTTGAGGTGCTTTTTGGACATGGGCAGTGATTGGGCAGAGCGGACGTGGAGAGGTAGACTGTTCCAGAGTGTGGGAGCATTGGCAGAGAAGGCCCTGTCCCCAAAAGTTCGCAATCTGGTGCGGGGAGTGCCAGCAGGTCCGTGTCAGAGGACCGCAGGGAACGTGACTGAGTGTAAGGGTGGAGGAGATCTGTGAGGTATTGTGGTGAGAGTCCATGGAGAGATTTGTAGGTGAGCAGGAGGATCTTGTAGGTGATGCGTGAGCTGTTGGAGGATGGGAGTGATATGCTGCCAAGGCTTTGTGTGGGTTAGAACCCTGGCAGCTGAGTTCTGGACGTACTGGAGTCTGCTAAGGGCCTTGGTGGGCAGTCCAGACAGGACACCGTTGCAGTAGTCCAGACGGGAGGTGATGAAGGCATGGATGAGTGTCTCTTTGACTGAATGCGTGAGTGAAGGCCGTTTGAAGCAATAATGCAACATTTTAGGAAATGTGGCTCTCTTTGTGCTTTCTTGGCTTAGCCTAGGTTAGCATAGCGTAGCTAAGCATAAAGACTTGAAACAAGGGATAATGGTTAGTCCGGATAAACCCTTCCTTGGATACAACATAATTAAAGACAAGCTTGAAAGGTAATTTATTTGATCAAAGGGATCATAGTCACTGCAGTGCGTCACTTTCTTGTCTAAACATGATGTCTTGATGGAAAAAATTACGTCACGCCTCAGTGAGCAAAGGAATGACATCATTACTGTGCTCTATACTTTACATGCAGTGGCACATCGAAAGCTCTGAAAGATTCTATCCATAATACATTTTGAACCCGCAAAAAACTATGTTTCTGTTGTCAATCACAGGAAGTTGCTCAAAAAGCTTTGTGACTCATTTTCCCATCTCTCATATGAGAGCAGGAAACTAAAAAGTGCAAATCCAAAACCATTGCAGCATGTGTTTATTTGCTGATCATGAGGTAATGTGACATTTTTTGCTCTTTGACCCTTTAACACATTCGATATGCTCTGCTCACTCTGTAGAGGTCAGCACAAATGGGCAAATTAGCATCCACATGCATTACCATCAGTGAGAAGTTCTATGCTTCAATCCCAGAGACAAACAAGTCACCCATCGACCCTGCCTTCTCTGTTTGGCTGATGCTGTTTCACAAAGACAAGTTAGGCAGCACAAACAGCGAACCACCCAGATACTTTTTCAACAGGCAAACAAAAAGGCTGCTCTTTTCATTCATCGGCCATTAAAGGAAACAATGCACTGTATATGAGACAGGAGGGGCAGCGTGTTTAAAAGATGACTCCATCCGTCATTACTAAATCACGATAAAAATGCTCATTAGGAGAAGCATGTAACGCACATAGGTGTCTTCCCAAGACTGAAATAGGGTGATGTCGTTTAGCTGGTATTGTTTTATTTGGCAACAAATAAGGAATGTATTTATGTAACAGCAAACAAAAAAACATTAGACTGTGAGCAGGTTTAATATTCACTACCTGCTCCTTTTATCTGTATGTCTAAAGCTCGAGCCAGGGTTGTTATGTCAGACAGCAGACTGAAGTCTCTGCACTCACCTGAGACCCACCCAGATGTTTTGCAAGTATGCCGTGACTCCAAACTGCAGCATTCCTACATTCCTCATGCAGATGCTCTCTGCTCTGTCCATCCACAAAACATGAAACACAAAAAACTGTTTTCCTTTAAAAGCCAAAGTTCTTATCAGATGTTGAATGACGCAACAAAACCTAAAATAATTTTGCCTAAATAAAGTTTTTGCTTTTATTATTTACAATTTGTTGCTATTTTATTTGGTTGGTAAGTTATAAGTAGTGTGTTATGATAACCAGCCCTTCCTGTAAGGCTTATCCCTGCAAATGCTGCAATGTCAAAAGGCCATGCTAGCGTCAGAGTTGGTCATTTAAAAATAAATAAAACATTTCTGACATTTCAATTTGGAAAATAATAATTTCTAATGCACATTCATATTTAGCTTTCACAAACAAAACAATAACAGAATCCATCTCCAAGTGGTGCCTGACTATGACTTTTTGTAGAGAATTTATGCAGGACTTTTCTCACACAACCAAGACGAGTGGCCTTCCACAGGATAGACAAAGTAACAGGAACATCCTACAATCCTGACGTAAATACTAGCTATGCGGCTTTAATGGTTTTGTATGCACAGTGACAGATCGTTAAATAGTGTAGATTGAGGTGTTCCTGTTATTCTGTCCAGCCTTGAACACAGACAAAATCAAAGAGTGCAGGCGGTAGAAATTTCACACAGCTGTACCTGGTAGAAATTTTGTCGGGGTAAGGGAAGGGGTCGATACCTGGCATGTTTCTGTTACAGGAAAGTAAACAGCTGTTTATTAGAGTATCACAGCTGACAGACAGAAACAAATAAATACAAAGAAAAATGTGAATCCACACAACAACACGCACACATGCACAGAGAGCACAGAGATTCCCGATCAACGCCATTACAAGATACAGTTCCTTCAGGGGCTCATACAGACCTAGCAGTGCTTGCCTTATTATTGTAAATTACTTTGAAGAAAAAGTTTTCAATTTGTTTATATAATATATCTTTGAAATATAAGAAAATTAAGAAAACTGTGGGTCAAATATAGCAAATATCTTGCTCTTTTCACACAAATACTCCTCAATCCAAAAATCGTAGGTTTAGGAAGATAAATAAATGCGGCATACCATCTGACGTTTCAAACATCTGTTAAACAGTTTCTGGAGGGAGTTGACCATATCTTCTCCTGTGGTGAGACACAGGTCACACACACACACACACTCACTGCATGCTTATAGACAGATAGCTTTGACAGCGAGGACAACACTGACTGTCAGGGTTAGGAACAGGACACTGACATGAAGAGCGTGATCAAAATAGATGCATGATGCTAGAGCGTATGTGATGGCAGCAGCGTGCCATCTGAAACCGCTGCTCAATTCAAACTGTTTGACACATCATCTCAGACGGAAACTCTTGAGTTTTTGCCGCTTGAATCCTAGTGCAGTTTCAGATGGGCATAAGGCCTGCACATACAGTAATATCACACCATCGAGTACCTGATTTCTGACACATGTAACGCTTTTGTTATGTCACAAGTAAAGAAACAATGCCCTATATCCAGGCTTCACCCAACAACAGCGATTCCGCCAGTAGCCTGTATTGAAAACTGATGACTAATTCTGGGCCCCACCCAAAAAAAACGCAGACACGCACATGTGAACGTGGCTGGAAGCAGCTCCTTAGCTTGTGCTACGGCTTCAAAATAGAACTGGCAACAACGTCTGAATGGTCAGAGGGGAGATCACCTTAGGCCAAGTGGTGCAAAAGCTGCAGTTAGCATTACAAAGGGAAAATGTGAGACTAAAATAGCTGCTGTTAGAGGTTTCAGGCAGAGCTGGTTATTGCTGAAGGGAAGATTTTGAGAGCAAATACAAAACTGGGTAAAGTCAAGAGTTGTGTCATTTAACAAATACTCTAATAGGCTACCTGTTGGCTATTGACACACTTTGTGGTCACATGAAAGTAGGCATGGGAAAAAAAACGCCATGGCTCTTTAACAGGAGTTTCAAATATTGCTTATCACACTGTATTAAAATGTATTCTCTATCTATCTGTGTTTGGTTTTCATTTGAATGTACTTAATTGCAAAACTAACATGCATTGTAGCAACAGAATTCAAGAGGACAAAAACTATTGTTCTATTTCAATGCAAATCACAATTTTCAGGGACTTATACGATATCCATTGTATGCTTCTGCTTCTTTACAATTGACAAGCAAATATTGATCTCTTTACCCCACTACATATATTTGATACTTCTGTTTCGTTCTTTTCAGATTTAAGTTATAAAGACAACCCATAAATCAAATAAATTATAATGTATTATTATTTATTGAGTTATATAGCAGCACACAAATGAGTTATACAAGCCCTTTACACGCCGCAACAGCAAAGGGATGAACACACAAGTGAATTACTCATTTTAATCCAGTTATATGATACATATGACTCGGAAACGGGTGACTACTTTACTTTGAGTATATTTTCTCTACTTGTAAGAGTATTAAACTGTGGCATTGCAACTTTCACTCAAGCAAAACATCCGTGTGCTTCTTCCTGTCTGGATAACTTTAGATACTGTTGTTTAAAGACACATTTCAAGAGTTGTTGTCAGACCCAGAGGACATATTAACTATTAATAAACAATAGTGCATCATCCCTCAGTATGTGCAGATGATTATTTGCTATTTATTTCATTGTTACCTTGGAGACAACTGCTCTCGTGGTCTATAAAAGCAACAGTAACACTGAGGAAATGTTCTTTTATTCGAAGCACAGGAGTCGATTCAAAAGAAAACGAAGTGAAGCTCCTCTTATAAGTTTTGATGATTATTTCTTACAACACTAACACAGTAATATTCACTCCTCTGCCAACTTTCTTCAACTTGCTTCACACCGACACTGTCCAATGACAACACATGAAAAAACAGCCTGTCACTTTCAGCCGGTAACCAGTCATCAAGATGATTCGATAGGTAGTAGTCAAACAGGAAGCCCCTCCACAAACAGACATCTACAAAAGGATAAAGAAGGGGAAATGCAGTCCAGATACATACCATAAGTGTGATTCAGGCTCCTCTATAGAAGATGCTGAGTATACTACGCTTCACCTTATATTCCCGCTGTGGAGTCGCTGTATGTCAAACACACGCACACATGTAAACACATATAGACGCGCACGCCCAGAAGTCGAAAAACTTGCTGCTCCGCCTTCATGCAAGCGGCACAACAAGCCTGATCAGACTCCACCTCCTCTAAAGCCACAAGCATTAGAGCAGGCTCCGTCACATTGGACAGCAGGGCACAGAGACCAACCCACTGCTAATGACTGCCAGAAATGACAAAGAAGTCTGCTTTAGGGAGACTTCATGCATAATCAGGCCTGGCTTTGGACAGGACGGATATTGTTGTTTGAATACAGACATGATAGCCTACATTAAGATATCCGCAGGAAAAGTTTTAGTGGACGTAGAGGAGGATGATGATGATGAGGCAGAAGTAGATTTGCTGCAGCAGTGCTGTTGGCAGAGTTTGGGTGTGTCAGAGAGACTCACTGCTTAGGAATCTAGAGCAGAGCTACTCTAACAACAGTGTGTGTGTATGTGGAAAGAAAAGTTGAGAGGGAGGGGATTAGATCACATGTAGTGCAAAAACACATCCAGAACAGAGGAGCTAAATATGTAAACTTAACAAAGACACAATTGCACCATAAACAAGCTGACCATTGGTACAAGTTCAGACATGTTTTCTCTCTGGCCTTTAGAACTCGACAAAGTAGCCCCTAGATAAAAAAGGATCAGACAGGAAACTGGACAATGACCTAAAGTTGTGAAGGAATGTAAGACCATAGCAGTGTGAACTGTCCCCTATAAGCACGCACACACACACACACACACACACACACACACACACACACACACACACACACACACACACACACACACACACACACACACACACACACACACGATTAGATAGCTCTCCTAAACTTGTAACTACTGCTCAGATAAAGCACTCACACACACACACACACACACAAAAACATGTGAAAATGGGGGGAAGGGTTTTAGAGCACCCCCCTGTGTCTAAACTTGCTCATAACACTTAGATGAAAATGAATGGAGGATTTTGTAGGCATCATCTGAAAGTGCTGTGTGGGCTCAGTGGGTCTGGGAACTCATGTATCACTCTGTTGTTTTTGCTGCATGGATAAGACTGGCATGCCACGTATGTGTGTCTTGTGTCTGCACTGTGATAATGCAAGGAAACATGTGTTTTAGCATAATGTACAGTTTAGTCGTAACTAATTAAAATCTCCTGTTTTTTCTTTTGCTGTTTTTAAAGAAAAGAACCAAAGAAAAGATCAACATGTTTCGGTGTGTTGTATTTTCTTTTGCTGGCATCTACCTAAAATAACTTTGGCTGCACTATAAAAAGCATGTTTTTGAATCACTTCTGAACATGAACAGATTTGTTTAAAGGCTTAAATATGATCATTTAATATACAGGTGATCAGCTTTCATAAAGACACACAAAGTATTTTCCTTTCAAAATAAATGTTCTTTCTAAATTCCTCTGACCTTATTCCTTCAGTCTGCAGATATCTTTAAAAAGACAAAAGCCAAAGTCCACAACCTCTGCCCTGGCATCTCCCTGGCAGAAATATTTGAGGCTGTTTTGGGACCTTTCATAATAAATCTTCTTTAACAGCTTTGCCCTGACCAACTCCAATAACACACCAGAGCCTTTGCTTGTGTGTCTTTAATTCTGCTTCTGTGTGTGAGACAAAGCTGGCATGTTTGATGCATGCTTGTGCTGGATCCAAACTCCTTACTTGGTAACCCCTGGTTATCTTTGTTGACAACTAATGAGCTAGAGCAGACACTGGACCCACCCACCCAACCCCAAGGGTTGGAGCAAGCAGAGCTGTGAAACTGGAAAGGAACTGGCTTTCTAATCTGAATGTCTGATACTGCTTCTCAGAGCTGACAGGCCAACTCTAAGCGGGCGGCTGTAAAGTATCATGTTTTTGAAACTTAGCCTGTGGGAAATTTGTGTTTACTTTCCTGGCAAGAGATCATAGTGAAAACCATTTGAAAACATGAACTGGTAGGATTTAGATCGATAGAGGTTATAAAACACTGTGTAAATCAGGTCAGATTGACAACAGTAGCAGACAAAAATAATCTGTGTACTCTATATGAATCTTATAAAAGGGAAGCTTATACATTATCAAAAGATAAATCTGTGAACAAATGTAACTTGTCAAACCAGACAACTCCTCCTTTAAGAGAGACAGTAATATCAGCAGCATGAACATAAATTAATTTTACAGATACTATAAACATGAATGCAGAACTTGTAGGCAACGGGAGAAGGTGTTGGTATAGGAGGTATTACAGTTTCTGTTTTGACCAATCATATTGGAGCAAGCTTTGGTTGCATTCATGTAGTCACTAACCCTAACCCTAACCCTGTGAGAGATGTAATCCTAGATCCCTTCGGGGGTTGTCTAAACAATTTAGTTTTTTATTTTCTTATTTGATCTTTTAACTGGTCCTAGTAATTCTACTCCAACACCATTCTTGGGTCATAAATTGCTAACCAGGTACGCAATATTCTTTAAATAAAAAAGAACATTTTCCTAAATGTAACTTTCTATCAGGATCTTTTTCTCTAAATTGCATAAATAATGCATTTAAAAAATATATTTGTTCTCCCTTCATTTGTTTGGTACCTTCTATAGTCCATCAGTCTGATATACCTGCTATATTTAGATAGCAGCACGCAATGTGTAGCACATGTTTTTTATTATTTGCAGAACAAACAATAGTGTTTTTGTTAAATGTGTGTAAATCAGCTGGTTGAGATTTGATTCTTGCTTGAGCAGAGGATTTCTTTACGGTGACTATCTTTATTTGTCAAGGGTGCCATACAGTGTGGTTATGCAATTTACTGTGGAGGCTATTTACTTGCGAGTATAAATGAGATGGTTGTAAATCTGAGGTACGAGGGTCGGTGAGTGAACAGTACTGTCTGTATCAAGAAGCTGAATGGTGACTTCAGTTCCTCCATATCTCAACAACGAGAGTTCAAATGAATAAAACACTCTTCTCTTGTTTTTCCATGTGCAACTTTATAGCTTTCATTTTTTTCTGCTGCATGTCCAAGTCTAAATTTAGCACCGTACATACAGTATGGCATTACCAGCAGACTATCATACTGATGTACACACATTCTAAGTTTCAGGTTCATATGTATGTGTGCCTCTACTGTGACTCCTTTACGTGCTTTAATGTTCAAAAACATCTTTTTTTTCTCATGCTGCAGCACCTCTTTCCACCCTCTGTCGGAAGCAAGAGCCCAGTCTGCTCTGATTGGTTAGCTGGCTCTGTTGTGATTGGTTAACCACTTAGAGATGTCCCCCCCCTTAGCCTATCGCATACAATGTGTTAGCCAATCAAAGCGCGAGCCTTACATAGTGATGACACTTCGTAACAAAAGTAAACAAAGGAGTCCAACCGAGGCGTGTCAGGCATTAGGGGATCGTGTGGGAGAGGGACAACTTAGGGATTTCCTCCTTTGCAGACCATTTACATGCATAGAAACCTATAAAATACAGGAATGGGAGATTTTGAAAATATCATAATAGGGCCCATTGAATTTGTTATGAAAAATGTAATATTTTCCCTTTCTAGTACTTATCTTTTTACCTATTTCTAACATATGCAAACTAAATAAGCCCCAAACCTTTGACTTCCCCTTACAGGATAGAAAGAATAAATCTTTGGGGCCACAATTACATCAATATATAGTTGAGACCTGTCAGCAATTTCAACCATCATTAACTTGAGCCTACCACTTTCATGTGTTTGTGTGAAGCAATACCAAGAATCTTAATCATCTATCACATTACAATTTCCAGTAAGCGCCAGGCTGCTGGGACTTCATTACATGATAGTGTAACGTGCCAGGACAAACATCATGAGGCTACAAGCATTGGCTTTTCCTGAAGCATGGCAGATGTAAACAGACAGCAGATGAAATTAAGCGCTGAACAACAACGCCTCGCTGAAGCACGCTGAGCCCAGAGGCCTTGAAACTCTGCTTTTATATAATTGACAGAAGCAGTGAACTCACACCAAGCTAACAGTGAAGTGAGAAATCTGACATGTCTCGATTCGCGCTGGCAAATAACACACGGGTGGCAACCTGAAAAACACCAATATTAAAAAACACACTGAGCAGGAAATGGAAAGATAATATTTAGCTGCTTATAAAAAGATGTCAACAGAAATGCTTGTGTATTTATGCTAACATGTAGACGATGTGCTCTCCCTCTTTTGTGGCACAAACACACACAAAGCCTGAGGGTTGTGCCACACAATGAAGCAAATCATTAAAACAGCTAATGTCTGGCTGCTTTAGACTATTTGAAACAGTTGTTTCTGCTAGCATTCAGAAGCTTTGCATGTGTGGATCAAAATAGCAGAGAGTTATAGTTCATGGCTGTGTACGACATTTGAACTTGAGCATCCAGGCACCTTGTGACATTACGTCAGTCAACTGCACATGACCCGGGCTCCAGCTGGTTTGTATCAGAGGGACATTTTTGAATTGTAATTTCCTGACAATGGATATGAACACTGTTTTTCTGCTGAGGTCCAACTGTGTGCTTTATGCATAAATAATGAAAAACAAACATTATATTTATGTATTTGTGTGCTTGAGATCAATTTTGACGTACTTTACTTAAGTATTTCCTATTTATGCTCAAAAATACTTCCATGTTTCCGGGACAATACTTTGCTTTAGGCTACAACATTGATTTGACTGCTAAATGTTCTAGTTTATACTGCCAAAAAGCCCACATTACGGAGTTAGCATTAGTTCCAGTTGCAATAAGAAACCGTCATAATAAACCCATGATTTAAATAATGCAGGGCAGCAGATTGGGGGGAAATGTTCTGCATGTCAAATACTATTAGCAAAACTTCTACTAATGCCATATTGTGAGATAGAAAACAGCTATTATACCTGCTTTAGGCAAGTCATTTTGAATTTTGCAATTTTTACTGGTAAAGGACGGGTTTAAGAAAGGGTGTTTTTAACCAATCTAATTCAATTGCATTCATTTTATTTATATAGCCCAATATCCCAGATTACACTTGAGTCTCAGAGGGCTTTACATTGTGTACAGGATACGACTCCCTCTGTCCTTAGACCCTAACATCGGAAAAACTCCAAAGAAAACCCGACAAATAATGGGGAAGAAATGAAGTACCTCGGGGTGAGCAACAGAGGAGGGGTCCCTCTCTCAGGATGGACAGATGTGCAATACATGTTGTGTGTGTATACATTTAAAAGATAGTGCATTTACAACAGACAGTTAAAAAAGATGATATATATATATATAGCCACGGAGAAAATTAAGAGACCACTCCAATTTTCTCTCAAATCTTTATCTCTACATGTATGGCAGCCATTGCAGTGTCTGTTAAATTCGAACACAGGGAAAAATTGTCAGTAGTTTATAGAATACAATTTTAAAAATCATTTAACTCAAAGACGTACCTTTAGAGAAAGTGATAATGCTTTTTTCTGCGGCTGTATATAGACAAAAAGGATCTAGAGTAAACTTACAATACAAGTTCAAGATAAGTTCAGAGATATTAAAGTTTGTTCTTAGTAAGTTTTACTGTAGTACATAATAAATCAATGAGTAATCCACTGCAGTGTCTGTCAGCTCTATCACAGCATGCAATCACCAGGGTGTCAAATTTCAAAACGGATCCATAAAACATTCACTCAGCTCTTGTGTCATTTTTAGACTTTACACTGCATGTCCAGCCAAATGCGTTTCCTCAGTGGTCATTTCCTGTCAGTCTAACTGTAAGTTGTGGGGGAGGCAGACTGCTGCAGCCAAGGACAGGGAATTTCAGCCCAAACACAAAAAAAAAAACCTCCCAACTTAAATCTGAACCCTATCTGCGCGCAGTGCTCTTCCATATTAACCTTTAACACATATAGTGAGTCAGAGCAAACTGACACAGCCCTGATAACAAAAGCCTGACATCAGGAGAGCCAATGAAGGCCTGTTACATATCACAGTCGCTTTTTCTGCGCGACACCTTACTTCAGAAAAAGTAACAAAAGATGAGGTTACAGGATATGACCTACAGCACGCTACATGCAATTCCTGGTTATGCACAGAAAAAAAAGGCTCTTAAGCTTCTTCCCGCTACACACCCTTTCATATTGCTCCATCTGTGGATTATCACAGGAGAACGGTATTAGGGCGAGACCTAAAAAGACACCCCAGTCCAGAACAATAACTTAATGTTGTTGTTCATGAAAACAAAATAAGGACACCCATACTCTTTCTCAAATCACGGCTTACAGGGATCTATCATTTTCCCTGTAGTTGGTACTTGTAGCAACAGGTTGCAAACAATGTAGGCCTTGTCCCAGCCTTGGTTTAATATCTCACTACTACAAAAGACAAACTAAACTTGTACAGGCCGACCAGCAGCCTCACATTCCAGCAGACAGAGAGAGGCGGACAGGGAGAGAGCTGAGGGAAGGAAGGTCTGACTTGGATAAGAGCCAAGACAGTTTTCCTCCTTATGGGCCTTTCCCCTATAAGTAGAGAAGCTCAAGCTCGACTTGAAAGACAACACAAAGCACCAACATGTAGCATTTCACTTGCAGGCTGACTTACATCAACAGAAAAACAAACACGTGCAAACTTTTGGATTAGTTGTTTAGCATAACATGGCTCTATCACACATAGATAACACAATTGCACACACCTGCTCCTCCACAGCAACATCCTGCAGGGTCTGGCCGTCCCGTGGGCCACGGATCCAGGTCAATATCTGGCCCATGTTGGCTGAAAGTGCCTCCGAGCGTGTGTTTGTGTGTGAACGTTATGTCTGTGAAACTCTGCCTTGTCTGTAGGCTTGCAGCATGTTTCCAACTCACAGGGAGGGAGAGGGAGGGTGCAGAGAGCGGAGGGGAGGCGTGGTCCGGGAGCAGAGAGGGCAGAAAGGGGGGTAATTCTCATATGTGGCTATGTCACAAGAGGCCGGGCCATAACTCTCTGGGCTATAAAGGGAAGGGAACTGACCGTTGACTGACACCCACCTGAAGAGGGGCCACATCTGAGCTTCTCTAGGAAACAGATACACAAGGGCACACATGCTTAAAAATATGGCAGGGAAGGTGTGTAAAACTATTTTTGTTTGCAGTGTATTGGGACAATTTCAGCTGCTTATGAACCAGCAAACCCAGATGTGTGATGGTATACATGCCTTGAGCACACACAGGCATAGAGATGATTTGTGTACACACTGGCTTCTTGTGTACACGCAGTTATAAAATATTGTGTATCCACCCTCCATGGTTGCATAATTGCCTATGAGAATAAAGGGAGGGGCCAGACTTTAGTTTTATATTACATCTGCGTCAACTCTGTACGGGGAGAAAACAAGTCTGAGATAAGAACTTTCAACCTCTTCCTCTGTCAGACATCATTAACTCCTGGGGGTAATACAGGGGACATTCATTGATAACGCGCTGGGTGTTTCCACATCTGGTCATCAGGTCAGATCTATGAATCGATAGGCATCGGCTCAGCCAATGATAGGCTGTTATCTGAGGCAAATGGATTGGGATTTCATTGGTTTATAACATCGGGGTTTGGCCGCAAAACACTTATTTGTGAAACAAGAATGTAGGGAGTGTTGAAATAACACATGAATAATGGAGTCACTGTAGGGTGTTGGCTTTCAGAACATTTACCTGTCATTATGTTTTCACTCTGATGAATACTTTGGATTTTAATTACCAAACTACAGAAGGGGAAATATGGCACTATAATCTACATAATGCACAAGAAGAACAGCGGAAAAGGTATATTCAGCTGTATCCAAGGCCAGTGTTTTTATATCATTTAAAGGAAAAGCAATGCAAGTGCAAAATGCAATTCCACTCATTCCTCTGCAGATGTGTTCTCACTAATGACTTGGGTGTATAGTGCGTCTATTAGAACAGTCCTTTGGGTGGGGTGTGCAGACAATGCAGTCTTTGAGTGAGTCACTGTGATAGAATAATTATTATCCTTCATTCACTTGCACAGCTCAGCCAAAACTGGAAATCATGTACTGCTGGTTAGTTTCATCCAGTCTGACCTGACACTCCTGTTTGTGCAGCTCACATAGTAAATGGTTATCAAATGTAAATGCCGAAATGGAGTGGTGTGGTCTTCATTTATGCATGCCATATAGAAAGCTGTAAGGATGCTAAATAAAGTCCCTTGGAACCTGTCACATCCTTGTGCAATATGATATGAAACTAAATGGAAACAACCACACCCCTGTTTGTATTCGTTGGAAAATAAAGACATGAATAAATACCAGAAGACCTGGGTTATTAAAAACTGTTCAAATACACAAGTCTATCTGTTGCTGCCTGATACCTTAAACATGTTGTGTAGAATAAAAAAAGTATTTATAAGATATACAAATGTTGTGCATTTAGTTGCATATGGATGTTATACACTGCATTTCAGATGTTTTAATCTGTGAGAGACGGGAGGCAAAGACAATGTCCGAGGTGAAGAGTGACAGATGCATGCTGGTGTGAAAACACCTGGAGTTTAGCAATTACACTTTGTACCGACAAATATTTCCACCTATCAACAAGGTCAAACTGCAGGAATGGCAGTGGTTGTGACAGATCATTGCACAAATAAAGTCGGTTATCCACACTGCATATGCTTAGTGGGATAAATGAACCCCCTTTTCAGCACACATTGTTAACCCAGGGCTAACCCAAGCCCAAGGTTTCAAAACAATCCACTTCCACTAGCTCGGAGTCACATGTTCATTGTTATTGGACAAACCGAATTGGGAACCATTGTATACTTTTGCCCTGTGTCACACAACTTTTAGACTGGTTTAGTTGATTTTCAGACGATAATAAGCCTGCTAATGTGAGTGTTGGTCAGATTTGCTATGATTGTGCCAGCAGGAAAACTTTCTTAGGTGTGGGCCAAGTGCAGTGCGAAAATCTCTAGGACAGAAGTCTCCTCCATAATCCACCTCAGAGTCATAGGTCAAACTTGAACCCATAAACACGAAACACATATTTCTTGTTTAACTTAGACATTCTCAGCTTTGATGGGCTATATGCCATCGCAAATAAATATCTTAAATCCTAGAAAGAAATATGTTTTGTTTCATTCGAAGACTTACCTGAGGATGTTCCTTTTTTAAATGTTTTGTTTGTGTGTGTGTGATAGCCATCTGTACATCCAGGGGTTCATTATACGGTATGGGAACTCTTATCAGCTATTTACATTCTTTTGACGGTATCAGTAAATCACAAAACAATAATAATCTGCAAAAAAAAATTGAAACCCCGAGCAAACTGACACCCTGGCAAGATTCATGTTTGTTTGCAAAGCATCTCAAAGTTAGAGCAGGTCATCCCAGAGGTACTTCAAAACAAAGACTAATATAGCAGTTACAGAATCCGTTCATACACTCAAAGTGATACAAGAAACGTTAGTAAGGCTCAGAAAGTCAAATGGCTCAACAGAAATGTCCCCATTCTAAAAACTTGTGGAAATGCAGGAAAAAATGTGTCTTTCTTTTGTCTGAGGGGAGGCCCCCTTTCAAAACATTGACGTGTAGCATCGGATCAATGCACAGCAAAGAATGAAGTCATACAAGTTTTGTTTGCATTGCTTATCTGCACCTATTGAAAAGAAAAAGACAAACAAAGCATGTAGCATATGACCCTACAGTACAAATTGTACATGTTGCAAGTTATGTGCACATTGCAGCGGCTCATGCATACAAAAGCATTTACACATGCCTCCGCATCATGACACACCCTCAGACAGACACACCTTTCCATATGCGCCGAATGGTCCAGCCTGTAAAACTAGCTTATGCACCATGGGAAACAAAAAAAGATATATCTGGCAACAGAAACTCCCAAACACCTATAGGAACTAGTATGACTATTATGAGATTTTCATTAAAAAAAATTCTCCTTCTTTAGTGACAAGAACAGCTGATCAACATTTAAAATTGCACACCTGAGAGAATAAAGTAAATTAAATATGAATGAAAATCAATGGAAATGCCAGATGTTTCATAAACATGTATGGAGTGTCAGAGAGAACATATGTAACTGGACTCCCCGGGTAATCTGGCCTTCTTCTTTATATTTAGACCCATGTCGTACTACAGTCACTACTATCTTCACTACAGCAGTGCAGACATCTACACAAACCGCCCATCACCCCTTCACACACAGGCTCACCTACACACAGTACCTCTTCTGTTATCAGAGAGATTACATAACTTCTGCAACAAACAGACCGGTATGAAAGATTAAGAACGCTATAGCCATTTGCACAGACCAACCTATACTTCTTTTTCAAAAGAAACTGAACAATAACAACACAGGTCAGACAAAAGTTGGCTCTCATGTTGAAAGTGTGAAAATAATCTATGAAAAACTAGGAAGAAGTAGACCCATTCCTTGTAAAGACACACACTTTTACTAGTAAAGATAAAAAGTATCTCAGGAGTTTCTGAAAGACGGATAAGAGTCACAGTAAAGAAAAATGTTCCAAGTGCACAGCAAAAACAAAGGGTTATGCAATAGTTTCCATATGATTGCAGCAATTAAATTAGCAATGTTCACAGACATTTATAGCAGAGACCAGGCTTAAAAAAGAGCAGGAATGTTAACATTGTGGGTTAACTTCAGCACAAGCAACTTTCTCAGACTTTGCACTCAGCAGAGGGAGACAAACCCCTCACAATACTTCCTTCACATGTAAAGTGTTGCAATCCAGCAATGATCATTTACTTCCGAATGGTACGCACCCATCTACTACAACGCAGGTTTTCGAACTGTTGGGTCCCAAATGCTCAACCATAGAAATAGGATCGTTTGTTGAGTAGCCATTTTGAACTTCACTAAAAACTAACATAAGCATGGTGTCACATAACTGAGTCAGAGTGGGGAATAGTTCTCTTTTATACTGAACTTTGAAGGATTCATCCAAAGAAAATGCAAGCCTTTTCTTGTTCAGGTTCAGTGAGTGATTTACAGCAGGAGGAGGGGAACTCAGTACCTTGCCATAGTAGGACCCTGCAGTGGTATAGGAGCCTGTGGACCTGTTGCTATGATGGATCTCAAGTGGGGAGGCAGGGGCCTCGCTTTTCTACACATACACACACAAAAAACACACAAAATCAAACACCAGATTGTTGCTGTGCATGCCAAATGATCTGCTGCCAATACATTCAATGGAAGGTCTGCACAGGATGCCATTACTTTAGACTATTGTGTTGGTAGTTTATTAATATAACAACTGATGAAAAGTATTTCATGTGCTGTCAGATCAACTTTTTGCTTTTTCAAAAGGTTTAGTGTAAATCAAATGCTACCAAATACATCTCATTTACAGCAAATGTCAGATTTTATTATATGTTTTAGTAACGTTAACAATAATAACTGCATGTCAGACAAATATATGTCTTATCTTATAACATGTGCAGCATTAGAAGTTAGCATTCAAATAGATATGATCCTTGCCTTGAGGTATGACAGGGTATGATATTAAAAGGTGACTCAAATGCTTGTCGAAGCCTATCTCAGTTTAAACAGTAACACACCCTTGTATATAAACACATGGGCAAAGCCATCGATATATTATTATCTTCTATTCAAAGGTAAATCTTGTGCAGCCTATGCCAAGTTTTAACGCGCATTCAGCAAGTTGTGCTGGTTTATAATAAAAACAAGCAGCGTCTCTAAAGGTGCCAAGGTATTAGTGAGAATTGCCAGAGGGCCAAAAAGAAAGACATTCATGACAGAGAAGTAGCAGATGTACTCACAAGACTCATCCAGTATGCTGCGTACGCCATGAGGAATCAGGACGAGAAACTCTGAAATAAGTTTGTTCCACCCTGCACTGCCACTCTCTCCACACCACAGGATCTTTTCTCTCGTGCCTCCTCAAACAGCCACTCCCCACATTTATCTGATGATTACCACACAGGGCTGTCTGTAGTCTGTAACCCTCTCCTGGCTCACATTAATGAAAAAGCATTGTTATGCCGCGGGATCTGACCCGCTTAACAATGGAGAAATCAAGTCCCTACCTATACTCCCCCTCCTCACTGCCATTACCACTCACATAAAAGTAGAAACTTTTAAAGTGACATGGTTTTTATCTTTTTTTTTGGGATGTGGGCATGAAAACAACTGAAAACACGGCCAACAATAGATTTTCAAACACTGCCAACAGCTTGATCGATTAACCGATGCTGACATCAAGACTAGGTTAATCGATGCAGATTCCTATTGCACACTCCAAAAAAGCAGAACATGCGACGTACTTGTGAATTGCAAAGTACTTGCAGCAATCATATGGACAATATTGCCTTGTTATCCGGGTGTTTTGGAGAGAATATGCATCCATAAACAAATCCTAAACTTTCTACGTCGGCCAATAAAAGAGAAAACTTACTTCTTTTGCATCCTTGGGGTTTTTATGGTGACCATGGCCTCTCCTCTTGTGTGTCATCTTTAAAACTGGTGTATTTACGATTTTAATTTCCCTTCAGCGTCCTCAGTGCACTGGTGTGGAATCTGACTTTACACACTGATCTGCGCATTGGAGCGAAAAGAAGTGGCCCCACCCGCTGAGAAAACGTTCGGCTCCGATGATTGATCAATGTGAAAGCTGGCACGAGCAAATGTTTTCGCGTTTGTATGTAGGCCAATTAAAACTGGAGCTGCAGCAAGTAAAGTCTTGTGCTTTATCGGGGTTTTTCTATATGATGTTCAGAGAACGTCGCGGGACTAGTTCAGACAAGACCAGAGAAATGCTGAAATACAGATGTGATCGTGAATGATGTTGTATAAAGAGGTCTATTCGAACTGCAGTTACTTTGTGATTCAATGCATGTCTAGCAATAGTATTAAACCAACATGCAACACAGGAAGAACACACACAAACACACACACTCTGTTTTGGGGTATGACGGGATACGCCCCACAGCTCTGGGAAGAGTTGACTCACCGCTGATATCCTCTTCCTCTCAAAGAGCTGGAGCCTTTATTTAGAACAACGCTGCCCTCTGCTGGCCAACAAAGGGACTGTCAGCAGGCCCAATACAATCTGTGTGGAACAGGTCACTGTCTAATGTAAACAGCAACTAATAAAATGCATCAAGTTAAAGCACATTTATACAACTGGATAGAAAGAACTGCCCCTGTTAGACTAGTTTTTAAGGAACCTTTTTGATATATTGGCTGCAAAATAGTGGAACGATTGAAAGTCAGGATACAGGATACAGCTGAAAGTCTATACATCTTCTGTCAGAGAATGAAACCCACAAGTTTTACCTGCACATTGGCCAATAAAAAAGAAAAGAAAAAGGGTAGCATTTACAAGGTTTAGCCCATATAAATCTAATGAACCAACATTTAAGTGAACAATAGAATACTTGAAGCGTATACATCCATGCATGTTTCTGGCTGTTCTGGGTGTTTGTCTTAATAGTTAATTTCACTTATTGTAGTCATTTTGCGCAAAAGCATCAATTCTCCACATTACATTGTAATGTAATGAATCATCCGAAGCATTTAGTAACACATTTTATTCTAATTATTTAAATTATTCTAATATTAAATTCAAACCTTCTTATATAAACTGATATTAAATCATGGGACTACTTTCTCATGGATGACTGCAAGCATTCATTTTTCTCAGTGTAAATCAATGAAAATGAATATATGTGGGATTTATAATGTTGTTTGTTGGACTACAGTGTACATCGTTTTTCTCCTCCTTTCTACAATCATCAACTCTTAATGCATAGGTCAGGTCAAAAAAGGTGCATTCCCAATGATTTCGTTTTCCATTATGTCGTGTTTATTTACCATGGGCATATACTTTATCAGTGTTTCTGCATGCATTTTTCTAACCTGTAAAATAAATATATGATTTAACAAATCTTGACTACTGTATGACAGTCCCCATCTGTTTCTTGCCATAGCTTTTTTTCCTCTTTTTTTTAATGAATAATACAAGATTAAACCCCTATTTACATATTATAAATATGATTACTCAATATCTATGAGGTTCAGACCATACCGTATGGTTGTGCTATAAGGAAAGCAGATGAAACGAAGTGAGTGACATGTAAATTGATTGTGTATCAAGGCAGGTTATGAGAGCCAACTGATTACACAAAAGAAAAATAAATTCAGCACACTTCCTGTCTGATTGGTGCACTTCCTGTGAGTCCTTTGTCCTTTATCTCTGTCTTCAGTGTTGTATGAACGTGATGTCTTGTATGTCTGAGCATGGACTCATCGCTCTGCTGCCCTTCAGAGACACAGTCCGTCTGACCTTCACACCTCCTGATAACTCTGTGAACCCTTTCACGTCCTTCCAGAGAGGAACAGTCAATCTGTTTGACACCGGGACGACATTTTTATAACTTCCTCTGATAACAGATGACATTTGTAATGCTGATCGAGCGCTGTTGACATAAATGAATGAAATATTTCTTAACCTTTGCTCGTTCTGTTTATAGTTTTACTACTATTTGCAACAGCTGAGACATTTACACAGTGAGTTATTAAACAAACAATGTGACTTCTGCTTCTTCACCATAATAACTAACTTCACTTCTCAATGAAAGCGGGTAAAAACAGTCAATGAACATCTAAATCCACTGTCAACTGTCATTACTAAATATGGATGTTTTAGTGGCCTTTATAAATGAGTAAACATTTTAAGAGATGTCTTACTTCTTAGCAGAATTTGTTAAATCTATTATAGATGTATTCCTTACCATTGCATGTATATCTCCATATATGTCCATAAAAGTATATTTTTATTTCCTTCTTTCCTTGTTTTAGGGTTTACTTTTCTTCTGTTCTTCCCCACAATATGTTCATTTATTTACCACCATGACATACAGCCTTTTACATTCATATAATATGTAACACAGCAAAAAAACACGCACAAAATCCACATTGACACAAAACAGACAGAGAGAAACAAGTACACTTGGTACTAAATATTGTGTGTCTCTTAATGTTTATAAAGGTGATTTTATAATGTGATTCAGCTGCACCATATCTCAATGTTCTTAATGCTGATATTTTTTTGAAATGCTCTTGAATTGCCTCATTTTGAAGGTTGCTTTTATAAATAAACGAGCCTTGCCTTGCCTTGCCTTGCCTTGCCTTGCCTTGCCTTGCCTTGCCTTGCCTTGCCTTGCCTTGCCTTGCCTTGCCTTGCCTCGCCTCGCCTCGCCTCGCCTCGCCTCGCCTCGCCTCGCCTCGCCTCGCCTCGCCTCGCCTCGCCTCGCCTCGCCTCGCCTCGCCTCGCCTCGCCTCGCCTCGCCCTGCCCTGCCCTGCCTTGCCTTGCCTTGCCTTGTCTTGCCTTAAAATAATAAGTATTGACGAAAGAATGTAAATGTTTAACCTTAAAAAATGAAGGACCTCAATAAATGTCCTGTTTAGCCTTTAATATGTAAGTTATCCATCCCAATGAGAGGCTTAAAAACACCCATTATCCATTAGGAAATGATAATGCAATAAAGTCATTAATAGTCAGTGTACTGCAGGTCAAATATGACAGGAACTCTTTCATGTATCACACAGTTTCTGTCGGACAGCCACAGCGTCAACAAAGATGACCAAAAGAGTAGGTTGGCATGGCAACCACGAGTCCTTGTTGAGTGTCACAGGCAGCAGATTACACGGGGTCCGCGGGTGACATGAAGTCCAATTCACTGCTGTT
Source organism: Eleginops maclovinus (assembly GCF_036324505.1). NCBI lineage: Eukaryota > Metazoa > Chordata > Actinopteri > Perciformes > Eleginopidae > Eleginops > Eleginops maclovinus. The sequence goes on along the minus strand of NC_086368.1, from coordinate 22,815,175 downwards.
GGGAGTCTGGTGATGAGTCGTTTTAGCTTAAGTTACTTTAAATACAATCTTATTGTCAAACCATTTCTATATGTCGATGGATTTTGATAAATATTCTATATCTTGCAAAAACGGTTTAAAATATACACACAAAACCTGACAATAGGGTATCGTTGAGTAATTGTGAAAAAGCTGTATAATGCTATAATTGTCACTGAACCATAAATGTGCTCTAAGATGAGCAGGAAGTCCTCACATGTATTTGCTACACCTAATTGGTTTTGGTTGAGTTACCGTCTGTCGAGGTGGCAGCTTCATCTGCGTCATCCTCCTCTAGCTAAAAGCCAGTACTTTCCTTCTCATTCTGGAAAGATAATTAGCCCCCGCTCAGACCTCTGACCTCAGTTGAGTGAAATGATGTGTGTGCGTTGTTGTGTATGTCCTCACAATGGATGATCAGCCTGCAGAGAAACACACACGCCCTCACAGCTCAGAGATAAAGAGAGAGGCAGCCGAGAATCAATGAAAGTCAAAGATTCACTGCCCTGTAATGAAACCATGCCCACCTGCAACAAAGAGTGTCCATCTTAGATTTCTGTGGCTCAGCTGCGTGTTCTGTGTGACTGAGTGAGTGTCTCAGTGTAAAGCAAACAGTTGTTGCTAGGTAAACGTGGATTATACTGCATATCTGGTGCAGACCTGTTTGCACACGGCCAGGTGACTGAACCATTATCGGTCCAGAGAAGTTTACCTCACAATGATTAACAAGCTCACTGTATTTTTAGACAAACATGGTACATCTGAATTAAACTGGCGAGTCCTTTTCAATATGAGGCTCTTATTGTTGTTTTGTTTGAGTTTGATCTGTAGAGTCTGTCTGGCATGCACTGCACATACACAACCTCCATTGTGTTTGAGAGGGGGAAAAATAACACCCACTCTTACACACGTTTATTTCAGGACCATTGTGTACTGTTCAGTAAACAACTTGAACAGCGTCTGATGTCGTGAAAACAACATTAAAACAATTGGTTGCAAACACTGCTTTATGTAGGTTGATGAAAAAAAAAACAGGATATATTTGGACAGTCAATTTGAACAAATATTGAATGTACATTAGATTCAGATTGGTTTTTTTCAATGAAAGACGAAAAGAAATTGTGATTTGCTTTAATAAAAGTTACCTTTTTGTCTTTCTTAGCAGCTAGACTATTTTACTCTCTTGTTTTGTAATGGATTTGGGATTGTTTCCATCTAGTATTCCTACTTACTTTCAAATCATGTATTTAAAAATAAAAGGAAACTGCCTTTACCTTAAATATAGAGTGAGCTACTAGATGCCTATGAGTAATACATGTTTTCTTTGTATTCTATTCTGTCAGCTAAGTCTGACTTTACAGCTTTAATCCATTTGTTCTAAGTTTTCCTAAAAATATTTCTGAACATGTTTTTGGTGTGTTTTTCACATATCATATCCAATATTGTTGTTATTCTAGTAAACAGTATGAATATTATACTGCTTGCCTGCAAATGAAATGCGTAAATGCAATTTGCTTTAATGATTATTCTGTTTTGTGCAGTTTCCTCTGCTGTAGTGACCCATTTCCCTCACATCCCAGTGTTTGGTTTCAGTTTCATCACCTGATGAGGATCTGCGGTGTGAGAGAGGAACTGTCCGCGGTGCTGAGTCCCCCCCCCCCCCCCCCCTCCTCTCTGTCTCTGGCCGTCATGTATTATTGATTGAGACCGATTCCTCTAATCGATAAGCTGTGGCACAAAACATCAGTCGACCTTTGATATGTCACACACATTTTTTCTCTCACAGTGAACGGACGCTGCAGCCATAATGATAAACATCATAAGCAGGATTCATGTTATTGTTGTGCTTTTTCCCAATGTCTCCTCCTCCTCTTCTTCCCTCTTCTTCAGGGACAAACAGGGATATTTTTAGTCGGATCTCCTCCTCCTCCTCCCGTTCAGAGTTTCTCCCCCAGGGACTCGAACTCACATCTTAGCAAAGGTAGACTATGCCAAACTGACGTCAGAGCAGCCGTAATTTGACGTGTGTACACCCCCCATCGAGACCACACACACACGCACAGACCAACCCTCCCCATTACCAGTGTTTCCTCTCCTTGGCGGACCAATAACGCGCAGATCCTCCTTCCATCCATCTCTCAGCCAGCGGTTTCCTAAGGAATAAGAAGGAAAAAAACAAGGACAGCTCTTTAATATCTTGACAAAGGGTTTCGGGTTTGGCTGCTTTCTTGGGAAGCTGTTTGTACATATATATTATTTTCTTTATCTGGTTGGATTTCCTCTGAGATGGAAGTGATATGTCGTCCAGCGATGATGTGTTGTGTTTTCGCCGTCCTCTTCTCCGTGGTTCCCCGGTCTCAGGAGTCCTCTCTCGGGGACAGGCAGTACCTGAACGAGTGGGCAGTGGAGATCCCCGGAGGACTGGACGCTGCAGAGTCGATCGCCAAAGAGCTGGACTACAAACTGGTCCGACAGGTAGGCACCAAAATGTCCCGGAGCAGCTCCTGAATGCAATGCACTGGCTGCCGTTTCACTAAAAAAACTCCAAATGTTCATAACATTAAGGAGTGTGCTGGCAGTTTTAATGAATATCAGTGATTTGGCGTGTTATCAAAGCAAACTGCGACCTGAATAATGTCTCATTTTAATATCAAACGTCTAATTTAACAGTAGAAACCATAAAAGCAAAATGAATCATGAAATGTTAATAAAGCCTGCAGCCTACAAAATCAGCATGCAATAGTTCCATCAATTATTCTGCTGTGTTTGAAAAGGTCATTATCATGGAAACTCATTGCATTTATGATTGCCCAAAAGCACACAGTAAATGTTCAGCACCATGATAAAAGAAAGCAGGAGGATTCAATCAATCCATGACTCACTGTTTACACACTCCTGATAACTCTGGTTTCTAATATACCTTGTTCTTTACATCCCTGTGTTTCCAGTCATTTCAGACTGACTCATGCTGCTTTTGCTTATACAAACACATTATAGGGAATCATATAAGGACATTAATGTGAAACCTGTAGCTCTGAGCCGCAGCGGTCAATGATTAACTGAGCTGTCATGGATGCTGAGGCAAACTGTATGCCATCTTCTTCTGCTGCTCCGTTAAAACCACAATCCCATATCTGTTTCTATTTTATCCCACATTTGTTTGAAAGACACTTCAGTCACAATTAAATCATCACCCTTCTAATCTATCTAAACATCATTAAAAGAAAACATTGTTTGCATATTCCAGGCATTTTACTGATTAGCATCGGTCCGTCCATGGCAATAATGTTAATAATAATTGTTCTTCTTTTGCCAAAAATGCACATTAAGGCTGCATCCTCAGAAAAGCATACACACTTGTAGAGCGTCTTTATTGTACTTTGCTTGTTTCCAATGTGATTTAATTAAAATAAAACCTGAAAATACTCTCTATACTAGAAATGTACTATCCAACTATGTAGCTCACAGCAGTCAAAAGCCTCACATATTTAAAAATAAGGACATTGATAAAGATGTAACTCTTTGGTGAACTGTTTTTTCTTTTTTCAAAACTGAATACCTGAAGATTTCTTCCTGAGAGATTATACTGTTTTCAGACCTGTTTGACAGGGATCATAGACCAGATGGCCGGTTTTATGTAATTTTCTATAAAATATTCAGACTATCTCATGCCTTCATCTCTGCAGATTGGGGCCCTGAAAGACCATTTCTTGTTCAAACATCGCAACCATCCTAGCAGAATGAAACGAAGCGCCAACCACATCACCAGGCGGCTGTCGGAGGATGATCGGGTGAGTGGCCACTCTTAGCTATCAGCTTTTCCATGCTGTGCACAACATTATGTCTCGTTTTTAAAAGGTTGAAGGCGGCATACTATGAAAAACTCACTTGTTCAGATCCCAAAGGTCACCAAATTGTTCTTCCAAGCCAATTAAAGTAGACTGGAGTTTTTTGGGAAGCAGCCTTAAAGATATATGCGCTCGAACAGAGTGTTTCAGTCAGAGGGTAAATACAACTTCAATAAGACAGATAGAATGAGATTTCAACATTTTAAAATGTTGAACATGCAAATATTTCAGAGTAAAACCCAAATATATAGTAGGTATGATTCTGACAATTATCATATTGTCCATTTAAAGTAAGGTGTCTCTTCCTGTCTATCTGTAGGTGCTGTGGGCAGAGCAGCAGTACGAGAAACGCCGCAACAAGCGAGCATCCCTCGGGGGGTGCAGGGACTGCCCGGTGGACAAGCTGTTCGATGATCCTATGTGGAACCAGCAGTGGTACCTGGTGAGTCTCTAATAAAGCTTGAATGTCACACGAACAAACAACACAAAGCAATCAATCAGGATTGAGAATCATAAATTCAACAAGTGGTTCAACTGATCTAGTTGTTGCACGTTTAAAGAAGTCTGTTCCTGTTTTTAAAATATGTGAAAACTTCATACTTTCCAGATCTCCAAAAAAAAATCATTTAGTTTAATATCCATCCTTCTGTTTGTATGTGTTGTACTTCTGTTGTGTCTGGTTCAGCCTTCTGCTTGCATGCAGCTGGTCTGTTCTCCCCTGAGACTCTCTGAAGCACTGTGAGTGCTGGACAGCTCCACACAGCAGAGAGTGTGTGTGTGTGTGTGTGTGTGTGTGTGTGTGTGTGTGTGTGTGTGTGTGTGTGTGTGTGTGTGTGTGTGTGTGTGTGTGTGTGTGTGTGTGTGTGTGTGTGTGTGTGTGTGTGTGTGTTAGCACTGTATGTGCATTTCAGTCAGCAATTTGAATGCTTGCATGTGTGCAGAATGTAACAAAACAATGAAGCATGCCATCAAGCAGTTCTAACCAAAAGAGCCATTTGCTTAATTGGTGACAGTGGAGAGGAGAGAGAGACTGTAATCCTGCAGGATGGAGTAGAGCACGGCATTAGGTCCCAATGCACCCTGAATGGGAGGGTTATCAGACCTTTGAGGCCAAGTAGTAGCAGTGGTCTGTGGATTGTCAGAGCTCTGCATCATCTTCCAGATCCATTACTAACACTTCATCCTGACCGTAGGCTGAACTCTTGTGTTCTCCACTGTGAATGACATCTTTAATGGTTTTGATCCTAAAATAAACTACATACATTTGGATGGTGTTAATACTTATTAAAGTCAAGTTTCTCTATTAGGGCTGCAACTCACAATTATTTTCATCACATTGTTAGATTTGATGAATAGTAGTTTGCTTAATTATTTGTCAGAAAACAGTAAAAATAGTCGACTTTCCAAAGATATTTATAAAAAATGACAAAAACGGTTAAAATCAATGAATAATTTTCAATAAATGTTGATTATTTCTTTTGATTGAATAATTGATGAATTATTTCAACATAATAATCAATTGCCATTCTGACCAAATATAATGAGTTGCTGTTATATTATTTTCAACAATACATTTATACCATCATACAACAATGACCAGTAATCTGAATCGGTAATCATTAAGCAATTTAAAATGAAAAAACTCACATATAATATAAATACAGTGACAAAACGTATTTAAGAAAACTTGCACAACCAGACTACTATTCTACTATACCATCTACCATTATACATAACTTAGATTTAGATAGAAGGATGTTAATGTGTGTTGCTTTCTGGAAACAGAGAGCTTCACATTATTTGTTCTCTCATCTTCCACTTCTCCGCACCTGCGCTAACCGAACATGAGTCACACGCTTGTGGGGAATAAGAAAACAAATTGAGATGAATCATTTTTGCCTATGAGGGATGATGACACTAATGGAATTGGCCTTAAAGTGCCGTTTAGTGTATTTCCACATCAGCCTGTGTCCCTGCTACTGCCACGTTACAGTTCAAATAAAGCATTGTGATTCATCTTCTTCGTCTGCCCAGGAAGGACAAAGCTATTAAGAAAAACACTGGAAAGAGAAAAGGTTTTTTATATCTGCCATTATGCTGTGATGTTATTTTCCTACCTCTACCGTATTTAGAAATAAGGACACAAATGATAATGAGGGAAAGGGATGGAGGTTAGAAAGTAGTGACGCTTGCAGATGAGAGTGAGGGGGGAGCTGTGACGGAGGCAGAGGATGTGTGTCTTTATCCATCAGGAGTGGGAGCCTGATAATTTAATCAGGGAATGACTCATACTTGTAGCTAGAAATTCCTCTTGCTTGGATTGCCGTGTGTGTGCATGTGTGCATGAGAGCGTGCTTGCGTGCGTGAGTGTGTGTATGTGTTTGTGTGTGTAAGAGACAAAGTGTGTATGTGGCTCTGCTGGTGTCAGTCTGTGTTAATAGTGCATCAGGGGATCTCATTGTGCTTGTATGTGTGCGAAAGCTGCAGAGAGACTTGCATAAGCTGCTCTGTGTGTGTGTGTGTGTGTGTGTGTGTGTGTGTGTGTGTGTGTGTGTGTGTGTGTGTGTGTGTGTGTGTGTGTGTGTGTGTGTGTGTGTGTGTGTGTGTGTGTGTGTGTGTGTGTGTGTGTGTGTGTGTGTAACATTAAGATCTATCCCTGCTGCCAGCATCAACAAGTGAGTCATTTGGTGTCACAGGAAAACCATCTAGATGCAGGTATGTGCTGGTCGGGAGTCAAATCCACTCCAGAAAACAGCCATTGGAACAAATTGTGTTAAAGTGTGACATCTGTTGTGTGTTTACATTGAGGTTTTAATCAGCTGGAAGTGATACTGTCCAAAGAGAAAGAGAGGTATTGACAGGAAGCGGTAGTGAGACGATGTGTTCAAGACAGGGCGATAAAGTGGAGGGGGGAAAAAGGAGATACATCACAGGGATGAGTCATGTATTGGTGTGGTGCTCTGCAGTGTCTGTGCATAATGCGCAAAGAGCAGAAGTCTTTTTTTAGTCTTAGCTGTCTCCACACACTCTTCCCCAAGCAGACAGGCATCTTCCCTTTTCACTTTCCCTCTCCCGTTGATTTTCCATTTGAAACAGGCCCCTCCACTGACTTGGTGCGATACTCAGAGATGGGCTTCTAAATAATCTAACCTGGGGATCGAATGTGCCAAGATATTGTGTGGATTGAATTGCATCATGGCATCTTGGGGGTTAAATTAATTAGAGCTGCAATACAAAGCCCTTATCATTACTACCCTCTGGCAGCAATCTGCCTATAAGTGGGGCTCAACAACGAAGTGATGAATTTCGGTAAAGGTCAGTGGAGGAACTGAGGTAACTGCAGGACCGCCGCTAACCTTTCAAACGAATATAAGAATATTTAAAGTGCCTTTCTAGACGAAGCGCTCTGAGGTTATCTGTACGCACTTTAGCTTGAATTGCAGAGGATTCATCTCCTGAAATGTTTTATCTTCCAGCAAGACACACGCACTTCCTCCTCGCTCCCGAAGCTTGACCTGCATGTGATCCCCGTGTGGCAGAAAGGCATCACGGGGAAAGGAGTGGTCATCACTGTTCTGGATGACGGCCTGGAGTGGAACCACACAGACATCTACTCCAACTACGTAAGACACCGTTTCCATGGAGACAGCCTCCGTCGTCTGGGTCTGCCGTTACCATAGCAACGCTGCTGGTGACACCTTACAAGGCGGTTCATAAAGACATGTAATAGATCTTCTGTGTGATAATATCCTCCTTCAAAGGGGCTTTTTGCCTTTCAATTCCTGGATGCATTTTGCATTTTGGAAGCACAGTTTGCTGTGAATGACTCCTATTTAGGGAGTATGAAAGTTTTCTTTTTTCTGATAGCCTGAAAGCAGCATATGCACATAAATAAAAGCCAATGAAAGCAAGCATGACTGAATAGAAGTCCATTGAGGTTTCATGGCGGCATAGTTTCTCCTGTTGACAGGAACGCTAAAAGCCTTAAAAAGCCCTATCTGTGGTTTGGTTTCAAACATTGCTGCCGCTGTTAAAAGCTGCCGCTTCGCCTGTGCTAATGAATGAAAAAATAAAAGGGATTTAAGGAGGTGGGAGAGGGGGAAATAATGTGTGACAACAAGGCTGATGGAAACAACTCCCACTGTAATTAGGTTAAAGCTGATGAATCAAAGAGGCTCAATCAACCGAGACGCTCATCCTTAATAATCAAAGGCGTGCATTTGCATAACTTAATAGCAGTAATTCTGTCACAAGCATCTGAGTTAAACTGGATACTGACTGTGAAACAGAAACTTAAGGATGCATTCATTCTGATTTCCTCTTTAATTAAAACCTAATTGGCACATTTAATCACATTTCATAGTGCACAGAAATGATGGGAAGGACAAAACAGATATGATTTGTCATACCAAATAGTATTTATACTCCCGCTGTTTGTAAAAGTATGACATGAGTCTGAGGCAAAAACAGCATTTTAAAGCAATCTGAATGGTTTGAAAGATTGTTGTAGATAAGTGACCCTTCATTTGATGATTTCACTATTTGGACACATCAATCTCTCCCCTTGTCACCTATCATAATGGTCTCCATGACAGCAAATTGGCCCTGACAGATGTGCGTTTGAAGCCTTTCTCACTGACGTCAACCCTGATGGTTTTCTGTGTGTTGGTTTTCTAAAGGATGCAGCAGCCAGCTACGACTTCAACGACAACGACCCCGACCCTTTCCCCAGATACGACTCCACCAATGAAAACAAGTGAGTAAACAGATGAGATATGACACCATGGTCATTTTGAGGCTTGGCTATTACAATGAAATTGTAAAAAGAAACGTGGACACAAATTAATAGAATATGGCAGAAGTTTAGGAATGGACGTTCATTGCCCTTTCCTTCTCTGCTCTCAAAATAATCACACACACCTGAAGTGAATGACTCACCCTCTGCCTGCATTCTCAAACACACACATAGTACATGGTCCTCTCAGCCAACAGCACCGTGCTCTTTTGTTATCAGCAGTACACTCAACCATTCAAAGGCTATTCTTCCAGCTGAATAATTGCAGTGCCACAAAACCTGAATCATAGAGAGTCTCAATGACCCGTCATTACAATCAATATTTTCTGCTCTAAACATGCCCTTTTACCAGAGAAACTGTCTAATCTGAAATCAAGGGGCCTTTTGTGATGAGTTTTGCATCCTATAGAATACTGAGGGCAGGCCAAACAGTTCAGAATAAGCTCTTGGAAAGCATTTCATTTATTGAAAATGGAGCACACAAAAAGTGTGTCCACTGTTTTCTACAAAATCACACCTAATAACACAGCTTTTACTTGAAGGATGGAGGGAATAGATGCAGGATTAGTGATAAAAACTCAAGTGAATGCTTTCATTTTTATGCCATTTTTTTGTCAGACATGGGACCAGGTGTGCTGGGGAGATTGCCATGCAGGCAGACAACAATAAATGTGGTGTTGGAGTGGCATACAACTCCAAGGTTGGAGGTAAGTTTTACCGTTAGGTAGGGCTGCAACAACGAAGCATAGCGAGCTGGTTCTTTGTTCATCTTAAAGTATGAATCATGAATCTTAACCCCAAAACAAACCCATAATCTCTTTTACCTGATAATGAGTAAATACAGTAAGTCACCTCCTTAAATAAAGCCATAGATTGAGGATATGTCCATGAGTTTCAAAACCAGTATATGATTACAGTAGTAACCAACAGGGTAACTGGTCACTGAAATTCCTGCCTCTCTGTGCTCAGGCATCCGTATGCTGGACGGGATTGTGACAGATGCCATCGAGGCCAGCTCTATTGGGTTCAATCCAAACCATGTGGACATCTACAGTGCCAGCTGGGGACCCAACGATGATGGCAAGACAGTGGAGGGCCCTGGTCGCCTGGCCCAGAAGGCATTCGAATACGGTATCCAGAAGGTAAATGATTTTATTCACCCTCGACTGGTGTGATCTCAGACTGAGGCTACTAATGGGGGCTATTATCTACTGCAGTGAATCAGATTGAATACAATCAATAAGGACCATTTATTCCGTAAAGATTTACCTTGGACCATTTATTTTTTAATGCTGGAGTAGAACTTAGCATCTAAAGTAGGCAGTAACTTTGAAGTGTTTCTTGTCGACTTCATCTCTCTCTCTCTCTCTCTCTCTCTCTCTCTCTCTCTCTCTCTCTCTCTCTCTCTCTCTCTCTCTCTCTCTCTCTCCTGCAGGGCCGTGGTGGGAAAGGCTCTATCTTTGTTTGGGCTTCAGGTAATGGTGGGCGCCAGGGCGATAACTGTGATTGTGATGGTTACACAGACAGCATCTACACCATCTCAATCAGCAGTGCCTCCCAGCAGGGTCTGTCCCCTTGGTACGCAGAGAAGTGCTCCTCCACCCTGGCTACAGCATACAGCAGTGGAGACTACACCGACCAGAGGATTGTAAGAAATACGCCTGTTGTGTCAAGCTATGTTAGGTCACATTTGGCAGTTTTCGCCTGTTTTGCAATGTTATCTTAAAGCAATATTTCAGATTCTGTAAAGTGGGGTTGTGTTAGGTATTTATTTAGGATTTTTTAAAAACTACATGAAATTTTGGCAGAATATGAGAGTTTGGTGTCTACTGCTATCTCGATTGGTTAGTTTGTTTCTGTTATATTGTGGCTAAAAGATGCCCTCAGCTGTGCATTGCTTTGCTTCTGTGCTGGTGCTCTAATCTATTTTCCAGACTTGGGGCGTGCCAACTGACATGTACTATAGATAATACAGTGACTGTGGATAAGCACCTCAAACAAGCCCGCTTCAAACAATCCATTTAATGCAGGAATTTCATTTTAATGTTTCATTGCCTGCTTGCTTTCAGACGAGTGCTGATCTGCACAATGAGTGCACTCAGACTCACACGGGAACATCGGCCTCTGCCCCGCTGGCTGCTGGAATATTTGCTCTGGCACTGGAACAAAAGTATGTACCACTACAAATGGAACACTTCAACAATATGCATGTCATATTCTCTATGAAATGTGAATCACACTTCTATATAAATATCAATAAATACTTACGGTATCCCTCCGTGTTTATCTTCCCTCCCTCAGTCCGGACCTTACCTGGAGAGACCTGCAGCACATCGTAGTCTGGACCTCAGAGTTCGACCCTCTGGCCAATAACCCTGGCTGGAAGAGGAACGGAGCGGGGCTAATGGTCAACAGCCGCTTCGGCTTCGGCCTTCTCAACGCCAAAGCCCTAGTGGATCTCGCTGACCCGGCCATGTGGAAGCATGTGCCTGAGAAGAAGCAATGCATCGTCAGGGATGACTCTTTCCAGCCCAGGTATGTGTCAGCTGCTCTCCTGTAGGCCTACTTTGTGATTTTTGTAGCTTATCAAATGGCCCAGGAGTAATTGCCTAGGTTGGTTAATCTTGTACATCATCATATTGGTTGTAATCATATGCAAAATCATGGTTACGTTTGTGACCGAATGCAAAACTGTTAAAGAAATTGCTGTTGTAGTTTTTTTGCATTCAAAAGCTTTATTTGCTTTAGTCCTGACCTTTTAGATCATACAAAGCACACAAATTAATTCCATATCTCCATTTAAAGACGCACCGCTGTCATGACAATTACTGGTTTTAGGCCTGGGAGGGCTTCCTATACCATTTGACAATTAATTTAGATAAGTAGAAAATCATCACTTTTCATGATCACTGTTAAGAGCATTTGAGGTCAATCGTCAACTCTGAATACTCAATAATGCTAATTGTTTAACAATAGGATTAAATATCTAAATCCAAAAGCTGCCACAAGGACAGAAAGTCGAGGGAAATAATCCCCCCTCCTGTTGTCTCGACAGATGTTCTGTTTGCATTCCTTCATGGATTACAGGCCCAAGAGTGTCCAGGGCTAATGCTTAGCTGCCATTCTTTGTCTTTGAAACATACTTTAATTTCACCAGCAGACAACAGCTACAGCTAACGTTATTCCTCTATCTGTCCATCTTGCAATTTGTGATTTGGATTATGATGCTCCGTACCATCGACACCCAGTTTCCCCATTGCCTTACTACATCCCTGTCTAATCCCGAGGATTTGGCTCATTTCCGCCAATGCTCATTTCCGCCAGTGCTTAGTGGTCTACAACCCCCTCCAGCTTAATGCCATCGTGATACGGAAATCCTTTCATTCATGTCTGGGAGAGTTTGGGATTATCGTTTTTTTGCAAATGAATGACCAAAATCTGTTGTATGTATTATTATGTATTATGCACACCTTTGATGTGCTAAATTTGGGATTGCCCTTTCACACAATCATAGGAAATGTGTGCAGTTGGTGTTTGTTTTTCCCACCCTGCTGCTGTTTCCCAGCCCTAAGATCAGCAAAGAGAACATGTCAGGTGCTGCTGCTGTTTGTGTGTCTCACTCCCTGCTATTTTAATGCGTCCCACAGGGAGATAAAAGCAGCGGGGGAGATCACTATAGAGGTTCCAACCAAAGCCTGTGCCGGGCAAGAGAACGCAGTCCACTCCCTCGAGCATGTGCAGGTGGAGGCCAGCATTGAATACACCAGGAGAGGGGACCTGCACATAACACTCACCTCCCCAGCCGGTAAGAAATACTCACACATACACACACACACACACACACACACACACACACACACACACACACACACACACACACACACACACACACACACACACACACACACACACAGAGAAACACACACACACACACACACACACACACACACCCACACACACACACACACACACACACACACACAGAAACACACACACTACGGTAAAATAAAAAAGTTCTCATCTGATCTAACCCTCTGTGTTTCCCCTCAGGCACGAGCACAGTGCTGCTGGCTGAGCGAGAGAGGGACACGTCCGCTAATGGGTTCAGAAACTGGGACTTCATGTCTGTGCATACATGGGGAGAAGACCCTGCTGGTACATGGACCCTGAAGATCACAGATACTGTAAGTTACACACTTTTAATTATGAAAGAGCATATTTGGCTGGTTTGTGTAGCTGCTGAGCTTCCGCCAGTTCTTCCTGAGATCTGACCAACGTTGTTTCCCCCTCACAGTCAGGCCGTATGCAGAACGAGGGTCGGATTATGAGCTGGAAGCTAATTCTTCATGGGACCTCAGAAAAGCCTGAGCACATGAAGAAAGCTAGAGTGTATATTCCCTACAACGCTGTGCAGAACGACCGCCGTGGTGTGGAACATATGGACGACATGTTGGAGGTAGATGCAACATGGCTAAGAGTTAATGAGCATGATACAAGAAGCACAGAGGCATTTGTTTTGCAGATATTAGTTCATAAACCCCAGTATGAAACTTCGGATCAGGGGAGCACAGGTTCAATCCCCACTGCAGTTAGCATGTCATTATTGTGTCCTTGGGCAAGACACTTCACCCCAAATTGCTCCTGTCACAATTGCCCACAGTATTGAGTCCCCACAATAGCACATAATTACAAGAATCTCAAGTAACATTTTGTAACATAGCATTTTAGCTACCCAATGTCCCTCCCACACATGCAAATAATGTTATGATATGTAAAAAAAAATCCTTTTTAAATAAGTTCAAGGACAAAGCAATAGGACAAATAACTGAAACAAATGCAATGCGGTGTTACTGTAGTGTGCATTGTGAGATTCTGTGTAATATTTCAAGACATTTATAGAGATTTGAATGAAACGTGTCGAGTTTCAGTTCCCTATTGAGAGGGAAACCATATTTGGAGAAAGAAATTGCAGTACTGTGCATCAACAGGATGTTTGCACAGTCATTTAGTCAGTTTCATTTTAGATTCATTTTGTTTGGCCCACTCACTTTAGAAATAGTTCACTGTCCAGGCTCTTTGGGACTTCATACATTACAAAACTGTATTATGATACCAACGTAAACAGAATAGAACAGAATTATAGCATCTATCTTTAGATGTACATCCTGTAGATCTTTTTTTATCTCAAAATTTGCGTCACACATCAATAACCTGCCTCCTCTCTGTCTGTCCTGTGACACAGGAGCCCACACAGGCACCTCCACCTCCAAAGACTCCAGAGACTGCACAAGCCTCCCTCTTTTCCGAACCAGAGAAGGAGCCCAAAAGTCCTTCAAACCCACCTTACTCCCCCACCCTGGCCCTACTGCGCCTCCTTCAGAGGGCCTTCAACAGGCAGACCCCTGCCCTGCAGCAGCCCCAGTCTGCACCAGCCTGGAGGAAGCAGGAGCCGAGCCGGAGCCTCACTCTTCCCGCAACAAGGCTCCCACCTCAGACGTTGTACCAGGCTCTTGATATGATCAACAAGTACAGAGGCCCCGAGGACAGTGTCTACAGCGACTACACTGATGGCTTCTACAGCAACAAGCCCTACAGGCACAGAGACGACCGACTGCTCCAGGCCCTGTTTGAGATGATAGATAATGATCGCAAGTGAAGAAGAGGCGAGGAGGGGAAGAAGGAAGAGGCGAAGAAAGATATAAGATCAGAGAGGAGCAAAGGGATAGGAGGAGAGGAGAAATGAAGCAGAAGGATGTGTTCGGGCAATGGAGGAGGATATGAAGAGAAGAAATACAGAAAAGAGAACTCTTCCACTTAGTTCTGTTTTCCCCCAAAATGCTGCATATCTGATCTTTTTACTTTTTACTTTCATTTGCCAATCACCATTCATTAATTTATTCAGTCATCCGAAATTTCCAGTCCACACATGATTCAACAGACTGGTTTCAGGCCTCTCTGCCAAACTGTATCTCCATGTTGTGAAAGTATTTAAATCATAAGAAAGGAGGTGTAGGCCTTGTCTCTCTCATCTTCACTGCCTGCTCAAGCATGCCACCCTTAGGAATATAAGTTTTGTATTAGTATCTATATATTATCTATATATTATACAAAGACAATGATTGTAATTTGGTTTTGAAAACAATTGGCATCTCAATGTTCACTTTCCAATACACTTTCAGTTTCTTTTCATACTTATATGTCAGACATAGTTTAATTTGAGTGTCTTTTCACGCTATTATGTGAAACGTACTCACTTTAATCACAGAAAACAAATACATCCTTAAACAACTGACACAAAGTTATGAAATCAGAGTTAACATACTTTACAGATTTGAAATCTGAAAAGTTTAAAATGAGTTGGCAAAGAATTATTCTCAGGGTGTCAACAAGAAAAACATAATCTAGACTCTACTAGTTGTAAAATGATAAAAGACATATGAAAAGAGTGCGAAAGATTATTTATTATAAAACTATACAGAAGAGACAATAAACTTGTACCAAACGCTTTTAAAAAAGAGAAAACAACCAATTCGACACATGGAAGTCTTTCAGTTGGAGTAGCGATACATTCACAAAGAGAAAGAAAACTGATTATCTTCTTCTTGTGCAGTTTGTTTTATTTTGTATTAGTACAATGCTGCATTAAATGAAATATTTTTCTAAAGATCCTCATAGTACGGAAATAATATATAATATACAGTATCAAACCCTCGAATAGTTTATTTTCTTGTGATGTAGTTCATTCAACAACAGCAAAGTCAGTGTAGTAATCAAAACTACAAACAAACACTGCCAAAATGTTTGCTGTCAAAAAGCTTCTGTGTGTATTTCAGTGAATGTGCAACTGGCATGTTGTTGATAATCATCTGCAATATGCCAACTATAAACAGTTCCTTAAATCCTGGGGAGATGATTTTATTAATATGAATTTTCCTCTGATATTTATTTGACATTTATGGACCTAGAAACTGACCAGACACTCTGTAGAATAGGGGCTCTGCACCTCAACTTTCAAGCACACTCATCTTGAACGCCTTAATATATGCTGTAATAAATGTGCATTCTCATCTCCAAGTGGTGTAAATCAATTTACAGATGCTCGTGTTAGTGTTTATGACATGAATAGTTATGAATCCTCTCTATGCAGAGTCTCTATCCTCCAACATGGAACTGCCTGCCCCGCTTCTCTGCCAGCAAGGTGACAGGAAAAACGTTGTTTGGGACAACGCTTCACACGCATCCTGTAATTTATCCATTGTTTAGTGTAGCCCCCCATGCTGTTTTCTTTATGTTTTTGACTGGTGCTTCAGTCCAATGTTGTTTACACAAACCAATTTATGTTGCAATTGCTGTATGGATATACATAAAAAAAATAATGAGATTTATCGTAATAAACTGCAAAGTGACCTCTTGAGTCTGTTTGAGTCTCTGTCAGCAGACACACATCCGCGTTTGGAGTTGAGAGCAGCTGTGGCTAAAGTATTAACCTGTGGCAGATCAATGAGAATATCAATTGATTTGAATTACACATAACTTTTATGTTATGTTGGACTTCAGAGCCAACTCAATAAACTGTACATGGTGCTGATGTACAGTATAATGTCTGAAGAGAGAAGTTTCTAACAGAGAAACTAAGTCCCTCCTGCAGACATCCTGCACAGAGACACAGAGGTACTGCGGAGGGGATTTAGCTCGCAACTGTATATTGCGGACGATAGGTTGGGACGTGTCACGTGGATGGGACGTTGCCAGGAGTTCAATGTAAAGCCAGCCCACATTTCCGATATGATGTCATACCAGCAGCAAATCTGGATCAGCTCGTTTTTACCCCCGTTTTTAGAGATGTGGGTAAAGACGAAAAGAGAGAGTGTTGTATTTTCTGACACTTTGTGAGTCTCCTTACACACCGGGGACACATATTTATGTATAATGTATATATAAAAAAAGATAGCAAAAAGTCCATTTTGCATAATAGGGGACCTTTAAGGTTTGGCGCCTGGCTAACACAGCACTTTGGGGATAGGTCTAGCTTTGTTAAACAAGCCTGAGCTTCAACCTTTTCGTTGGCGTCCCCTTTGGTAGACTACTAGGAACCTCCAAAAAGACCTACCCTACTGATCAGGGCTAATTAGCAGATGTTAGCATGCTAACACATTAAACTAAGATGGTGAGTGAATGTTACAACAGTAACTTTAAAATATCAGTATGCTAGCATTGTTCTCTTGAGCATGTTTATGCTGATATTATCATGGCTAAAGAAACTTGTGTATTATCCCTAAGCGTAAAAAACGTGAGAATTCAATATTTTGTCAAGTGGCCCAACATTATTGAGAGGTCTGTTGAACAATAAACACAGTCACTCAAACGGATATGCTCTTTCTGTTACATGAGTTATAAAAGATCTCTAGCATGCTGTCTCTTAATGTTTGTTAGAATGCAACAGCTTTATCCTTGCATTTCCTAATCAGTGCCTCCACCTTGTGGACAGAAATAATACCACGCCCTGCTGACGTTAACTGCTGCCTGGGTGCCCAAATATCTACTTCATACTGACTCTTCTCTGTACAGAAGGAAAAACCTTCAGATGTGTAAGATATGATTGTTTTTCAGGAGAATGACTTCAAGCCGAGCATTTACTGAGGTTCCCCTTAGAGTTTTTTGAGTTACCATCCATTGTCTAAGGTTTATTGTTCTACTTTACACACGAGTAGGAGGAAAGAATGTTAAAATCCTCTTTCCTCTTCACTGTATATTTATTTCTTCCATGTTTTCTCCTCTAGCCCCTCCCATTAGCCAAGATTCCCCACACATCTGGTAGCTTTGGTTTTCCTCCAAAACAGAATACTGCAAAAGCCTGAGGAAGAAAGTGAGGAGGGGGGCGATAAAGAAGATATGTGAAGAAAAGGGAGTGGAAAATATTATAAAAAACACAACCGCAAGAGAGAGAAAGAGGGAGCAAGGTAAGAAAGTAACCATTGGTGGAAAAACTGCACATTTCCAGGAAGAGGCACAGGGAGCAGAAGAGAGACAGAGAGAGAAAAGGGCACAGATTTGTTTTGTCAAAAACAGTGGCCTCAGAGAAAAGTGTGTGTGTTTATCCACCAGCAGGTCACAATATGGTGCTGTTCCCATTCTGCAAGAAGCCTGCAGGTCAGTACAACCTCAGCCATTGCTTCACCTCTTCTGCTCGTGTCAGATCTGGTTGTTTTGCCCTCACTTGTTACTGATTTGTGACAGCTGTACTTGTACATGCTCTGTTAAATTTAACTTGCTTTAAAAACTATCAGATTGGGAGTGAGCCTGACAGATTGAAGTGCAATGTCAGTGTCTATATGCTTTCCTTTTTGTAATTTGATCCTGAAAATATGCCCAGGAAAGCAGCACAAGTCTTTATTTAATTGTTACTTACGTGTTACTTTTGTTATACCCTCTGTATATTTCTGTTTGCTCAGCATCACGTGCATCGTTTTATATGACTATGCTGCATATCCCACCTGTCACTGCTTATTCATTTGATACATCTCTTATTTCTAACCATGTCTTTTTATCAGAAAATAACTTTAAGCTTTACTTTATTGTGTGTTTTTGTCTTTCAAACAGGGCCAGTAAGAGTGAGCAAGATACAATTGGTCCTGTACTGTTTTCTCCTGTCTCTTATCATATGTGAGTACAAACCATGGATGTATAAAGAGAACGTCTCAACAGTATTATGCATGTAGAACAATATCCAGACACAGACATAATAGTGAAAGGTAAATAGTAAACGATAAAAAAGTCGCTAAATGTCAATAAAATACAAATTGCAAAAGAAAGTTTAAAAAGGTCAGTTGTGACTATTCCAAGCTTTACAAATGTTTATTTGTACTTCTTATAAAGTCTACCATCTCACCATGTTTTTACCTCTCAGACCTCCTCCATGGACGTAAAACTGGTGTCGATGTGAAGTCACCTCATCCTTTATTTCATGCATTGGGAATGGACAGGGGAAAAGTAATGACAGACATGAATGTCATCAAGGCAGCAGCACTACAAACTCCTCTGGAG
Organism: Eleginops maclovinus; assembly: GCF_036324505.1. Lineage (NCBI taxonomy): Eukaryota > Metazoa > Chordata > Actinopteri > Perciformes > Eleginopidae > Eleginops > Eleginops maclovinus. Next base: position 22,796,470 of record NC_086368.1, on the reverse strand, counting down.
ACGCCATGGGGGGATCCTATAGTGTGGGGAGACAATCGAAAGTCAGCTATGCGCAGGGCTGAATTTGCACAACAGGAAATCCATACAGGTCTCCTGGCCTTCGTGGTGGGAACATACGCTCGGTTCGTGCACCGTTTCCTCTCTTCGGCTGAGACACACTTCCTCCCCGGTCAGATGGTCACCTACTACATTCTCACGGACAATCCCAACTCTGTGGACCCCCCCATCCAGTTGGGACCAAAACGAGAGCTGAAGGTGGTTCCTATCGCAGAGCTGCCTGGATGGGACAGGTTGGCCCGTCGTCGCATGCCCCTTTTGGCCGATGCCATCAGGAACCCTATCGGCAGAGAGGTTGATTACATCTTCTGTGCTGACATCGATCAGGAGTTCATGGCCCCTGTGGGAGAGGAGATCCTCGGAGACCTGGTGGCCACTTTGCACCCAGAGCTCTATGGGATGCCACGAAACGCGTTTCCATACGAAACTGAAGAAGTGTCGTCTGCTTGCGTGGAAGACGATGAAGGAGACTACTACTACACCTCTGAGTTGTATGGAGGGTTGGTTTCTGAGATGCACAAACTGGCCCGAGCATGTTCTTTGCTCATTCTGCAGGATCACGCTAACGGGGTGGTGGCCAAGGGCCTCGAGGAGAGCTACCTGAACAGATACCTGATCGACCACAGGCCAACATGTGTGCTGTCCCCAGAGTACAGCTGGTGGGACTCAGGCCTGGCTCCTGACGTGCCTGTACAGAGGATAGTGTCTCTGGGAAGGCAATATGAGGCCTGAGAAAACCAGAAAAGTGAATCAAGGGTTCTGCTGGCTGAACCCATCAGAACAAGGATGTAGATCTCATCCCTGAGAAGAACTTCTGTTTTGAGTGGTCTTTTTCCTTTAGGAGGGGGTCTAAGCCTGAACATTAGAAGTGATATGACAGGAAAGGATATAAAGAGAAAGCACATATTTTAATAATCTTTATTCAATTAATAATTCATCATTTCCATTTCATGTTCTGCCCTATTAGCCAATAAATATACCCTGCAATCACACAGTAGCAAACTCCACAATCTGCTCTCAATTAAAGACCCGTTATTGTGAACAGTGTCTCCGCGTGCTATCTATTCCCCAGCCGACAAAAAATAAATTGACCTGTCTCTTTAAATGAAGCTCTGTGCTCTCCATTAATGTCAGCCTCGGACATACTGCTCCAGTTGCTTTGTGGTCAGATAAGAGTCAACAGTGTAAGTGCACACTTTCCCCACATTGGCCAATCATTAACTGGAAGAGCTGCTTTTTCAAGGTCTTAAAATACCAGGTGGGGGAAATATGGATAAAGCGGGATGCTGTTTTTCTAGCATGTATAAACGTCTGGAAGTTGGTGAAACTTTTCCATCAAAAACTGTAACGTTCCCCATTATGTTTTGGAGTAAAAGGTATAATCAAATGACCGGCATTGACTGGCACATTATGTTTTTCGTGAGGCTGCCTATCTATCCCCCCCCCCACACACAAACTTACTTCCACGTTCACACTCCACTTTCTCTCTCTTGTGTGCTGTGTTTTAATGGCAGGGTTAAACAGCAGCAGATGGCTTTTTCTCACTGCCAACAGAATCTGTCCTCAGGGCCAGATCGCCACGTTGAGTAAAGTTGAAGGTAAAGCATAGATAAACCTTTGAAAGTTGCAGGAACATTTTCAGTTATTTCTAGATAATCAACATTTCCACTGCTTTCCACACAGATGTGTTATGTATCATCTCAATTCAGATATTTAATGCGTTAAAATAAGTTTGCATGTAGCTTTACTGTCAAATATAACTCAATTTCACAACAACATCCCCAATTAACACAATATGGTCCGAAGATGCTCATAATTATATATATTTCAATTGATATGTCAATAAACTTACTTTGTTTTCTTCATTAAATATAAAGGCTCTTTTTTCCTTTTCATGCCATAAAGCAAAGCAGTTTAAAGAATTATTGTGTGAATCCTCCTCATTTACTGGTGGCCATGAGCAGCATATCCTAAGGCAGAGGAAAGGTAAGAATAGAAATCCCTAACATAAAAACCCACTCAGCCTAGTTTATATGATAAGTGTTGATTAATGTCTTAAAAGAGTACTTGTATAAATGCAGTGGTGGGTAGAGTACTGAAAATCTGTACTCAAGTAAAAGTACAATTACTTCCTTCGAAATCTACTTGAGTAAAAGTAAATATTCCCATTGGAAAACCTACTCGAGTAAGAGTAAAAAAGTGCTTCGTTATAAAGTTACTCAAATTACAAGTTACTTTTCTTTGTATTGGAGTGCTTGGATCAGTGAAAAAGACATAACGTGTGTGAGTGAGTAAGTGAGAGAGAGAGAAAGAGATGCATTCTTAAAACATTTCTTCACAAGTTGCATCATTGTGTGTATTGTTCATTAAACATCTACAAATATATACTTATAAAATCAACAAACACAAGACCGACAATAACACCATATAGGCCATCAAACAAATGCTTAAAAATATATATTCTAAAAATGTAATGTCATTTCAACTACCAATGAACAAAGGCTGGCAGAGAGAGAGAGAGAGAGAGAGAGAGAGAGAGAGAGAGAGAGAGAGAGAGAGAGAGAGAGAGAGAGAGAGAGAGAGAGAGAGAATGAGAATGGGAAGGGGGAGTGAGAGTGAGAATGGGAATGGGAAGGGGGAGTGAGAGTGAATTGCTGAGTAAACCTTTTGTTCAGTTTCATCAGTAGATGGTTTTCAAAATTCTTGCCCCCTAGTCTTGCTCTTCTGCTTGTGAATAGCAGCCCTCCACAGCTGAACAGCCGTTCGCAGGCTGCAGATGCAGGAAGTGCAGTGTTTATTTTTATGGACAGTTTCTGGAGAGCAGAAAATGAGTGAAGAAGGTCAATTTTTTCAGAACAACAGGACAGGTAGCCTTCCAATTCATTCGTTTTTCTTGACCTTCATACTGGAAAAGAAGTCGTCATCCTCTTCTGGGTCTTCCTCAATTTCCGCCTCGGATTAAGTGTGTCACCTGATGTAGTCCAGTCCTGTAGAAATGGACAAGAACATACAATATGAGTATATATTATATTATATATTATATACTCATATTTTCCCTGGACATCTCTAAAATGTAACATCAATCCGTGTATTTAGTGTTTAACAAACCTTACCGAGCCTGAGGATGTTTTTCTGATTTGTCCACTTGTTTTTGAATTTTGGAAGCAGTATTGCCGCAGCAATAAGCTCCGGGCCCTTTTTTATTTCCTGAAAGCGCTTTTTCAGACCGTAGTGCAGACAATGGAGGAGTGGGAGGCAGACCGTTACTGATGACTCCATATTCACCAACTTCTCTTCCAGAAAGTAGATGGTGGGTAGTAGCCAGCCCATGTAGGCGTTTGTCTCTGACTGGAGAATGTTCAGCGCTGCTGCCATAGGCTTCATAACAGCGACATACTCCTCCAGGAAGGACATCTCTAGAGGGCTGAACCGTACATTGAAGGAGAAGAGGAAATTTAGTATTAATTAACAAGAATGAACAAAGAACTAAGTGAGTGAAAGAGTGTTAGTGAGTGAAGGAGGATGAGTTAGACAGGTGAATGACAGTAGATAGAATCGGAGGATGAAACCCTCTTTATTAGTCACATACATGCACACAGCAGAGCACACACAGTGAAATTTGTCCTCTGCATTTAACCCATCCCAGTACTAGGAGCAGTGGGCAGCTATTGTGCAGCGCCCAAGGAGCAATGGGGAGGGGGGATTGGAGGTGTCCTTGCTTAAGGACACCACAGCAGGGCCTAGGAGGTGAACTGGGACCTCTCCAAGTAGCAGTCCACCTTCCATATTTTCAAGTCTGTTCGGGGACTTGAACCGGCGACCCTACGATTCCCAGTCCAAACCCCTACTGACTGAGCCACTGCTGGACAGTGTGTGCATGAGTGAGAGAGAGAGAAAGAGAGGGTGTATGAGTGTGTGTATGTGTGTAAGAGAGAAAACATTCAGTGAATTAATCTTACATCTTGACTTTGAATTCTGAGCAGACATTCCTCAAGGCGTCTTCACCTTTTTCTTTGTAAACACGCTCTAACCTCTGAACAGCCAGGAACGTAGAATTCCAACGTGTGGGGATGGGCCTGATGAGTTTGATATCACACTCTTGGTCAACAAATTCTGCTGCCTGGCTAGAACGGCCAACTTTGTTCCAGAGAGCAGAACATTTGGCGAATGTTGAACGGTACACACGTCTGAAAGTTTCCTTTTCCACTCCTTCACACATGTCTGCAGTTGCTATCAGATTAAGCAAATGGCAAGCACATTTTTGCTGTGGTGGTAGCAGAACGTCTTGATGGGTATCTGCATCTAGGATACTACTCATGTTGTGAAAGTCAACATCTTCAGAATCATCCTCATCATCTGTCTCATCGTTATCCTCCAGCTCAGGGGAGTGCTCACCAAACACCCTAAAGGCCTTCAAAAAGTTAGATCCACTGTCTGTGGTTGTTTTAACTACTTTGTTCTGGATGTGGTACTCCCTATGAACATCATTGAGTGCAGACGCGAGGACGTCAAACGTGTGTGACCCTTGCAGGGGTCGACATGCAAGGGCAGCGGAACACCTCTGGAGGCTGACCTCATCAATCCAATGGCAGGTGACACAAGAGGAAGCTGCGGTGATGAGCTGTCCAGCAATCCGTTGTGGTGGCCACATAATCATTGCAGCTCAGTGCCTGCTTTAACTTGCTTTTCATGCCCTCACACGCCATATTAATTCTCACCCTCAGAGTGTTCCTTGTCATCACTGAAGATGTAGGGCTCAATGTTGTAATAAGTTATTTGAAGGATGGAGACTCAACAAGGGAGAAAGGGAGCAACGCATCACAGATAAGGTTAACAATGAGTTTGTCCACATTTATCTGGGAAACTACCATCCTCGCAGGAAGTTTGGCCTGCACTGCATTCCCAGTATTTTGGGGTCTTGGATCTTGACATGCACACTTCATAAAGATGTATTTTCCCTGGGTGCTTCCTCTGTAATGGAAGCACAAGCAAAAAAACTACCATTAGGACACAGATAGGGTCATGCTGGTTGTATGCACACATATTTGACATCCATGATATCCACTTTTATTTACATTAAACCCTGTTACAAGAACACTTAAAGCTGAGACAACCCGACAAGACTAGACTATATATAGATCTGATATCAGATAAACTGCAGAGAATTGCTTGATGTGATACAGGACAGGACATCTGCTTTAGTTATATCAGATAGCACTATAGGCTAAGACAACAGACCTGTTATACATTGGGCTGACCTAAACTCATGCTGCTCAAGTTTGCAAAATTAAAAGATAATCTCCAAAAGTATTTCATTGCACAATTTTCGTTTTACTTAAAAACATGTACCGCTGGTATGTGCAATATCCTTCGTCCTGCTAAATATTAAGTTACATTATAGCATACTGATCATTTGGCGCCTAATTTTTAAATGACCTTGAAACAATCGCGCTAGCATCGACTGGTTTAACTTGATAGCCTACAAGCCTAGAGAATAGTGTTATTTGCTAGGGTAGAACTAGCTGCTAGGTCTCCAGCTAACAAGTTTGTTGCACGACCAGAACATGATAGCTAGAACAAGTTACCAACCATTACATTTGGTTCAGCAATCTACAAAATTGCCTACAACATAATTGCTGCATTTATTCAGTTACATTCTGTTGTCAACACTTCCTGAAGCATATATTCAACTGAAGTTATACTGTCAAGCAATAGCCTACTACTGCTAGCTAGGCTTGTTCTGGGTCGAATGCAGCTAGGACTAGCTCGCGCTAGCCAGCCACTGACAGAAAACAATGCAACTTACATCAACGTGTTTGCGGAGGTTAGATGACAATTTTTTTAAGGCTGATATCGTGGTCAGCTTAGGGTGACATAGTAAGCATTTCATTATGAAGTTTTCTCCCTTCCTTCGCATGGGAAGGAAGAGTGTGGCCAGATGTGGCCAGGGGTTGACCACGGGAGTGGGAGCTGCTCCAGTTCTACTACCGCCCATCTCCGCATCCATGGCGTTTCTAGTCCTCACTCCCAACTTAACGGTCGACTCGTCTCCTCGGCTTTGGAGTCGCAAAAATGTTGCAACCGGGGGAGGGCGCGTAGCTAACCCTGAAGGCTTGTATTCCAGTTAACGAAGATATGTGTACTTCAAAATGCTCATTTTAATGAACGCACAATGGAAAATGTAATTGAGTAAAGAGTAGAATTCTAGTTCAAATATTTACTCGAGTAAGAGTAAAAGTGCAGACTTAAAAAAGGAACGTGGAAAGTACTCGTTACCCGAAAAAAGTACTTTTTTACTCATTTGCGTTACCCACCACTGTATAAATGTAACTTGTGCAGATGAAGGAGACACACAGGCATTCATGTAGGATGAATGATGTGAAAGTGTCTAAATGCAAACACTATAATCCATCATTTTCTTTCTTGAGTATACAGTTAAAAGTGTACATGATATAAGGCCTACATTTTAAAGAGAAAACTACATCTAATTTTGATATTGGTCCGCCCCTCTATGTCCGTGGCCTTCGCCCTTTAAACATGTTTTGTCTTTAATTTGATTGCATCTTTTATTTTGTGATTATTTAGCATGTCTCTTTAAATACAATGACGTCTATTAGTGATAACCTCCTTGTCCATTACCTCCCCTGCTGACACCTTGACATTTGCCTAACTGCATACACTTTAGCTAATCAACAATATAATTCAAATGCTGATTTACAGAGTCATGTATGGGGAGGAATCCAGCAAATAAGTTTTAATTTCGAAACAGATTATACAGTGTGGGTGTTTGTTGTATATCGTTATGGTAAACGTATACATAACTTGCAGTTTTTTTTTATTATTTCGAATACTTAATTGTTTTCCTATTTTCATCTGGGCATGGCAGGTATCAGGACACTTTCTTCTTTTGCCTCGTGGCCCACGATTAAGTTTTAGTTTTGACAAATATGAATGCTGCTTTAGTCCTACATTTCTCTGTTGCCCTGCTTTAAATCGATTAGGCCTATGTTTATTGTAAGCCAATGGACATGGGGACTAAATCAATAAATCAACTCAGAAAAACATAGAATTCCTAATTTACAAGTTTGATTAGGTCCTGTATCTACATCCACAGGCATATGTGTCAATATACTGAACGAAGAAGCAGGAGCATCTGGATAAAATCCAACCCACTTGCTAATGAGCTGCTGTGTAACTGCCACTGCCATAACTGCTTATTCATGTCAATTACAGGTCACTAACAGTGAAACTGCTGGAGCCTTTTTGATGATGGTGCAATTACTCAGTCCTGAGTAAGTGTTGATCATTTAATTTCCCTTTACTTTGGTTGTGGTAAACTATGACTGAGCATTTAGCTACGTTACAACATTGTTAATGTTTTGCATATAAACATGAACTTTAAAATGAAGCTACTTTAGTTCTGCAAATATGTCTTACTGATTTCCTATCTGCTACTTTTATCCCACATCTAAATGCAGATGTACTTTTATTAATTGGAAAAATATGCCAACACAGGTATTTATACTTGTGGATAAAGCCTCTGACGTATAGCCAAACTGCCACTGAACGACCTGGCTTTGAATTTACAGTTAATGTGTAGAAAACAAATACAATCTTTATTTTCAATCATTAGCCGTACCTGCACCGTGTGAATAAAATAATGTGTTGTGGTCATGGCTCCTGTTTTTCCTTCAAATTAATGCATAGCAAACCTTTGAGTATTTACACTGGTGATAAACACTTTAGTGGGTGTTGGTAACACACTACCTGTTGAAGATTACTTCATTAGCATAGTAAAGGATCACATGGTAGGAAGAAATACAATTATTTCCTCACTTTAAATGTAAACCCTTTGATCTAACAAAACAAGAGGGGCATCTTTATCACTGTTACTGATTTCAGGCTCCCCCAAAACATGGGCCTCTGATTATCACCCAAATTGGAGCCGGGCCAAATGATACAAATATTAATCATTAACCTGGATGTTTCTCAGAATTGCATAAAGTAGAAGGTTATCCTTGGCATATACACAGACTTATGATGAAAAGTAATTTAGGGGGAATAAACATGAGTGATGAAGGAGGATGTCCACAGAAAATGAAACAATGAATTAGAAGATAATTGTCTCTGGTCAATCATCATAGCAAGCTTGTAATACAATTAAGGGAGGACTTCACAATTAGTTAATCCATAGTCTCCTAATGTTTGGCCTTAAGCAAAGGGTGTATACTTTTAAGTATTCTTCACACTGTCCTCTTGAGCTTCCATCAGGTGACACCTTCAGGGCCTCTGTAAACAAAACATCTCTAAAATCAATCCAGCCCAAAGGCTTTATTTAATTGTTTGCACAGCAGGCGACCTGTCAGATAAACCAGAGCACAGAGCACCTCTGGAATTAAACAGACTTAAAATCTGCATGTATTCAAACGAAGAGAAGTCTTAATATAGGTAATGTAACGCAATGCAGCAAAGTTGTCAACCCGATAAGGCTTATCTTTAACTATTGTTGAATAGAAGACGTTATTGATTTTAAGGGTGAAGAATGATGTTTCAGATTTTAAATTTCACACATTACCTAATCTTTTCTGTGTGTTTTTCAGGCAACACGAATAACTCATTTGTCAATGGGTAAAAGGTCCCAAATGTGTGTGTGACTGTGTGTTCATGACTTGTTAGGGGGATGGGTGGGGTTAAGAGAGCTATGGTAATCTGCTGGATTCACACAGGCCTTTCCCCACCCTGCATGGCTTGCTCTACACCAAAACATGCTGCCCTAATCACCAGGTCAAGGACTGACACTGAGAGATAGCGGAGGCGCAGCTCACTCGGGGACACGCTTGTGCCCATTGTACTGATGGCACATACAGTATATCTCATATCATTAAAGAAAACCTCATGAAATATCATTACAGCCAAAAATTCAGTATAGGCACATAGTTTTTGGCATTGAAAAACTGTCCTGGTTGACAATGCCCTAATACGAGAAATTAGTCAGAATGTATGTGTATAGTTCTTAGAGTAATGAAAACATTAAAAGAAAAGCATTTTGTTTTACTATTAAACTTTATGTATTAGTTTAATCATCTCAGAATTCTAGTCAGTTTCTTTTGAAATCAGTAGGCTATATGCAAACATAGGCCGAGAAGTCCTACAGTACATTTTTTAAGCTGGTATGTATTATAATGCCAGCCAAACTGTACTTAAACAAACCTGAGTTCACACTGAAGTATAGTTTACAAAAGCTACCTTTAACAGTTTCACCAGGCTAGAATTAGTTCTAGCATGTCAGCAAAAACACAGCAGGCAGGGGCAGTTTTGCCAAGAGGTTACTAAAAGTGTGTGTGTGTGTGTGTGTGTGTGTGTGTGTGTGTGTGTGTGTGTGTGTGTGTGTGTGTGTGTGTGTGTGTGTGTGTGTGTGTGTGTGTGTGTGTGTGTGTGTGTGTGTGTGTGTGTGTGTGTGTGTGTGTGTGCGTGTGTGTATGCGTGTGTTTCAGAGACAGGCTATGGGCTTACAGAGAAAGGGATACTAGCAACCAGAATGTTTCCTCCAATGAGGCTTTCAAGGAGCAAAATATGCACTACATTTATTTGACAGCCTACTAGTTACTTTTTAGGACCATTACGCATAAGTAGTACTAATTTTGTTGGTGATACTTTTGTACTTTAAATTTAGTAGGATTTTGAATGCAGGACTTTTACATGTAACAAACCACTTTTAAAATGTAGTATTGCTACTTTTACTTAGTTATACATATGAGTACTTCTTCCACCAATGCATAGGCCTAAACTTTAATTCTAAGAAAAGTAGGCCTATGTAATAAGGCTACAGTAGTAAAATAAATGTTTTGAATTCATTTCCAACACAGCCTTAAGCATAATAATACCATAAGGTATTACAAGCAGCTAGTTTGAATGACTTTGTATACTGCAGGGTAACTTTTGAATGTTACTCCAGATGTAACTACAGTCCTTTTTTATGGGTTGTTTATATTCCACATTGTTAATCAAAATCTGCAAAGCAACTAAAGGTAAAAAAAATTATAATAATTTGTGGATTAAAAGTACACAATTTACCTCTGAATTGTAGTGGGGTAGAAGTACAAAGGAGCAACATATTTAAATACTCAAGTAAATCTACTTAGTTACTTTATAACACTGGAAGGCTACAGTAGTAAAAAAAAAATGTTTTGATTTACTTTCCACCACAGCAAAAAGCAGAATGATACATGACTTATTGTGAGTTTACTGTAGTTGGAAAGTGAAAAACTAACGAGCAAACAAGTCAAGACCAATCCACTACTGTCAGCCCTGAAGGCAGCAGCTGTAGTCCCTCCCCGGGCCAGAGAGAGCACCTCGGCTGCTTAATGCTCTAGCCTCAAAGGGACGATGGTGGAGGGCTGGTAAAGATGGCGGCGCTCTCCGAGGATGGGAGGTACGGATTGAATTGTGGCCAACAGAGCGCTGATAGAGTCACCGTATTACATGTCAAATTGACCGAGACAGCGCTGAAAGCCATAGAGAGCCACCAACATTGTAAGGTGAGTGAAACGACCGGTTATTTCCGTTTAAATGAGCCATCACTGCGAGGCTGACACAGCTCGTCTCAGCTGGGAAGCACCAACTGCCACGCACAGCTAAAGCTACAAAGTTAGCTAAGCTGTTGACAGAGCGACTTTCTTCTTGTTTTTTTCACATTTTTTGTCGTGTATCGATACATTCACCAACTGGATGAGTTTAATGAGGGGTTTCCCTTGTGCTCTAGCCGGGTTTTAAGAAATGACAAGTGTTATTTAGTCTAGAAAACCTGTTGGTAAAGTTGAACAGTCTGATTAGCCAGCTAGCTACTTTAGTTTGAATCCCCTGTACAGGCTGGTCCATTTTTCTCTTGCCAAACTAATGTTACTTTGACCAAATTAGGAAAGTTGTAATTTAATATCGACCAATCAACTCTTCGCTAGCCAAGTTTTATAAACTAAACACTCATCCACTCATAAAATCGTATCTTCGTTAACTAACATAAGTTTCTTCTTTTGCTTTTTTTTTCTCTCCTTCATTCAAGAAAATATATGATCAAACATTTTATACATAAAAAACATTTACACCAGGGGTACATAGGTACATACACAGAGTAAAAAGTAGAACTATAAAGAAAATAGTGAAAACAAATGATAACTTTCAAGTAAAATATTTATCAAGGAGACATTTAGTTTTGATTGCTTCTTATTGTTAATAGTAGTGACATATCTTTGTAATACTAAGTAAAAAATGGTTTGGAGTCAGTCCATTTCTTCTTGGGAATGTATAATGTTCCCAAAACAAAATGAGCAGTTTAAAAAAAAAAAAAAATTGTATCAAATCCATCACCTTTTTACAGTTTATAATACATGTCCTCATCCTGAAGTTGTATCGTTTGTCCTCTTTTTCTTTTGTAGAAAATACTCAACATCAGATAATAACATTTCAGAGTACAAACTGTTATAGAATAACTAAAATGAACTTTCATTCGACAAGGTAGGAACATTATTTCTGTGCCAGGATGGAAATCTGTGAATGAATGAAGGCCAAAGTAACTTGATAACTAGGTAGTGGTTTTGCAAGCGTGTCTCTGACTGGTCATCTTACCATATGGTGAGAAGTTTTAGCCATTTGGAAAACGTCACATCACAACCTGCAGAGATATGAAGCTCCCAGCTGGGCTCATCCTTTAACAGATATTTAAGTTTATTATGAAAGGTTTCAGTTAGACAAGCTGCCACTACAGGATGTCTAACGCTATTGCATGATATTAGGAAGGTGTAGGGCCTACACTTGACAAATATTTAATATGGGCTGTTTGCCAAATTGTTGAAATGGTTTTGCATACTTAACTTCATGTGAGGGCAATTGTCACATAGTATCTGAAAGCGACAAACCTCTCTTTAAAAAGATAATAGGAAAATGATTCTTGCTATCAGTGACATTTATTCAAATTATACTTTATTTGTGTTCTTTGTATCTCTCATCAAATGTACTGCATTTCACCCCCGAGCTTGACACAATCTGTCATTGAGAAGATTTAAAACTGAGTGTGCTAATGGGTCATTTGCATACCAGTGCAAATAAATATAACTTGTTAATCTTGAATGAACTGTACACATGGTGTAATCTTGTTGAGGTGCTACACATACTAATCTGTCCTTTTTACGGTCTTGACTTGCGGAGACCTGAAGCCAAGTTACCTGACCTTAAGTCTGCCAACAACAACGCTGTTACATAACACCCTGACTGACTGGGCCTAGGTCTCTGCTAGGGCAGATGCACTGTAGCTTAGTATTAGGCTGTAGTGTTCAGAGGTCTCTCTGTGACTGCTTTTTATGGCACGTGGTGTGTGTGTTTCAGTATGTATGCCACACACTGCTCACACCCCTGTATGTGAAACCTTGGCTCACTTTCAGCCCTGTATAATAAATTAAAATGTGGATCAATAGCACAATTTAAAATTAGTTGGTGACATCTGGCGAAACTAGTCATTACTAAGTTGAAGGAATTCTTTTGTGACAACCCATGCTACAACCTTATTGGATGTGGTAATGTTGGTCTGACGCTGCATTGAACGGCAGCCTGCCATCTCTTGCTGACTGAGCAGCCAAATCTGCCTGCTTTTTGTTCCTCTCTCCCTCTCAGTAATGTGTGTTGTAGCTCAACCAGTCATCGAACTATGGAAGCTGGCTATCTTTGTCTTTCTGTGGTGATGTGAAATGTGATCAGAATGGTGTGTGTGAGTACTAGTTGGTGTGAGTGAGTGTATGGATGGTGGGGGAGGGAGCCGGTCAGTGGCTTGGAGTAGCTTAGCTTTAACAACCATGACATGGTTCTTTCAGTCTGAAAAAAATAAATACACATTTTATTTAAGATCTGCATCTTGTTTCATGTGTGAGTAAACAGACTTATTTTCATGTCCAACAATGCAGAGAAGCTGCTGTTAATAAAATGCACATTCCACTCAAACCAAAGGATGCAACTTCAGAAATGTATGTTCAGGCCAACTGGTTTCTCAGCCTTGGATGTGTGAAGAAGCAGTTCCTGTGCTTTCCCTTCCTAACTGCACCGGAGCCGCCACTGCATATCTGTGGTTGTCCACTCCTTTTCAAGTAGCCATCAAACGCCAACCTGCAAACCTACACAAAAAAAAAAGACATTTGATTTCAGAAATACTTTTGTCCAAATATTTGCTGTATTTGCGTTTTGTCCAAGTTCCACATGCAGATAAAAGCAAACACTTTTACCTACCACCCACCTCTTAACCACCTAAAAAGAAGATGCAGGTAAAGTTGACTCACAAGGTTTCTATTTAGAGACCTAGCCATTTGACTTCATTAGGTATTTGTGGCTCACAGTTTCCATTGTTTCTTCAGCCGGACCACTAATGTCAGATGATCAATGACAAAAGACCATTTTGCTGTTTTTTTGGTTGTAAAGATTGTCATTTTTGTAACTGTGGCAAAAGGCAAACATTTTCTTGCCCAAGCCTCTCATATGTACCGTTTTAGTTCTAGACTGGTGTTCAGACACAACAAGCATTTTAACATCACAAAATATTTAGTATTTTATTTTTATTATTTTCAGACAATTTATTTAACATAAAAATGAATCCATTGATTGAATGGTCTGCAGTTTAATCAGTGATGAAAGTACACCTTAGTTTCAGCCCTATATCAGAGATATTCCTAAAATTGGCATAGCACAACTCTTTTAAGATGCATACAGTCACATTAATGTGTTGGTCTTTTTTTTGGTTTCTTATTTTCCAGTGTGAGTACGTATAACTCCCTGGCTCTTTTCACTCACACAGGCACAGAAGGCATTTGCATGTTAATCGCCACCTAGGCTAACTGCTGTCTGTAGTTTGTCTTTACATGTTCAAATGTAACATTTAATAGATGTATCGTCCTGTGACAGGACCCCGAGGCTCTGCTGTTCCTACAACTCCTAACCGGATTTCTCTTCCAAAAACACTTTGAGTTAAAAGGTTGTTTCTCTTTGCTTACAGAATGTACCTTCTCAGCGGCCAACAATACAATTCAAGGGACTCCAAGGGGTAAGTACGGCCCGTCTCACTAACAGCTGTCTGCGCATCCTCCCTTCTCTCCCTTTTTTTATTTTACTCACTAAACACTTCTCCAAACACATTTTGCAAACACTTGTGTGAAATATTTATCAACAAATCACATTTTCCCTGGTAATGCTACATATTGACAAAAGAGCTAGTTAGCATTAGCTGCTGTGTGAGGTGTTCCTTTAATGACAAGTTATTTATGTTTATTAAATCTTACCTTTTTGGTGGCATGTGCTGAGTTGTAGAAAGCTGTCCCCACATGATCGCTTAGAGCCAGTAAACCTACTGACATGTACCGACTTGTCTAGTTAATGGTTTTACACTTATTAAATCACCACTATTACATTATATGTAATACTATTGTACACATGGTTATTCATTTATGTTTGTTAATATAGACCCTATCCCCTGCTGAACTGTTCAGAGAGGCACCCATTTGAGACCCTTATGAAGACTATGTACACTGTTTTGCTTCAAATACGACCTCCCCTTAGCTGCTGAGACCTCAGAGACCTTCCTGTTTATGCTCGCAGAAGGGTATCAATATGTGCATACACAAACAATGAAGTGAAAACCTAGGGAAGGGTTAAGGTGGTTTGTCATATGGCAGTTTCATAGACATTAACAGTTTGTATGAATGTCATTCTCACATCAATCAATAATAATGTCAGGTGTTAATAGATGGTATAACTTGTATTTTCTCCCTTACAGCGCATTAAAATTCCCAAGAACGATTCCTCCCCAGACGCCTTCAACAGTTTTGAGTTCTACCTGTCTAACGTGGGCAAAGACAACCCTCAGGGAAGCTTTGAGTGCATCCATCAATATGTGTCGAGGTTAGTCAGCTGAATCCACTGTTACTGTCTTACCACACATTGCTAGAAGGTTGTCCCTCCCTGCCTCACATTGCTCTCTCACGCTCCCCCTTTGTCTCCAGCTCAGGGGCCTCACACCTGGCATTGTTGGCCTCAGTACAGGACAAGGTCACAGTGTGTGCCACTAATGACTCCTACCAGGTGACCCGGGAACGCATGACCCAGGCCGCGGAGGACACTCGTGAACGTGGGACCAAAGTCATCAAGCCTGGGGGCCAGTACAGAGGTAAGGCCCTTTTCTACCGTCAGATGCTAAGTGTGATCCCTGGACATCAGCACGGGTTTACGTCCTATCAACACCTCTCATCTCTTTTCAAACTTGGCCTCTGTTTGACGGACTGAATGGCTGAAAGCTGACGGCCTGGCTCCATTCAAAGCCATTATTACAACTGACTGGGCAGTTTCGCTGTCTCAGTCTTTTCCAGATTAGCAGTCTGACTGATAAGGGCCAAAGGTTGCTTCTGAAGCTATTTCAGTTTTATTGACACAGCCGTCCAAAATTGTTCTGAAAGTGTCCCAGTTCACGCAACAGGTGCAGGACTTCACTTTTATGTCTCTTTACACTTGTCACCATGCAGGGTTACTGTTTTTTTCACTTTCAAGGTCAACATCATATGGTAAACACAGAGCAGGCCACGAAAGGAAACCACTAAGAAGGAGAAGTGTCCCTCGGCTCTGTTATCATGAGAAAATGGTATCGCTATCAAAGGTCTAACAAACCACAGGGAGACACTTGAGGGAAAAAATGTGATGGTCTTTGTTAAACACTGCTAGTAAATGAGTAAACAGGTTAGTTAATAATATGGAGGTACTGTGGGTACTTTTAAAAAATGTATTTTGCTTATGGAAGGGATTTAATACCGCGTTAAAACACAATTGAATCTCCATTGAAGAGCTCCACTCTGCTCCTACTTTAGACACAGGTGAGGGGTAGCTATTTTATATTCTTTAATAATGTCCTAAATATCCTAGGAATGGGATATTAACAACACAATTATGATTTGATAAATATTTCAAGATACCATTATAACCATTTATGCATGTTCAGCGTCAAATGGTATGTTTGGAAAAGCTGTACTGTCCATTTCCCAAATCAAGAGTGCAACTTAGTCCACAAACTTGCTACAACTTAAACCTCATTGGGCCTGTTCTTCCGGGCCCTGGGGACACATTTGCATAAACTGTATAGTGGCCCAGATAGAAACTGGAAAACGAGAGGCAGCAGAGGAAAGAGGTGTGACAGGAGCATGTAGCAGCTGGTTGGGAGTCAGCACCCTATTTACTAATCCAAAAAGGGCCATTAGCTTCTTATTTTCACAAGCTGTAAATGACTATACTGTCATGCTGCATATGTTTTCTATTTACGAAATATTTTTTTCCGGAAGAGGAAATATCGTAACATGAGCTTCGCACCCGCAGTGCTCTGTCATTAGACATTGCAAAGTGTGTAACCTTTTTAAATGATCCTAATGCCTTTTGTAACATATAGGTTTACCATGAAATTGACCCGAGCAACTATGAACAAGACTCTCTATCTATTCTTAGTTGTTACAGATTACTTTGGTCAGTGTTGATGGTTGGTGTCCTAGGACTTTCTTGCTTTCTTGTTTTTTTGCACCACAAAAGCATCATTCATAATTTCCCCTTGCCTTTTAGATCCATTTTCAAGGTTCATTTGAAATTGGGTTGGACTTGGCGGTCCGAGCTTCCTCAGTATGTTTCCTATCATAATCCTAGCTCACTGGCTTCTTTTTTTAAGTATGCAGCTTTATTGGCCACATTTCAAAAATATCTATTCTTAAAAGCTTTGAGCCACATCTCCTTAAGCTTCTGTTTGTATTTTCTTTTGGTACATATAAGACTGGCTTCACTAAGTGAGTGAAAGGTGTATTGTTGAGGATGTGACCCCCATGATGATGAACTTCCCTACAGAGAAGAGAAGCTTTTATCATTGTCTTTTCTTTCTTTCTAGGAAAGCAAGTCCATATCCGTAAGCCAGCGCTAACGGGCCACGACGTGGTCCCTGAGCGTAAGCGCTCCACACCCATCAACCCAGCCAACACTATTCGTAAGTGCCTTTCCAATAACCCTGTGTCCCAGCGGCCCTTCAGGGACCGCCTCATCCACCTGCTGGCGCTCAGGTCCTACAAGAAGCTGGAAGTGCTCGCCCGTTTGCAGCGGGACGGAATCAACCAGAAGGACCGAAACTCATTAGGAACCACCCTGCAACAGGTACAGATGTTTAATTATAAGCATCAACATGTCCTCCATTTCGGAGTCTCAAGAATCATGTGTTGTTTTGCAACACAGGGTTGCACAATGAAATGTAACAAAATGCTTGACAGAAAAAAAACGTGAAAAAACAAAAATTGTAGTGCATTCCTGTTGGTTAAAATCCAGAAGTAGTCACTTCTGTTCTTACAAAAGAGTACATTTAGTAATTTCACCCTGATGTTGTTTGTTGTTTCCAAAAGATCACCTTACCCCCCTTACACATGACATTGAACAAAAAGCAAGACACTTGATTGCATGTCAATTTGCATGCACAGGAAGTGTGAAGTTTCTGTACATGTATCATGCTGTTTAACCGTCCTGTGTTTCTGTGTGTGCAAAACAGGTGGCCAACCTGAACCCCAAAGACAACACATACTCACTGAAGGACTTTATTTATCGCGATGTCCACCGAGATTGGCCGGGCTACTCTGAAGATGATAAGACCCAGGTGGACCGGATCATCGCTCGGTACTGATATGGCCTATTTAGCATTTTATTTTCCCTCTGAGCCTAAATACATACCTGTCTGAACTGATAAAGCATCTGCATCCCATGGTGTGAAACCACACTTAAGTGTAAGTACTAGTTCAAACACCCAGAAAGCTGCCAGGTAAACAGCACTGTGTGAAGGACAGGAGCTGCTGTGGAGCCCAGGGTTTGTTTAAAAAGGGTTTTCTTTCTGACATGAATTCACCACAGCTGTTGTGCTCTCCTAAAGAACAAAACTAGCAACCTTCAGTCCCTATGTTGAAGGAGTAGCTTAACACTTTGAAGTATTATAATCGCTCATGTAGTACACCATCAGGTTTAGTTTAATGTAATCATTTCTGTTATTTTGGACATGAAATGGGGTTGCAAAAATATCAAGACTATACAGTTCAATGCCTTCATGTTGTTTAGTCTTAGCACTTTAGTAATACAGGGGGGGTTAATAATATGGAAATTGAAAAGCATTTGCACTAAATGGGAACTTTTTGTGATCATTTCTTGTAAAGTATTGTAAGTTGTCTAAGTGTGACTCAACATCCCAGCATTAGGTGAAGCCTTAAGACCTGACAAACGTGTCAAATATTCCCCTTACTCATAAAACCTGTGAAATTGTGTGAGATTACTAACAAATAACTTCCTGTGGACACCAACAGCTGTGAGTTTTAAACAGACACACTGCAAACATTTGCTCTAAAGTTTGATTCCTGGACTCTGCGTCCTGTCTGTCTCACCGCACTAACCACGTTGTCTTTCTCTCACAGAAAATTAGGTCTTCCTATGGAGACCCTCTCATCCAGCAGTCCTCCCAAAGACAGCGTCCCCACATCCCCGCAGGTGTCCGAGCAGACACACGTACACACACACACACACACACACACACACACACACACACACACACACACACACACACACACACACACACACACGTACACACACATGCACACAAACACACACATACACACACACTCCTCTACAGTAAACTGCACATTTTAGCTAAATCCTGTATGTTTGACTTCCAGAAGCCCCAGCCAGACTTTGACTTCATCGACCCTCTGGCCCCCAAGAAAGCCCGCATCTCCCATCTCAGCAGCCGGGGGCCCGCCGCAGCCTCCTCCTCCTCCTCCGACCGCCGCGAGGACGAGGGCAGCCCCCGCTCCAAGCGCTCGTCCCTCCCCTCCAACGTCGCCTCGGGCCCTCCCACCCATCTGCCTATCCCGTCCCACCCCCCCGCCCCATCTCACCAGCAGCCCAGCCCGGCCTCCCACTCCAACTCCCCCAGCACCCCCGAGGGCTGCGGCACCCAGGACCTGCCCATGGACCAGAGCTCCTCCTCCTGCAGAGACCCTTCACCCAGCCCTTTCCCCTCTGACAGGACCCTGCAGGACCGCTACCGGACCCCCGTCCCCAGACCAGTCGCCTCCCCCAGCCCTCCTCCTCCTCCCCCTCCTCTTCCTCCTCCTCCTCCTCCCGCCTCTTGCACTTCCCTCACAGTCACCTCCACTGTCATCAGCAGCCCTCCCTCGTCCAGCACCGCCAACAAGAAGGTGAAGAAGAAATCCAAGAAGCACAAAGATAAGGATCGAGAGAGGGAGAAAGGGAAGCGGACGGACAAAGGTAGCAGGAGTCC
Organism: Eleginops maclovinus; assembly: GCF_036324505.1. Taxonomy (NCBI): domain Eukaryota; kingdom Metazoa; phylum Chordata; class Actinopteri; order Perciformes; family Eleginopidae; genus Eleginops; species Eleginops maclovinus. Next base: position 22,777,053 of record NC_086368.1, on the reverse strand, counting down.
GCCCAGCGCCGCAGAGCCGGCCGTAGACTGTCGCAAAGCCAAAAGGAAGCGCAGCACCGAGGAGGAGACAAGAACTCAAGAAGAAGTCATCGACAAGAACCCTCCCAAAGATCAAGGTGCGTTTCATCAGACGCACTGAACCAAACGTTAGAAAGCATTGTCTTTTTGCTGCTTTACACACACTGTTCTCTTTCATTTGACTTAAAGGTTTAATCTCTTACTGTCTGTGGGAATTTAGTTGGTAGGGGCATCTTTAAAGTTGTATTTACCCAAAAAACAGAAGTTATATTGACACTGAATTAGATTAAGTACATGTTATGGTAAAGGGCTTGTTTCTTGTGTCAAACCCATAGAATTAGCATCATTTCCAGGTTGCTTTTAAAGCCTTACACACCTTTTTATAATACACAACAATTATTAGCCAACAAGCTTTGATTTGCACACTGCAGACAAAGTCAACGATTAGAGGTTACTGTCATCTAGCTGCTCAATCTATATGTTTTTCTAAACTTTGTAGGGGCCAAACAAAAAAAAGGCTCAATGCACTTTGAAATACATTCTTTTGATAGTCCTTTTTTACAAAGGCCATTTTGACAAAACACTGACGTGAATAATTGCTGCGTTAGTTGAAACTTGAGCATTTCCCTCCAACTTAAAATGTTATGGATGATAATATTCCTCTGCCAGGTGCTGGGAATGGATTGCAAAATTGCCATCAGGTCATAAGGTTCAACATATAACATCTTTTTTAGTGAAATTGTGATTCCTTTTGGGCATTTAGCAATTTTGGGAGAAATTATAATTGTTACATCATTAAGACAATAATTAAAATGACAATGGTGTGCTTTTTCAAACACAGATCTTTCTTAAGTCTTTAGAATATGATGTGCATGCTGGGACATCTCCGCAGCAGGACAATGTTTAATGTTAAATTGTGTTTTTGACGCATCTTTTCAAAACAAATATTGAACTTGTTGAGGGCTCGTATTTTGAGAAATATTCCATTTATGTTTCAGTTTTACTGTCAGCTCGTTTTGGATTTACACTGCCTCCTAGTGTCCACAAATCCATATACAACTGCGTTTTATTTTGAAGCTGTGTGTGGACTCACTGCTTCCTGCCTCCTCTGTCTTAGTGTTGTCGAGTTTTATCATCAGACTTTGGATTGTTGCTCTCCATGTTTCAAATGTTTATCTCTGTCTACGTCTGTGTGAACCCCAACACGTACGGTCTGATCTGTGATTGCACTGATGTGTGAACATGCTGACGCATTGATCAGTGCTTTTCTTTACTCTGTCCTCATTAGTTCTGCTTTACCTGATATCTGTTCCAGGGGCTGTTTGCTCTCTAATGATAATGCTGTTGCTAAATCGAATAATCCAATAAGCAAGTGGTGCTTTTTTAAAGTATTCCCAGTTCAGTTATTCATAATTAACTGTCGGTTCCTTATGTGACAGATTATTTGGCAAAAATAGCAGACCAAACCAACAACTAATTCAAAGCATTTTAGATTCTTGACACTTCTAATCCTGTGACTCATGGATTATAAATGCAGTATGTATTTGTTTCTTTTGGCAATAATCCCTCATGGACATGTTTTTGTTCTTTATTTGCGCTGCTATAACGAGTAACTTTCCACAGTGTTTTATCTTATCTGAGTTTCAAGCTTCCCTGTTTTTCTTCAGTCTCTTCAGATAAAGAGAAGCCAGACCAGCCCGCTGAGTTCTCCTCTACAATTGAGATGCCCGACTATGTTGTGTGAGTCACCTCGACCTAACCTCTTTACCCTTCAGCTCTCTCATTTCACAGTTTGAAACATTTCTGTTCGACCTAAGAATTAGGAAAAGAAAACTCAGCAATAAACACAGATGTGATTCATTTTCTTTCTTTGCTGTTAAACAGTTTTGCCCTTTCCATCCTATTGGTAAGATGTCTATATGATTCACTGCACAGAAAGATAATCTCAACAGGATTCTCACCTGTCTGTAAAGATCACAACCTTTAGCCGAGCTGTGTTCAAAACAAGGGGAGTCAGGGGGAAGCTTTGAACCTACAACACTGACGTATCCTTTTGTGTCTACAGGAAGTACATGCCTATGGTGTCCATTGACCAGCGGCAAAGCTACAAGGATGACTTCAACGCGGAGTACGATGAGTATCGCCGTCTGCATGCCCGCGTGGAGAACATCACCCGCCGCTTCACCCAGCTGGATGCCAAGTGCCGGAAGATGACGCCTGGCACCAAAGAATACCAGGTCAGATCAGTAAGCGTGAAGACATTTCTACATGCCAGCTTCTCTAGAGCCACATACTTCAAATATAACTGATTGAGCATTTATGGTGGGTTTGTCATGTTAAACAGCAAATCATACCATTTTGATAAACTCTCAGAGCAGTTAGCTGACTAGAGTTGTTTAAGGACTACCGAGGTATTGTCGAGTCTCCTCTAGTGACTTTATATGTTGTCCATTCCTGGCAGCAGTTAACATAATGTAATGATGTCATTTGCATTATAATATTTAGGTGTTTTGTTGCCGCCTTCAACAACACATCATGGAGCTGTAGTTGGAGTTTGGTAATGCCTAATCAGGGGTTTTTCTAAAAAAACATAGTATGAGGGTGGTGTAACTTCCGGCCAAAATGATGGCCCTGCCCACTTGCCACACTGAGTCATATATTGTATCTCAAACAACAAATAAATCCAGAGTTACGGTTCCTTTACTTCCTTTAAAGAAAAAAGGGAGAGTGAAAGAAATGATCAATTTCAGAAATCACAGTTTCAGTGTAAGCCTGCTGCCTGCCACTCGCCCAGCAGCAGACCCACCGGACATCCATCCCCTATTTCATCCTCTAGAGCTCTGTAAAAACAAAGCTGCCTCTGCTGTCTGACGGTCTATTTGACATCATTTTCATATTTTTGGAGTAATAATACTGTTTTTGATGAACAGAAATGTTGTTTTCTGGCATCACTTTAACATTTTAAGGGGAAAATCGCCATTTTGGTATGAGCGCCCCTTTAGGAAGCACAAAGTGATGTTTGTTTATTTAAAATAAGTAATGCTATTATCTATAAAAATGAGTCCCCGTGGATTGTTTTTTTCTAGGTGCTGCTGTTGTGCCATGTTATAACACAGATATCACTTTAGAGTTTGGATTTCAGCTAGATGTGTAAAGGTTATCCTGTTACAATGATTGGGAATGTACTGTTAAATCATAAATGTTTTTATTTGCATTAAAAGTGATTTTTCATTTCAACAGAAGGTGCAAGAAGAAGTCTTGAAAGAGTACAAAAAGATGAAACATGTGAGTGCTTATGGACTTTCCTATAGACTAAAAAACACTGGTTTCTCATATTAATTATGCTTGCTGTCCTTCTGTCGAACACAGCAGGTGTCTGATATTATTTGTCTGTTTGTTTTACAGCACAGCCCCAACTACCACGAGGAGAAACAGCGCTGCGAGTACCTGCACAACAAGCTGGCCCACATCAAGCGGCTAATCGCTGACTTTGACCAGCGCCGAGCCCAGGCCTGGTGCTGAGAGCACAGCAACACCTCCACTATCAGTATTGAGAGAGGAGCGTGGAACCAGGAGGGGGTGTCCGACCGGCTGTTATTTATTAACACCCCTTCAGTTACTGCCTCCACAATAGCCCCCCCCCCCCCCCCCTCATCCATCTCTCTTCCTTTTCCCATCATCCTTTTTTTTTCTCCATTCCTAGCCTCTTTTTTTCCGATCTTTGATTCCGCTGGCTTCGTTGTTGCCTGCAATCTTAAGAAAAAAATACTTTTGACTTTACCCTCCGTCTTTTGCTTTCTCTTATGTTTATTTTCGAAGAGCTCCTGTGGAATTTCAAACCACTGGCTCAGTGGAAGGGGCTGCCTGCATGTGTGAAGGGGTTCGGGGGGAAATCTTCTAACTTTTTTTGAAGGACTTTATCTTCAGGCAAAAAAAAAAGAACAAAAAAAGTATTTTTGAGCATCAGAGAAAATATTAACTTGTATTTAAGTAAAAAAAAAAGAGAGGGAGATCTATTTATTTTGGGACTCATAGTGCAAAGAAGAGTCCGCAGATGATATATTGTTTAACTTTTGTTGAAAACAATGCAAAAAGAAATACCGCAGGCCTTATGTGTTTGACTTTGTGAAGCCATTTTGCACGCAAGATCCATTGTGTCATCTCATTTGGGAAAGACTTCTCTCCTGCCTCATTTCCTCTCCATCATACAAAACTGTACAGGATAACCTCGCCCGAGGTCGAGGCTGAGGGGGAATGGAAATGAGACGGGCAGGAGGGCTCTGAACTGATTGAGAAGCAACAACAGTATGTGTGCATGGATTGTAAATTTAGTTGTAATGGCCACATGGGGTGGAGAGGGTGGGGAAACTAAGGAGTACGATCCCCTGTCGGTAAGGGGAAGTACTCCCTGCACCATCAGTGTTTAGTGTTCACATTGCATTATGGGTGCCTTAAGGTGTTTACACTCGAAAAACGCCGAGTCTGGCGACCCTTAGGGGGACTACACAAAGGAACTATAACTGCCTGGAAACAGGTTGTGTGTGTGTCTGTACGCATGTTGGAGCGGTGAAGGAAGAGAGTTTAGTCTGGAAGGAGTGTTACAAATTGTATGAGTGTGTGTGTGTCTGTACGGTTGTGACTGGTGTAAGGAAAAAAAACTAGAAATGTGGAGAAAAAGTGATAAACGTGAAAAACAAAAAAAAGCTGCTATATAGTGTTTGACCAGCCAGAGCACTCAGGATCAACCTGTAGAAGATCCTTATTTTCCATACCGGCGCAGAGCCTGGGAAAGGACCGCGCCGAACCTCTTCAGCTTTACCCAGCGGCAAAGAGTTTCTGTTCCTAGAAAGAAGCAACAAAAAAAAATCCACCAGAGGATGAATCTCTATTAGGATTTGATTCTCAGTTTGAGTTCTGCAGCGCAGTGGAAGATGTTATATTTTTCAACAGTGATAGATTTAGTTCAATGGATGGATGAATGGCTTCTATGAAAAGTCTTTATTTCAACAAGGGAAAATGTGTTTACAAACCTGTGTTGGACTGTTTGCCAAAAAATGAGATACTTCTCTGGTACTGCATCCGTGGAGTAAAATGTATGATTGGGGATTAATTTAAAGAGACATTACATGTGTCTCGTTACATTTGGGGGTGTAAAGAGGAGTCGTTGTGCCCAGATATTACAACTAAATGTGTTGACTGTCTACTTTTGAAGTGGTTAGCCCCTTCTCGGCATATTAAGCTTCTCCATTTCCTGTATTGGGAAAATGTGTAGCCCCATTTATTCCCCAAAAATTGACATTTAAGTATAATTGGCCGGATCTATTTGAACTACATTTTGGGTTGTGGCATTCTGTCAAATAGTCAGTCTCTGCAGCAGACTGTCTGTTTTGTTCGGCTGTCCGAATCAATTTAATCTAAAACAGACCTGGCTTATTTACTTGCTGTCTCTCAAGTTGATATGGACAGAAAATCAGCACTTGTATCTTGGACGTGTCGCATTAAAAACAAAGACAACGCAGATTAAAATTCTTCAAGATTTCAGGCTCTACTTGAGAAATAGCCCTACTTCGGTCGCGGGCTGCAGGGTCAGTGTATTATTATTTTATTTTATCCCTTAATCCCATGAATTGGTCATTCCTCAGAATATAGAGCAGAAAAGCTAATTTATGATGTTACCGTCAGGGTGACCTCCATCATGTGTGTCCTCTTCCTTTTCCTCCAAACATTTCTGTCTTTATCAAATACAGATGTTAAAACTGGGTCAGAACAACATGCATAATGTGACTCATTTTTATTGGAGGAAAGAGGGAAGAGGTTTGATCAAGAGTCTTAATGAAGAAGTAACAAGGTTAAAAACCCCTGGCAGTGTTTAGATGTGAGAAACCACTGAAAATCAAGTGACATCTTTTGTTGCCCAGCCGAAAATGTACAAGACATTTCAATAAAAATCAATTTAGTTTTACCTGGAAACTGGCTTTTGTTGTTTGTTCTCTCTGTTTTCCTTTTCAGCCTTTTGAAGTTGTTGCATGCAGTCTGAAATGTAGAGGACTTTCTTGAACCCACAGTTTACTTTAGGTGCTGTTTACCTTGAAACTGTTATTGAAGACCCAAATCATATTTCTTTGAGCCAAATCTGAATGTATGAACATCTGCTTTCCCTGTGTCATGAAGAGTTTGGTATTATAATGCAATCATTACTTAACTTTATGTTATATTACCAAGACAAACATGAGTGGACAGCTGCGTATATGCCCTCAGTTAACTTCAGCGCCTGACAAAATAGGCAGCTCTAGAGTGATTCAAAATTTGAATCTGATATGATAAAGCTGCTCTCTATTAAACATATTGCTGAATCAAGGATTTTAGTTAACTACAAGAACAGGGTTAAATGATTTTGAGATCATAGAACATGTCAGAGTTGTAAAAGTGTGTGTGTTAAAGTCTGCTGTTTGTCTTATAAAGGTATTGGGGCAACAATGCAACCCCTATTTACTACCACTACAGCTGAATGTGTAACTGTAGTAAATAGTTCCTTGTGTAGATGTACATTTCAAGTCACAAAAATGCTTTGAAAATGAGTCTACAAATTAAGGTTCTCATAATTACTAGAAATCATGTTTATTTTTCACTTGCATTTGCCTGCACCAATTTGAGCTGCAACTTTTGTTCTTCCAGTCTCTCCTGAATTAGGGCTGGAGTTGCTGAATGCCTGGGGGCCCTGAAATACCCAGGCTCCCTGCATCAATTGGTCATATGATTAATAAAGATTTGCTAGGGAATTTGTTCTACTTCAGTGCATTATCACCGTAGGGCAGATTTGCATTATCAGCTAATCTGGTGTGACCGTTTCCTGTTCAATTGCTTTGTCTGAGTTTATATTGTTCACACATAGGGCGGTAGTTTGGAAGTCGGCCATATTTGCTTCAATAGTGTAGTGTTGTTGAAGTATAAAGTACCATAACAATAAAATACTCTAGTAAAGTACAAATACCCGGAAATCTTACAGTACTTGAGTACATGTACTTCACTACACCAGTGCCTTAACTGATCAATTAAAGCTTGAAATTCTTATTAGACCCCATGGACATTGCAAACCCTCTCCTAAAGTCCTTCACACGTGCACACGCTTTCGTGCACACTCAAGAGTGTGTACTGTCTCTTTAAGAACGAGGAGCCTGCCTCTGACGTCATCCTGAACACCATAATTGACCAAAAGAAGAGCGATCATCTTTGTTCTTGATTTCCACTTCTCATCTTCTGACGACTGAAAAATGGCGCAGCAGTTTGTGCAGACCAAAATCAGAGGAGACAAAGTGGTGCTCTTTATTAAGCCCACGTGTTCGTTCTGCATTACGGCCAAAGACGTGTTGTCAAAGTATAAATTTAAGCCGGGACATTTGGAGTGCATTGATATAAGTGGACGGGCCGACATGGACAACATGCAGCAGTACTTCCTGGAACTCACCGGAGCCCGCACGGTAAACACGGAGCTGCTTTGTGTCACTTTAAAAACCGGGAAACAACAGAGTTTACACGTGCTTATCTTGAAAAGTGTGTGCCTGTAGAGGGGAAGGTGTTTTAACATACACGTCATAGATTCAACCATTAATATGTCTGGTTCGCCTACAGTTTCCCGTGTAATCCATTAATGAGGATTCAATACTGTGAAATCAATTAAGGGAGTCCCCTGATGCAGCAACCACTATAGCCTCACTTACATTTGTGTGTAGCCAAATTAAATCAGAAAGGCCCAACATTCATGTTTGAAAAGATGGTTTACTGTGTGTCTGCATGGATCATATCACAGTCATATATGCAGTGGTGGAAGATGCAGAAGAAAAGTATCAGGCCTTTTACTGCTGTCCAAATACTCCAAATACAACTCAAATGGCTCAAATCGGTGCTCCCTGTGATGTTATACTAGTATACAGGATCACAAGATTATTCTTTCGTCTACAACTAAAACTAATGATTACTGTCTTTTTATTGTAATACATCTTAAAGCCTAATAATCCACATCTGTCATTACATTTGTGTGTAATTAAAATGTTTCAATTTCATTTATGATAATTAAAAATCTCTTTCTAATATTTTTCCCCACAGCTCCTTTAAGCCAGCTACTCAGTGTAGTGTGTGAGTCCTGCATTCACACCGCAACTTCTTTAGAAATCGTTAGTCATGTGTTAGTCTGCTGATTATTTTCTCCACTAATCAAATGACTGTTTGGTGTGTAAACACTACAGAAAGGCACAACGTCCCATCACAACCACACAGAGCTTCGAGTGACATTATCACAATGAGTTGTTGCCCAACCTGTAGTACAAACCCCCAAATTACTCCGAATAGTAATCAGCAAATATTCATACTTGAGAAGCTGGAACTATCCAAATGTTGCAGATGCTTTCCACCCATACGAGATTTTGACACTTGCTTAAATTGGATAAGAGTTTACGATTGGCAGTATAATGGCCTGAGTCAAAAGAAAAGGCCAGTCAAGGGATGATCTGCCAGGCTATCGTTGTCTGTCATGTCTTTTAGCCTCGTCACAGCCCGAATGACTGGCTCTGTGATCTCCTAATCTGACAGTTTTGAAGAGGCCCTGTTGGGCTTTTTGTACAACTATGCAAACATATATCTCTCTTAGCGTGTTGTATAGGTTTTTGTGCATGTAAATGGTCTTCAAAGGCGTCCATTTGACTCCTTTGACTTCTATTGGCTGGCCCTCCAACACACTGTACGTGATAGACTAAGGGGTGGGACATCTCTGAGCAGTGACTCATCACAACAGAACCAGCTAACCAATCAGAGCAGACTGGGCTCTGGCTTCAGACAGAGGGTGAAAAGAGGTGCTGCAGCACAGGCAGTATGAGAAAAATAAAGAGCTTTTTGATTAGAGTAGAGACACAGTAGAGGCACAAAATATAAATTAAAATGTAATACGCTGTTTTACATCCCTCCAGTAGAGCTTCTCAGATTTGGTGAAACAATGCCATAGAGTTGAAGCTGTTGTGGACACCAACACTGAGAATCGATGCCTGCATATTTACCAGTTGCCTTCCTGTTTCTCGTGTATTGATTTGAATGTAGGTCCCACGGGTGTTCATCGGAGAGGAGTGTATTGGAGGCGGCAGCGACGTGGCGGCACTGCATCAGAGCGGCAAACTGGAGACCATGCTGCAGTCTATTGGAGCCCTGCAGTGACCCGCTGCACAGCTCCAGGTACAGTACACACACTCACACACACTCGTATAGTGAAAAAAGGTAAGCCTTTGTGATAGCAGGCAAGCAAAGGGGGCAGGTGTTACCCCTCAGAAAGTGATTAAGTGCATAAATTAGAAGCCGTAAGCTCTCATTAGGATGGGAATAAATAAATATAGGAAAAAGACGCCCGAGGTGGTGCTCAAAGAGATAAGAAGTAATTGCTCAGTGGTAAATCTGCTCCAAGACTACACCGTTTAAAATCCTGATGGAAATGAACAGATGGGGGATAAATTAAAGGAAGCCCCTGAACAAATGAGTGAGGAGGCAGGTGATTGCAGATGCTTTCCACCCATACAAGATTTTGACACTTGCTTAAATTGGATAAGAGTTTATACGATTGGCAGTATAATGGCCTGAGTCAAAAGAAAAGGCCAGTCAAGGGATGAGGAAGGCTAAGGGGTGGGACATCTCTGAGCAGTGACTCATCACAACAGAACCAGCTAACCAATCAGAGCAGACTGGGCTCTGGCTTCAGACAGAGGGTGAGAAGAGGTGCTGCGGCACAGGCAGTATGAGAAAAATAAAGAGCTTTTTGATTACAACATGGAAACACGTCACAGTAGAGGCACAACATATAAATAAAAATGTAATACGCTGTTTTACATCCCTTCAGTAGAGCTTCTCAGACTTTGGTGAAACAATGCCATAGAGAGCTGAAGCTGTGGTGGAGGCCCTTGTTGACAGTTTATGTTCTTTTTTATTTGAACCTGTCAACACTGAGTTCTGTAAAGAAATACACAAACAGCAGAGCGCAAACATCCATCCAGTCTGTGATGTTGTTCTAAAACATGTCTTTATTCAAAGTCAGACGTCTGTACAAGCCCAGCCCACACTGAGAGTGCAGCACTGGAACACACATGTTTTACAGTCCACTCTTCCTGCTGCTATTTACTATTTCTTTGTAGGAATAGATTGGGATTTATATGATGTAATATTGGATTAAAGTTGTTGTTGTTGTTGTTGTTATTGTTGATGCAGCAGCAGTACTATCTACAGTACTATACTAACAGCCTGCTGCTACACTTCTGCTAAAATACTCGATACAAATACTATTAGATACTGTTTGATTACTGTTAAGGACTAATCTACTGAATAAAAAATAGCTGCAAAATGTCACAATTGTTTTTCATTTTGTTGAAGTATCTTCCTGTCCCCCCCCCCTATTTTTTTTTTATAATCATGCACCTTTTTTAAGTAAATATCAGCGAAACAGTAGACTGTAAAATAGCGAGACCCTCTACTCCGAATGTAAAAAAAAAAAGCATGTCATAATTATGTCCACATACAGTTTAGTTTACAAAAATAATAATTTGCAGCACCAATAAATCATATTCTCAGTATGATTAAAAACAACCCCTCAAACAAGAAAAATAGGATCAAATAAATATTGTGTTATCCATCCAGAGGCATTGTGGTTTTTAGTCTTCCAACGTATGTTCATGATATGGTTGCTTTTCCTAAATTTAGTATTCTGCTTCTGTACACGTCAATGCTACAAAAGGCTTTTTTTATTTATGTGACAGAACGAGACAGACCATCATCAGTTGTTATTGCAGATAGATAGTCTCAACATCATTTCATTTTAACCTGCTGAGGAAATAGAACGAGCTTACAGGGTTTAAATGTAAGTTTGAAATATACATTTTTACTGTCCTACATGTATCGACCTAACTTTTGATACAGGCAATATGTAGTTTAATTAAAATATGAAATTCTTTTTTCAAAGTAAAACATGAAAGGGCCTCTTTTGACGGACAACGACCGAAATGTATTCTATAAGAAAAGTCAGTCAGTCCGACAGTGATCTGAGAGAATCTAAATAAACAAATTGTAATTAAATTGGTCCTGCTCGTCTGATAAAGGGCGTTCCTGACGGACTACAGATGGAGATGAGTGTGAGCGCGCTAACTGCAGCATCACCGGTTGCTTTCCTCTTAATGTAGGTCACCGCTCGACTGAAATACTGATCGAGCCACAAAGAAGTTCGAGGCTCGGGAAATATTTCAGCTGAGGCAATGCTGAAAGTGCACAAGTAGATTCTGTCCTGCACACGATCCCGGCCTTTTGTCCAACAGATGTGCGGTCGTTTGATAATTCTGTGTCTTCTTAGAAATCCTCAATGTCTTGAACAGCGAATGTAAATATAATCTTTCACAGAGCCTCTGGTCATTTTTAATTAATATTGGGGTTTGAGGCATTTTGTATTGCACATGATGGTGTAGTCATTCATTACAGGATGCGCAGCCATTCCTTCAGGGGAAGAGAGGCGTGTCACCGCTCCACAAAGCTGTCCTATTGGTTAAGGAGTCTAATCGGTGTCTCTCACAACCAGCCTTTCGTCCAGCAGAACAAGTCCTTTCCTCCATGTGATGAGTCTCACTTATTCCCTCCCCTCCTCTTCTCTCCTCCCTCTTGTATCAGGCATCCAGGTGAGGTCACATGACTATGCAGCGGGACTTGCGTAGCTTGCGCCGCCGCTGCTGGTACTCGCTGAGCTCCTGCAGGTAGCCTCTGGATGGCCAGCGTAGCCTCTCCACCTGCTCCCGCTCCTCCTCTGGAAAACACCAAAACATAGAAACTGAGATCTTCTGCAAAACACATCTCCGTCATTAATAGAAGATTTCCCGATCCTCGCACATACAGTACTCACACTAACAGCCTTGGATTGTTTCCATAACTACAACTGAAATCAGATATTGTTTACACCAACAAGCTACAGAGGAGTAGCAGTGATCGATCATGTGCTGTTTCCTTATTCTGGCCTTTACTTCTCCTGTGCCCTTAAGTACCGTCCAATGACCTTAAAGGATTCCCGTGTGTTTGACTAATGATGATAATAAAATGTGCTTCTGCTTCTAACCTGGGTGATGTTGCTGTTAATCTTTAACTGCTCCTATGCTTCTATTAAATACATATGACTATAGTAACTGAGAAAAAAGTTATTATATAGTATAAGGATGCATTATTCAGGGCGCTGACAGCTCACAGTGCCATATTATGCCGCAATATTTGGCCTTGTAGCAACACATACAGAGGATTACTCCACACTTATAAAATAATCCTGGTTACCAGCCTACCTTTTCTAGCACTTGTATTAGAGACAAGGAGAAGCTTTCTTACATTTACTGTGAGGAAAAACAACAGATGCTTAAAAGCCTGAAGGCGTTTTGGCTTAATTATTATTTTAAATTGTTGAAATCAGGAGTTTAATGTTGCTATCAGTCTGTGCAGCAATGTGAGCGTGCACAACTATCACAAGGCTAGTTTGATTTTGAAAGAAATACCTCTTTATCTGGGGACAGCAGTCTGAATCAACGCTAAATCAGTTTTATTTCCTCTGCTGTACAAAGACTTTTGTTTTAGAAATGTAGTAACTGTGCATTTTGTGAGAGGTAAAGAGTGTGCACACAAGCAATGAAACATATCAGGAGGAGCCATGAGAGAAATATATAAAAATAAACAGGTTGCTAAAATAAAACAAAACCAGTGTCACACAGGTTCTTCTCAAACCTAGTCAGAAGGGCCTTCAATTATTTTCTATATCTACTCACTGCTGTATTGTGGTGACTCAGGGAGTAACCTGTAACCTTGTGATTGCTTTGATACAATTTTCAAAACCTCCCCCACTAACCTGAGAGCTCCAGGAAGTCGGGTTTGTGGCTGAAGATCAGGTAGTTGTTGGCGATGAAGTGGAGGAGCCAGATGTACAGCTGCTCTGCATTGTGACACTGAAAACCAAACACACACAGAGACAAATAACAATTACTCTATTAAGAACTAATGCTGTTGCACAGATAAACATGAATATCTGTTGCAGCTAATGCAAGATTAAGGATTAATTGCCACAGAATAAAGAAATGCATTTGGCTGAATTTGCTTTTGTTAACGTATCATCATAATGAAAGAGTTATCAGTTCACAGGTCGTTGAATGATCTCCAATCATCCCTAAATTCAAAGCTGTACTGACCTTTGCTCGGCGGAGGAGTCTGATCACGCTGATACCCGTCGACGACAGCTCTCTGCTGGGCATGCTCTGGAGGTACGCGCACACACACACTTCACACAGATGCTGCAGGCGTTTCACCTGGTACATCTCGGCACACACCAGCACAGCCATGGCCTGCAGCACACTGGCTGTACACACAAGCACAAACAGGTATAACACTCTATCTGCTAAAACATCACGTAGAGGACAGTTTATTCCAGATTTATACGATAGCCTGACGCGTTTTAAGTGTTCAGTCCTCAGGAGGAAAGCTAAGGATTAAACGCTCCCTTCATAACGTAGGTGTTTTTATGATTATTGCTCAATATGTGTTTGGAAATGAGCCACACTGGGATTGCCTTGGGAAGCTTTAAACAACGCTATAGTTATAAAATGATTTTGTTTGTCTATTTCACACGCAATTAGACGTCCTATTACACCATCATCCAGCAGCATCTTACATAAGAATGTTACAAAAGCCCTGAATCTGTATTAAGTTATACTTTTATACTGTATTAACAATGGGGAAAAAATATTATGTGTCTGAAAGGCATTGCTTTTAGTAACTAACAAACAGAGAATGATTACCTGACTGCAGTTCCCTTAATCTACAGAGCATTTGAGCGTCTTTCAGCTCGTTGTCTTGGTTTTACAAAAAACTACTTTGCAGTTTTGTTTCACTCTCACTGCTTTCATGATTTGCATTTCCAGCACAAGCAGGAAGCCGTTTTAAAACCACTTTTTGGATTGGCTTTACCTTGAAATAACAAGAGTATTTTCTCAAGAAAACAAACTTTGATATCTCAAGATAACAATACAATCAAGATAAGATAAAAAAGGTAATACTTTATACCTTCAATGTGTATCAGAGACCAGGAGTGCCATGCCTTACTGTAGATGCAGCTCCACAACTCTAGCAACAGATTTAAACTACAAATGTCAGATTAAAGCGTTCCCATTATTTATCAAGCATCCGATTTACTCCAATCCAGGTCTATCACGGCAGAAATGTCATTGTGTCTTAGAGAAAGTATTGTCAGTCCTCATCTTTTCAAGTCAAGTCATAAATTACATACTTATGCCTTCACTTACTTTGCTGTTGAACATCTCCCAGTCCTCCTGACTTCTTGGGAAAACTAGATGTGTTCTTGTTCTAAATAATCCTCTTATCTTAAGAAATTGGCCTTTTTGCTTTACTGAGAATGGGCATTAGAAAAAATGTTCGTAGAGTAACTGTAAACCAATAGCATTTCCCTCAATATTGTTCAGAAAAACCTTTTAAAAAAGGGTTTATCTGTTTTAAAACTATTCATAAAAGCAATACTGACACTAACCTTAAATCAAAAACCAAGAATAGGATTATGTATTCATGACTTGATACAGTGTCTTATTTTATATTCACTTTGCACAGTCTTACAGATTGAAGATCAGTTTGATGGATGCGATTTAAAACCCCACCATTTCTAAGATAAAAAGACACATTATCATCACACAGACTCAATCTTAAAAGATCAGTGTCACGGTGAAAACAGCAGATATTTAATTTCCTGTTGCTCTTTCCGGGCTGTCAAATGACGTCCTTACAAGCAACGTCAAACAAGTAACGTCAATCCTCTTACGTAACGTGAAAATGTCAAATGAAATGACTCCTGATGTGACTTCACTCAGTCTTTCGCTTCCTCCGACAAACACTGGTTCTCAGCACAATCTTCCAAACACAGAAGAAGGCAGTGGGAATGTAAACTCCTCCTCCTTTGATTTCGTTCCCTCAGTTTTACTCGCTGCTGGTGGAGTTACCTTGGGTTGACCTTGAGTGCTGAGCTCTTATACAACAGTGCAGCAGCCTCTGGAGCTGCTTCACTCCTTTAATTTCACATGAGTCAACCTGAAGCTGTATCTCTGCAAACAGCAGGCTCACCCTCCCTGCTCCTAAGCTGCCTCTCACGGGTTGCTTGTTGAGGGTTTTTCCATGATTCTTTTTTCTCGAACCATGTCATTCCTCGAAATAAAAGGTTTTCCAGCTCTCTCTCAGTAGCCGGTTATTTGAAATGGATTATTCTGAGCCTTTTTATCGTCCATTCAGCAGCTTCGTTATATAACGATACAGGAGGAGAAGATGACAGACAGTGCTGTGATTAAATCTGTAATTGTAACTTTACAGTTTTAAGGCTTTATCTATTAATTAGGGATCGTAAAGTATTGTTTTTCTGCGCCTTTTTGAACATTTAGTCATCTGTTGTGGGGAGGCTCGATGCAAACAGGACTACAGTTACTTGTGATGTCACAATGGACACACACAACACACATACACTGCAAACAAAGCCCCTTTAGGCATGACAGCATAAGCTCATCATTCAGAGCTGCATTAAGTAATCTTGCATCACTAGGGGGCAGAAAAACCCAAAATAAACTCAACAAATACCCTTTTTTCCATATTTCAGCTCATCCAGTTGTTAAGCTCTTAACAAATAGTTTGCAGACACAAAGCAATGCAATACAATGGAGTCTCTTTGGACAGTACTCACTGGCATTTCTGGTAATATTTGGTCCATGCCTAAAAAAGGGTCTGGGTCTCTTAACTTCACTCTGAGCAGTTTTATTACCTGACAGGTAGTGTGTAAGTCTGTGGACTGAGTACTGCTATTACCTTGTTTATCTGATGGAAAAAAACAAGCTAAAAATGTCGGAAAGATGCTCAGGGCTGTTGATTTCAGAGCTTTCACATTAAAGCTAAGGGGGATGCCACAGGGACATTTGAGAGAGGAGGTGCAACAGTTTCTTCCTTGGATATATCTTTCATCTGGACATTTTTGTAGATCCTAATACACAACGGCTATCACTACATCCAACTCAGTATGTTCATTTCTTCTGAATAGAAATGGATGTTTATTATAATATGGTGGTGGGGCTAACATTACAAGATATTGATTTGTTGCTAAATCCTATTAAAAAGTATAATTTGATAAGGTGTCCACATAATACACAAGGGGAGGCAACTTTTTTGCAGGGAGGTTAATAAACCTTTAACTGCAGGGCTGTGCATTCCTGACAAAAAAAACTCATGAATTTGACAGTTTTTAATTGGATATTAAATCATGAGTTCTCTCTCCTTTTAACACCATCGTATCACTTGATTCGCGGGTGCAATAAAAATATGAATTAATGTCTCTTCAAGGTTGTAGGAAGATAATGTCATCCCCCCACCACCAGAGAATGATGAGCACTAATTACTTTTAAAAAGGCATTGTACGCTGTGAAAGAAAATGACATGCACAACAACACGTTTGGGGCCTGTGAGTTGGCACCGTTAAAGCAGACGAAGCCACGGGTTGATTTTGTCATCACTAATTCTAATTTAATTTTAAGCCTGCTGCTGTTCTCCGCGGGGGCCCCTCGAGACTGACACTGGCAGCATGTCGCAGTCACACAGATGGTTGATGGGACTTTTTGTTTTGGGCTGCGCTTGGGGAGCGAGGCGGGAAAACACCACCGCACCGCTCTCAAGTGTGTCGGGAATGGTGCTTATTTTGGCGGCAAATTAAATTGACATCAAAGTTCCATTGTCCTTCAGCGGCAGACTGTCATGATGTTGGTCAGATCCATCTAGAGCGACTTTTATGTCAGTCACAAATCCATAAACTGTCTATTTAGAGATTTTATGCCGTATAAAACTCTATTTTTATGTACAGCAGCAGCCTGAGAGCGTAGTTATAGACGAGTGAATGAATGACACGCTGCCTGAGGGTTTCCCAGTTCAATCACGACTGTAATAAATCTGCTAAAGGGTTTAATTAGTGATATAAAGAGGAAAGCAGGGACATTCCCTGACTATATTTAGGCCTCCCAGTGCAGCTTTTACATCCCATAAGGGCACCTCCTAAAACTGTCACCTTTAAATCTAATTGTAACCCAGCAGCGGGGGTCACAGTGTGCAGTGGACTCACCAGGACAGCAGGAGTCAGTGTAGAGATACTCCAGGAAGGACAGGAAGGTGTCTGAGGAGACGCCGTGGATGGGCACCACTCGGCTCCGGGCCTCGGCATACTTCCCGCTGAACATTGCCGCCATGACGTCGCAGCGAGCCACCAGCACCGCCCGGTGGGCTGGCAACACACTCCCTGAAAATCACACACACACAGAAACACACACGCAGCATTAACATCTAGGTTCAGAATTTCTTAGTAGCATCCCTAAGTCCCAAAGAGCTGTGAGAGGAAACGCCCGAGAGAACAAAGAGTTTATAATTCATGTATTGAGTCTTGACTGACAGAAACAGAAAGCATCTTTGATCTAAAAATGTGTGGAGATGTTCACAAACCCATAAAGCCAAATGCTTTGAAGGGGCCCTATTATGCTCGATTTGAGGTTCATATTTGTATTTTATGCCTTTACTGTGTTACATTTACATGCTCTAATGTTCAAAAAGCTCTTTATTTTTCTCATACTGCCTGTGCTGCAGCTCCTCTTTTCACCCTCTGTCTGAAACCAGAGCCCAATCTGCTCTGATTGCTTAGCTAGTCGGCTCTGTTGTGATTGGTCAACCACTTAGAGATGTCCCGCCCCTTAGCCTAACTCGTACAATTTGTTGAAGCACTAGCCAATAGAAGTGTGAGTGTTACATAGTGATGTCTTTATGTTACTGAAGTAAACAAAGCAGTCCAATGGAGGCGTCTCTGGCAGCGTGTCTCTGGCAGCTTTGGGATTTTAGCCTTTATATGATCTTTTACATGCACGAACACAGTTATATAGGTTTTTGAAAAAACTATAACACACAGGAAAGGAAAAAGCCCCAAAAGCATAATAGGGCATCTTTAATATAACTGACATGTCTGTTTTCCCCTCATTGCAGAAGTGTAGAGGACAAACGTGACTCCATTTGGCTTGCTTATGAGTGATGATCTCTTATAATGGGCCATTTAAATGAACAGGAAACCAAAGAGATGCAAATTATCGGCACAAGTCCTGTTATTAAGAGCCATTAACAACCAGTGACAGCTCCCACAACACTACATCAGAACTAGTGTCACGGCTAGTGTGAAAAAATCAGAAGCATAGAATATACAGATTTCTCTGTGTGCCCTCAATGAGTGTAACTCACAGCTCAGGGGTGCAAGGACATGAACGGCTCGCTGCACTTTTCATGAGATAAATATTGATTAGAAGAGGCCTTGGGACATTATTTCTGGATGTGATCCTTTTAATGTAGAATTTGCAAATCGCCCCCTTGGACTATTCCTCTTTTAATTTGCCTCAAAATGTAAGCCCAGACCCCGGACCGACATCATAATTCAATCACGGCAGATTAAATGTGACCTTCCTCTGCGGTGTGACGGCGCATGCATTTGTGAACGTGTCCAACAGATAAGCCCTGGCCCACCTTGCACCATGAAGATGACGTCAGAGTAGAGAGGAGAATTGAAGAGGTTGACAAGGGTCTGGGGGCCGAGCTGAGCCGCCCTGGCACTCGGGGTGTCCCTGGGGCCCTACACACACACACACACACACACACACACACACACACACACACACACACACACACACACACACACACACACACACACACACACACACACACACACACACACACACACACACACACACACACACACACACACACACAGTAGAAAAAGAAAAGTACAGAAGGAGTTCACATTCCTCTGCTGGATGTCAGGTACTAGTTAGCAGCTCATTTGCCATTCCATGCGTGTATCTCCCCCCCCCTCTGCTGAATACAAATGACCCTTCTGCCAGTCTTTCTTAGCGCTACCCAAACAAACTTAAACTGCAATGCCAAGAACGACATGACGGGACTGACTAACGCTGAAAACAGACTGGCAACCTCTCGCTTGTCCAAACTGTCAGTTTCGTAACTTGTTCCTTCTCATTTTAAGCATTCAAAGGATGCACGGTCTGTGTTTGCTGCAGTGCACAAGAGGTGGAGTTAGCAGCTGTCACTGTGTCTTTTTGGAGAGCTGTTTTTAAGTGAGCCTCGTCAAAGCATCCCATTTCCATCCTGTGACCTTTCTCAGTCAACTGGAGCACAAAGAACTTCATATTCTCGCACTGCTCTGCTGCAGAGGGAGCGCTCGGCAAACACCCGGTCCTCAGTGAAAGGCAGAAACAGAATCAAATCTCTTCGATTTTGTACATCATTAGAAAAGCTTTCGGGAAAAAGCAAATTTCAGCTGGTTTCCATGCAGAGCAAGGCGACCCGGAGGTGTTTTCAGAGGAGGAGATCAAATCATAACAGGACATTATGGTGTCTCATCGCGTTAAAATAGCCCAGCCGTCACTCAGTCTGTCAGCACCGCCTCAGGTAGAAGACCTAGTTCCTCACAGATGGATTGGTGGGCCGTGCATGGTGCCAGAGGCTTGTCACACGCAGATATGTCAGCTCTCCTGACGTCTCTAATGTCAAAATCTGCTGCCTGCCTATTACACCTCGTGTTTTAAAAGCAGACACAATCAATTTTCCAGTCAGTGGGAGAATGTCCTTCTCTTTTGAGAGCATATCTTGTTTATTCTGTCCTAGTTCCCACAGTATCTGAGGGGTGAGACGGGCCGATAATATGCAAATAAGCTAATTATAGCCACATTATGACTCGGCTGTTTTTCAAACATGGTCTTGTTAATTAAGGCGCTGTTAGTCTGCAGCTATGAAAACATGTGTTCATAGC
Source organism: Eleginops maclovinus (assembly GCF_036324505.1). Taxonomy (NCBI): domain Eukaryota; kingdom Metazoa; phylum Chordata; class Actinopteri; order Perciformes; family Eleginopidae; genus Eleginops; species Eleginops maclovinus. Next base: position 22,757,111 of record NC_086368.1, on the reverse strand, counting down.
CTCAAAGATTTGAAACATTATAAATATTTAACCTCTTTTTGCAAAGAGGACTGTTACAGCATACACACCACCAGATATTAGTAGATGCATAGACATTTTAACATGAAGGTGTATGTTTTTAATGTTAACATACAGCTTAAGTGTAAAAGGAAACTGGGTAAAATTCATAAGAAGCAACGTTTTCCTTCTTCTAGTGTATTTATTTCAGTTATTTGTATGTTTATATATTTGTGATTCAACTAATCAAAGTGTAAAGTAAGAGATTCCCTCTGTTTAAAGAGACAACCGTCCTAATGGTAAGTCTAATGGATATTTGTTTGCTTGTTTTTCTTCCTTCGTCGTGATCTATGGTTGTCCAAACAGAAGTGAGTTCATTTTATGTGTTTTTTTAGTAAAAGTGAGTATAACAGAGGTGATTTAAACATTGAAGTCCTCACCTTTTCTCTGCCGATGAGGGATCGTATGCGCTCAACCAGCTGTGCCACAGCGAGCGAATTCTTCAGCTTCTCTTCCAGCGCCTCCTGTAGGTGATCCCACTCCCACGCTCCTGAAACATCCACAAACACACAAATTCTTCAGACTCACGATAGCACAGTTTACAGAAACACACAGGCAAACTCTTTTGGAGCTGGCACTGTGTCCTGAAACACCCACATACCTTACTCTGAACACTCAGGGCCTGGTGCTGACAAAGTTAGCTCCTTTGAAAATGTGTCTGGTTATATAATCTATCGTGGTTATGGGTGGGACACACAGATTCCACGAGTATCAGAAAACAGAGACCAAAAGCCTTCGCAAAACACACCAGTGGCCATAACAGATCTGCCTTCCTTTCAATTGTATAATAGTTTGATTTATTTGTTTTCTACATTAAGTTAGTTTTTAATTGTTCAGTCAATTTGCAGTTGGATTCTGCCCAATTATGCAACTCTTCACAAATCAATGCACTCGGCCTTAACCAAATGCTGAAAAAAGCATTAAGATATGTTAAACGTTAATCCATATTTTGAGAATTTAAATTACAAGTACAGTCACAATTAAATCGTTTGACTCATAAATTAAGTTTCTGATGCAAGATGCAGCCCAAAGTGCTTTAGAGATACAACATAAAGATGGAGGAACATAATAAAAAAACAACCCATAAACAAACAGAAAGAGTTACATCACAGAACAATCAAACTAAAATGACCCCAAATTAAAAGCCAAATTAAAAAGATAGGTCTCCAAGGGAGTTAGCTGTTCTAAGATCCAATGGAAGGCTGTTCCACAGTTATGTTCATCTTTACCACTATGCTAACATGCTTCCATTTACAATGCTAAAATACTGATGTGGAGAAAGTCATGATTACATTGTTCAGCATCTAACTTTAATGTGTTGCATGCCATCATTTGCTAAAAAGCACTAAACAGAAAGCACAGCTGAGGAGGAAGAGAAGGTCTGTAGGTGTGCAGGCATTTGATCATACATAAAATATCACTTACACATTGTTCTTCTATCACATAGTCTGTATGCATGGTTTTATGAAAGTGCATGGTCATTTCTTTATGTATGTATGAGTATGAATATATGTATGCATGTATACGTGTAGATGAATGTACAGATTTGCATAATAATTGTATCATGTTTTTATTATTAATGTAAATTCAGTTGTTTACTATGAGCACACATGCTAATAAACTCAAACTGTTACACAAATTGAAAATGTGACTTGATGATGCATATTTGCAATAAAAACTAGGGAACGTGATTATAATTGTTGAGACATTTCACCAAAAAGCAAACAAATGTGAACCTCCTGTCTGCGATAATTACTGCGGATTAAGGATCCCTCTATATGGCTTGAAATATATATATATATATATATATATATATACAGTGGGGCAAAAAAGTATTTAGTCAGCCACCAATTGTGCAAGTTCTCCCATTTAAAAAGATGAGAGAGGCCTGTAATTTTCATCATAGGTATACTTCAACTATGAGAGACAGAATGAGAAAAAAAAATCCAGAAAATCACATTGTAGGATTTTTAATGAATTAATTTTCAAATGATTGTGGAAAATAAGTATTTGGTCAATAACAAAAGTTCATCTCAATACTTTATTATATACCCTTTGTTGGCAATGACAGAGGTCAAACGTTTTCTGTAAGTCTTCACAAGGTTTCCACACACTGTTGCTGGTATTTTGGCCCATTCCTCCATGCAGATCTCCTCTAAAGCAGTGATGTTTTGGGGCTGTCGCTGGGCAACACGGACTTTCAACTCCCTCCAAAGATTTTCTATGGGGTTGAGATCTGGAGACTGGCTAGGCCACTCCAGGACCTTGAAATGCTTCTTACGAAACCACTCCTTCGTTGCCCTGGCGGTGTGTTTGAGATCATTGTCATGCTGAAAGACCCAGCCACGCTTCATCTTCAGTGCCCTTGCTGATGGAAGGAGGTTTTCACTCAAAATCTCACGATACATGGCCCCATTCATTCTTTCCTTTACACGGATCAGTCGTCCTGGTCCCTTTGCAGAAAAACAGCCCCAAAGCATGATGTTTCCACCCCCATGCTTCACAGTAGGTATGGTGTTCTTTGGATGCAACTCTGCATTCTTTCTCCTCCAAACACGACGACTTGAGTTTTTACCAAAAAGTTCTATTTTGGTTTCATCTGACCATATGACATTCTCCCAATCCTCTTCTGGATCATCCAAATGCCCTCTAGCAAACTTCAGACGGGCCTGGACATGTACTGGCTTAAGCAGGGGGACATGTCTGGAACTGCAGGATTTAAGTCCCTGGCGGCGTAGTGTGTTACTGATGGTAGCCTCTGTTACTTTGGTCCCAGCTCTCTGCAGGTCATTCACTAGGTCCCCCCGTGTGGTTCTGGGATTCTTGCTCACCGTTCTTGTGATCATTTTGACCCCACGGGGTGAGATCTTGCGTGGAGCCCCAGATGGAGGGAGATTAGCAGTGGTCTTGTATGTCTTCCATTTTCTAATAATTGCTCCCACAGTTGATTTCTTCACACCAAGCTGCTTACCTATTGCAGATTCAGTTTTCCCAGCCTGGTGCAGGTCTACAATTTTGTCTCTGGTCTCCTTTGACAGCTCTTTGGTCTTGGCCATAGTGGAGTTTGGAGTATGACTGTTTGAGGTTGTGGACAGGTGTCTTTTATACTGATAACGAGTTCAAAAAGGTGCCATTAATACAGGTAACGAGTGGAGGACAGAGGAGCCTCTTAAAGAAGAAGTTACAGGTCTGTGAGAGCCAGAAATCTTGCTTGTTTGTAGGTGACCAAATACTTATTTTACCGAGGAATTTACCAATTAATTCATTAAAAATCCTACAATGTGATTTCCTGGATTGTTTCCCCCATTCTGTCTCTCATAGTTGAAGTGTACCTATGATAAAAATTACAGGCCTCTCTCATCTTTTTAAATGGGAGAACTTGCACAATTGGTGGCTGACTAAATACTTTTTTGCCCCACTGTATATATATATATTTTAAGCCATGTACAATGACTAAATAAGGACATGTTGGAATGCAATACAGAGTTAGTCCTCATTAAAAGAGGCTGTGAAGATTCCAGTAAAATTCTTTTCACTGCATCTGTGCTGCATGTGTTTACTTCAGAGGTATCCTCCCCCCTCATAAAGCCTGCATACCCCTGCAGCTTGATTGAGGTGGCACACTTTATCTCAGTGGGACACATAAACAGGCTGTTGAGGGGAGCAGGGAGCCGGACCGGTTTGGATTTATCTCATCATTAGTTCATAATGACTGTATTTGGGCTGATAGAGGGATTACCTCCACACCCGGTGCCGGATAATAACGCGGCATGGCGCAGACACCTCAGAGGCGGGAAGAGAGATTAGCTCAGGAGCTTTGGTGCTGACACATGATACAGACAAACTCAACAGAAAATAAAAACACATGATGCAGACAAACTCCACAGGATAAAAAAGGAAAACATGTGCAAAAGCAAAAGCTGCATAATTTCATTTATTTATATGCTATACATCTAGCTGATTGTGTTGTCCTTTGCAGTCACATACACAAACACCAACACCTAAACATTGAATAGTTTTTTGGGTCAAAAACACAAATTGACTGTCTTTCCATAACCTTTTCCATAACTACATTTCTGCCTCAAAAAAAGCACTGTGACAAATTACAACAACTGGCCTGTAGTCTAAATATAGCCAGGATGATCACACACAAGGATTCATCTGTGCCTTACACATTGTATATGTACTAATCATGCACACACACTATAGAGCCCAAGTGACAAACTCAATAATTCAGCAGCCCAGTTCACAAAGAGACAGAGTCTCACAGAGTTAACATCACACAAGCTCAGTCGTGGCCCTCTGTGACTCCGCGCACACACTGCAGTGACGAAAAAAAACTAGCGTGGAATAATAGCAGAGTGAGTGTTTATAGGCATGATATTGTTATGGAAATCAGTTCTGCCAAGCCAATACAAATGAGCCACAGCTGACAAATGAGTGGCATTGAATTGCTAGCAGAAGAAATGCATCCCTTCTTGAGGAATGCCGAGTGTGGCGTGTTATGGATTTGCTGCGAATGAACGTTAAGCATTGGCTCACTGTGCCACAACAACGCAGAACACACAGTATGGGAGGTCAGCTGCTTTAAACGTACAATCTGACACCCTATTTTGAAGGTTCAGCATAATTCTTTACACAAGACTTAACAGAGTCTCCCTGCAGTGTTTTATGGAAACGTGACATTGGTATTCTGACTTGCACATGAACGCATTTCCCTCTTTCCGCTATTCTCTCAAAGCCCCACACACACATTTACAGTATGCTCTAGTGCCCAGCTCTCCCGGCACCCAAACACTCTCCACCTCCAGCATCTCAAACACCCCCCGTCTCTCACCCTCACCTCCGCTTTTCACCCTGCTCCCAAATTTCCTCTCCTATATGCTTCCAGTCTTACCCCAGTCTCTGGATGTGTGTATGCGTGCATGAACACACGCACTGCACTCCCCGTCTTTCTTCCGCTGGAATTCTTATTTTTATTCATACAGTCACTCAGTCTAACCCTATAATCTTCTTCCTTCACCAGCACACACACACACTCAGCCTATGTGTGTCTGCTTCTGGTGTGTATGTGTGTCAGACTAACAGGGTTGCTCACATACATGTTGAGAGGCGGCCATGAATCATATGTGAGCGCAGCTTTTTTGCCATTAGGGCTTCTGCACGGCATGCAGGCTGCACTGCAGCGCCCTGAGCTGCAGACCCAGAACGTTTTCATTAAGGCGCCGGTGCTGCAAAGAGTATCACAGGGATGTTTAAGTAGGATTAGTACGCCGATAGAGAACATTTTGTATGCAGTTTGCAAAGATTTTGGTTGCATGTTAAGTACCTGTGAGTTAAGTTAATGTAAGATACTGTTGATCTTACACCACAGTCTCACCACAGAGTTAATCATTTATGAATAAAGGCCTCTGTGACTGTGTCAGATTCTATCAACACATCCCATTAGCCATTGCTTTGATGGAAGTTCTGCAAAGACGTCGCTCAGTGTCCCGATCCACGTGTCCACAGTGTTTAATGCCTGCGCTGGAGATAAAGGAAACAGGAGTGGCCTGGGGGCATCTAACTACAAGTAAGAAATCAGCATGAGATCACAGAATTACACGATGAATGATCAGAAACCATATTAAAATACTACTGCCGCTTAAAATCAAGCACTTTCAATTTGAATGATTTCTGTTCCTCACCATAATGGAACATTGGACAAGATCCAATAGCCGGCAAACGGCCTTCTGCTGCCAGGGGGACATTCATCATCACATCTAAATTATTGGAAAAAGAGTAACTGCATCTGGAGGGGAATAGAAATCCCCAGCTGTGAAAGCCCATCTCTATCCCACCAGTTGTATTTAAAGCTATAACCATCCATCCATCCATCCATCCATCTTCTCCCGCTTTTCCGTCAGGGTCGCGGAGGTAACAGCTCCAGCAGAGAGCCCCAAACTTTCCTTTCCCTGGCCACATCAACCAGCTCTGACTGGGGGATTCCAAGGCGCTCCCAGGCCAGCGAAGAGATATAATCCCTCCACCTGGTCCTAGGTCTACCCCTCGGTCTCTTCCCAGCTGGACGTGCCTGGAACACCTCCCTAGGGAGGCGCCCAGGTGGCATCCTCACTAGGTGCCCGAACCACCTCAACTGGCTCCTTTCAACGCGAAGGAGCAGCGGTTCTACTCCGAGTCCCTCCCGGATGACTGAACTTCTCACCCTATCCCTAAGGGAGATGCCAGCCACACTGCGGAGAAATCCCATTTCGGCCGCTTGTATCCGCGATCTCGTTCTTTCGGTCATGACTAAAGCTATAACATTGAAATATTTTTGAAAGCCCATCTAGACCTTTGTTTTTATTTAGTTAAACTTTGTAAATGATCCCCAAATGTTTCATCATTTTTAAGAAACTAAAGAAATCTGTAATTTTAATCAAGGTCGCTTTCCATTTTATTTGGTTGCCTGTGTCGGCAAAATCCACATGCTGGAAGCTGCCATATATTGACTTTTTGAGCTAAATGATCCTTATTTTTTGGGGCAGTGACAGTATCATAACAGGAAAAATGCATATTAATCTTAAAACATGATTCTACCTCCTTTCCTTCTATTGGCAGTGTAAGGAAACATATCTTAATATATTCATTTTTCTTCAAATAGATGTTTTTATTAGCTTGAGAAAAATAATTAAAGATGAGGTGTAGGCCAAACTGTATTTTAGGAGGAGCTGCCTGCCCCACAGCGTAGGCTAATCATTAAATGCAATGTCAGAGTTAATATTAACAACCACGCTGTTTCTTTAGTCGAGGAGTGGACTTCTGGGGACAAATATTTCCCTGGTAAATACCTCCAAACATCTGGATCCTAAGTTTTCAGAGAAACAATCTGAGGAAACACCATTGAGCCAACAAATGCTTTTGTTATTGTTTTGGTTGAGACCCTCAAAGGCAGAAAGTTAAATATAGTACATTTAAACTCAAGTACTATAAAGTACAGAGTCAAACACAGGGATATACAATATTAAACTAATAAAGGATTAAATAACAATGAATGCAAGTCAATGGCTTGAGCAGTTTGTGGCACTTAGAAGCAGGAAGTGACTGATGATTGTAAAACAGAATGGGATGCTCATCATGTCCTGGAAATCATTAAGTGTGATGGGAGTAACCTGATGAGCCATATTTCTCTGGACTAAGTGCATGTTGGCTGCTGTTTTGGAGACGGTGCTGAATTCTGATCTCCACCTCATATTTGCTCCTTCCTGTGCAACAGACCGTGAGGCCAGAGAGCCGGGGTGAGCGTCTTCTAGCCGGGATGGGAGGCTACTCTGTGTAGTTGTGATTAGATTGGAAAATCTTTTAATACAGTAAAGATGTGGCAGCCTTCCCTAGAATTCACTTCTGATTATCTAAGCCTATTTCATATTTTAGGTCTATACCTTGCAGTGCTGATTGTATTGATTTTTCTTTTTTCAATGTAGTTGACCCCAATGACAGAAAAAGATGTTAGAGATATTAATGTTCTTGTGGAGACCCTGATTTCTCAGATTTTAGCCGAAGAACCAGCTCCCAACCATAAAACAACATAATAAAAAACCTTAACCTGCAGAAACCAATCTCAAAGTGCTTTCACAATGAAAAAATGCTTGGGCTTGGATAATAACATTTTAAAAAATAACAAAATAAAGCCTGCAGGTGTTAGGTTGATGCGAACCAAGCATAAACGTTTACACAAATAGCACTTAAATCTGCCCTGATGCAGGTAACAACATGAGGTATTTTTTTGAGCTAGATTTCAGAACACTCAAAATACCCTCTAGTCAGAAAAGCAAAAGACATAACAGAGGTCTCAAACCGGCCTAAAAAGCTGAATTTCTGCCTGACAATATCTGCTCAAAGGAGGTTTGCATTAAGTTGAGAAAGGACCTGAATGCCCTGGATGTGCATTCTTCTACCTCTCTAAGGCCTGAGGGTAGAGAGCACTGCATGGATTGCCGTACAATTTGACATGGATGATCACTCAGGCTTTGTCTTCTATAAGAGAAAATGTAAAGCTATGGTTTTGGACTGACACCAGACACTTCAATTCTTTGTCTTTGGCTTTGGAAAATAGCCATTTGGAAATAGTGTGACCACTTAAGGAAATAATCTTCAAATTCTCTATTAATCTAACTTTTTGTAGTCAGAGAAAGTTCTGAAAAGTGCAAACGTATCAAAAGAAAAAGAGGCCCTGGTGGTCTTTGGGGGGTTTTCTTTTTTGTTTGTTTAATTTTATCTCCATACCACAATCCCCCCCCTCCCTGAAACACTTCTATAGGACTCTTACGTTTTCTTCTATGACATAGTGACACCACTATGTAACACTCCCGCTTTTTTTGGCTAGCTCTCCAACACATTATACGTGATAGGGTAAGGGGAGGGGCATCTATACGCAGTTGACTAATCACAACAGAGCGGGTCAGCTAACAAATCAGAGCAGACTGGGCTCTGGTTTCAGACAGAGGGTGAAAAGGCAGCATGAGAAAAATAAAGACCGTGTACATGAAAGCTTGTATACTTGTCACAGTTGGGGAACAAAATATAAAAATGGACCAGAAAATAAGTATAATATGACCCCCTTTAATGGAAATGAGACTTTTGTGGAAAAGAAACAAAACAATTGATTTTCTTTTTTTTGCTCAGTTGCTTGTGTGCTATGTGTGTGTGTGTGTGTGTGTGTGTGTGTGTGTGTGTGTGTGTGTGTGTGTGTGTGTGTGTGTGTGTGTGTGTGTGTGTGTGTGTGTGTGTGTTGTTTACCTCTATAAATGAACATGAGGGTCTCCCACAAGCACATACAAAGGAGGGGGTCCTTCACCACCAGACGAGAGAGTCGTCCTGTCGAGTGCGCCTCTGATCGTGGCATGTCGTCAATAATCCCCCCGTCCCAGGTGGAGAGCAGCGAGTTTGGTCCTCCATCGCGCTCTCTGCAAACACACCGCGACTGGGGACGTTCCCTGTCCAAGCAGAGGGCCAAAACTCAGCACAAAAACCCTTTGGAGTTTACAGAGAGAGCTGCTGGCTGCAAATCAGGTGGTGGAATAGTTTGTAACGCTCAATCGTGTCAACAAGCTAATGTCACTCCTACCTGGTCTTGGGCCCCAGGAGAAGCTGTCGGAAGTACGGACTGACAGCACACAGGACAGCAGCGTGCGCCCAGCCAAGCTCTTTCCCAGAGTCCCCGGCGTAAAAAGCCACATCGGCGAACTGCACACCCCGCTCCAACAGCCACTGCATGTCCTGGGAGAAGCTGGACTCCTCCACTCTGATGGGGGGAAGACGTGCTGAAGGAAGGGAGGAGGAGGATGTAAGGAGGTGAAGATCATCTGTATTTTAATTTAGACAAAACCACCAGATTTGGTACGTTCAATGCACTTTACAAGTGTGGTAATTTTCACTTTTTGGTACTTGTTCCTCCTGAATCTATTTTGTGTTCGTCTTCTAGTGTTTTCCCTTATTTTAGATGAGGAATGTGGGTGAATGTAATGATGTAGTGAGAGTGACAGCCACAGTGCAGTGAGATATTTCAGTTAAGAAAGAGGGAACTAAAGGAGTGACCAATGTTGCCCTTTTGCTCAAGTTAGAAAAACCAAAACGCTTCCAGATATGTTTGTCTTTGCACTAATGACAGACTTGTGAAGATGAAAACCAAAAGGCTACTGCACTGGATTTGTTCCTGCTTTGTTTTTAATCTTGGTGAAGAATCAGTAAGACAGAGTTCACAAACACTTGTTAAGCTTAATATAATTTGATGATACATCTTTTTTTTATTGAAGCAAAGCACAGATAAAAGCTTAAATAAGGTTAATGTTTAAAGGGAAAATGGCAAAAACCTAGGGGATAAATAAGTCACGGATAAATGATTTGCAGTGAACTAGGTAGCCGTAAAACAGTGAAGAAAAGCACAAAAAGTGGAGCTTTATAATTAACATAAGGAGAAAAAACATGACTTTGTGATGCACGTCTATTCATTTATCCAGTATAATGAAGAGTGAGCAGTGAGGGGAGGGGGCTGAACAAATCATTGTCCTATTATATTCCTATCCTTGCTCCACACACTGCTCCCTTCTCTGTAGACCTCCTTGTTTATGGCTGCTCAGATTTGGCCGTGAAAATTGTGCTGTTCCTGAGTCAGTGCACGTCATATTTAATGCAGGCTCCAGGATAAGCAGAGTTAAGTAGTGTTGGACAGGCCCTGATAAATCTGCCAGCAGTTGCTGCCTTTCTGGCCGGACTTAAAGATGTCAGTCCTGCATCGGATTGAGCTGCAAAGTGGCCGGATCGATATTTAACAGTGTAGTTTGTGTTAAATAATTTGAAGGTGGTTTATTTAGTTCAAACTAACTGTGTGAGGAGAATCACGGAAATAGCAGTGTAGTAGTTGTTAGGACAGGAGTGTAGTTATGAATTTAGCACAACATAAACTATTGGACTCCCTTTCTCTAAATTCGTAGTACTGCTGGATCTGCTTTATTTGATTTGATTCAATGATAACACTCAGAAAGCTTTCAATTTGTTCTAACATTCGACAGCCAGGAATTCCAATCGATTGCAGATTAAAACGTATATCAGGTGATTGGGATAAAAAAAACAGTCTAAAGTCTTTGAAATAGAGCATTAAGACACGGGAAAAGAAACAGACACGCATCCGTCAAGCTCTTTTGCTACAATAATCAACCTTAGTGCACTCTGCGGCTCGCTGTGTATGAATGTGGTTCTGAGTTTCAGCTTCTCTTGATCATTGTCCAGCGTGTTCCTCTATCTCTTTTATTGATAAGCGTTTTGTGTTATCTGAGCAGTATAAATTAAATAGGAACGTTTTTTGATCATCAATGGAGCGTGTCTAATTTTCAGAGATTCTGTAGTTGCAGCTTCTCAAAGAGAGAAATGTGTGAGATGTTCTTCTATTGTCTATTTGCTGAATATACGGAATAATATAAGTATCTTTACTGTTATTCATCTCAGAAATTAGCTGTGTTCAGACAGAAGTGATGGATCTTGCAAAGCTGAATATGTAACCTTAATAGGATGCACTAAAGTTAAAAACACATCTCACTGCATTAAGGATGTAACTGAATTGACACGGCACCTTTAAAAACACGGCCAATAAGTAATCTTAAGACCATAACCAATAAAAAAGCATGGTTAAAGGCAAGTTAATAAGTAATCCTCCCCTACTACTATCACTGCGCTGCTTCAGAAAAACCCACTGTTGCTGAAAACAGCTCAGTCTTAAATTGATTCAAATGTCATTGAATGAAAAGGAATCTGCCTAGCTCTTTGTCTCGTTCCTTGTTTTTCACTGTGGCACAGAGGTTATTGATCTGGATAAGAACCTTTGTGCTCAGCTGTTTTTATGGCTTTGTAAGCTGTAGGAGTATCAATCCAGTCAGTCCAATTAAATGCTCTCTGTACACTAAAAAAGCTCAATAATAGTTTAAAAAGAAACTAGAAAAGAAGAAGTGCGATTTATTAAATGTAAAAATGTATTTCTTCAAAGGGGTACCTAAGTAATTAGATGCCAGTAAAAAGCAGAATTAGTTTTTGGATACCATAGCCTTCCTCTGACCTGGTTGCTCTAAGTGAGGGGGGCGCAGATCGTTCACTTTATTTCCTCTTCTCTTCTCCGGCCTCTCTTTGGCTTTGTGTTTCAGACACTGAATCATGAAGTACTCCAGCTGGACAATATAGAAATGCACACGTTAGAACAAATACAAGGTACCAAAATAGTGATGTGGCGTCATCAATTCTTTGCTTTGGAGTTCTTGAAGATACAAAGCCACCTGTCCTTTTCTCCTTTAATTACTTTGCTTAGAAACGCAGAGCGTACAGAATGAAGAGCTTTAACACATTTCTGAAAATATATAGATTATTGTCAGGGGATGTTGGGTGAAAAAGTCATGTCCTTATGTGACCACTCACCACGCTGCCGAAGTAACGTCCCACAAAGACATGGTTGAGAGAAGGCAGCTCGAGGTAGGTGGCCCCCAGGTCCCGGGACAGCTGCAGACCTTCGCTGTGAGGCACACAGCTGCTCCAGTCGGACGCACACAGCGGACAGGTACATGGAGGGCCTTCATCTAGATACACAGAGCAGAGTTTAATTCTATGATGAACCTTGCATGACTTGAACAGTCAGAGCAGGAAATGCTTGTCACAAAATGAGCTTCACCAGGCCGTGAAATACAGAGAGAGGGCAATCATGATATCTAACTACACTAACTACCAGATGTGCTTCAGATGGCAGCATCTTAATGTTGTTGTCCAAACAAGACGTGGATGAAAATATGTTTCAAAGACAAAAAAAGAATGCACACTGTGTCATGATCATGTTTCGTATCTGTCATGTCCTTGTGTTGTGTGTTTTATTTTGAAATGTTTTCCCCACTTCTGTCATGTTAAACTTCACTTCCTGTCTGCGTTTCCCTCCTGTGCCTGATTGCGTTATTGTGTTCACCTGTTGCCCCTGTGTTTCTCCTCCCCCTTCCAGCTGTCTCTCGTCTTGTGATTACCCATGTGTATTTAGTCCCTGTTTCCCTTTTGTCTGTTGTTCGTTCGTCGTCATTTCTTCCCTGATCCCTTCCATGTTACCTGCCTGTTCCTGTCGCCCTTCATGTCTGAAGCTAAGTGTTTTTCATGTCCTGTGTTCCCCTTGATTCGTGATTTCATCAACAGCTTTTGAATAAAGCTCGCTTTTTGTTTTGGACCCTTACCTGCTTCCCCTTGATTTACTGCACTTGGGTCCAGTTTCCCCAACCCTGACACACTGAGCTTATACCTCTCAATAAATTTAACAGAGAATGCTTGAATGTTTTCATCGACCTGTCTAGTTGAACACATCGTGAAATATTAGGCCTATAGGGATGCAGGACATTACTGCAGAATAAAGCTTTTAAAATTGAATATCCACCAGAAATGGACATGTATTCCAACATGATTCCATGACAGGTACTTATATAAGATTAGATAAGATAAGATGGAACTTTATTTATCCCCGTACATGTAGCAAACATGTGCATATATTGGTATCGGCAATCGAAATTGGCCCAAAGTTTATTAGAAAATATTGGCATTTTGACCAAAATCCAATAGTGTGCGTCCCTAACCGTGAATCGTCCCAGCTATTGCCCCGGTTGTTGTGATCTGCACGATTAAGAATCAATCCACTCAGGACCAATCAGAGCAAAGCTGGGTAACAACCAGAGTTTGATCCTCTCCAAATGGACTGACAACTAAAAAAATCCGCTGAATGTGTGAAACATATCAGATAGGGAAATGCTGAATCTACACCATCACAACAATTCAGCAAAGTACAAACCATTGTGTAAATATGTTGCAGTGCTTAAAAGGTCCTCGTTAATGGGAGAAACAAATAGATCCTATGTGTGATGAACAGAACACAACTTGTCACTTACTTAATTAAAGTAGAAAACTAATGTCCCGAAGCAGAACAGATGCCACAGCCTGTGCTTTGATGATGTTTGCTAATAAGGATCTCAAAAGGGAGATAGGCGTATTTATTTTGTTTTAATTTCTGAAAGATTGTTGTTTTCTGCTCTGTTCTTTGTTCCTGAAATATCATTAGATCTTTGTTGTTATTTTTTTATTTAATACTGATGCATTTAGCACTTCCATTTCCACATGATTACCAAGTCCAAAGACAAATCCAAAAGCTCAGAGGACAGAAAAGATAGATCATCTAACTACATTAAATCTGCAGAGCGTGTGTGCCATCCACACTGTGGCATGTGAGCATGGGGACCAAAGAGACAAAATCAGACAAAATTTGGTGGGATTAGCTTGAAGCAAAAAAAAGACAGCACAAAGGAGGGGAGAGACAGAGATTAAAAGGAGAATGAGCGCGACATACAGCTAAGTGCTGAGGCATTTGATAAATCATACTGCTAATAACCCACAGGCGTGACATAGAGACGGAGTGTGTGTGTGAGTGGCGGTGACTTGGCATGTATGTTTGTGAACGTGAGCGTGAGGGTGTGTGTGTGTGTGTGTGTGCCCTTGGATAAATCTGTGCTCCTGCGTTCAGCATCGGTTTATTGGCTGTGTTAATGCACGTACAGCAGCGCTCCCTGCCACAGCTGTGCCTGAGGTGCTCTTAAGTCGAGCAGCGGGAAGCGCTCGGAGCTCAGCCGTCATTCTCTGCAATCATGAGGGGATAGCATGAAAATACTCACAGTAGTCTGACGCAAACAAAAAACACAAACAAATGCTCTGGTCCACAGCTCCAGAGTCCCTCCCTTCCTCTCTATCTCTCTGGCAAAGACTTGACTTCCACTGTGATCATTCTGCAGCGGAGCTCTGACAGGATCTCAAAGTATGCCGGGCAGATAAGCTAAAAATACAACCCGGTGCATCTGATGAGCGTCTGTACAGAATCTTGAATCAAGAAGGGTCAGTGTGTGAGGTACCAGCATACATGTTTGTGCTATGGGATGCATTAAGTTGCCTCTTGTAAAGCGTCTTAGGGACAGACTGCTGTTATGTTGCACTTTTCAATGTAATGACAGCTGTACAAGTTCTGGCCTGCTTGCAGGGCTTTTTTATCGCCGTAAACGATCAACTTAGTGTCTCGCTTTGGTGTGTTTCCTGCAGGAAAGCATGTGAGCTGACCGCCAAGAGGCAGCCAAGAGGAGATTTAATTGTGAGAATCCTCCTCATTGCTGGAAGGACACACTAGAGGACGCAAGGCTCCAGATCTCACTGACCAAGCCAGAAGAACAGGGTATTGTCCTGTAATCAAACTCAATAACTCAGGAGTGGCTTATCATCCCTCAAACACCAGTTTCACCAAGTGCAAAGGCTGAGAGATAATGTTTCTGTACAACAATGACTGTTTGAGGAGTCTTTAGTTCTCATAGCATCGTAGGCTAATCTTAACTCACTCAAAAAAAGCACACTCACCGTTTAATCGTGCTCCAACAGCAACCAGGATGACCGGCACACCCCAGTGTCTCAGGAGCGGGCGGAGTCTCGGGGCGTAGCCGTTTCGGACCTGCTGGAAGGCCAGCTTATCAGTGACTGAATATTTAATGACCAGGATGTCCGCCTGCTCAAGAACTTTCCGAACGCTGGCCCAATCGCTGTCCAACAAGTCCTGCAAAGGCAAGAGGAAAAAAGGCATGAACAAGACAATATAGAAAATTGTCTGAATACACAACCTTTACCATAATTCTTACCTTAGTAACTCTAATCCTTCCCCTCTGAGTCTCCCTAAAAATGTAAACCTCAGTATAACAATTGGGACTTTACCTCCAAGAACCTGCAAGGCTATAGCTGCTAACTGTAAACCAGCTTGATACAACTTAACAAGCAGCAAAAACACTTCAAAAATGCTTTCAGCGATTTGAATAAAAACAAGGACAAAGAGCCATAGAATTAAGACTGACAGACTTTCTGCAGCACCACCCCTGACAGCCTTATAATAGGAAGCATACACTGCTGCTTAAAAAAAACAACAGTCAGATTCATATGCTATTAAGAACACAAGTTTCTTTAATGTTTCTGTGTGCGGTGCATGTTAAACTAGCGCCCTGCTCAGAATAGAGTGATTTTTATAAAGCCTGCAATCAGCGCTGGAACTGGCAAGTGGCCTTGGAATTTGAAATGTTGTACAGCTTGTGAGAAACAGAAGCAGAGTGAGAAAGTAAACAGCATGTCAGCAGAGTGACACTCTTTCACAATGACAATGATGTGACAAAATAAGTCCTTTTGTATGGCATGTTTTTCATCCTCTAACTTTCCTGTGCAAAACGTGACTCATTTAGTATCACACGAGCAGAAAGGTGTGAAAGAAACACCTAAAAAGTAGATTTGATGGCATTTGCATATCAAGAAAAAGACACATGAATGAGCGAGGCAATGATTCACACTGTATCAACTCATGCAAATCTCTTTTTCCTCTTCATACAAACACAATACAAGCATCATACCCAGCTGGGGCAATCCCGAACCACCACAGTGACATCTCCAAACACACGGGAGCTGTACTCCATGAAGGCCGGGTTATGCATGCTGCTCTCCAGGTCGCAGGGTCCCACCAGAGCTCCATGGCCAAGGTAGCTCCACAGCAGGCCTCCCTGCAGCTGCCCCTGGCCCATGATCTCCTCCCCGGGCCCCACTCCTCCAGGGCACTCGCTGCCCAGAGCCACGATATGGATGGACCTGTAAGCCATGTGGGTTGTTGTAAGTGACTTGAATCAAGGGGCACATAACCATGATGGTAATCCAGATGTATAGCACTGAGACAGAGGAGGCACCTCTGTTTGCTTAGGTCCTTATTATTCATGTCTATCACGGAGCCAGTGCATCACCGCTATGTCACTGACAATGACTGAGAAGAAGCTTTGCCAAGGCCCTTATTACACCTGAGAGAGGGATTTATGGTTCAATAAATCACACACTTTGACACATATTTTCAGTGATGGATAATACCAAGCAGTGATGCTGACAAGAATAAAGCATGCAACCATACCAGGAAGCCCCCCTCTCCTCCCATGCCTTAATGAGTTGCCGCTCCAGAGCAACTTACATTGTGGTCACCGCGGTTTTCTGATCACGCTATGGAGCCCGTTTCCCTCACGGTGCGTTTCCAGTCTGCAGTCGGCTTTTCCGCAATGAGCCGCGGCTCGGCTCCGTCCTTAATCCCTCTCATTGGTGGCTGGCCCCCTGGGAGCACGGCTGTTGGGGAATTTCACCCTCATTTCCCCCCAGTTTTGTTATTCATTCATAAAAGGAAAAGCCCAATACCGTCCCGAACCGACTGCAGAGGCGCACCGGACAGCCGGCGGAGCAGCAGCAGCAGCAGCAGCAGCAGCAGCACCGTGTGTGTGAACAGCAGCGCCCATGGGCAGACAATGCGCTAACACAAAAACAAGTTGTTAGACGGTGGGAAACACAATTAGCGGCGAGGAGAGGGCAGCCTCGCGCCACGGCGTCCAGACCATATGAATGACGTCGGCGGATAAAACAAAGTCTCACTGGCAAAAGAGCAACTGGAGAGAGAGAGGGAGGGGAGGGTGGGAGAAAGAGAGAGAGAAAAAGAGAGGGAGAGAGAGAGGTCTCGCCTGACTCAGCAACACGCACGCGAAAAACAGACGTAGAAGCAGAGCACGTCAACACACACAAACAACCTCGTGCAATCAACATTCAGGAATTTCGATTTTTCGTTGAGTGAAACCTCTACCTCTTAGTCTTATCATAGCTGGTAGTTGCACCTCCGAATTATTAAAGAACATGAGCTTCCCCTGTTGAATGCAATACAAAATCATGGAGCAAGTGGTTCAAGTAACTAAGTAGATGTACTCAAGCACTGTAGCAGCAAACATTGTAATTCTCTAGTAAAGTACAAGTACCTCAAAATTGTACTTCACTAGAATTACAATTTGTGCTGCTTTATACTTACTAAATTCAGAGGTAAATATTGTACTTTTACTCCATTACATTTATGGAGTACCTTCAGTTACTTTGCAGATTTGGAATAATAATGTGAAATATTATCAACCCTTGAATAAGACTTGAGTTACACCTGGAGCAACATTCACAAGCTACCCTGCAGTATAAAAAGTAATTCAAGTGAACCTTTAGCTTTGATAACACTTGCATCAACACTAATGCATCAATATTTATAATCAAAACATGATATATATATTATTCTGAAATGGTCCAATCTGCATAATGAGTACTTTTGCTTTTGTTACTTTAAGTATATTTTGATGCCAATACTTTTCTACTTTTACTTGAGTCTCATTTTTTTGCAGGACTTTCACTGTAAAAGAGTATTCCTTAACAGTGATACTTCTACCTTTACTTAATATTTTCTACCTCTGTGCGCAAACAACTTTTTTTTTCTGCTGACAAACACTGAACTCAACCACATGAAAAGAAACAAACAGATTTGCTTAGATGTACGAGCATGGGGTGTAATGTCAACCATAGTGATCATAATGACAACCATGATGTGCAAGGAGAGAATTTGCTGATATAGCAAGAATAAAAACATTAACAGGCTTTAGGGGTGTTTTTTTTTTTTTGTATTCCCTTTTGGACAAACTCCAGGGTTTTACAGAGCTTTCTGAGAGGAAAAATAGCTCAAGCCTTAAAGGTTTTGTCAGAGCCTCTCTTGTTGATAATCACAATGAATAATGCAAGACATAAAACCTACAGAGAGTATCTGAATAGTAGGCCTTTGGTCTGAAAACTTACTTTTATGCTGCTTACATGGTGTGCTATACTCTCACTCTGGAATAACATTCACTAGTCCTGCTAAGCAGTTTCCCCCAGGTTTCCCCTGACAGTCTGCTCTTTATCTTGACAAAGAGTTCTTCACTTGACCTATTCCAAATGACCATCTGTGCATACTAATACCTCCAGATTCTCAATTCAACTTTGCAGAAGTGCTCAACCCCTTGTTCCATGTAACCCATAGCCCTGTGCATTTCTTGATTGTATTCGATGCGTCACATAGGCGGAGGCTTCTGACTGTTGTGAGTTTGCTGTAGGCCAGCTACAGAGACAAGCATCATTCATGCACAGAGGAACATCATATACCCTTAGCCTTGTTCTCGACCCATGGCTTAGCAGTTCTTCTTGGGTTGGGTCATGTCAGGGTTAGACTGCACCATGGATTTTAAAAACAAAGAAATAATCTGGATGTGACTGGCTGTCTTGACTCTTTACATCAAATGCTCAACAAACCGTCACTAAATTATTTTGGAACAGTAGGTTTGGTGTAGGATTTCTTTGCAACAATTTATGATTTAAAAATAATATTCGTAATATAAAATATAATAATCATTTGATTGCATCATAGAAAGGACAATCTTTTTGGGGAACATCCTTCTAAGGGAAAAACAAACAATCAAAAAGGGTATCATAAAGTCCCCCTGCATGAACACATGATAAAGAAAATACACTTTTTGTAAATGTGTGGTATCAAAATCCGCTGTATTCATATAGTCAAGATATATGAACCACTGCTTCACTAATTTTGACATTCTTTTCAATCTGTTTCTTGCAAATGCACACTTTTCCTGAAGCTGAATCCCTTTATCAAGTCTTTAAGGATAAAGGCACCAGATCAGGATCGTAACAAGCAAGTTGGAACAAGGTCTGATAAAGAGATAATGCTGACATCATGAACATGAAAGGAAAAGTTTGACATTTTGGGAAACATACTCACTACACATGTGTTGTCTTGCTGAGAGTCAGATGAGGACGTTGAATGTTCAAAACAGAACCCTGAGCTTCTGTTTGCAGCTGGGAGCCCATGAGCCAGCCAAGGTATACCTGACTGAAGCTGCTGTCAACAAACCTTCAACAACCTCAGGGATTGGTATGGCGTTCTCAGCAAAGTTATTTATTAGATTTTTTGTATTAGCTCAAGGAATTCTTTGTCAAAGCACGGGAAACATGTCACAAAGAGAATCTCATACAGTCTGTGACCTGAGATGCATGCTTTCGGATCTAATCTGAGGAATATACAGACATTATTATAAGAAATGGCCAGCATGGTATGATCTTTATATTTTACATTAACGATTTTCCACTTTAGGACATTACCGACCAGAAAAAAAACCTTTTTATCTCATTGAATCATTCGCTGTATGCATAATACATGAGAGATATTGTAATGCAGAGGGATCCACCAGTGTGGGTACGCATTTAGCTGCTTCATGCCACTATAGAACATAAACTCAAAAATCAAATTCATTTGGAAAAAAGTTTATTTAGCAAATGAAGTTGACAATGTCCACCTCACAAGATTTGACCTTATTTTGAGAACCAACACTTATATATAATGTAAGCCACATGTACAAATGTAAACACTATGATCAAGTTAAACAATACCCAATTTACATTACTTTATGTGTCATTAAATGTCTAACACCAAGTAGATTCATCGTACAATAATTTAGAGGATCCATTGACTTCCATCTTTTACTCTATTTGTTTTTCTTCTTTTCAGCCGCCGCAGCTTTTTCCCTTTCCATCTTGCCCTTCTCTCCCTGGTAGAAGTCAGACTCAATGAAGCCTCTTTGCTCAGAGAGCTTGACATAGACATCGCCATTGTTCTCAGTGACCGTGTGAGTCCGCTGCTTCACACCCTTGGAGTACCATCTGAACACAGACGGCATTTCCCTGGGGTCTTTGGCCTTGTAAATGCCCTCCCCTTGGGCCAGACAGATCTTGTACTTGTGGTTTGGACAAACTATGCACATCTTGCCGTCAAATTCCTGTAAGAGTGTTGACAGAAAACAGGTAAACAACCGTATGTTGGATAAGTTCAGGTCATTAAAGTCATTCAACATTAGCATAACATTAATTTTATTCAGGTTTGATGTCTTAATTAAGGTAATATTATGTGTCAGCCCAGCAGTTGATTGTGCAGATGGAATATCCGGCAAAAGCTTGACTGTACTGAAAACAAAGCAAAGTCAAACTTGGCATTTTTTTGCTCCTGAACCGTGGGTCAGACAACAAATCAACTTCTAATCTCTTCAATAAATATAAATTTCACCTCAATGTCTCCATTTTGCAGTGTTGTCCCAGCGTCTGTTGCGAGGGGAACAGGATCAGCGTATTGCAGAATAAGCAAACAGTTTAGAGCACACACAACATTTTGCTGAGTGGACAATCTTTAAAGGTGAAATGTGCCTAATTGTTCTTTGGCTAAAACAACTAAGCGGCTCAGTGTTAAACGTCCCACAACAGGACTATCAGCAGCTGCTTATTTTTGAATTTGTTCAGTGGAAGCCAGCATGGGTAATACTTTGGATTGAGACTGACTGTTTGTTGGATGAAGTTTAACAGGCAATTATATATCGCAATCTCCCTCTCTAAGAAGTGATTTTTTTGAGTCAAGCACAAGAAAAACTGAACTCACGATAGCAGTAAGAGTCGATAGCATAAAAGTCGTTCTGGTGGTAGATGATCAATATATCCCGCCCCTCTAGTGTTTTGAAAGTACGCTTTGCTTCAATCAGTTCATCCTTCTTCCCCACAAAATAAGGCCCTCCTGTGGGCTCCATGGCTCTGGGAAATGCTGCTTAGTAAGAATGCAAAAGAAAATATTACAACTTTGTATTTATAATAAATAAGCATTTTTTTATCTTAACCATATCACAATAATATCCGTTACTATACCTCACATCAGAGTTGTCATCTTAAATTAGGCACACAACACATCCTAAACTTCAGCTTGAAGAATCAGAGTAAAGTCATCTATTGGCCAATCAACTCTGCTCCTAATGAACTCAGACCTGCAATACTAATTTTCTTATATGCCACATTACTATAAGAAAAGTGTAACCATTAAAGCTGGGGGAGGGCAATTTTTTTCTGAAGTCATTAGGGCAAAAATGTAATGATTACCTTTCAGTATTACTATTGGGAAATGCAGATAAGATGGTGAAGTTGGATTTCACGCTGGGAAGTTTTTATTCAACCCCAATAATGCAACCCCAAAAAAGACGACTAATCAAAAAAGGGTTCCAATATATTCACAGCATTTAAGAGAGAAAATCATGCTAACAGTTTCAGCCGCGACTAATTTAAGCAACTTAATTCTATGGTTGGTAAATTGGAAAACTGAAAAAAAAGAGCCTTGAATTTAGCCATTAGCTGCTGTAAGCTAGTCGCAGCAATGAGCCTTTGGCTATGGTTAGCTGGAGGCTTCGCTTTAACAATGTTTCTCACTATCTCTGAAACACTATGCAGTTATTTTAGCTAGCTAGACTTAAATCAAAGAAAGCATTCTTGAAATGGCTTTACAGACACACAGGTTTGCAAAGAAATCACGATGGTAATTGTAATAGAATTGCCGCTAAATACTGACATTAGGCTCTTAATCATGAGGAATTAATCCTGATGTGTGTAAATACATTACTATAGGTTACTGTAGGAAGCTCCCAAATAAGACTGAGCTCTTATGCTAGAAGGGACTAGGACAGTGAGGGGAGAGCTGCAGGATGAGAACCATTTCATATTAGAAATGCCAAAGGTCACTATAAAATATTTGCCCAATAACGTGAAAAATAAACTGCCAACCCCAGCTTTAAGTGAACCTATCAAAGTAAAGGACTAAGGACAGCCCGAAGCTTTATCAGATCAGAATTGAATACATCTAAAGTTGAATGATTTTCAGCCTGTTGTGCGTTCCCTGAATACAATAAAGAGACCATGGTCAAGTGCCTAGTGATTACAGTATGTATGACCTACATGAATGTCATTATTTTACAAAAGCATTTGGTCACTTAAAAGAACACAGTCATGTCTAGTCTCAGACAGTCAGTATACACAATTCTATCTGGCTGCAGGGGAAGCTGACCCAAAATGTGAATAGCAGAGTGGAATAATGAGCATTTCAGTGCAGCCTGACTAAGCACAGTAGTAGTGAAAGTCACATGTCCTGAGGCATCTGGCTACAACGCAGGCAGCTATTATTAAGGAAGAAAAGCTAAACTAATTGTTTATGTCAGGAAAACTACACATTTTTCATGGAGTGTTCCCTAAGGGACTAGGGATACATTTTACAAATCCATCGAAGCTACACTGTCTTCTTGCATCCCATCTGTGAGTCTGTCTGACTATCCCTCTCCCTATACATTTTTCACTTGACTTTAACTAAACATTTTATTTTGGGTGAATTTTTGTCTTTACCTTGAAACTCAACAGCGGTGTCTCCTCCGTCAAGCCGAACAACTGTATTACTGTCAGCTTGGTGTGCAGGGAAGGAGGCCCCATCTCTATTATCTTCACACACAAGCGGCCTTCAGTTGGCACTATCTAGTCTGGGTACATTTCTTATCTGTCTCCCGCAGGCACAGCAGCTAGATCATGGAGAAATATATAAGTTTATCATAAAGGCTTTGTTTTATCTGTCATTGAGTAAGATTTCATACAGGATAAATCTCTTTATTATTTTAATCATCACCTGCGCTTGGTGTGTGTCGTAGTAGCAGTGGAAAGTAACTATGTACAACTTCTCACTTTTACTCGATCCAAGTACGTGCTTTGCGTATTTTTGGCAAAGATTTGAATTTTTTGCTTCTTTATACTTTTTTATCAGAGCCAAAAATATGATTAACATAATAATGTATAAATATCTACAATACATTTGTCAGACAGCATTCAAATATATCGGAATATAATCAATATGCATTAGTCAATATTTTCAGAGGTGGGAGAAGTACTCTATTATATATTGTACTTAAGTAAAAGTACAAGTACCAGAGTCTAGGAATGCTATGTTTCAAGTAAAAGTCCTGCATTCAAAAGGTTTACTTGAGTAAAAGTACACAAATCAACAACAAATATAGTTAAAGTACGAAAAGTAAAAGTACTCGTCCTGTAAATTGAGTCATTTAAGAATAATTCATCTGATATGTTTTGATTATAATCATTGATGCATTCAAGTGTTATCAAAGCTGGTAAAGGTGCAGCTAGTTTTACTTTGTATGCTGCAAGGTAGCTTGTAAATTTCACTCCAGTTGTAACTAAAGTCTTATTAAAATGTTGATTATATTTCACATTAATAATCCAAATCTGAAAAGTAACTGAAGGTACAAAATGAATGTAGTGAAGTAGAAGTACACGATTTACTTGTCTACAAAGCAGCATGAAATGGAATAGCTCACGTAAAGTCTCATAATTGTACTTAGGTACAATACTTGAGTAAATGTTCTTAGTTACTTCCTACGGCTGATTATTTTACTATACATTAATGTTTCATAGCTGGCACTGGCTACGAGTGTCAAAGCAGTTTTATAAAGCGGAACTGTTTATTTTCGTTTTCCGACAGGATCGGACATTATTCTCAGAGCACCGCTGAGGTACGCTATGTTGTCAGTCGGTGAGGAACAAACAACGCTTTAGCAAATATTTCACCGTGAATAGACCGTAAGTAAGACACTGCAATATGTTAAATTAAGTCACTAAATTAGTCTTCAAACCAGAAGTCTGTGTTGTTTGACGGTAAAGCAGTAAATATGTATGTAGAGTTAGGACAGAAAGTAAAACATGCCGAGGTTTGACAGCTAATCTGTGCCAGTGGAGAAGTACAATACCGTGCATTGCAGTTTAAAAAATCTGATCATTGTTTTGTTCTGGTAAATAATCCCCCTGTTGCAGCAGTGTTGGGTCTGTCTCCCTCTAAAACCCACCACAGAATCAGCACAAGTTACAATATGCTAGCTAAAAAAAACTATGATTGGAAATCCTCTGTTACTTGTAAAAGTCCTGGATTCAAAAACATACCTAACCAAGGTGCCAAGGTAACAATTTAAAAGTATACTACCAAAAGTTAACACTCGACTGTTTGATAAATGCTTTGCTTTTGCTGAGTCTTCGTTAACAGGTGTAGCAGTTCTGTGTGCTTTCTATAGGGGAATTATATAATCCGACATAATGCAAAATGTGCTTGTTTGTGCATGTGTCGAACAGGGAGATGACGCTGCGTGCTTGTGGCTTCTTAGTGTTTCGTCGTCTCGCCAGTTGTGTCCCTCCAGACAACATTGAGTACCTCCTCCTGCAGACCTCTTATGGGAACCACCACTGGACTCCACCCAAAGGTGTTTACAAGTTAAAAATCCATACAGATTCATCAAGTAGTTGAAAACACACATTAATGACCTAAGTTTAAATGTTCTTTGTCTAAGTGACATCTAACCTGTTCTCCATCAGGTCATGTTGATCCTGGCGAGGATGACCTTACCACAGCCCTGAGAGAGACCAAGGAGGAGGCAGGGCTGGGGGCTGAGCAGCTGCAGGTTATTGACGGCTTTTTGCAGGAGCTTAGCTACGAGGTGCAAGGCAAACCCAAAAAGGTGCTGTACTGGCTGGCTGAGCTGAAAGATGCAGGAACAGCTGTGACTCTGTCTAACGAGCACCAGGACTACCGCTGGGCCCGGCTGGAGGAAGCCTGCACTCTGGCTCAGTACAAAGATCTGCAGGACACTCTGAGAGCAGCAGGCAGACACCTGCTGGACAAAAAGCAATGAATCTAAATGTGCATGCTGCAGACGGGATGGTTAAAGAAGGAAACGCTTCTGCTGACATTAGGGACCTCAGACTTTGGTTTAGCAGAGCACCCAATGTAACAGTGTGTCCCTTCTGTATAAGGTAAAGCTGAGTATATTCTCTTTTTCATAAGGCAAAGGTTCAATTGAAAACACACAACATGATTCTAAAATAAATCAGCTACCCTAGTTTTGAATACATAAATGTGTACAAGTTATTAAACCATAACACAAAGCAAGGAGACAGTTACTTACTTACATAGTGGATACAAATACATTGTAAACAGTAGATGCTGCCACAGGGTGGCGACAAAGACAAGAACTATTTTGTCACCAAAGATTACAAAACACTGCAAGCTGTAGAAACACCACCCAGATCTGCAATGAGCTCAGAAACGGTCTCAGGCCTTTTTTCAGCTCTCAGTATCCAAATAAAAGTGAGAGATACAACAATTACCTTTGCAAATGAGATCCTGTCCAGAAACTAAAACAAAAAAATCAGGTTAACCAGGGATAATATACTAATCCATATACTATATAGCTCTTTCATTTATAAAGCCATTCGCAAACATGCAGCATTACCACATCATAACATAGATCCTAGAACCTTTACCACGTGTTTGCCACTCACGATAAAATGATGTAGATTGATGGTACTACAGGTAGGAGGAAAATATCTATCTTTGATTTTGAGGTGAACTGTCCCTTTAAGCTAATCCTTAGAACAAAAGCAAGTTATTAAGGACGAGCAATAATGTTATAAAAGCAGGCAGCACTGACACATAAATCTCAATTTGAGATGGCTTGATTGAGCAGAGGTTTTATGTACCGTGGCCATGTTACTAAACCAGTTATTTTTAATCCAATCCAACCCCTTTCTACAACCTAAAAGTATTTTTGAAATCAAGTTAATTGATGGAATATAATCCTAAAGCGCAGGAAGAACTAAAAATACATTGAATCAACACTGCTTTTTCTCTCACTAGGGGAGAGTGAAATTAAAGACAGACTGTTATCTTGACCCTGTCCCTGTCACATTGTGCTACAAACAGGAACATTCTGCTCTCAATGCCACAAGCAGGATTAATAGCCCTTGCCGAAGGGATGAAATAAAAGTAATTAAAGAAATATTTGTGTTGTTGTAACTCATAAGTGCTCTTATCAATTAACAGCGACTTCTCTTCTGGGTATTTTAAGAAACACGGGATAGAGCAGTGAGCCTGAGGTCAATGAAAGACTTTCACAAGGCATAAACATTATACAGTAAAGTAACACCGTGCATCGAGCAGCTGAACTATTGCTTTGAGACCCATCAGGGCATCATTTTAAAGCAGTAATTAATTCCATGCCTGGTGGAGCAGAAAAGCTCCTCTCCCAGTGATAAAACACAGCTAATTGTTCTGAATTTAAATTAGAGTTCCCTCTGTGATTAAACAGTTTGCCTTGCACCTTTATGTATCATGTTATTAAAAGGTATGAAATATCCCAAATTCATGTCTATGCATTTATTGCCACAACCAGTTGTATTCAATGGAGGTACAAATTAATCAGAACTGATACTTAAGGTAAAATAGCAAGACTAAAAACCCTCTGTTACAAGTAAAGGACCTGCATTCTAAATTTGTACCATCCAAATATACGTATACAAAAGTACTTGTTAGGCGTATTGACCCCTTTAGAATGATTACCATTCAAATCAATCAGAATGGCATGGAGGCTGAAATATTGGATATTTTAACATCTGGACAAATAAATCAGATATCTGTGGCTGGATACGACTTATTAAGTGAATTGCCTGAACCAAAACTAACTCAAATACACTTATAATCCATGTAGCATAGTCTATAGGAGTACTATAGCAAAATAAGGTAGGAACTTATCAAAAGGCCCCAATGACATACCGTTTTATTTTAAAGGAGCCACAGTGACTGTACGCCCCTCCTTTGCATATCAATCACTACAATAGTTCTTATCCAAGAAACAACTTGCTGTGCTTCGTCCTTTTTCCTTGACGTGAATTAAGCAACAGTGATCCGAGCTATAATGCAAATAAACCCAACAATGTAATTTATTTCTTTTTACAATAGAAACTTTATGAGTGACATTTGCATCCTATCAAACACAAAATGATAAGGAAAAAAAATACATAAAACCAAAGAAAACCCAACAAGGACAGCATTAACATCGATAGGTGAGGACGCATTGTGGACGCATTGTGGACACACACAGGTAAGTCCATTTGTGCGACCAGGTGAAGGCCCACACTTTTAAAAAATGACACACTTGTGCACACACATGCTTACACACAACCAGATTAAATGAACTAAATGATTTCATTCAGGCCTTTGTATGGAATGACCTCTCACCATCTTAGACCGCAATCCTCTTTAGTGTGTCCTTTCTTAGGTTGAGTAAAAAAATTAAAATCCCTCGGAGATAATAATTGTTTTTTGCTCTTTTCCCTCAAAAAGCCTCCTGAGCTTGTCTTTCCCTGACCTCATTATAAAACAAGGCCTACATTTGAGTAAAAAAAAGAGGAGCATTCAAGATTGAAAAGCTCTAAACTGATCATTGAATTTCTATCATAAGGGCAACACTACGCCTAGACTTTACTCTAACACAAACAATAACACTGATTCTGATTTCTAATTTATTCAATTGTTAAATTAAAGAGGATAACATTACTGGAAACACCCTTATTTGCGTTCTTGCCTGGAGTTGGTTCAGAAGACTGATACTACTCTCACATCTCTCTGAAAAATGTGAAGCTAATGCCAGCGCCCATTTAGCTTAGCTTAGGACAAAGACTGGACAAAAAGGGAAACAAATAGTGGAGCTCTGACCAAAGGTAGACTACAGGAAGTCATGTCTCCAGGCCAAGAAAACGGTCAGGATATAACCTGTCTCTTTTACGATTAGTTTTTTCTTTCCAGTTTCCCTTTACTAAGAGCTAAAACATGTGATTTTTGGTGCAAAGCGAAGCTAACCAGCTTATGGCCTTGGCTTCATATAGAAAAGGTGAAAATAGGTGCGTTGAAAAAAAAGAAAGGCGTTTGACATTTTGGGAAATACACTTGTTAGCTTTCTGGCAAGGAGTGTGATGACAATATAAATAGCACGTGTCTCTGTTTAAACAATGCTACAGCCAGCAACCTGTTAGCTAAGTTTAGCAAAAAGTTAGCCTGGCTTTGTTCTGTGATACCAAAATCAGCCTCATATCAGTATCTCTAAAGCTCAGTCAATAAGACGTAACAGCTTGTTTGTTGAATCTGCCCAAAACTCATAAAAGTAAAAAGGTAATTTTGCTGTTTAATGGGGACCGAAATTAGATAGCAAGACCAAGCCAGGCTAACTGTTTCCCCCCCTTTTCAGCAAAGAAAGTGGTATAGATATTTTTAACCACCAAAACTGAGCATATTTCCTAAAATGACAAACTAGTACATTAGCAGATACACATGAATTCAGTACATTTCATCACTTTTTTCTACTTCTTCTCTGTATGGCGAGGGATGGGCAAAAAAATGTGGACCACATGAAGCAAATTTCAAAATCTCTGGCAATAATCCCTTTCCTGTTGTGCCATGATATCAAATCCATTAAAGATCCGGTTCAGGAATAGATTTCTCTCTCTGTCCTCGACAGAATCCAGTCTCTGAGATGCTCCAAAGCGCAAGGCCAGGAGGAAATGTTTCACTCCTTTGGCTTCACATTAAAATCCGAAAGGTAGAGTTAATTCACACAGCATTAAATCCACCACATGCATCCATAGCTCCGTAGACTTTAAAATGAACGTTTGTGGGGCTGTACTCGGTTTCCTTGGCATAAAATCCATCTGTTTCAGTCAAAGGTTTGCACAGTGCTCTGTGAAAAGGGCAATAGATTCATACCCACAACCATAAAAAAACAACTCAAAATGTGTGGTTTACTCGATGCCACGCGAGTACTATAATCACATTACGCTGTTCAGTGTGTCCAACAGTTTAATTCTTGAGGCCGTATTCTTTTTTCATTCAGTTAAATCCTCATCCAGTTCAGGCCTCGCCAACACGGCACTAGAACACTGTGCAAACACACAATGTTTTCTCCACCGGACAAAATCTAAAAGTTCATTTGGACAAACTCCCTGGTTTGACACAAGTCTGCTCCTGTTCCAGGGACAGGAACAAGGAAACCCTGACATTGTTTTCAATAGATGAATAGCAAATGTAAATATACACACGCACACAGAAACACACAACACGCAATCAGTGTCATATTCATTCAAATGTAAATGGGTAGCTAAGCTGCATGTTGAGCTCATCGTCGTGAAATGTTAAGCTTAGTCTGAGTAATGGAGAAAAAAAACGTAACATTTTCACATCTATGGAAAGATGGTGTGAGCATTATCTGACGGAAAAAAGGTCCCTTCAGGTGTGTTTTGATTTTCTAAATATGACATTTGCCTACAGAAAAGCAAACAACTAAAAAAGGAGCCAAATCAGGACCAACAGCAGCACTCAGTCATGTGTCAACACGCTGGCGGTGGGTTTAGAGACTTTCACTTCACTCTCTGCCCTCTACAACCACCCAGTGATGCAGAAAGTAAGAAGATGAGGTGGAGGTGAGGAGCAAATTTAATGTAAGAGTTTCTCTTAGACAGTTTTTTCTCTCTCAGTGAAAGTCTATTGAGGCCCTGAGGTTTAAGAGGCAGAGAGAGGTATAGGAGGAGACGACCCCTAACCGAAAGACGCTGCTTTGAGGGATCAAGAGGAAGCAGTCGTGATGAACACTACTGAAGGGGGGGGGGGGTCTAAGAGGACGAGCGGTGCTTATGTTGATTGCATTAGTCGAACAGAGAGGCGGGAGAGGGACAGAGATATTCTGCCACGGGATGCCACAATAATGGACAATGACAGGACAAACTGGCCAGCCCATCGACTGGTTAATGAACCAAACAGCAAAGAGTCCATCGGTCTAAGCCAACCGACAAAATACAAGGGATAGGTCTGGAACGACAGACTGTCAACCAACCAAAAGAAGAACAATAAAAAACAGCAACAAATAAAGAGACGGGCGGATGGAGACAACCTTATTACACAAAACCAGACAATCTGACGAACCAGACGAAGAGCAGGCCAGCTACAGGGGTTCAGGAGACCACCACATGGACAGTTTGTTTTCATCATTTATCAAAAACTAAGACAATTCTGTTGTTGAGGTTATTTAGAGCTAACATGTGATTTTTATCTTTGGGAAATTCTTATACGTAATGAAAAAAAATGTTGTATAATCAGAGGACAGAAAAAATGTTGTTTCACCGTGCCTGCAAACGTAAACACATGCTGCGAACATGCTATCATTATAGTCTTAGCTGGAGTGCAGGAGTTTTACATATAAATGAACATTCATTACATTCAAGCCCCAGCCAAACGAGCGCACACAACGCTGAATAGCTCATGTGGCTGGCGCATATAGAACTGCAGGTGCACTCTCTTTAAGTCTTCTCCCGCATGATTTCTTTTCTTGGATCCTGCATTCACTCCAAACACATTTTTTGGGCGATTCTTAGGATTTCCACCAATCACCAAGCTGCTATGGTCCCTCCCGTGTGGTAATTACTCTCACTGCTAGAAGTTTGGCGCTCCAGCTCTCATAACAAATGAAAATACCGGATCATAAATGTAATTAAAAGTTTTTCCTTTTCTAAATTAAAACTAAATGGAAGTAGACATGGCACTATGGTTTGAAGCCAACATCTTTATGTATCTGCATCCAAGAAGCAAAACCAACACAAATACAGGTAAAATACCGACAAACTTTAGCGGTTACCAAAACAAAAGTAAGTCAAACGCTACTACAGATTCAAAAAAATTCAGCCACATGGATGAAAACAAAGAACAAGATTTTAACGGTGGATATATTCCGTTTTGGGGCTGTTACTGTGGAGTCAATAACTTGTAATATGACCGCTGTATTGTCGAAGTCACATGCTATCATTTCTGCATTTAGAAAAAGGTGAAATATAATGTTACCTCGAAAACACTTGGGGGGTGGGGTGCTCTCAAACAGTGCTGGAATAATTTCAATTCTCAATCTCTGCGAAACATCTGATGCCAAACAGAGTGCAAGCTGTAATTAAGGCAAACGGTGGAAACACAAAATTCTTACTTTCATTGAAAACGGTACCAACAAAACTTTTCTGAAAAACTAATAGCACTTGACTACAACTACTATTGACCATTTGTATTAGTTTAATAAATGATGAAACATTTTTGGCAGTTCACCTTTGACCCCACAGTATGTGTGCACACACACACACACACACACACACACACACACACACACACACACACACTCACACTCACACTCACACTCACACTCACACTCACACTCACACTCACACTCACACACAGACACAGACACACACACAGCTTTGGGAGGGGGGAGTTGGCAAGGAGGAGTTATCATCCAGATCATCATGAGTCCTCGTTGCCAGAGTCGTCCTGGTTGTCGTAACGTCTGGTGGACGTCCCTCCGTCCTCTGTGGGGCTCATCCCGCCAGCTTCACCTACAGACTCCATATCGCTCTCGTCTTCGTCCTCGTCCTCCTCCTCCATATCATCATCGTAAAGGTCGTCGTAGAGAAGGTCTGAACTGCTGTCCTGGGAGGGAACCCTGGTCTGGACGCAGTACTCCGCCAACGTGGTTGGCACCTTGACGCCGTCGCGCTCAGCCTCTGCCGCCGTTGACATCACCTGCTTCCTGTGAGCAAATAAGGAATTGAATTTCAAGGATGGATTCTGTCTAACATCTTAGAAATGTGTCTGCGAATGTATGACATCTTAAACATTGTGTATTACCTGATTATCTCTGCATACTCTTTGTCCTTGCCTTTGCTGTCCCTCCATTTGCGGAACATGACAGAAGCATCCACGTTAGCGGGGGAAAAGGTGTTGGGCTCATTGAGCAGAGAGATCACACTGAGCAGGATCGTCCTGATGGAGACAGAACCACACAGACAGGAAATTAGGACAAACAAACAAATCAGATTATGTATTTGTATGAAACACAAGCTCTACATGGGTTTTCTGAAAGACACGATTGGCAAGCCGTCCACCTTTTATATTCTTTTATTTTTGGGGATGTTTCATTGTATAGCAGATACCGGTTGGACAGTTGGTTCGGATTCATCACAGTGACTCAATAACACAAACAAACCAAGCAACGTTTTTATTTTTTATTTTACCCTAATGTTGACTTGCATTTTACCCAGTGTTAAAATGCAAGTCAACATTTTATTTAAATTACCGAAAAGTAAGGTTTATGTGCGTGCAGAGGTGCAGGTTGTGTGTTAGGGATTACCTGACGTTCTGGGTGGGGTTCCACCTTTCAGAGGGAAGCTCCCCGCTCTGAGGGTCATCCACAGGAGGGTGCAGGATGGAGATGCACACATCTCCGTTCTGAAAAATGCAATGTATAACATATTGCAAAGAACACATGAAGATGTCTTAATATAGCCTCTAAATGGACCCATTTGGTTAAACCTACATCTATGCCATTGTATGAAATTTAATTGACAAAACTCAAAATATTTTACCTCGTAAATGTTGGGGTGCCACATCTTTGTGAGGAAGCGAAAGGTTGGTGGGGAGTACGGGTAGTCCACGGGGAACTTGATGTGAGCCTGGAAGAACAAACAAAGTCAACATTTTGACTTCCCTAATGCTAAATGTATGTCCCTCAAGCTGTGGAGGTTGGTGTAGCACATTGATAGGTAGAATATGGAAAAGAAATAGGCTTTATCTTTCCAAATAAACAAAAAAACACACTTGCCAGACATACTTCTCCTAGTGAGACATTTTAAGCTTCATTCATCAAGTGAAACAGTATGAAACTGCAATGTTTTAGAGGTTTCGAAGAAAGATGCTATTTGCTTTCAAATTTATTTTTCAATTGATGAAATAGAGCCAGGATAATAAAGACAACACTGTTAACTGAAATGCTCAAAAATTAAAAGATTCCAAAGGTTTATTGTCATATCAATCATACACAACTACGGTGTAGTTACGTAATGAATTAACATCTTCAACGACTATGTTGCATTAAAATTAAGTTCTCTCTTGGCTGACTACAAGTTCCCTAATAACTAGCTCATGCACAAACACGCTTCCTGTAGCCTTTTTTTTTTTTACATTATTCACAACAGTGACAGTATATCATACACATCAGCCATTTGTCTAACCTCACTGTAAAGCAGTCTGTTTATGTTCTTCAGCACATTGCAGCAGAGCTAGGCATTTGGAGGCACGAGAAGTTGGGGCTTCTGTTCCTGTGTTTTCTTTCCCTGGTATTGCGCAATTATCTGGGTGAAAGGCGTGTAGGCCTGGGTGTGCGTCACACCACCCCGGGTCTCCCTGAGCTGCTGCCTCTCAGATAGGACTATCATTACTCTACCACTAGTCAATTCACTACAGCAGCCATGGGATATTAAAAGACAGACGTCATACAAGTCTGTAATACAAGCTTCAATGTTGGATACATTTACAGAGTAAAACTAATCAAGCTCTTCAAAAAATATTTCATTGATTACACCTGCATCACAGTATAAAATTCATCCCTACTTGTATACCACACTCAAGTCAGCATAAGACTCAATAATATCTATAAATGTAATTGTGTGGGTACAATGACTGAATTAATTCAATTTGATTCACAGTGGCTCAGAAGTAGGAAACATTTCGCCTCATAGCAAGAAGGCCCTGGGTTCGATAGTGTCTACAGGTTCTAGGTTACATGTTACATCAGTGGTTTTAAAAGTTTGGGAATGTGGGCCTCCTCTCCCCGCTCCTTAGTTTTCCACCAATTTCTGGATGTCTGTGTAAGCATGGTTATGATATTTGATACTGTAGACAATTAACATTTAAGGCAAAATAGCCTGGTAATGCCTCTTGACATAACTCATAACAAAAACAACATTAAGTCTATTAGTTTCTGACTAATGAATGTACTGTATCAGATATCTCTGGAATATCTCTGCAACCACCAACAACTTTTGGAACTCAATCCATGGCCTTTGCTGTCTGTTCTGACCCTGAGAGAGCAATCCCTCCTCCACTACTGTGTGGTCTCGCCTATTTTTTCCTGTATTTTTTTGTTTCTCGAGTTTTTCTCACCACAGGTTCTAAGAATAGATGCTGTATTGTGATATGTTAAACGGATTGTAAAAAGACACAGGATATATAATCACTAAAATGTATTCGACTTGTAAGAAGATAACACAAGGATGTCACTGTGAAAGTTGAAGCGAAACGTAATGGCAGCAACACGTTGGTCTGTATTATTTTGGCATTCCTGGAAGATTACAGCATTGCCTCAACTTGAATGTGGGCTTTCACTGTGCCCCACTTTCTAAATGTTTTCACTTGATAAGTGACATGAAAGATAGGAAGATGAGTCTCTTCGTGCCCTTCTCTGTGCTGACTGAGGTCCCGTTTATATCGGTCCCACGGCTAAAAATAGCCAACTCAAGCACAACCATCATTCAGCACAGGGGAGAGGGTTGGACAAGAGGGAGAGGGGAGGGAGACTAAAAATGTTAAGAAATATATATGACTGCCTGCAAGTTATACCAGTAATGCTGGTCTTTGCTGATTTAAAAGTGCAACAACAACAACCACAAGTTGGACTGAACAGAGTCGCAGTAAATGGCTGTTTTACGAGTTGCAGCAATCGCCTTTAAATCCTTTGGAAGAAAACTTGCCCAGGAGCACGGTTGCACGGCATACATATCTATAAACCCCTATTGATTATAAATTAGATTCATGAATGTGTTGAATTATTAAACACGGCCCGATTGTTTTTCTGCCCTATCCTAGTAGGGCTTGGAAATATATCAATAATATATCTCTATAGTGATATTTTGAAAATCTAAATATTGCATAATTGTCTTTGCCTGGTTTCAGTAACCAGTAACCGGATTACAGTAAACTGATATAATGTTACTAGCTGTTTTAGCTTTATCCACTTAGCTATTATACCCTCATTGCTGATTGTTATTTATCTACAATGTAATTGTGTGAATATTTTGTCTACACACCCTACAATATGGTTGCAATATCAATAGTGGAGTACTTGGGTAACCGGAAGGTCACCGGTTAAAGTCCCCGAAAGACTTAGTGCTACTGAGGTGTCCCTGAGCAAGGCATCGTTCCCTACACTGTTCCCCGGGCGTCGTTTGTATGTCAGCCCACGGCTCCTCACACTAATGCAGAATGTAAATATGATGATATTTGATTTTCAACACGTCACCCAGCCCTATTTCCTGGTATTACAAACTTTTGTCCCACCTTAAAGTATCCTCCTTCATACAGGGTGTTGGGGGGCCCAAAGATGGCCACTTCCCAGTTATAGAGGTCAGACTCCTCCACCAGAGTGATGCGGAAGCCCTCCACCGGCTGCTCCTGCAGAGACTTCAGCTCCATCATCAGGGCCTTCTGGGAACTAGGGGTTGCCTGGTGGGCCATGTTAATCCCACTTCTGACCCCAGATCAGGGAAAGGAAATGGAGAGAGGAAAGAAAAACATGACATTGTCAGAATTCTACTTATATATATTTTAAAATCTCCTGGTTACATGGTTATTTGGCTCTGCAGTAAACAACTACAATGTTTCAGCTTTGTTTGTGTTAACTTTAGTGTTTTTATTATACACTAGGACAAAAGGCAACAACACACCTGCATAGATATCAGTCTTAATTGTAAACTGAGCGCCACATGAAGAATTCAAACACAAACATGATATGTAGCCTACCAAGCTAGCTAGGTTTACTTCGACGGCCCTATTGGGGGAAAAGAAGCAAAGTTAATAAAAAGTGTTTACCTCCGTCTCCTTGCACCGTTATGTGAACTCGTTTCGTTACAGCTGTAAACTCGAGGGTTAACTCATTGGTTGTCCTGGCTATGTCTTGACAAAGAGACAGTGACAGTAGCAGTGGATTTTCTGCTAAAGCCTATGGCTGGTCCTCGTGTTGTGTTTCCGAAAATTCTTTGTGTTGCCAGTGTTGACAGTTGACATGGAGGTGGTATGATTGTAAGTCACGGTGTCCTGTGGATCATTCTCGGGCTAAAGAGGGGAGACCTCCCTGACATCTCTCTCCGTGCTGCTGGCTCGGTTCGGACAGCAGGCGCTCAGCTGATCGCCGCTTGTTTGTGTTTGTTTATCTGCTCTCTGGCAGTCTCAACTTCTCCACACGTCAGCTAAACCCCTACCGAGCAACTTGCTTCAAATGTATCAGCTCTCCTGCGCCCTGCCGTCCCCTCCGGCACAGTGGCAGTGAAAAAGGCGGATAAATTCGAGCCTACGGTCGCGCAAAAGGACAGTAAGTGAGAGGTTTGCATTCGCAAAATACACTGGATTTCATCGATTTTTTATTTTCCTCCCATCGGTGCTTCCGGCTATCATTGCGCGTGTCTGAAAAACGTAAAGCACGTACGGATCTGACGTGACGTGCGCGCACTCGATGCCAGATAAAAAACAAAACACTTTTTCAAAACAAGACATTTATAATTATTTACATATTACAAGTTTATATTTCAATTTAAGAGGTGACTAAAGTCCTTATTTTTATATCAGAGTCCCTTTATTGATGAAAACTTTTTTTTAATTTCATGTTAATTTCATTTCGTGTCACTGAAACTTGAGACAGTACAATATTTACAGTTGTGTAAAGCCACACTTAAGTTAGATTAGTTAAGTAGATATGATCTTTTTAATAGCACTGTTTTGATGTTTCTATCTTTTGAAATATTTTGTTATTTTAGTTTCAATGTTGTCGTTTCCGAAAGGGGACATTTACATAGTTACAGCGAAGAGAAAGTACTGATAGAGACAAAAAGAAGTGAGCACACATAAAAAAACATTTAAAATAAACTACAACAAATTATTAAAAAGGTAAAAAGCAGCATTATAAAAAAAGAGTGGAACAGATGGAAAGTAATGAAATTGCTTCTGAATAACATTAGTAAAAACTATATTTCCTAATATATAAGTTTTCATGCATAATTGTATTTTACTACATTGTTGATGGGTAGTTCAAAAACTAATAGGCAGCCAGTAGTATCATTTAAACAGGGTTGTTGTACTGCCAGTTGTTATACAATGCCATTTAAACTGTTAATTAAAAACAATAAAAGCACTGTTTTGCTACCTTTCTTTTTTTTAACACCTCAGTATGCTGACACCACTCACCATGCCAGTCACACAGCTGGATGTGATGTTGTGACATCATGTAGGTGAGTGACGTCAGACAGGAACCAGTAGAAGGAAGCTTGACAAATCAAGATGGCGTCCCACGCTGAAGCAGGAAAGAGATTCCAGTTAAAATAAAACTCTCCCGGAGCATAGTTTACATTTGAGTGCCACCTCGACAACACGTCGTCTACATTTCGTTAAAAAAAGAAGACGGAGCAGATACAGGTGAGAGGAGTCTGTGCTTTATATGTGAGCTGAGTTTTGTTTCAGGGGCGGTGTCAGCAGAGACAGCGGTCTGTCGTACCCAGACACACAACACTACAGACAGGCCACTGGCGAAGCTACGCGTATTAGCATGAAGCCTAGCTTTTCCTCAAAAACATTAGCCAGCAGCTAGTGGTGTTTGTCAATTATTATTAATTTCCCAACAATACAAAATAATGACACCCAACGGTGACTTGTTTCCTAAACTGTCACTGTGTATTAGCTGTTCGTGAGCTAAGAGTGACCAAAGATAATAATAGCTTAGCTTGTTGCTAATTAACAGTGTCATAACTTAGCTAAATAACACCAGGGAATAAAATATATGTAAACGTTCCTTAATGCATCTGCTAGTGATATGTGACAAGTGGGAGTCTTGACGATTACAATTTTACCGTAAACTTGCCTGAGGTTGAACAGTCCTAACTACGATGATTTCGTTATTGTTTTAAAGTTAGAAGCAGTTCAGACGCTTAATAAACTACCATAGCTAGACTACCTTGGCGAGTTGTCCTGTACTGTTTTGGTTGTTACTGATATGCGAAACATTAATAATAACCCAACTATACACTGAGTTCCGTGAGTACTTAGTTGTGAAAAAAAGCTACGCAGAATAGAAACTTGTGTTGGAGGGGTGTGACATAATAGTATTCCTTACTGTACTATACGAAACTAACAATAGGGTAACTACTAAATACAAGTCATATTACCATTTTAAGAAATCTGATAATAGAAATCCCCACCGATCACAAGACACCTCTTGATCACGTGTGGCCTATTTGCATGGTCATTCATGATTAGAGAGATTTATTCTAGTGCCAAGTATGATGACTAAACTAGAAACTGGGTCTAATCGACGGTGGGTGGCTCCAATGTGAGTGTAGTACAAGTAACCTGCCTGTTTTTAATTAAAGCCAGTTGTTCACATGTGTGCAGCTCAGCACATCTGGTTAATATTAAGCAGGAGATGGCAGTTTTTTATAACAGACTGCTGTGTACTGTAGGTTATTTTGTATTTTTTCAGTACTTAATGCATCAATATCTCCAGCAGTGATAGACTGATAACAGGGCTTATGTCCAATACTTGGATTGTATGTAGCTTATTTTCCACAACGCAGGGTTGCACAACATAATGCTATTGTTGTCGGTTTATGCTACACCGTACACACGGCCTAATAGTAGGTCAGTCTTTAAAAATTTGCATCTAGAAGAATAACTGTAGCAACAAAAAGGCAGATTATTTGGGCAGATAATGTCCCCAACATCTTAACATTTCGACATCAGGTAAATATTGTCCATTAACTTTGACCTTTGAGCACCAAGCATCATTGATGTAAATGAAGAGTCCTTCTTTTGTCCGACTGATTTTCATTGTACATTTCTTATCTTGCTGTGATAGGATAACAGCTATGAATAGGCTGGGTAGTGGGATAGTCTTTAACTGGATAATAATAATAATAATAATAATAATAATAATAATTTGTAATAATACATTCAATTTCTAGAGTGGTTTTTACAGAAATGAAAAAAAAATGCAGAACAGAAGGCTGTGTGAATAAATCCCACAGCCATATGTTAGGGTCCTTAGACTTTCAATTTCAGACTCTTTTTAGTGAATAATTAAAAAATACACTACTGCAGAATGCATTAACTGTAAAAGAGCATCCAGCTGTATACTATTTGTTTATACGTTTCTAATGGTTAATGTATAAGTGACTCCTGCCCACCTACATGTCCAGTAGACACAGACCAATGCGGTCATCCCGCCGCAGTCATCTAAGAAAACGATCCGTCTGTCGTTGGTATGCTAGATGTTCAAACTTCTTCACCAGCCAGCCATTCATTTCCTTTGTCTAAATGCCATTTTGTGCTGGTTGGGTTTCCTTGTGTGAATAATCAGATATTTCGTATTTATCCGATCAAATGAGCAAGCAAAGAGCGATCATATGTCAGTTCAGTGTTTATGTTAAATGCATCTAATTGAAACTTGAAGTGATTTCTTTACTAACATTCAGCCCTTGGCCGTGTAGCTGTGTAATAGGATCAAGTCTATCAGTTTTCCAACTGAACATCAGTCAAAGCCAGATCAGAGTACTGTGTTCAGCCGATGTGAAAAAAGAGGCTTCTCTGTGTTCATAATGTCAGCCATTGTTGCTCAGCATGACCAAATAACAGGATTATTTGAATTGAGAGGCAAAGCGGTGCAAGTGAATCATATTAGACCAAATTTGCACTACCATGTACAGAAGTGTCAGTATGCATTGCTTCTGTTATACAGGACCAAATACATGTCAAATACATTACAGTGTTTAAGCATGGTTTGTTTTTCCAAGATACACTCGCTTGCTATGTAAATATTAACATACACATTATACACATACATTTAAAATATAAATGTCACTCCCAGTGTTCACTAACTTAACACCTGGCATTCTCGTGTCTGTTTTCAGTCTCTAAATGGCTGCGAGGAAGTCTGCATCAGATGCATACAACAATGGTGAGGACTTAATTTTAATCTTTTTTCACTCTTTGACTGTTGTGACTGAAATGTTGCTTCAACATCTGCTGGTGCCTATAGGTGCACTGTCTCATTTTCTAATATATGCTTACTATGTGTGTTTGTTTTTGTTTCCAGGACCCATCAGCTACCTTGATGAAGTTCCCTTCAAGATCAATGATAAATTCCGCTGCCCAGCCAAAGTGGGCCTGCCTGTGGGCTTCTGTCTCCCAGACTGCGACTCTATGCTGGCGGACTCACAGGTTAGTCAGGCTCAGGAAATATGTTCATTTTTGTGTTAGCTGAAGCTGCAGTGAAATGCTTCGAGGCATCCACATACTTTTACAGTATATCATGTTTTTATTCTTCTCTACAGTATTTGATTTCACATTCTATTTTATCTTATTCTATCTAAACCATTCAAGAATGGGAGCGTTATTTTACCTCCTTATTTCTTATAGAAATTGTGTATTGCCCTGTCAGCAGGGACTGGGACTTAAGTTTTCCATTGATAACAACTAGGCTGTAGCTATTGTGCTGACCGTCATTGTTATTATTATAGGCTGTAATGTCCAGTGTTATGTTTTTATCCAAATGTTTGTCATGCTGGGAACCAAAAATAGTACCAGAAGGGAATTCAGTTTCTTTCTAAGTGTTAAGCATAATTGAGAACTGCCATTACTGTTGGAAATGAAACTTAACCTCAGTTTTATAATTGATAATTATATTGTAAATATTATTTTTGTTGCCTTGTGACTCTTATACTCACTCTGTGCCATCCTTGCCCCTCTCCCTCCTCTTTCTGTGATCTCAACAGTTCGACTTCTCTCTGGAGAGGCGAAGTGTGCGCTGGGGGGTTGAACTTGCTGAGGCCCGAGCAGCAGAAGCCAGAGCAGCAGAGGCCGCCGCCAAGCAGGAGGCGGAGCGCAAGGAGTGCGCAGCACAGGACATGGATGGCGGTGGAGGCAAGAAACGCCGGCCCGCTGCAGAGGACCAGGACCTTTTACCACCAGCGTTGAACCCTGTCCTGGCGGGATTCAGCCACAACGCCATCCTTACCCCAATGCCTGCCTCGAGCCTTGGCCCCAGGAAATCCCAGCCTAGCATTCCTCAGCTTCACAGACTCAACCTAGCTGACTTTGAGCGGGAGGAGGACCCCTTTGACAAGCTAGAGCTCAAAACTTTGGACGATAGGGAGGAGCTCAGGACCATCCTCCAGAGCCAGCCACAACCTCAACCTCCTGCCTCTGTTTCCCCACCAGAGGTGTCCCAGACAGGGTCACGTGGAAACAGCCCGCCTCCCCCAATCACTAACACCAGCATCACATCCAAACCCAGCTTCACCCATAAACCTAATGGGTTGGTGGCCTTGCTGGACATGGACAGAGTGGGGCACCCTGGGAGAACGAGTTTCGAAACAGACGATCGGCCCTGTAACATACGCTCTCTCACTTTCCCAAAACTTTCTGACTCTGGTGACCCAGAGCCAGTGAGGTACAACCCCAACACTGCACCCACCCCTGTTCCCCGACAGAACCTACCCAACGGCAGCCCGCCCGCCGTACCACACACCCAAGTTATCGTTGCTCCTGAGCCAACCATCCGCACCAAGATTAGTGCACCAAAACCGGTGAGCATGAGATAACATACTGCATAGAGGACTCATATTGTGCAGCACAGATACAGCTGTAGATTAGGTCTGCACAATTATAGCAACATTATATTTTTATCAATATCAAGATCCCAGTTAATTATTATGATTATTGCTTGATTTTAGCGTCAAACTGGTTTTTTTTGCTTTCCCTTTCCGAAAAAACAGCACGGATTTCACTTTACGTGCTGCATTTTTGCTGATGTACAAACTAGGGCTGCACAAAAAAACTCACTTTGCACATTTTTTTCATTTTCTACAACATGAAAAAATACGTCTTAATTCTGCCTGTTTTTCAGGTTAAATGCATCGATATGCAGCGCTTTTTAGAATAAAATTAAAAGGCTAGATTAAAAACTTTTTGCCTGAGTAACAAAACATTTCTGGACAATGGTTGTATATGAATGGTGAGGACTTGGCAAAATAGGTAGCACTTACACACCTAATGTTCAATTTATGGTGCAGCCCTCGTGTAGATCAACCAGTGATGGTAAATAAGGAACGTCAGGAACCTTATTGACCTTAATTCATATGTTTTACTCCAGGTCAACCCAGGGTCAGGAACTGCCGGTCTCCCGTGCGGCGGGGCCCTGCTCAGCATGACCCCGAGCGAGCGTCAGTGTGTGGAAACACTCGTGGGCATGGGCTACTCTTACGAGGGCGTCTTACGGGCCATGCAGAGACAAGGGCAGAACGTGGAGCAGGTGCGACCTCAACCCGCCCCGTGGCGCAGCAATCTGGATTCATAGCACATTCACTGTTATTCAATATGTGGATTGTTTGTGCATTTGTGTAATTATGTTCAATGAAGCATCAGTGCAGAACATCTGTAAAAATATCCTTCACATTCAAATAAAGTTGTTTCATCACAGGTTCTGGAGTACGTATGTCAGATTGGATTTGTATCAGACTGGTTTTAAATGATGAAGGCATCACAATGAGATATTATAAGATGCAGAGCACAAACACTTTAAAGACAACAATAAATAAACCATACCAAACATTACTATTACTTAATATTAATTATTTATTTTCTCAAAATAAAACCTTTTGTGTTACGTGGAATTCAAGCCTCATATACAGCATGCTTTTCAAAGCATATAAATAATGAACATCTATTTATTGTTTGTCTAAGGTACTGGATTACATGTTTGTCCATGGGCGTCTGTGTGAGCGGGGCTTCGATTCAAGTGCAGTGGAGGAATGTTTAGAGATGTACCAATGCTCAGAGGAAAAGGTTTGTACAATCTGCCCTTTAGAAACATTCATTGTGGTTAGAAGGGTTAGAAAACACTGTATGTTCCTTTGTGAGCAATATCTCTACATCACATCTTTAATGTCTACCTATTACATTATATAATCTATCATAGTTTTATTTATTTTCTTCCTCCTTTCTAGGCCTTGCAGTTCCTTGAGCTCATGTCGAGGTTTGGCGAGATGGGATTTCAGCGTGACGCCATCAAAGAGGTGCTGCTGGTTCACAACAACGACCAGGACAAGGCCCTAGAGGACCTGATGGCTCGGGCTGCCGCTAGCTGAGCTAAGCTAACAGCCAACAGCCAACCAAAGCCCGGACCAGGGCCTTGCCTCCCGCTACTGCCCAACACAGCCCTTTTCCTTCTGCCGCCACATCACACCATGCCCTGCCCTTCGCCTTGGCTGTGGAAGGGACAGCTGGGAGACAGTTGTATTTCTCTCTGTGCTAAAAACGTATCGTGTCTCAGCACTTCTTAAAGACTGTGTGCCTAGAGTGGAGGGGGGTAACAATGCTTTTATGGTGGTGTTAATTTTTCTAAGAAGTCATCGGCGTTAGGTTCAAGGATTTTGTACTGCGAGGGTATTCAAGAATGGGAGGAATGACTGAGCTCTAAAGGAGAAACTGGAAGAATTGGGCCGCAGTCTTTCGATTGCAAAGGACCCTAAGAGGACCCGGTGACAGACTGAGCACATTACAGACCCGTTTAAACTCTTAAAACTCCCAAACAACTAAGCTGCCATCTTCCACTGCTCTGTGCAGACTTAGTACATGGTGGCGGTGATTTGGGGGGTGCTTGAAGAAGCTCTCTTTAACTGAACGTACATTTAAAGTTAAAAAAAAGACTAAGATTAAAAAAAAGCCCAGTCACCTGGCAGATAACTGACTCAAGAAGTGCCCTCTCTGCTCTGGTGCCCTACTTCTGTTCTACTCTTTCACGCATTCATGTGTTTTTCTGTTCATTTGGGCGCTTTTTTTCATGTCTTTGATTTCTGTTTTACGAACTGCATATTAGACATTTATGTCACTATAACTCAGAAGAAGAGATACTTCTACCCCAGTTCGCTCTTTGACCTGCACTGGAATGACCTGTTAGAGGGTGAGGAGAAATTGGGAACATTCCTCTGTAGGAAATAATAAGAAATATCCAATAATCCACTGGCACTGATGTGTCACATACTGCACAGGCGCACGTGTTTCATAATTATCGACTTATTTAAATAGTTCACTGATACTTTCATTTACAATGACAGTTTGCTATGATAATGTAACATA
The DNA here is from genome assembly GCF_036324505.1 of Eleginops maclovinus. Taxonomy (NCBI): domain Eukaryota; kingdom Metazoa; phylum Chordata; class Actinopteri; order Perciformes; family Eleginopidae; genus Eleginops; species Eleginops maclovinus. The sequence goes on along the minus strand of NC_086368.1, from coordinate 22,712,839 downwards.
TGTTAACTCACTTTTAACTGACTTCTGTTAAAAGACTGGAAAAGAGTGAGTGGTTTAAAAAAAGAAACAAAATGTGAGAGGGTTGTTTTTGCAACTACACCACAGTGCAATAGAGACATTTCATATTGAGTGACTGTCGACTGGAGCTTTGAGCCTCAAGAAATTGTTGGAGGAATGAGGAATGGTCTACAAGCCTTGCTGGACATTTGGATGATGGTAGAAAAAGGTTTGATTTTGGTCCCCATCGTTTATTCATCTGCAACAAAATTGAATCCCACATGATTTGTTGACACATCCACTTTCTTTTCTCTTGTGTAATATGATAGGAGTGTTTATCTTGATTTTAGGTGTGTTGCCATTTCCACAGTCTTACATGGAAAGTTCCACTTGTTAATTGGGTGTAATTGTTTTAAAAAAAAAAGGTCAAGATCCTCTTTTTTTAGTTCAATGATAAGTAAAAAGCGTGTCTGCTCTGTTGCACCAACGGCCAAGATGGGAGACGTTTCCATAATAAGGAGCTCTGTTGTCCTGATGGGGATTGTTTGAGGCGTGGTGACAGATTAAGGGCTTAAACAAAAGGAAACTTTGCTTGGGGCGGGTCCAGTACTTTGTCTTAAGATTCACAGCTGAAAAACAAATTGTATGTACCACAAATGTATTTCAGAACAACCCCCGGTTTGACCAATCTAAATATAGTGCCGTTTATTCCCAATATAGACTCTCTATTCACCACTTAATTTACCATTCTAATCAAACGAGTTAGCAAAGGGTTTCAGGAAATAAATCTTTGTGAGGATATCGAAATATCATCATAAACATGTCCTTTCAATCCATTTTCCAATAGGACAATAGTGGGTGCAGGCATCAACATGACAATGCAATGTGTCATGTTGGATCTGGTATCAGCGTCTTTGTCTTGAAACGAGGTTGACGTGATCGACATAAGTATTTTCATCTAGTTTTGTTTCTTCATTTACTGTGATAAGAAGAAAGGTTCACACACTACAGACAAACACATAAGTGGTATTATTATCGCCCTACATAAATAAAGCGTGATTTCCTTAGTCTTGTACAAAGTAAGTTTATGTCCACTTGCCTCTCCTCTGACGGCCACACAGTTGGAGTGAATGCAGTAGAGCAGGTTGTGGACCTCCGCCAGCAATGCCTCCACCCGTTTCTGTTATGATGTCCTAGTGATGAAAAGCAACTGGGGCCTCATATTCAAGGGGTTTTTATATCCGATCCACCTCTAAGCTACAGCATAATTGAACATGACATGCTTATAAATCTAATGGACGTTGAAATATCATAATGGTAATAAAAGAGGTGGCTGAGTTGAGTGTTATTTCCCAAGCTCCTGAAATGTGATTTTCGAAATGTTTAATTTCCTCTTGGATGATTTGGAAACATTTTCACAATTAAATGTGCACATCTTTCCAGTGGTGAGATCGTCACTGTTGTTACTTTTTGAGCTTAATTGGATTTTGGTTATGTTCTCAAGTATGACCACCAGCTTCATGACAACACATCTAAAATGTCTTCTGATGAACTGGTAGGAAAGTATTCTCTTTTTTCAGTTTACATCAACAATACAGGTCTCTCCAGTTGTTGTCAGTGGCAACTAGAAACATCTAGCTGTGTGGCTTAGTCAGCAGAAAACAAGTCATTTATGTTTCAGAATATAGGCCATATCTGGTCTGCCTGAGCTCACCAGGGTTCAAGAAAACGGAGAAGATTACAAAGTTACAAAGTATAACGTCTGGTAACTGATCTGAGTTTGAAATTTAAGTCCAATGAGTTTGTTTATTTCCTTTTTAACTATGTTTTCGTGCTCATGCTAATAATGGCCACCTTCAGAAAAATCTGGTAAGGGTAACTCATTCTATTAAGATTAAGATGTGTTTTCTTTAAACTGAGACTGATGTGACAGCTTCTATTCGTCCTCAATGTTCACATGGGATTTGTCACAAATAATAGACAAAACACAGCCCAAATACATTTTTATTTTTTAACCTGACAGCTATATCATACAATCGCACAAACGTGATATAGCTCAAGATTGTGTTACATTTATATATGACGTAATATTTAATTAAAAAAATAAACGCTTACTATTAATAAATACATATATATTCATATAACACTTACTTGATAATATAGGTTAAATTGTCTAAATGTACTATAAATAAAAAAATAGTGTATCTATGTTTTACTGAACACAAAATAATGTGTCCTTTTAAATCACAGGGAAAACCATTGAAGCCCCATAGACAGTGAAAACCGAATCACATGATCAATCAGGTTACGCAGTTAGCGTGAACGAGCACGCACGACGCTTGCTTTTAAGTACGACCTTGTTTTTGTTGATGTTTAATTTGAGTGCGGCTGCGCGCTCCTCAATGCTTTCGCGGTTGCTGACGCGACTTGGCAGGAAAAAGGAGAGTGTGTACCCTCTGGCTGAAGCTGGCGACGTTATCTTTACTGAAAACCGAGTACAGCCAGATTGTAGTCTTATTTGGGAGTCTAGGAGGCAAGCTATTGATAGTAAAACAACGACAATCTCAACCTGCGGCTCACCAACCTCCCATATGTGATCGCCCTTGCTCGTCGTCGGACGCAGCCAGCGAGGGCCAAACAACGTAACAGCATATCGCCATTATATGATCCAGTGTCCAGCGTCGCTTTTACCCTCCATGTGGGTGAGGGAGCTGTGTGTATCAGATTATGGCGAGAAAAACAGTTAGCAGGAAAAGAAAGGCAGGAGAGCCCAAGGACCAACAACAGGTAGGCGGAAACCGGTGCAGATCCAGATTAGCTAGCTAACGCTTGTCAGTTATGTTAGCATGCTAACTAGCGATGGGCTAGCCAGGTTTAGCTCATAAACCATGTCGTAGGCTATTGATGACATTTACACAGTAACTGCTATATTTTATCTGAAATCAGGGACAAACCATTCATTAAACCGACACATATTGGTTTTGTTTAAACAATAATACAATGCATTTCTATTTGAACGTGGCTACTGTTAGCATGGTGTTTGGTGTTATCCAACGGCAGTCTGTTATCAGCGTTAGCTAAAGGGCTAGCTACCTCATCTTATTTTGGCTATTATTTAATTGTAATCACGCTTACATAACACTTTGCTTGATGGATAACATTGACAGTCACTTGTCATGTTGGAGTAATCTCTTGTCACCTTTTAGTCACCATGCAGACTAGCTTGATTTGTCTCTAAAGACATATTTGTCTAGTATTCTATTATTAGGCATAGCTTTAGCTATTGAGCCACTGTTTACGTTAGCGGAAACGTTAGCTTTCATCGCTTACTTACATGCAAACCAACCAAACGTTGATCTACCAGATTGTCCCAAACAGCCGGTAGAATTGACCTCTGCTGAATTGAAAGACAACATTCATCACCAGCATTAACATCTTCCCTATACCATCAGTCCTGAGCCCAGCTGTTGACAAAATACAATCTGAGCCCCCTTTTCAAGCCTCAAGGATCCTTTTTAGGACAGTGTGTCACCAAGACCATCACCTAATTTTAATGTATGGTAAATTATTTATTTTGAATACAACTGATATTTTAATGGACCCAAGCCAGTGGAAGAGCTAACAGAAATATAGGTAACAGCTACTTTATTGATCCCAAATTGGGAAATTCTTGCGTTCAGGCATCACAATATTTGAAAGATGGAATAGAGTATAACCATAATAAAATCACAAATAATATAAGTTATTCCGGATTCATTAAAATTATCTATAAAATAAAAGAAAGATTATAGATCTATACTCCAGAGCAGACACACAAATATACATAGGATAGTATATAAACTGCAGATGTACAAAGTGGCTGAATTACAAATTGTTCATGGTTATGGAGAGGGAGAAAACTAAAACCATGGGACAGTGAGTTCTCATGCATGGTGAGTGTCATTTGATCTTGTTTGCCAGTGCCGAAGACAAATACCCATTGTATGTAAATGTAACTGACAATCACGTATTCTGCATATGAATATGCTTTGACTTTGAAACTGGTTGGCAGTATTACATCCATTAATGATACTAAAGAATCGTCTGTTTCTACACTGCATGTCATCATTACTGGGAATTTCTCCTCCTTTTAGTTTAACCTCATCCATATCAACAGACTTGTTATTTCCTATTAAATTAATCTCTCACATCAGACACAACTACTGGATACCACAAGGGAAAAGACAATGGCAAATAGGGCCACCAATTCCTTTTTAGATCCAGGGAACATGTAATTACTTCTTGTGTTGTTGCCCAGTAATGTTTCACAACTTGTATTGGGTATGTATATCAAGGCCAGCATAAGACAATTAAAGATCATCAGTAAAATGTTTAATTTGTTGTGATGTACGTTCATATGCTCCTGGAAGTTTCTGTGTGAGCATCAAAATGTTTAGAACATAGAATATTCTTTTGTAGATTTTTTATTTTTGTATTTACAAGATGCCTGACAAATCCACTGGTGTATATCTCTGTTATCGGGTCATGTAGGTCATGGTCTTCTAGATATTTGCAAACAATTGATTACTCAGCTTCAAAATGAAGGAAAAGTCATCCATCTGATTATTGACAAATGCCATGATTCTGATCTTTCTTTAAAATGATTCCTAGAAAATATTTCGTTATCATTTTGGCAGTAGGAAAAGGGTTATTAGCTCTTGTTGTCTACTTAAATATCTCTATAAAATTAAAGCAAAATGATACACCAGCACAGTCCAGTTGATTTTTATTTTGCAAATGTGGTGTGACCCAAAGTTTTAGGTGAATAGCTTTAAATACACAGGGCAGGTTTCGTTATTTTCCATTTCCACAACAGGCTTAGCAACCAGCCAATTTGAGGGGATGCTCAGTGTGACTGTTGTACCTGTGGTGATCCTGCTATATACTTTTTGCTGGTGTGTGTGAAATATATTTTTTTGTATTCCTGGCCAGAGATAATGGGGTCAGTAGGTCTTCTGAGGTCAAATCACCAACAACAGGTGCTATCTGAGCCTCTGTGACAGACAACCAATAATGTTGGCCAACCTGCGTAAGATCATATTCAGCACTTTAGTTTACGCAACGCCTGCATTGACCCGTCCTGATCAAATGCCACTGTCTGCGTTTCTGTTGTAATTCTCCCATGATCCACTACGGCTGTTAAACCTGTAGCAGTAATGAATAGATATGTGCCCCTCTGGGGGATGGGCACGGCTCAGTACAGACAGCTTGTGAAAATGAAACCAGGATATTTGCCAATTGTTATAAAATAAGATTGATTTCATTATTATTTTTAATATCATTATTTAACTGGTACATAGTCTAACTCTTTCCAAGTTGTAATTAGAAAACAATAGCCTGAGTATTTTGACTTACTTAAGTTATGCTTGCTATACGAAAATATCACAAAATGAATCTTTCCCCCTCCCTCTTTCCTTAGCTGGGCTGGTGTCAAGCACCACACAAGCGGAGCCGTGTTTCTTGTTCATCACGTCATGCCCAGCAGTGGTGGTGCAGTCGGCGCTCGGTGGTATGTGCCCTCCGGGGGCGGGAGTTCAGACCTCAGCAGCAGCATGAAGTGCGGCTCCAGCGGAGCCTCCGAGGCTTTGCAGCCGGTAGGCTTCCCGGCATCCTGAAGGAGAGGGAGTTCTCCCTGGGGCGACTCAACAAGGTGTTCGCATCGCAGTGGCTCAACCACAGGCAGGTGGTGTGTGGGACCAAGTGCAACACGGTGAGATGTCATAGTTTTCCTAACTTGAATTTAATGGTTAGACATACCCATACATTTCAAACATTTGATATTAATATTCCAATAATTCATCGCTTATTCAGTGATGCATTCAAATGATTTGATGACCAACAGAGAAAGGCATTCCTCTGGTGATTGAAACACCTTAACCGAGGTTGTGTCTAAATGTTGATATGAGTGTAAAATAATGAACAGCTGATGTAGCTCTCAATCTGTCAAATTGCTTTATTGATTTGATTCAGTAATACATCACAAAAGTCGGCAGTGTTTCCTTGTGCAGGGATGAAAAGTTGAGGTGTGCCTCCAAATTAATATTTTTAGTTAAGTTAAACATGACAGAATTTCCTGATGTGGATAAGTATTTCCAGTTTGATGACAACAACATTCAGTCCTTGTTTATTTCTAATTATGTTGCCTTGGTTTCCCGGAAATAACCAGGCCTACATCTAACATTCTATCATTTAGTATCAGCAGGCATTTTTCTAAAAACGAAAGTTGTTTCTCAAATGTTTTATTTAAATACTGGACACATAGACACTTACACCTGGCTCGGGTTGTGTTCTTTGTTTAGACTCCTGAATGTATTATTCTTACTAAACATCTTTCTGTCCTTTTACCTGCAGCTTTTTGTTGCTGATGTCCTGACGGGGCAAATAACACGCATTCCCATGCTAAAGGACAGGGAGTGTAGTGGTGGAGGCTCTGGGGTTGAGGGCGCAGTGGTGGGGCGGCAATACCACCCAACAGGAGGCTCTCGTGCCCGACTGGACCAGCAGGGCTGTGGGATCCACGCCATCGAATTGAACCCCTCTAAAACACTTCTGGCCACTGGGGGAGACAACCCCAACAGCCTGGCCATCTACCAGCTGCCCACACTGGACCCTGTGTGCGTGGGGGATGTAAGTGGTTGGATCTGACTTGAATGTACTGTCATCCTGCTAGGGCTTAGAGATGCTGATCCTCTCTCAGGCAGCTCTCATCTACTTAGTTTATATTCTCTCAAACTGTAATCAACTATCTGTGCTCCAGCCACAAGGTTTAGGTGCTGTAAACAGGGTTTTTTATAGGAGGTTTTTATTGTTTGTAGTAGTCAATATTGATTACTCCATCATATCTTTAGTCAGTTTGTTAGTGGTTACCTAAATAATTGGTTGGTTAACTCATCAGTTGCAAATATAAACAGAAATGTAAACACATCACAAGCAGGCAAAAGTGTAAACCCTTCTAATAAAAAGAAGAAATTTGAATTACATTATTTAGAATGAAACTTAATTGAACAACTATATCAAAAACAATTCTTAGCCCTTCCTAAGTAAAGTAAAAGGAATTAGCCTCCCACTCTTCCATATGCTGTTTATGGACGTCCTCCATGTAACGTTTTATTTGCATCCCCCTTAAAAAACGTCAGTATTGAATGAATCACTTGTATTGAGATTCTGGTTCAAAAAGGTAGATACTTGTACTAGAAAGATATTTCAGTAGGTATGGCCAGAATAAATCTATTTTTCTAGATAATATTCCAAAAGAAGACTGATTGATTCGTTGAACTATCAACCAGAGAGCAGTAAAAATATTACAATGATGTGTACTTTATGTTAATATTTCCCAGCCACCATTTTAGCATTAGCGAATTCAACCCAACTCAAAAAATGTTGTATAAAACCTGTTGTTTTGCTTTAACAAAGTAGCCATCTGTTTTTGTTCAGGATGGTCACAATGACTGGATCTTCTCCATTGCGTGGATCAGTGACAACATGGCAGTTTCTGGTGAGTTGTCTATACGTTAGCCTGTATGAATGAGTACTGCTGTGTAAGCATTGGGCAGTGAGCAATGCATGCCAAACTCGGTGCCCTTTACATACCCTGATGACAGTCCGGTTTATTTGTCACTATTGTTTTCTGTTAGTAAAAACCCTTTTGGTGGTAATTACAATATATCGTGTGTTTTGTATTTCCCAGGGTCCCGAGATGGCTCCATGGGCCTGTGGGAGGTGACGGAGGAGGTAATGAGTCAGGCTGAGCGAAGTCAGAATGAGGAGGCAGTTCCTTCATACGCCCACATCTCCCATCGGGCCCTCAAGGACATCCCGAAGGAGTACACTAACCCATACAACTGTAAAGTCCGCGCACTGGCCTTCAACAACAACCATAAAGTAAGGTTCACCAGGATGTTTGGAAATCACATGAACTTTCAGTGAAATATTTCTAACAATGATTAATATATTCAGTTCCAGTTTTTAGGAAACTTAGGACATGAGAAATAGATTAATTGAGCCTAGCTTTATATCCGGCTAGCAAAAGTGTTTCTTCTATCATGTATGGATTTGCTATTGTAGGCTACCACCCTATTTGTTTTTATAGGAATGGGTTTGGACTTAAGTTGAAACACGTCCTGCTTACTCCCACTAAATCAAAATCTGGCTAAACACACTACTTCCATTTGCTGCTTGTCTGGTGAACTGTTATACAGTTAACTCGTGTGTCACAATTGTAACCGCTAACTGAGCTAGCGACAAATTGGAGATTGGTAGTTGCCAATATTTTATGCCGTGAAGCCAGCAGAGGATTGAAATATGATGCAGGAGTGGATGTTTTGAAGCATGTCTTTGAAAGTGGGTTACCAGAGAGTGACACATTAGCTTCAGTTATTAATCTGTCTTCCCATGTGATTTTATTTCTTTTACACTTTCCAGGAACTGGGTGCTGTGTCTTTGGATGGTTATTTCCACCTCTGGAAAGCTGAGCACAACTTGTGCAAGGTAAATTACAATACATAGTTTGACTAATAATAATAATGCAGTCTGTGACACCAGACGTAGACTGAGGGTCTAAGTGCCCCGTTGGCCGTGTGTTTCACGCCGCATTCTCCTTCTCTTCCACTATCTTGCAAAGGATACGGTCGCTTCATCCTATGCTCAGCGCAGCAAGATGATTATGATTTGGTTTAAAAAATAACAACAAGCAGATGGTTTTTTCCACTGTAGAATTAGATTAGATACACTTTATAAGAAGGATGATAATGGGCCATCGCTAACGACTCATAATCATGTGATGCATTTCCTCTGAAGACTCTGATCTAGTGATACATTTAGCTAACGGAGAGCACTTGCAGCTTCCTGTAAATAACATTGGTTTTTGTTTAATGCTAGTTCAATTTAAATATGAGATCAGTTACCCACCAAAATATGACAATCCTTTAATATTTTTTGATTTTCTTTAAATTTACAAAAGTAACTTCGGCAGGTTATTGTACACGGTTAGCTCCCATACTTGCCTGTGTCACTTTTGGCAACCTCATATACAGACAGTAGCTCACTTGTTAAGCTATGAGAGGTCATCGCTCTCTCCATAGGAATACAACCACATAGTGGTTTAAATGCTGATCAAGGGACAGCAGCTTCTGGCTATTGTACTCAAAATGAAAGTGCTTGACATCATCCTTACTTGATTCCCATTTAACATTCAATGGTGGATCCCTCTAGATCCTCTCTACCAAGCTGCCTCACTCCAAAGAGAATGTGTGCCTGGCATACGGACAGGACTGGTCGGTGTATGCTGTGGGATCTCAGGCACATGTTTCCTTCCTGGATCCACGGCAGCCTACACACAGCATCAAATCTGTCAATTCCCGAGAGCGGGGAAGCGGTAAGTGATCCGTAAAACTCTAAAAGAAACTAATAGCATAAGCAGAGACGAGCTGACCTCCCTTATCTGCTTCAGGAAGATGTTTACAAAGGAAATACCGCTGTTTACTTGTCTTTTTAACTTGCCTTTCCTCAGTTTAAGCAACTTCTGAAACCTATTCACACTTTTTCATGATACACTAAGTTGCAGCTGTATTTTAAAAAGATGGTACCTAGCTCTTCTCTCAATGCCTATGGGTGTTATTCTTACGCCTAGAACCGCTTGCATTGAAACATCTGTCTGTGTGTGTGTGTGTGTGTGTGCAGGGATCCGTTCAGTGAGTTTCTACGAGCACATTGTGACAGTGGGCACTGGCCAGGGTTCCCTTCTCTTCTACGACATCCGGGCCCAGAGATTCCTGGAGAACGCTTTGAATCCAGCCGGAGGGTACCGGAAGTGCCCAGGAGATGGCATCCTCAAACTCTCTACAGGGAAAGGCTGGCTGGTAAACATATTTATCTTTAAAAAGCTATTCATAATTTTCAAATAGCATTTGTGCATTTTCATAACTCTTCCTTCCTTCAAGCCTCACCAATATCCTCCCTTTCTTGTCTCCAACTCTCAGAATCACGATGAGACGTGGAGGAGTTACTTCTCGGACATTCATTCTTTCCCCAACGCGGTGTACACGCACTGCTACGACGACTCCGGCACTAAGCTGTTTGTAGCCGGTGGACCTCTCTGTTCGGGCCTTCACGGGAACTACGCAGGACTGTGGAGCTAGCCTCTCAGTGTCCTCCATCACTCTATCACTACATCCTCGTCCATCCCCCTCCCTCTTCCAGTCTGTTGACATCCGTGTCTTTGGTATCCCTCTAGCTCACCTCTGTTTTGCTCACACGTGGACTCAGGAGCATGATCTTGCACCCCCACAGTATCACGGCTTTGAATATCGTTGTTGCGTATGTTAATGTTTGTTTCCACCATTACACTCTCCCTTGCCCCTCCAATAATTCCGTTGCTCCTTCCCCCTCAGTCGTTTTTTTTATATGAAAATGTACAAACAATTAACTGCGAATTCTGTCACAGAGGATCTCAGAAGACCAACATTAAGAATAAAGTAATACAGGTTCTCATGGTTTTAAAACATTCAACCCGCTGGGTTAAGGATATGGAATGGTTTGGTTTTTTACATAAGGATAGTGTTAACCGCTGCTTCCTCTATGATAAAAGACAGTGTCTTCGTGATATACCTGTGGAATTCTTTTCTCCCAAGAGTTCCTATCTCTCACTGAAATGGACTGCAATAAAAGAGAGGGCGAGGGGAAGGAGGACTGAAGAACGAGTTCATTTTGCAAAAATCAACCAGAGTGCAGTTTGATGTTTGATACAGAATGTTAACCCGAACAGCCCGTCCTGTCCCGCAACAATCACAAAGAACTTCTCTTTTCCCCTGACTGAGAAGTAAAAAAGAAGCCAATCAAAATGAGACTTTGTGTTCATGTGTTGTCACTAAGATGATGTAAAGGAAAAACATTAAGATAGCTCAATGCAATGGTAGGAAATAATCCCATGAAAAGCATATTTTATTTTTTGACTGTGATTTGACAGGCATTCCCCTGCTGATATTCTAATTTGCTTTATTTTTTATTTATGTTCCCCTTTCCCTGTCACCTTTGATTCAGCTGGTCATTGGTGTTTGTACCTCCTTCTTTTGAAAGATATATTGTCTCTGCTTATGTTGCTTTTCTTTTTGACCAGATTGCTCTCCAGATTTGTCCCTTATGATGTTCAAGTGCTGATCTGTAATGAGAATTTATACAAAGTTTAAATTTTGGTAGCAAGTTAATAACCATCAAATATGATTGATAGCTTGAAGAGCCCCCTCATGTTTCTGGGACTTCTCAACAGGAACTTGGGAGAAGATCTGTTGTAGCTCACTGGTCTTCTTAACCACCCATCAGGAAGGTTGCAAGGAGAACTAATGAAACTGTTTTGACTCTACACTGGAGTTAGATGCTGCAGGCACATACATTTAATTTCACAGTTGTACAACTTTATTTTTTCGTCTTTATCAAGCGATTCTGCTCTTTTCCTTGTTTGGTAGAGGCAAGGTAGGCTTGAGTTACGACTTTGCCTTCCTCGGGTCTTTCTGTGAAAGACTGACACAGGCGATCATAATTTCCTTTTCTACATGGAGCTTTTCTCCAGTTTTCATGATAATGACATATTGAAAAGAGAAACCCCAATTACGACCACAAAGTGAACAAAAAAGACAAACTTTTGAAATGCATTTTATATATAAATGTGTATATGTATGTGTAAAATACATAGGGACAGTTGCATACATTTTTATGTATATGTCTGAGGAAGTGTGTGGATTTATGTCTACTTGGTGATGCCCTGTTTTTTTTTATACATGCCTCATGAATGTTTTTACGAATATGAGGATATTGTAAAATAAACATCTGAAAAAAAACAAGCTATTAAATCTTTAAGAAGAGTAGATAATAAAAAATAAAATGTATATTGATGTAATATGTTTTTCACGTTTGACATTTTTTATTCAGTTAGAGATTTCCATGCCCAAGGACACAATGACATGCTGACTGCAGTGGGGATTGAACCTGTTGAAGATCAACGCACTAGTCCAATGCGCCATAGCCTCCCTTTTTATCAAGCGGTGTTCATTTTCAATAACAACAAAACATATATTTGCACATGCAAACATTGTGTGTGTGTGTGTGTGTGTGTGTGTGTGTGTGTGTGTGTGTGTGTGTGTGTGTGTGTGTGTGTGTGTGTGTGTGTGTGTGTGTGTGTGTGTGTGTGTGTGTGTGTGTGTGTGTGTGTGTGTGTGTGTGTGTGTTTCCAGGGGTGGAATATAACTAAGTACATTTACTCAAGTACTGCACTTATGAAATAAATTGTGGTACTTGTACTTAAGTATTTTCACATTATGCTACTTTATACTTTTACGTGACCACATGTTGTACTTTTAACTCTACTACAGTAATTTTGCCCATATAATTACTTGGAATATTTAGATTATTAATACAAAATATAAATGGACTAATACATCATTGTTATTGTTTTTATTGGTTAAGCTACCCAGTAGTGTGTAAAGCAATCCAAATCAACCCCACATTTACCAAGCTCATCATCGAAGCGATGAACACATTTATGCACCAATAGTTATTATACAAACATGTAAACTAAGAGGTGCTTAAATGGGCCATACTGCATAACAAATACCTTTATTTTTGGTATTTAAAGTGTATTTTTATGCCAATACTTTGACCGAAGTGCAATTTCGAATGCAGGACTTTTACTTGTAACTGAGTGTTTGTACTCTGTGGTATTGCTACTTTAATTTAAGTACACATTCTGAGTAAATGTTCCAACTCTGTGTTACACGGTGAAGGTTGTTAGGAAGTTAGTTGTGACCGGAGAGGAGAGGGGAGCATCAACCACCACCACCACGGCAGGGCACATCACGTGACCACCTTGTCTGCTGCTGGCCGAGTGAAGCGTGTTAGCAGGTAATAAAAACACTATTTTTCTGATGTTTTACCAACTTCACTTTCTGTATCACAACGCGTTTAAATTAAGTATTTAAGCGGCTTCTCGCTGAAATAGTTGTTCGCTTGCTTCGTTTTTTATCCAGCGCGGTGTTGTTAAGGATGCAATTTTTCTGTTGTCTTGTTTCCCGGCGAGCAATGTCGGGATGGGATTGTGCCCCGCTGAGAGGCCTTTTTTCTTCAGATTTAACACCGATATGTTGTTAGCCGTCTAGCCTGTTGTTTATGTGTTCGAGGACGAGTCTGATGTAAGCGCCAGCATCGTTAGATAACTCTACGGATCTATAAATACGGATAAGACACTAGCACGCCAGTTAGACGGCCATTGGCTATCAACTTGGAGCAGATTTAGGTAGCACCGTTAGCTAGCTTCATCCCCGCTGCTCAGTATAGACGCTATGGTGTCAGCATTAGCACGTTAAGAGCTAACACGAGTCTGTGCTAGCGAGGACAAAGGGACCACAGTACCAACAGCTCAAAATCGGTCAGTGTTGAGTTAAAAAAAAGGTCCATACGAGAACATGCTTTTATTTTGCAACATATACACGTAACGTCAACCGTTACAGAGTAATATGTAGACTCAAGTAATAAGTAACATGATAGCAACATGCTAAAGTTAGCATCGGTTCAAAACAACGCTCCATTTGGTTTCTAACAAAAAAACGGAAACTAGTAAATTATTAGTTAGCTGTTACCAGGTAGATGTTTATATATGTTGACACTTAGAACTGGGTTGGTATTTATTTGTCATTATACACATAAATGTAATGAACAAAATATGCGGAGTTACTCTATCATGGTTTGTTATTGTTTATCTTTTAAGAAGGTCGAGACTCATACTTGTAAGGATACGTTATTGTTTTATTATTTGTACACAAAATACTGCTACTACCGTAGTTTTTTCAATGTGAAATAGAGGTCTAGATTTTTCACTGAAATCACATTTTATGCTAGATCGTCCTTTTGCACAAGCTTTGTTCAGAGCAGCAGCCAATGGCAGCAGTGCGTTTGCCAACGTCACTCAGACACTGTAAACTGGATTGCTATTGTTCTCTGACATAAAACAAATGGGTCACTGGGGATATCTGTAGGTATTATTCTAGTAAAACACACCGCGTTCAAAGCTTGCAACTCAAATAGCACCACGGGGTATTCTTTTGTTATTTAAGGAATTTAGCAATTCCCTTTTCCATATAGATGCAGGTGGATAAAGCCATGTGTGTGCAAAGAGTTTTAAGAACTGTTTAATATTTGCTACTGAAAATGATTAGTGCTTACTGGTCTGTGAGGCATCACAGCCAATTTGAAGCGAGCTACAACTTGTGCAGAAGATTGAACTTTCTACTGTGGTTTTTGTGTGTGTGTGTTTATAATCTCTGTTAACTGTCTAGTGTGTAGAGGGGGTTTGAGGTCAGGGTGTGTAGTGTTTGTTCTGCTTCAGTGTGGTCTGTGATTTTTGTAAGAGGACACTATCTCACTTCTCCTCCTTGACCTAAATTCTCAGCAAAGCTGGTGTGGCCCACTGGTCTTACAGCCTTCCTACGTGCAGTTCATGATTGTGCAATACTACTAAGCTATGCTCACAACACATACTTTTGGTATTAAGCACTTTTTTCCTGCTATGCACTCGTACATGGGAAAGTATCTAGGCTCTGCTCTTACATCATTCTCAATTAAGTGCTTGTGTTTTCAGAACTGTTGGTTGGTTTCTCTCATCCCCCCATGCTTCTTGTTTCCTCTTTTGCAGATTTTTCTATTTTGTACATACAGAGTTTTGTATATACTGTATATGATGAGCTCGCTGGGCGGCGAAAAGGCCCGGGGCCCTCGGGAAAAAGCGCTGCCTGCTGCTACTCAAACATCACAACCACAAAAACAGATACAGGTGAGTTACCGCAACCACATAAACATGAAGAAGCTGAGTGAAAGCACATTGCCTTAAGCCACAGATTTTGAAACAAAACACCAGTGTGCACACGATTACTCTAGCCAACAAAACCACAGTGCACACATTATGCAAGGAGACCTTTTTATTATATACTGAAAAGGATTTACATTAACTTTTAATAGTGACAATAGTAGGCCCTTGCTTAGTAACAATATAGTCAGATCCATACCTCTCTAGCTGTGTTAAACACAACACATGTTTGGTTTTTAAGGTAGATTTCATGGCTGAGAATATAAATATGATAGGTGTACCTAATATGGTGGCCAAGGGGGGAATATATATAGTTCTTCATATTTTTCTTTCTCCTGTGAACAAAAAGGCTACAGCTGAGCAGATCCGGCTCGCCCAGGTGATCTATGACAAGAATGATGCTGACTTTGAGGGCAAAGTTAACCAGGTGAGGATCACTACTGATGCTGTGTTCACACCAAACACAAAGCAAGCCACCGCCCTTGTGTTACTTGCTCATTTGGATCATTTGTGTTTAGTATACTGCAGTGGTTTGAACCCTTATAAACAGATTTGACATTGATTTAGTTGCGATGAATGGTTCAAAAGAATGCTGAACTAACTACATCCTTTTGCTGGTTTGTAAAAAGTCTTGATTTCTAATTGGAGTTGGTGTATTTGTTGCTTTCCCCAGCTGATGGAGGTGACTGGGAGGAACCAGGATGAGTGCATGGTAGCGCTCCACGACTGCAACGAGGACGTTAGCAGAGCCATCAACTTTCTCCTGGAGAGCACCTCAGACATGGTAACGACATGATGTTTTATTTAATCCTTTTTCACACTTCACATAACCTGTGTTGTTGTCTCAATATTTATTTGCAATTCCAGATAGTGTGAATAGATTTACTTTGCTTGGTAGACAGCATATGTGACGGCCCAAAACGATATTTGATTTGATTGAATTAGGTATTTCTAAATTAAGAAAATCAATGATGAGCACATGGGGAAAAAAAGCATGACCTGTGAAAATAAGTGAGAAAAATAATTTGTGCTCTAAATTTGTAATCGCACTCGAGCTGACACAAATCAACTGGACCTTTTTTAACATATCAGAATAAGAAGCTCGCAGGTGGAATGCATAACCTAAATTATTGCTCATTTCCATCTATCTCAAATGATTTCATGATCCTGGCATTGTGCGCTCGTACTATGGGGTCAGATCAGTCTGATAATACACAAATAAACACAAAAGGATTCACACTTGTATTTCAAGATCCACACAAATGTTTTTCAATGAACACACACATTTGTTTTCATAAAAGTTTTACATATGTATTTTTGATCCACACATTTGTTTTCCGTGTCAAACCGCTGAACCTGCACACACAAACCGCTCTCTGTGCATGGATCGCTGTGCGTGTGTGTGGGTTTTTTGAGACTCTCCTGACGGTCACCCGATTCGTACTTGTGATTTTTTCTATCTATAGCCAATCAGATGTGTCCTCCATTCTAAGCCAGTCACATGAGCGCCCCCCCACAAGGGTATGATTTCATGACGTAGCGCTTCATATACGCATTTTGCGCTGTCCAGAGCTGACAGGTCAACTTCAACACGGCGTCTAGCACAAGTGTAAGTGATAAGTGTCTCTGCGTGAATGATTCAATATGTTTTAGGTATGAATTCTTGCGACGTTAGTGATGTGTTACTGTTAGCATGGAAGCAATATGGGTGGCAAGTTAGCTATATAGTGCTAAAAGACTGCCTTTAACCGGTTAATCCTATTTAACGTCAGCTCTAAATGTTCCATTTCACTCCATCATTAAACACAATGGAATATATTTTGAATAATAATTTTAGCAGGAAACTTTGGATTCATTTTTGCTAAGCTGTCCCTAAAAGAGAAAACAAGAGAATGAAAGAAGTGAAAGACATTAATGGCTAATGTTCGCTATTTAAGGTAATAATCCTAGGTAGTCTATTAGCATTATATAGCTAACTTGCCACCCATATTGCTTCCATGCTAACAGTAACACGTCACAAGAATTCATACCTAAAACATATTGAATCATTCACGCAGAGACACTTATCACTTACACTTGTGCTAGACGCCAGGTTGAAGTTGACCTGTCAGCTCCGGACAGCGCAAAATGCGTATATGAAGCACTACGTCATGAAATCATACCCTTGTGGGGGGGGGGCCGTTCATGTGACTGGCTTAGAATGGAGGAGACATCTGATTTGCTATGGATAGAAAAAATTACAAGTACGAATCGGGTGACCTTCAGGAGAGTCTCAAAAAACCCACACACACGCACAGCGATCCATGCACAGAGAGCGGTTTGTGTGCAGGTTCAGCGGTTTGACACGGAAAACAAGTGTGGATCAAAAATACATATGTAAAACTTTTTTCTGTATTTGGATTTTATTTACATGTATATGAAACGGAACACATTTATTGTAAGTGGGAATGCTTCTGTGTGTATTATGAGACTGATCTGGCCCCATACTTGTACTGTGAGACTTTGAAGACCACTCCGCTGCCCAATCACTTTTTGCATTTGGTGAAGGTGCACAAACTACAGGACTGATTTCAGACCGAGGACATGTTTCCAAGATCAGGCAAACACTTGTGTTGTTCTGCCAAGTCTGAGTGAGTGTCCTAACATTTGTGATGCATACCAGCCGGCACAGATGGCGACTGGAGGCTGAATGGCAGGGCAGCTGGCCAGACAGCTGCCCTGCTTGTTGTTTTGGTTTTGTGGAATTCCAAAAATAGCAAATAACTGGTTTTACACACGGCAACCCTCTGATAAGCTCTACGTCTACTGTACTCTTCAAGATGTTAACCAGCACAAACAAAGGAGTGGCCTGATAAATGGGTAAAACATTAATTATAGTTATACTTAGTTTTCATTTTGAACATACAGGATATACAGTCTCTTTTTTTCATACCACAACAGAACCTTTCAGACAAGTTAGTCGGAAATGTCCGGCATTACAGCTTTTCTGTAACCAAACCCCGCAAATCTTTTTGTAGCATCTTGTAGTGTCTCTTTATAATTTTGGACAAAATACACGGGTACAAATGTTAAACCAACCACAGAATGCCACAGGCTCATTCAACAGAACACAACTCTGAAATGTCACTGAAATGGACACAAAGACACATCATTTTTTATTTACAAAAGGGCTTAGGTTACTCTCTGATCTTTGTCTGTGTTCTCATCTTGTTTTGCTACTAGTTTTGTTTAGTTTGAGTTTTAAGAAACAAGGAAAAAGAAGAACTACATATTTTGTTCAACTTGAATGTTTTCCTTCTCTGTCCTGTTGTCAGACCTCATGGGAGACGGTAGGGAAGAAGAAACCGCTGGTGAAGGAGGGTCCGTCAGACAGCAAGGAGAACAAGGAAAACAGGGAGAAGAAAGGAGAGAGGGACGCGAGCAAGGGCCGAGGGGCTGCCAACCGCAAGGGCAGGGGGGCCAGTCGCAGCCGACCGGGTAGGGGGTCTAAACTCTACATTTATTTCATTCTGACCTTCCTGTGTGGTGTTCACAGTATCATTATGTTCGACTGGTAAAACTGCTGTGAAGGCTTATCCTGTCTGCTCACTTTATGTGCACTTGTGTTTTGTGCGCACACAGCCACGCGTCCAGAGGAGAATGGGGTGGAGGTGATGCCAGTGGACAGAGGTGCAGATCGAGGTCGCAGGGCCAGAGGTGCTGGACGAGGTGAGCACTTTCAGACGCTTTGTAAGTACCACCAACACTGGAGTGGATGTTCAGTGGGTTAGTGCGCTGATCTTTGGATCAGGGGAGCACTGCTGGGCAAGACACTTCACCCCAAGATGCTCCTTCGGGGTTGACCCCAGTATTGAATGTGTGTAAGTCGCTTGGATAAAAAGCGTCCTAACCACTGACATGTAATGTTACGCAGGTTCTGGAGGTCGAGGCAGAGGCAGAGGACCACCAGGGACCCGGTTCTCGGCCCAAGGCATGGGGTATGGTGACAACACACACACTCAGGGGTTTTCACATAACTGGTAATTCCCTCTAATATCATGAATCATATTGCAATTGCTATACCAGTCAAACAAATTGGACTCTGTTATTTTTGTGCTAATCATGAAGCCTTTTGAACTTTCTTTAATTACTACCGGAGTGTTTTTAAAGTGGATTATTTTGGTTTGGTTCATTAAGGTTTGGTTGGTTGGAACCTTGATGATTGCGAGTCTTCATTGTCATTCACATCTGAAAAAGATCATAATTAATGCTTCTCACCTCTCCCTTTCCACAACACCTAAAACAACCAGGAACCGACAGCTTCAGAAACTGTTTATAAGAAACATAATAAACTGAATCAGTCAAACTAAATATACCTCTCCTTCACTCTTCCCCAGGACCTTCAATCCAGCGGACTACACCTCAGAGGGCGGGTCAGGGAGCGCACAGGGGGAGATGTGGGACACGGCGGGCACCAACAGCACAGATGGGACAGGTGAGCTTTTTAAAACAGATGTGCTGCTCCTCGAAAGGGTCGCAGCACATGGTAGAAGATGCACATTCATTTAAAAAAACATTTTGCATAGTGTTTGAACTCTGTGACTCATCATTGGTTTCTCTCTAGTTACCTGGAGACATACCTTGGAGGACTGGGAGTCTGAGGACTGGAGTCAGGATGTCAGTGTGAGTGGAGACGGTTACAGCAGAAGTCTGTCGGTCACTGTAACAATGCCATGGTGTATGCTTTCTAAACAACCTCTGTCTCCTGTGCTTTTGTATGTTTCTTTAGCTATCGGAGACCAAAGTGTTCACTTCCTCATGTGCACCTGCTGCTGAGAACCACATCACACCTGGGCAAAGGTAGGAAACCAGCTTAATTATAACATCATAAATGGGCCCTGATCTTTCATTGTCGTGCGATTTCAGAATAATTGGAAGTTAAAGTAGTTATCTAAGCCTCATCTAAAGCAATGTCAGCAATGATGGAATAGCTTAACTTTAGGTGTGTTTCCTATGCTTTGAATGTACATATTGTAAAGGTATATTGGCATTGGAAAGCCATTGCCATTAGAATGAACTTGTATCTATGTATAAACCATTACATTGGCCACTCTAAGCCCTTTCTAACTGTCTTTACTGACTGTTTCCCTGTCAGTCTGGACCTCGCCTCTCTGCTGCAGAAGCCAGTGGGCGGAGGAAGAGAACCTCCTTCGTCCTCTTCCTCTCAGAGTCTGGTCTTCACCAATTCCCACCACCACCACCAGCCACCACAGCAGCAGCAGCAGCAGCAGCAGCAGCAGCCCCCCCCCAGCCGCAGCACCACCAGCAGCACAAGCTATGCTCATGCTGCTCTGGTAATGAAAATATTTATTTTGATTTGACACATCTTACACATCCCTTTCATCTGTCACATGACACAAAGACTGATGGTGATGCTCTCTCCTCCCATGTGTGCCAGTCGTCAGTTCTGGGAGCTGGTTTTGGGGACCTTGGCCAGGCCAAGAGGCCTCAGCCCAGCGCTGGAGCTCAGATACTGGAACAGCTGAAGGGTCCTGGCTTGGGTCCGCTGCCCTCATCCCAGGCGGCGCCTCCTGCCAGCACCCAAGGAAGCAACACCTCCATGGGCCGACTGCCAGGCCTGGGAGCACCTGTACCTCCACCCTCCACATCCAGCTGGGACATCAAGGCTTCGGAATCCAACTCCACCACGCTGTCCTCACAGTTCAGCCGTGAGTGTGACACTCACTTTGCACACATGCAAATGTTTTTCTATTTTTGCAACATTATCATCATCAGACCATGCATAAACACCTCTCAATAAGAGAAGAGACGATGTTTGAAGTTCTTTCCACACATTAGGTCAGTTGGAAAATAATTCCAGTGTAGGAACAAAGGCATGTATAGTATTTAAACCCTGTCCTCTGTTTTGTTGTGTGTCTGCAGGTGAGTTTGGCCTGCAGCCTGAGCCTTCTCTGGTGCTGAGTCAACTGGTCCAGAGGCATGCGGGCCCCTCCCTGCCTCTGGCACGTCAACCCAGTCCTCCTACGCAACACCAAGCGCCCCCTGCTTCAGCCTCGCCCGCTCCCCACCTCACCGGCTCCCTGGCACAGGCGGCCAGGCGATGGCTGTTGCCGGTGCTAAACCTCATGCCCCCGGCGCAGGGCTGGACCCTCAGGGCGGCAACATGCCACAGCAGCAACGGGCGCAGCTCAAAGGCCAGAAACGAAGGATACCTCCCACATCAAAGGTACTGCAGGTTAACTACAGTTAAGATGTTGAATTAAAATGTGTTTTATTTATTATAATTATGACATAAAATCCCCTCTCGGGAGTAAGTCCTCCTCACTGAAGAAAATTATAGCTGGTAACGTCGTCTCATTAAATAGTTTGGTATACACTTAAAGCCATATTCCTCATCCCTGACTGTCCCCTCCTCCCTCCCTCCCGGCAGATTCCCGCCACAGCGGTAGAGATGCCGGGCTCGGCTGAAGTCCCGGGTCTGAATCTCCAGTTCGGAGCTCTGGACTTCGGCTCGGAGTCGGCAATGCCGGAGTTCGGAGTCGTCGACAATTGCGCGCCATCCAGGGAGTCCACACCCGCCCCTGCCCAAACACTTCCTGCACCGGGACCAGGGATCCAGAGCCAGACCAGCCTGTACTCCAAACCACTCAGGTACTGTCGCTATGGACGAGGAATGTACCAATACAAGAAATTTAGTTGATACCAATACCATATCAATTCGGCAATTGTCGATACCACGGTGAAAAACTAAACACAATCCTTTTGTTTGAAGATTCAAGGTCCTTCCCTATTAATTATTGATTTTAGTGAACTTCCTTGAAGAAGATTCTTGTCATAAACAAAATTTTGAAGGAGTACATTTGAACACATCATAATACAGTTGACCAAAGAATCGGTTCTAGGTGCATCCCTCCTGCTGAGTTTCCTCTCCCTGGTGAACAGTATAACAGAAGCTGGATATGGTTTGTGTACTGAGTTGTCCTCCTCTCCCTGTTGTCCCGCAGTGAGTCGCTGGGCAGCCCCCTCTCCGTCGCCCTGCCTCTGCCCCTCTCCTCAGCAGAGCCGGTGTATCACTCCTCGGTGCAGCTACCCAGCCTCACTCCATCCTCATTAGGGACCGGCAACCCCTCCTCCTCTTCGACGGTCTCCTCCGCTTCCTCCTCCATACCCAGCTCCTCCCACTACTCCTCAGTGGGGGGAAGTTACGATGGGACCATGCCCCCTCACTCACGACTGGCCTTTTCCCAGAGCAAAGAGGCCACGGGGCCAGTCATGGTGAGTATAAACAGACAAAATAGAAATCACCACCCTGGGAGCCGTTTCAGTGGACTTTTGAGATGACAGGGATGAAGAATTATCTACAACTATCGTATCGTTTATAAACAGCTACACACTGATAAACTCCAGGTCCCACAAGGGCCAGCCCTGTTTTGGGAAACTCTGGACTGTAAACTTTAAGATTACTTGAGCATATTGTAGTCAAATAAGATTATTCTAACCAGGAATTCCTCAATCGAAATTTGCCCCAAGACACTTAAAATGATAGTTAGTGTGTTTGAAGTGGGGTGGCTGAAACAGAAGTAATCTGACAGTCATGTACTGTGGATAATGGACCGACTATTACTTAATAATTCATTCATTCAAGTATTCAAATAAACAATTGCTTGTGATCATCCTGTATGTAATTTAAGTCTGCAATGAATTCCTGATGTCTTTGTTGTACATGTATGTGGTATTGATCTGTTGTCAGTACTCGCTGACACTGAGCTGGGTTTTCTTTTCACTAGAACGGTCTGAACGGTGTAAGGACTTCTGCTGCTCTAGACAGTAAGTTCCTCTCTACTCTTTGTTGAATTTATATGTTCCATCCATTTGGGTTGTGTCATTATGTGACTGAATAAATCCCTTACCTCTTTCCTCCCCCTCCTCTCAGCTTCATCAGCATCCTCCACTCCGAAGCCAGAGTCGCCGTCTCTGAACATCTGCACCAACGGAGCCTCGGCACCTTCCTCCCACCTACCCTCCTCCATGCCTCCACACAGCTCCTCGCTCTCCAGCCTGGCACAGGACATGCCCTCTGCCAGCCATCTCAACTCCCTCAACAGGTGAGAAGGCACACAGGAATGCAGAGGAGCGGTTTACAACCTCAAATGGTATAAGCATAAAACGTGCCTACTGTTTCTGCTTTTGGAATGTGACAGAAAAGTAGCCGCAAGGCAAGTTTATTTATATAGCACCTTTCAACACAAGGCAATTCAAAGTGCTTTACAAAAATAAAAGACATTAAGCATTAAGCAATAGTGCAGCAGAAACACATTTTAAAATGGCAAATAAAAACAGTTATTAAAAAGCAAAGATAATAAAATAAACATAACCGGTATAAATACATGAATAAAAGTTACAGTGCAATGTTAGATAAGAATAGTTCAATTAAAGGCAGCAGCAAAAATACATGTTTTCAGCCTAGATTTAAAAGTAGTAAGAGTAGCAGCAGACCTGCAGGGTTCAGGTAGTTTGTTCAAGATATTTGGAGCATAACAACTGAACGCTGCTTCTCCTTGTATAGTTCTGACTCTGGGGATAATCAAAAGGTTCCCCAGCTTTTTCTGCTTGACTTTGACATTTTTAAGATGTATTGCCAGTTCTCAAATTGCCTAAAGAGCTACAGTAAACAACCATTTTGTTTCTTTGTTAGTGAGAGGCAGCTTTGCAAATGTTTTATCTTGTCTCCTTTCTGCCTTCACTCTGAAGCCATGTCAGCAGTCATTCCTCAGCTCTGGGCTCCAGCGCTCTAACTGTAAGTACACATCCTCTACAAACACAATGTCCGAGCCCTCTGTGTTATCTCTAACCCTATACACACAACAGCTGGCTTAGCAAACTCAACAGTGTGTGTATGCATTGCCAACTAAAACCTACTTGTTTCTCCGCCCTCAGTACACCTGTGTTGACCACAGCAGCGTGAGCTCTCTCGCTCCTTCCACCGGCTCGTACTCGCAGCCTTCGTCGCTCCACTCCACCCACAACAGCAGCATCAGTAGCAGCAGCATCAGCCACCTGGTGAACATGCCCAACATGGGTGGCAGCATGAGCAGCACTGTGGGCGGCATCATCAGCGCCAGCGGACTCCACTCTGCTGCCATGGCCGCCAGCACGGCGCTCGGACTCGGCTCCAATGGAGCTAATGCCACGTCCAACCTCTCCGCACCGAGGACCGCCCCCCTGCTCTCCTCCTCTGGTACACACACACACACACACACACACACACACACACACACACAGACACAAGGGGAATGTGTGATCTCTGTTACATTGTGATTGGCCCATTTAATTGTATTGGTTGTTTTTTCTTCAAGTGATGGTTGTGTCGTTGTGTTCATAGGTAAAGCTCCCCCTAACTTGTCACAGGGAGTGCCCCCTCTACTGCCCAACCAGTATATCATGGGCCCCGGGGGGCTGCTGCCAGCATACCCAGTGAGTCCCCTTCAGAATTTAGAGTCACTGAAGTATATTTGTTTTTCTTATATATCAATAAAGAACTGATGAAGTAGTTTTCTGCGGCTGTATCGGGACTGTACTGAATAGTTTGAAGCTTCAAAGGTTTATTCATACAGTTAACGTTTGATTCTACTCTTCTAAAAAGAAAAAATCATTTTGGTACAGAGCTGACTGTTCCTGCGCTTTGTGTCTCTCAGCAGATCTATGGTTACGAAGACCTCCATATGCTCCAGTCCAGACTGCCAATGGTGAGCCTCACACTCTCTAGTACTTGTGTTTTTTATCTCGTTGTGTGGCTCTCCTCCTGATCCTCTCCTGTCCTTTAGCCCTCTTTACAGGATTACTATGGAATCACATTCCCTGGCCCCGCAGCGACTCTCTCTGGCAGAGACGGGAGCCTAGCCAACAACCCCTACTCAGGTAAAACCCTGGCACCTGTTGCTGGTCCACACTCCTTTAAATCCCATGCTGGTTCTCGCCTGACATCTCAAATGTTTGTCAGGTGAAGTCACAAAGTTTGGCAGGAATGACTCCACCTCCCCGGCGCCCCCTGCAAGCCTGGCAGCCCAGCAGCCTTCCCAGGGCCAGAGCCAAGGACAGAACCAGGCCCAGCAGCAGCCTCCTCAGGCCCAGCAGCAGCCGCAGGGCCAGCCGCAGCACCACAGCAACCAGCAGGCCTTCCTGCCCCCGGGCTACAGCTACACAGGCCTGCCTTACTACGCCGGGGTGCCCGGCGCTGTGCCCAATGCTGCTGCCTTCCAGTACGGCCACACCATGTTCGTTCCTCCCGGGGGTCCAGCCTCTGCCAAGCAGCACAGCATGGGCCTGGGTCTGGGAAACCCCTCGGCCAGCCCCTTCCAGCAGCAGACGCAGCAGCAGCCCAGCGGCTACGGACAGCACGCCTTCAGCTCAGGTCAGTGAACACCAGTCAATATTCACAACAGGAAATTCATTCAAGTCGCTCCCCTGAACACGGTGGTTTTTAGTGTTGGGGTTTGTCTTGCACAGGAAGTGAGGGGTTTTGGTCGAGCGCTGAACTTTGTTTTCCCACGCAGGGTATGAGGAGCTGACAGCGGGGCCGGCAGGAGTGGACTACAGTAAAGGATACAACTCCTCCTCACAGGCACAAGCCAAATCTGCTGCTTCTGGGCCCGGCAAAGGTAACAGAAAAAGTATAATGATAGTTTGAGATTTTTCAAGTGGTCCGGAATTATCATTTATGAAGTTGATCTTTCATAAAGAGCATAAGGCAGCATGTTAATGTCAGAGCTTTCAAACGAGGTGTTTCACTAAGAAATTGTTTTTATTTGTACTTTATTTTCCCATGTAATATTTCTGTGCTTATCTTACTTATCTTATACCAATGTTTGCACTGATGAAATGCATGTTGAGACCCCTTAGTAGTTGGTTTTGGATCAGTTTACTTTTGAGGTTATTTGATTAGTGTCGGGTGTTTATTATTTTGTAAACGTTTCTGTGTATGAACTGAACACTCTGCAATTCTAGATGTGTTTGGCCCCTATTCTCAAGCTTGTGATAGCTTATCCTGGCCCATTTCACATATCTGCGTAATGTCTCATGATTGTACGTATTTTTAAATGCAAGTGAATTAAATGAACAGTGTTGGTGCATTAACTCTTCTAGGCGTCTCCGTTACGTCCAGTAACTCGGGCGTGCCAGACATCAGTGGAAGTGTTTACAATAAGACCCAGGTGAGACTCAAACACACAACTCCTGCCCTCTTTCTTGCCGTATAGTTGCAGTTTTTACTAACATAATCAAGCCCTGAGATTAATTTGTGCCTCATCTTCTGTGTCCAGTCTTTTGATAAGCAGGGATTCCATGCGGGGACCCCTCCT
This sequence comes from Eleginops maclovinus, assembly GCF_036324505.1. Classification (NCBI taxonomy): domain Eukaryota; kingdom Metazoa; phylum Chordata; class Actinopteri; order Perciformes; family Eleginopidae; genus Eleginops; species Eleginops maclovinus. The sequence goes on along the minus strand of NC_086368.1, from coordinate 22,686,598 downwards.
CCCTTCAGTCTGCCATCAGCACTGGGGGGCCCGGGGCCTCTGAACCCTGGAGCAGCTCCTGGAGGCTATGCACCGGCTCCATTCCTCCACATTCTGCCTCACCAGCAACAACACTCACAGCTGCTGCACCACCATCTCGCTCAGGATGGACAGGTAAGACCCCGCTGACGCTCTTATCGTCGCTCAGGTTTTTTTTTACCTGTCAGTTTCTCGGAAGCTCATCTGTACTTCTCTGCGTGTTTCAGGGGGTTCAGAGCCAGCGGGGCCAGTCCAGCAGCCTGCAGCAGAAGAGCCAAGTCAACAAGTCGAGCTACGGCAGCTCCCCCTACTGGGCCAACTGAGACGGCCACATCTACAGTGTGTGTGTGGCGTGAACATGGACACACACACCAACACACAGCACCACACCTGCGTATCTGACTGATGAGATCATAGAGGGACAAACCATTTTACAACACAAGCTAAAAACACACACTACCACCCACCCTCTCCTTTGCTCTGTATATCCCCTTTTCAAATTTATGGCTGTTGTATGTAAAATATATTTATGTATGTATTTATACAGTATATATGTATTGGTAGGACATAAAATGTGGTATTCTGCATTTGGTTTTTATTTTGAAGGACATTTTTATTTCAAAAAAAAAAAAATGTGGAAAGACGAGAATGCTTAATCATGGAGATGAAGTTGGTGAATATACTTGAACACAAGCATCCTGTGATGTGGATTTTTTTTGTATGCATACATGATCTGAGAGTGATGTACATAGATTCTACACATCATTTTCACGGCAAAGGCCTTTTTTTATTTTAGAAGAAATACGTTTTTGTAACTTTGGTCTCCCGCATCTGTGAATCCTTATATTGAGGGTGACTTGAGTTGATAGCTTGACTTTTATTTCTGCCCCGTTTCCCTCCCATCTGTCTCTCATTCCTCAACTCTTACTAGTTGGCTGGTTTTCACCTGCCAGGCCTTGGATTTGATGTCATTTTAACATTGGTTTAATCCTTGTTGTCCAAATTAAAAGTTCTGAACAGTTTGTACCGGTCTGGCATCAATATTTACCTAACACAGTGTTTCTGGATTAAAGCCCACAAGTTGCATCATACCAAAATCATGAAGCTACGTTCACAGTGCAGAGTAACCAAGGAACATTGCATTTTAAAAGACCAGGAGACCACTGTGCCACATGTTCGGGACACAGGCTGGATGCAAAGTAAACAAGTTGTGCAGAATAAGAACGACTTTTATTAATCCCCAACTTTTTTTGCTCTGGTGTTGGATTTACAATAACACACAGGCACAAAACACACTCGCATGGACGAACAGGACCTATAGTTATTCAATAATTGAAGAGGTGGCAGAGTGAGAGGCCTGAACCCTTATTAATAGGGGGAAATTCAGTGTTCGCTGTTTTTACATGCATACAAACACGGTAGGTGTGCACATGCAGTTTGAAACACTATAGTTTTACATGTAGCTTGCACACATGCATCTGGAGAGGTGCCAGAGCGAAGAGGCTGCCAGTCTTGCTCAAGGGCACCTCTGTAGGGCCTAGAAGGTGAACTTTCATCTGTTCAGCTACCAGTCCACACACCCAGCATTTTTTGGTCCGATTGGGATGTGACCCGGAGACCCTTCCATTTAAAGCCTGAGTCCCTACAGACTGAGCCACTGCTGCCAAGGACACCTAAGTGTGACAATCTCCATATTGGTTTGCTGTTGCTTAATCACACTCCACAGGAGTCGGGTTTGAATGTCAGACATGTTTATTGTGTAACACGGGACAAACACACATCCACAGTTTAGCCGAATTACAGTTAGGTGTAGCTCAGTCTACAGCAAAGCCTCTTTTGGTACTTAGGGAAACCTGAAATGCACCAAATTCAGCGCAACACAAGCTTCCGCTGCGCCTTTCCAAAAGTAACAGGCAAATCTATGGCTGCAATCCCAGTTTAACAGTATTTAATATACTGTAATCATCAAATCCACTGTTACATAAACTGGAGGCGATGCACCTCTGCAGATCAACCAGGACTCACACCCTATGGTTTCCAAGCCAAGACCCTACAACCTGAGCTACTGCAGCTCCCAAGGGTCAGACCAACAGCAATGATGTAACCCATAGTGTCATCAGGTGCTTTATTTTGATAGTTTACTGGTACAGTAAATCTTACACAGGACTATTCAGCTACACTATGCAAGCTAATACTTCAGTACTTGATCTTGTGTATTGCAACTATCAAATGTTATGTACATTTTCCCCAAAACCATTATGGGAAGAGGAGTCCAGTTGGGTTAGACTGATTTAAAGGCCTGATGAGGTATGACATTGGACTCAAACCAACCCAGGTGTGACAGTTTGATCAGTATTGTAGTCCCTTTGCTAAATTACCGACTTTATTGTAATTACTGATCAGCAAATTATTGGATACGGCGAGGATGCAGAGCAGCGCCATCATTATTAATGTGATCAGTTTAAGCTGAGTGAATACCAGTCATTTGTTTATACTCACACAAAGTGGCTTTAGTAACAGATATTGAGGAGCTGGAGGCCTTGAAGGGACAGACCGCCCTACCAAGAGCATTAGAACCGCTGGACTTCAGCAACAGTTTGATGAAGATCCCAAACAAGTGGGCATTAAGCAACGCATGACAGGTCTTTCCTTTGACAAGTTTAATGATCACTATTTACAAAAGTACAAATAAAATGTAACCGACTTCAAGGCACAGTAATAAACATTTCTTTGCAGTCTAACTTGCTTTGAGGTTTCCAAAAGAGAAGGAACATAAAGCGGCTTACTAGTGTAGAATCAAGCATAAAATGAATAAAAAATAAACTGTACACAAAAATAAAGATTTAGTCTTTGACCACATCCTCTAGTCTGTGGTCTCTTTTCCTTTCTTCTTTTTCTTCTTCTCAGACACTGGTGTTACAGTCTCCTCTGCAGGCTCGGCCTCAATTGCCTCAGACTTCCGCTTCTTTTTCTTCTTAGCAGGCGTCTCCGTTTCCTCTGCGACAACAGCGACCTCCACCTCGGCGGCCTCAGATTTTCTCTTCTTTTTCTTCTTCCCTGGGGTTTCCCCGGCTCCGTTCTGTGCAGCAGGGGCCTCAGCTGCCTCAACCTCCATCTCCTCGGCCGCTTGCTTCTTTGTGTCCCCTTCTCCATTTTCGGCCTGCAAGACAATAAAAAGGTTCATTATTAAGTTGATGTTTCACTCCAAGCTAGCTCTAAATCTATAATATATCCTCAGCTATGAGGATGCAATGTCTGACTCACTTCAGTGATCAAGTCCACTGAGACAGGACCAGCCAATGGTTAGGAGTCATGCTGATGTAGCATGTCGTACACTGAGAGAGGACCATGAGTGGGTCAAATCTCAAATCAAACATGCGTGTCCTGAAAGTACAGACACTGCTTACCTCAGCGTCACCGTTGGTTTCGCCAGCTTCTTCTTGCAACTTCTTTTCACGCTTCTTGCGTTTCTTTTCCTTCTTCTCCAGTTTCCTCTTGATCTCAGTTGCAACATCAGATGCCTAGGACGAGAAAAACAAAACATTTAATGATGGTTTCAAACGTGCTTGTTTTCACATCATTGGTTTATCTTAATGCTGCGTCAGGCTCATTAAATCATTTTGTACCCCCACAGTAGGGTCAGGCAAAAAAGTGTCATCATTCACAGCATTTACAGACTGAACTTCCATAGGAGACCTTTGATCCACACAGCTGCGACTTGATTTCTGCGCTCACCTCTTTCACAGCTTCTTTCATGACATCCAGATTCTTGCGCGGCACATCGCCCGTCTCATAGAAAGACAAGCGCTCTTCCACCTGTCCGCGCAACTTGTCACCATACACACTTGTGGGTACCTCTGCAAGAAGAGAAATAAAATAATAAATCATAAAATGTAGATGGAATTACAGTAGTTTAGCAACCTAGTGGCTTTGCTCAGACATAAGCTTATCACCACCAACCCGAAGGATGACTACTGTTGACGAAAAATGTGAGCATCATTGCAATTATGCCACGTGGAGTGTGAAACGCATAGGCAATCAACGAGGCCTCTCCACTTACCAGAGAAACAGTCAATGCGCGAGGCGATGGTGCACTTGTTGGCCAGATATCTGGAGATGCGGCCTTTGTTCTTGGCTGCAGCCCGCCCGATGAAGGTGGAGTGGAAGATCAGCCCGTACTTGGGGGTGTTTCCTTTAGTCTTTAACGCTCTGTTTAAAATAAAGGTTTAAGATCAGAAACTGTAAACACATTAAAACCCTGTGTTTTTCTATGAAATATTTGTTTTGACAGCATCTGTTCCTTAAATTACTTTCTGCAGCACTCAGGTGAGCAAATTTCAATGGCTTTCCTCAGTTGTTCAGGTTTACATGGAGGTTGTCAGCACAGGAAATCAGTGGATTGACAGATTGAACATCATTACAAATGAGGACACAAATACAGCCTTTAGAAATTGCATCAATGTTCTTAAGCGACACCTGGGCTGAATTTAAGACAGCCTAACTCACTATGCCAATTTACAGAAAGACTTAGAGTGCACTTTCACACAAATAGTCTTTAAGTTGCATTACTTATTTGAAATTCATTGGCTCAAGGAGCTTTCATCATTTTATAGTTGGATTAGTTCCTTACATTTTCCGTGAGCTAAGGTTAATGTGAATTCCTTTAAAGTGTGCTTTTGTCAAACTAGTTTATCAGATTTTCTACCTCAGTGCTGAGTGGCTGCTCAGACTGTGGGGGTGCATTGGGCGAGAGGGATCACTCCAGAGGAGACCCGAGTCAACTCCAGTCACCCTGCTCTGCTCCTGCCCCGCCCTGCCATCACTGTAGCCACTTTATTCCCCAGCAGGGAGGGGGTGCCCCAGTACCTGAACAGGGCCTTTTCTGCTCCCAGGATCTGGACGGTGGAGGCCGGGTATTTGGCGAGGTTTGTTAGACTGCCGGCATGGGAGATCAGACGAGCTCCCACCTGAAGAACAAGAACAAATTAGGCTCAACAGCTTTGGTGGTGATACCATGATAAATGGATTAACTCAGGAGGACCATCAGGACCGGAAGTATCAACACAGAGATTCAGGGGATTGACAGATTTGGTAAAACATCATCGGTCCCAGAGCTATTTGTATACACTGAACACATTGACCTTTAACTCACCACTTCTCCGATTAAAGCTGCCAGATTTGGAGCCACTTGGGACATCTTGGAGCGCAGGTACTCCTGCAGTCCCAGGCGATATTCAGCCAAAGAAACCACACGATGGGAGAATCTCTCAATGTTGATCAGATCAATGGGAGAGATGTCCATACCTGAATGGAAGATTAAGCAAAGTTGTTTAGTAGAGGGTTACTACCATCACCTATGTTGTGCAGTAGGTGGACCATAAACAAAGGTTTACACTGACAAGTTTGTTTCTCCCGACAGGATCCGCAGAGAGGATTGTGTTCCTTCACTACAGGTTTATGAGAGAGTCAATTTGCCCCCCTGTGTTGGTCACCAAGGACATTATCAGTCCAGGCTGGGCAAATAGGGGGCATGGTGTGTTTAAGTTTGACATGCAAGTGATGTGCACGGATGCCAAAGTAGTTCAAATCAAATGAAGTTTGCTGACCCATGGAGGAACGGGATGCATCCAGAACGGCCTGAGCCTTAGCGGCGTCCATCACCACTGCCTCCATACTCTCTAGATTCTCCTCTGAAAGCTCTTTCCTGTTTCCAATGAGTTGAGCCATGCGGCAGTACATAGAGTTGTCTGACACGATCTTGATCAGCTCTGGGAAGTGGTAGCCATACCACTCACTGTGAAGACAAGGGAATAATGGTCAGATTCAGAAGCACAAGCGTAGGAAATCTGAGAGCGACTGCACATGTAACAGCAATGGTATCTCACTAAACTAAGGTTTCAAATTGTGCACGAGTTAACTTAATGAGGTCAATGCAAAAAAACAGCAAAGTAATGTTTACTCGTTTTGTTGACATTATGCAGGAAGCTTACCGGACGCGCATGGAGAAGGTATTGATGTCTTTGTCCAGCTGGTCCAACAGAGCAATGGACTGGATGATCATGTTGTCCACTCTGTTGACATTGAACTTCACTTTAGCTCTGGAGTAGCTGTGGCCGAGACCCAGCTGTGCCTTGGAGGCAGCCAGGCCAGTGAGACCCTTCACCAGTGAGTGGAAGTGCAGACGAATACCTGACAGGAGCGACAACAGATTAGATGTGTTGAGTTCAGTGGAATATTGACAGAACAGCATGTGACCAGTGCCTGTTCAGATTTTCAGTATGAACCTTCATGAGTTTCAGGGTTTAAAAAAAATTACATCACAACAGGCCACACTCCAGGATTTTCCTTTCTATTAACGTCGGAATAAAAAAACTGAGACCAGAAGCAGATCCTCACCTCTGCCAATCTCTGCTACCACCCCCCCAGTCTGGATGGACACAGTAAATTCTTCTTGTAAAGCTGCTCCGATCTTGGAATCGGAAACTCCCAACACAGCTTTCTTCTTCCCAGAGAGGGGCAGGTTTGTCTCCAGGAACAATTTCAGGTCAGCGTGAACCACACCTGCAAAGGACGGAGGAAGGTTACTCATTGGTCTGTAGAAAAGTGGTTAAAATTACACTTGGATTCTGCAGCAAAGCCATTTGAAAGATGCACTGACTATTGTGACTTCTGATAACACAATCATGGCCTGTCAACCTTTGTGTGTGTAGCCATAATATGAGGCCTGGTGAACTATACCCAAATAAGTTACCCAATCTTACACATGCCATAGCTTCAATTGTTAATGTGCATTAGCCATCTGATATTAGGGGAAAAAACTGAATATTCCTTGATTATTAACATCAAGATTGGCTACGGCTAACCACCCATGAAGGTTCAATTATTTCTTTTTTTCTCACAAATGTCTTAAACAAATCCCCAGAAAGTCAGAATATTTAACAGATGCATTTCAACGGCTTTACCGAGTTGTTCAGGGTTATATGGAGGTTGTCAGCACAGAAAATCAGTGGATTGACAGATTGAACATCATTACAACTGAGGACACAAATTCTGCCAAAATAATTAAAGGAAATTATCTTGCCTTCAGAAATTGCATTCATGTTCTCCAGAGCACCCTGAGCCGACTTGAAGGGGAAGAAGGCAGCCAGGCTCACCATGCTGTTAAACTTTGCAATGCTCAGCACGCTGGCCTCAACCTGAAAATGAAAGAAAATGTTACTACCCGTGATCGATTCAGAAGAAAAACAAGTGTCACAGTAATAGGTGTAGAGGAAAACAAACCTGAGGCAGCAGCATGCCGATCTCCTCCACCTCTTTGACTGCAAACAGCGCATAGCCCGAGGCATGCTCAAACAACACGTGCAACAGCACCTGAAGATGGTAGATATATTGGATTAGGGAAAGAAATGACACTTTCACAATAACGAATAAACATTTGTGGAAGAAATTCCAGTCTCCCCGTGGAAAACATTTTACAGTCAACGTGTTCCAGTTAAATTAGCAGTAGGGTGGAACATAAACAAAGGTTTACACTCAGACACGTTTGTTTCTCCCGACAGGATCCGCAGAGAGGATTGTGTTCCTTCACTACAGGTTTATGAGAGAGTCAATTTGCCCCCCTGTGTTGGTCACCAAGGACATTATCTGTCCAGGGTGGGCAAATAGGGGACACGGTGTGTTTAATTCTGAAATGCGTGATGTGCACAGATGCTAAAGTAGTTCAAATTAAATGAAATTCGCGTTAAATGTTTATCGTAGCCCCCCAAACATTACAAAGTGTAGCATTTAAATGAAATCATCATTAAGCGTTGATTTCGTATCACTTTATTAGCCCATATCCAAAAGGACGAGTCGTAGACGTAACCACGTTGTCGCCATGATGAACCCACGTGTTAACCTGGGCCCATGCAGAAAAAGTGCCTGTATGCTAACTTATGTTAGCAGTGATGCTAACATTAACACAGGAACAAAACGAATAAATAATGGACTGATGCCACTGCTAAAGGAGAAAAATCACTGCAATATACAAAATCACCTAAAATCTTCCATATGCAGCGAGAGCCTGAATAGTTTAAATAATGACGCATTTCACAGCTAACTTTAGCCACATGGGTGGCTAACTGCCTCACATGTTGGAAGGCCTTCAACTGCACAGTAAGAATCATGTAAAATAAGTTCTATTAAATCCTCCTAAATCTTCATTTTTAAAGCATTCATCTGTACTCTGAAACAACACACTTTGTAAAACAGACACCAAGAAACAGTTCTTACCATAGTTAGTGAATCTCTTCAGCAGCACGCAGTGTGCGTCTGCTCTGCTCAGTCACCAAGAGTAAAGGACTGCTGCTACACGTTTCAGCGAACTACCACATGACTTAAATAGCGCGAGAAGAGCCTAACATCGCGAGACCCGGCCGTAAACGAAGGCTTCACCTGCTGGAAAAAGAGCAGAAAGTCAGTTTCTGACTGAATACCTTTTCTTAATCCAATGAAGACAGAACAAAAAATACGATACCCTGTGTTACTGCAGCCAATTTATATATGTTTCGGACCACACACCTTCACAGGTGTTTTCACTCATGGCATGTCTCTAGACAGGTGCGGTAGGAGAGTGAGGGAGATGTCAAGATTTTAGACACACACACACACACACACACACACACACACACACACACACACACACACACACACACACACACACACACACACACACACACACACACACACACACACTAGGGACTATTTCTTGCCACAAAAAATGCACATAGTTGCTCTAGTAATATGGCAGCAGGATGTTTCTCTTGGACTAAATCAAAATAAATAATTGTGCTCTATCTAGTGAAGTAATATTGATCATTTTGTTCTTCTTTGCTTTTTAGTTGTTTTACATTTTTAGTACACATGAAAGTTTAGTCTTGTGGTCCAGGGTGAAATATCTTGTTTGGTCTGACAATTATTCTCAAAATATCGCAAAATAAAATAATTACTTAAATATTCACAATTGTTAGTGAACCAGTTCATTTTTCATGTTTTCACTTTTTTTTTTTTTAAACATACTTAAATGCCAAATAAAATATCAAAATCGTTTCTGATAAATCGTTTGTCTATTGACAATTCCATTAATCAATCACTTTTTTCTTTGTTGCGATTTGTCATTTTGGGATTTGTTTTTAATCAAAAAATGTACAGATATTGGAGATTTATAATTTAAGAAAAACATCCAAAGGTAGTACTGGTCAGTGCAGTAAGCAGTATTAAGATGCAATGATTTTGGCTATGTTCTCCAACTGGGTTTGAAATAAAACACTGAACACTTTTTATGGCTAAAGACAAATCAACTCCATGTTCATAAGAGAAACTTGAAGAGGCTTTTGTTTGGTGATGAAAAAATGTAACCATGATTTGTGCGTCATTGTGGCGTTACAAGAAGTGCCAGAGGAGATATAAGGCTGTGCTTGTGTCATTGAATTGCAATAAACAAGATACAGCGATGGCAATACTTTTAATAGTCCACTCCTGCAGGGTAAAATAATAATAAACACAGCATTCGATAAGTGTCATCTGTAGGAAAAGCACTGTTAGACCTCTTTAGGGTAACCAAGGAACGGATGCATGTGGGTCTGTTTGCACATCAACGGCATGTCATAAAAAACACATTGTGTTGGATATTAGTTAAGAGCAGAGAATTTATGACACACACACACACACACACACACACACACACACACACACACACACACACACACACACACACACACACACACACACACACACACACAATTAAAGTCCAGTATATTAAGCTGGAACCAGTGAATGTTTTCTTTCTTGTTTTTTTCCCTTTTAAAAAAATGTATCACTCCTTTTTTAAAACAGTTTAAGATACATTTTCTTTTGATGAACCAATCATTCTAATCATCAATCTACCAATCATTCATCACCATTTTATCTTATCCAAGAATTTCATAAAAGACTTGAGACTAAACTTTGCTTTTCAGTTAGGAGTAGTCTGTTTCAAAATGAGTTATGAAAGCGTGAGTAATATGTTCTTCATACGAAGGTTAAATTCCTGAAAATGTGTTTGTTGGTTGTCATGCTTGATACGGATGATTAATGAATCTCAAAGAGATTTCTGTGTAATACTTCAGTATCATATCAGCCCTTTTCAGTGTGTGAGGACCATATGTGTCCTGTAGCTCACACAAAACCCTAGTTAATGGGGTAAAAAGTAGCTGAAAAGTTTTTGAGAACTTTTTCCTCTTTCTGCCACTTCTGATCTACTACACTGCAATTCAGAGATAAATATTGTATTTTCCCCTCAACTACATTTATTTGATAACTTTATTTAGTTAATACACAGCAGACTTTATATAACTTAATTAAAATGAGTCCGACCTTTACCAGCTCCTATATTAAAAAGCTAATTATAAAGATTTAATTTATTTAGCCATAACACTTTATTTTATTTATGTATTCCTGCCGTTTTGTGATTTTAGTTAGTATTGATTTTAATATTTATATATATACATATTTATTTATTTGGTATTTATGTACTATTTTTGTGAATATCCATCTGTGAGACGCAGTGGAATTCCATATTGGATGTATGTGAAGGGAATGATATTCAAAAGTATAATTGAGGGAAAAAAAAATACAACTGTAGAATTTTCCCCTCACTATTCTAATAGTTCATTTTGCATAACGAGCACTTTAAGTATTTTGATGCCAAAACTTTTGTTCTTTCACTCAAGTACCATTTCACACATTCACTTTTCTTCTGTGGTTTATTTTCCTTAATTATAATAGGTTGCTTATCAATGTCTCGTATTGTCATTCTTGTTAAAGATCAACTAAACGACAGCATGGTAGGCTTAGTGCCCTAATAACTAATAAAAAAGCCAGATTCCTGAGTAATATGTGTGTTTCCATGTGTGCATGGAGGAGAGTGCTGAAGGAGCCTGTTGAGGAGCGGATGTGAGGGAGGTCAGTAAAAGCTCAGGGATCAGGAGAGGGCTCGGTATAAAGGCTGCCCGGGACAAGCAGACGCTCAGAACAGTTCAGCTCTGCTCATCTTAACGCACACTTCGTTAAACAACTGACCAAAGCTGACACAGCACGTGAGTAACATATGGCTTGTCCTTTCACTCTCCCTCCAGTCTCTTTCCCCCGCTGTCTGTTGCTCCTGTCTTTCTTCTCTCCGGCGTCCTGTCTCACATTGTGTACATAGCTGTCTTGCTATTGTAAGTATGGCTGGTCCACTTATTCTCTTATCTTGCTTGTTGTTTGTTACTTCCACGCCTCCCCCCTCACTCCTCCCACCTCTCCCTTTTCCTATCAACTATTTGTCAACCCTTGCATAATGACATGGGATTCCTTGTGTCTTTGTTACTCTAAACTTAGTTATCTGGCACACATACTCACTGTGTAATTACTGTATATGTTTGACCTATTTTGACTCTTTCCCATTGCTAAAAAACAATTATGTGGCTTGGCCTCAGTGCCACTCAGCGATGATGGTGTGGAAACATTGCTCTGCATGTGTGCCTATGCACTGTATTTGTATTTGAACCTGTGGCTGTGTGTGTGTGTGTGTGTGTGTGTGTGTGTGTGTGTGTGTGTGTGTGTGTGTGTGTGTGTGTGTGTGTGTGTGTGTGTGTGTGTGTGTGTGCGTGTGTGTGTTTGTGTTCGGAACAGAGTAGAATGAGCATGCGTGGAGCAGTGACAGGTTGCTTGGTGCTGGCGTGCCTTGTGGTGCTGCTGGCTGAGAGGACGGAGGGACACATCACCTTCTTCAGTCCCAAGGAGATGATGCTGATGAAGGTAAGCCACTTGTGTCTGATTGGACAGCGAGCATGAGTCACAGTTGTGATGTCACAGCACTAATACTTTAGCTAATCTCCCATTACAGATTTTTCTTACATTTTTCTGTCCTGTGGATTTGCTGGATATCTGTTTGATTATGTAGCTTGATTTTGCATGGTTTGTAGATTTGGAACGATGTTCTAGCAGTGCAGAATCAGTATAAACCTGACACACTTGTGCTGAAGAAACCAAAAAATGTATTGTTGGAGGGATTTCTGTAAGCGTTGTTGCTATTTATACAGGACAACAACAGAATGAATGGAGATTTTAGAAAGTCCAGTTCATTTTTTTTCACGTTTGTTTTTCCGAACTATATTACAGTACGTTTTGAATGTTGTGTAAATGTGTGTCTGCTGCTGCAGGAGAGAGAAGGTAGAAAGGATATGGAGCCTCGATCAGAGGACGGTCAGATTGAAGAGGTTACAGTCCAACAGCTTCCTGAGGTGGAACATGGAAATCCTGTGAGCGCACACACACACACCCACACACACCCACACACACACACACACACACACACACACACACACACACACACACACACACACACACACACACACACACACACACACACACACACACACACACACACACACACACACACACACACACACACACACACACACACACACACCTCTGACCCAGAATATTGTTTTCACCAAAGAAACCTCATTGAATACAGGCCATTAACACTTCTTCTGTGTGTCCAGGATAAAACAGTGGAGATTGCCATTCGTCTTTCACCCAAACAGCTAGCGCATGTGGCTCCGTTCCTCGAAGAGATCCTCCATGATATGGTGGAGGAACGTCAGAAAGGTACAAGTGTTTAAAAAGGTGGACAGTATTGAGTCTGTTAAAAAAAAAAGCAAACCTACAGTAGAAAGTGGCCTTGTATCTTCTTTTATTATTCAAACATATTTAAAGACACTTATAAGTGATAGTGCTATGATTAAAAACCTCATGCTGTTCTTTCTTTATCTCTGTCTCCACAGCCAAATAGCCAGGGTGAAGACACCAGGGGATGAACGCTGTACAAACTCTTCAAAAAGCACTGACTGCTCAAATGTTTTATTGTGTTTTAATGAACCATCCAATAAAAGGGAAGTGATTCTTCACACATTAAACTTCTGTTGTCATTTTCTGAAGAACAATGGCAGTATAAGTTGGCCACATGATGTCAGCATGTCTCAGGAAACCCCTTTAATTTCACTCATTAACAAACCTGAATGAAAGCTACATGCAATTTTACAAACGTTCAACACATGATTTAATTGAGATTGAAATTACTTAAATCAAACCGTATGCTGAAACATCGCCTGATGATTTTAAAGACACACCGTGTCACAAATGTTCCCTCAAGAGGTGTAGTAAGTAAGGATGGAATTTGACCCCATTTCTGTTATCAAGCCTCCGTTTGCCTGATAGTTGTCTCAGAGCTTTGATGTCAGCCTCTCACAGATCTCAAAGTCCTTGACCGCAAGGGCAGTGTCTCGAGCTAGAGGGGCAGGGAGGACCAATTGGCAGTCGCTGTCACAATACTTTCCAGTTATGCCCTCCATTTCTTCTGCCAACGCACAGAAGATCGAGCTGACTGCACCCTCCTCTGGAGTCTGAGAGGAACGCAAGGGTAGTGAAGGGAAAATGTGAGAGCACAGTCAACAAGAGTGACAGATATTATTTCTTCTGTTTTAGATATATATCCAGGAAGTTATCTCATTGCTGATGTTTGAATACTACAACCAGATGTTGAGCTTAGACACACGCAGATGAACATGAGAGGGAGAGCAGCTTGGAAAGGTTGAAAAACAGAATCAGGGCTGCCTGAAAAAAACTGGCTAATGGATTCCTGATGTGAAAGCTATGGTCACATGGTCATATGGTTTACTCTTTTTTGACATATTTGTACTTGAGTATTTCCATTTAATGCAACTTTATACTTCTAATCTGTTACATTTCAGAGGCAAATATTATACTTTTACTCCAACACATTTATTTGAACACTAACAGCAGCTAGTTAATTTGTACATATAAAACCACATGATATGCTGATATGGTATAATGCAGTACTGTACCACTAATCTACCCAGTATTTTAAGTATGTAAATCCAACACTCAAACATTAAAAATATTTTTACATGTATCAAAAACAAGATAAAATAATAACCAAATAAAAATGACACTGTGAAAAGTGTGCAAGTATATTTTGATGCTAATACTTTCTCACAGAATTTGTACATTTGCTTAAGTAAAGGGTCCGAGTACTTTTCCAACGTTGCTTTTGGCACACTACATAATGTAGTGCATTCCAGGAAGCGATTTGTATAAACACTAAAAAGCAATTTGATCGCAATTCTGAGAAAACACTGCAGTCCGTGAGACATTTTTTACCAGAAAAAGTTAAGCTGTAACACCATATCTCAGTTGATCTTGTACATTCCTTGATGTTTTCACAGTTCACAGTTTTCCTGATGGACCAATGGAAATGCCTTCTCCTCCAGTTTCACCCCCCCAAAAAACAAACAGTTACCTAATATAAATTGTTGCCTAAATTCAACCCATTTCTGTTTGATATCAGGTGGCAGTGAGTTTTTTGAACTTTTACGTAAAGACTCTATGTTTCCCGATTGCAGCCACTTCCTTTTTACATTTGATAAACTAGATTGTAATGAGTCCAAAAGGTGGTTTTAAGGGTTGACTCGCTGACTTACTGCATGGTTAAATGGAAGTCTGACACAAAGCGAGGACTGAAAACAAAAGTTTCCTTGAAGGAATAAGGACTTAATTCAGATCAGACCACCAGATGTCAAACGCTAATGAGCTTTCAAGCATGTGCTGTGGTATTGCTTTGATGTGGTCGGCTATTCATCTTTGCACATTGAGCTTCAGCCCTGGCTATCAGAGCTAATCATTAAAACAACATATCTTATACTGCAGAGAAGATACACTGTTGGAGCCAGTCATTCCTAAAAGCCAAACATAAGTCAAATCCAAACATCCTGACTTGATTAGAGTTAGAGCCTTTTATTTTGTACCCACGTGCCTAATATCGATGATGGTTTGACGATGATTTGAGGTCTAGAGGTTCCTAAACATATTAAGTATTTAAAACTAAATGGTTCTGTTTGTCATGTTGTATTTCTTGCCTCCAGTTAAAGGAACATAACATGTGGGTTTTCTTGTAACTAAACCTATAACCTCTCTAAGTATGGCTTCATATAACCAAAAGGATGCTCCTGAACATCACATTTTACCTGGATGGTTGCAAGACATGAACACAACGGAGACATGAATGTGGACAGTGACTCTGAAATGTAAAGCGCAACACCGTACTGACCTTGAAAAAGAAAAATCCAATGAGGTTGAAAATAAAACGAAGACTCCAGGGATAGTGCCTCAACACTTCTGTCATTACAATACCAGGGTGGACAGAGTTTGCGGTGACACCTGCTTGAACACACACACACACACACACACACACACACACGAACACACACAAGAAAAACTGAAACTGTGACTAAGGCCATTCTGAGCTTCGAATGCAAGGTTTCTTCTGCAGATTGTTTTGTTTTTCTTTTCAGATTTATAAAGGGGGAAATTAGTTTCAGTTGTTTTGTTGAAAGAATGTCTGTGAGCCTTTATCTGCTTCATTTAGGGAGACTAAGTATAAGTTCAAATGGCAGAAAGAAATGCAGTTAAATGTGTGATAAGTAAATGTTGCAATAGTTCTTAAAAACAAGTCACACATGGTGTTTAGTAAACATTTAGCAAATGACTGGTCCAGACCAAACTGAACATGTTTAGATCATTATCTATCCAACCTCCTACCTTGGTATCTTCCAGACTGGACTATTATAACATTTGTTTGTGCCTCCTCTCGGTCTTCCTAAGGTGCATTCTAGGACCTTACTTGACTTCTTGTAGCACTTATTCAACAGGAAAGCCCATTGATTTGCTATACTGATGGTTGATCATCCTAAAGAAATCTCAATTGGATCCTACCTGTCCCTTGTAGCCTGTGTGCTAACTGGTTGGTACAGATGATATTGTGCAGCTTCGTGTGGTTGTAGACATTATCCATGAAATAGTTGAGGTTCTCGCCGTGAAAGTGAGAGAAGTCCACTTCGCCCTTCTTGTGGTTGACCGAAGCGACGGTGACAATGCGTGCCGGAGCAGAACGCTTCATCAGGTCTGGAGCGAGTCAGGAATGGGAAAAGAGATTAGAAGCACAGAGAAAGATGTTGTTTAATATGAATAATTACGTAAGAATGACCCCTGATAGTCAGTTCATATCCAGATAAAGCTTCTGTAATAAAGTGAGAGTCTTACCCAGCAGCAGGTTGGTGAGGAGGAATGGTCCCAGGTGGTTTGTGGCAAAAGAAGCGTCAAACCCATCTTTGGTTATCTGCCTGGGTAAGCCTGATGGTTAAAATTAGATATGATTTAAAAGCACACATAAATAAGCCTTTCACAGTAACTTTTCTTTTGTTGCGTAAAATATTGTGCCAGAATTAAAAAAGGAAAAACTATATTAGAGTCTCTGGCTCATTTGACAAAATTGCACAAGTCTTGTAATGGTAGGGAAACCCTGCTGTTTGTTCTGGTATTGTATTGGCGATACATTGAATTTGTTTTTGTTAATAGGACATCGACCTATTCAGTCTGTGGACATAAACTGGAAGTTCACCAACATAAAGGCCATGAGGAGATAATGCCCACCTCAGTGCTGCCTATCCGCCTTCTCTCCACTGGATGCCGACCAAGTCAAAAAACTGATCACCTCAGCCAAGTCTTCAACCAGCAGTCTTGACCCAATGCCCACCACCCTGGTAAAGGCCTGTCTTCCCATCCTCTGCCATCCAGTGGAAAACATCATAAATGCTTCTCTTGCCTCTGGCCAGGCTCTGACCCAGACGACTCCAACAACTACCGTCCAATCTCCAACCTCCCTTTCCTCAGCAAAATCTTGGAAAGAGCAGTGGCTGCACAGCTTCAACATCACCTGTCCCACCATGAGCTCTTCGAACCCCTCCAATCTGGTTTTAGAACCCACCATAGCACTGAGACCGCCCTCATCAAAATCACTAATGACCTTCTGCTTGCTGCCGACAATGGCCTCATCTCCATCCTCATCCTCCTTGACCTTTCTGCAGCTTTTGATACAGTGTCCCATACCATCCTTCTCTACCGCCTCTCTGAGCTCATCGGGCTCAGTGGTTCAGCACTGTCCTGGTTCCGGTCCTACCTCACAGACCGGAAACAATTCATCACCCTAAATGGCTCCAACTCTCATACAGCACCCGTCAACCATGGCGTGCCCCAGGGCTCTGTGCTAGGTCCTCTGCTGTTCACTATTTACATGCTACCCCTATAGGTCATATCATCCGTAAACATGGACTCAACTTCCTCTGCTACGCCGATGATACCCAACTCTATATCAGCACAAACCCCTCCTCCCAGCTCCCACCCTCAGAACTTGTCAACTGCCTGCAGGAACTCAAATCATGGATGACCACAAACCTACTCAAACTAAACAGCAATAACACAGAGCTCATGGTGGTGGCCCCTGCACCAATGCTCAGGAAAGTTGGTGAGCTGGCCCTGGTTGTGGATGGCTGCTCCATTTCCCCATCTCCTGAGGTGCGCAACCTGGGCGTCATCCTGGACTCCACTCTCTCCTTCCGGTCCCACATCAACAACATCACCAAGTCTGCCTTCTACCACCTCAGAAACATCTCACGACTCCGGCCTTCACTCACGCATTCAGTCACAGAGACACTCATCCATGCCTTCATCACCTCTCGTCTGGACTACTGCAACGGTGTCCTGTCTGGACTGCCCACCAAGGCCCTTAGCAGACTCCAGTACGTCCAGAACTCAGCTGCCAGGGTTCTAAAACAAAGCCCTGGCAGCATATCACTCCCATCCTCCAACAGCTCCACTGGTTGCCAGTCAAGTCACGCATCACCTACAAGATCCTCCTGCTCAACTACAAGTCTCTCCATGGACTCTCACCACAATACCTCACAGATCTCCTCCACCCTTACACTCAGTCAAGTTCCCTGCGGTCCTCTGACAAGGACCTGCTGGCCACTCCCCGCACCAGATTGCGAACTTTTGGGGACAGGGCCTTCTCTGCCAATACTCCCACACTCTGGAACAGTCTACTTTGATCCCTAACCCCCACTCCCATTTTCTCCTCCCTATTTGTAAAGCGACCTTGGGTACCATGAAAGGCGCTATATAAGTTTAAGTTATTATTATTATTATTATTATTATTAATAATAATGTTTTCTCTAACTTGTTGCTGGTACTGCATCACATTGTATTGCATTTTCAAGCTGGGTCTGTTTTAAATTTGAGCTACTTATAAATAGCAGTGGTTGTCAGTTTACATTGCAATGTGTTTTGGTTAAATACTCTACTGGGCATGTATTGTCTTTGCTCCCAGATGTGAAACACATGTGGACTGTATGTTTTTATGGAGTATGGAGTATTTGAGTCCATTTCAAAGTTTTCAATCTTTGATTTAGCCCTAATAGCTATATGTCAATTTTGTCCAAATACTCTTCTTTAGATGATTATTGAAATGTCCAGGGTATACCTTTAAGATTATACAATTCCTTTAGCACGCATCTACATATTGTCTGTTGCTCTGCATATTTATACTGAATGGATTCTATTTTCTGAAAATTCTCTTGTTAACAAATTTATATTTCCAGTTTTGCTATTAAATTATGTTGTCACCTGATACTGCAGCATTGTTGACAAGGATGTGGAGCGCCTCCTCCTCTTTGAGAATCCCCTCAGCAAATTCCCTGACAGAGTCCAGAGAAGACACATCCACCAGACGCAGGTGGACGTCAGAGTTTCCGGATTTCTCCCTGATTTCTTGAAGGGCTGCTGACCCCCGGGCCTGGCTTCGACAGGCCAGAATAACACGGGCCCCACGACGTGCAAAGTCCAAAGCAATGAACTTCCCAATTCCTAGGAAGTGAGAGAGAACACAACAATTGCTTATTATACATGATAACATCAGCTTTTGAGACTAGCTCTATTTTTAGCATGTTGAGGCATGTGGTTTTGTGGAATAAATGCAAGCCTGGGGTTAAGTCTAAGACTTAAATAAACAGGTTGGTGTAGGTGGTCTATTTGTTTATGCCTTTAAAGAAAACCTGCTCCTTTGTGTCCATTGAATTTGCAGGTAGTTTAAATTCCTTGGAATATGTCCTTACCCTCAAGGGATGTTCACCAGATTTGGTGACCTATAAGTGGAATATAAAAAGTTACCATTATGTGGTGCCGTTTTAAGCCCTTGTCCAAAGCTCGTGTTAAATAGATGTCTTAAAATGTGATCCTCTGGAGAAATGATTTGTTTCATCATCTTACATATTTACACTGACAAATGAATAACACAATGGAAACAGACATTAATGGCTGCAGTAGGAAAATAAATCCAGGAGCAGGTGGTGTAAAGTTTCCATTTATAGCTACTGAAAGCTGGGATTTGATCCTAGGTAGAGTGATCAGTTTCGGGTGCAGAAGCAGACCATTAATGTGTGTGGTGATTTTGGTAACAGGAGAGTAAATGAACATTTTCCACAAAAGAAAATCCCCAAAATGATGCAAAAACATATATTTAAAGATAGCGTTGTTGTACAAACCACTAAACCATTAATGTTTGAAGTGATTTTGGTAGCATTGCACTGCATGACATGGAAGTTATTGAGTGTCTTTGTAATACGCCCTATAGCATCGTAGGAAGGCGTTGTAGCCTTTAGTTAACCTTACTACGGTTGGAGTTTTCATATGGGTTTCAAGAGCAATTTAAGGTATTGACCTGTCAATTTAGAATCCGTCAATATCTCCTTTGTGAGCAGTCTCATCAAAAAGAGTGACCTTTACTCCCTTGGTTTTGAATTTATTTTTTAATTCTGTGGAAAATTACTACACATGCTCTTGGTGTCGTTTATATATGACCGGAGTCATGGTCAGAGGCAGTGGCGGCTGGCCAATAGAAGGCGCTAGGGCGCCGCCCCACCACTCACCTCTCACCACATTTCCTTGAATAAGACATTAAAAAAATTAAATAAAAATGAAATAATAAAATCAAAATATTTCGAAATATATGTATATATTTTTTTAGATGTGCAAGATAAATATTTCATAGTTAATGATGAGTAAAGTTGTTTCGTTCGTTGACATTGTCTGATTGGTGACGTATTTCCGCCCTGGGGCGCAGGAATCTTTGCCCATAGACTCTCGTTAAAAGTTGTACATGCGCAGTAGCTCCTCTTCAATACAAGAGATAGGACGATGTCGGGGCGCACCTCCCCTGCGCCCCGAACTGAATGCAGCTGGATTTGGCGGCGGGGCTGACGTCACAGCCTTCTGTCATAAAGTATGTGTATTGTCCATGTTATATATGATATATATTATTTAAATATATAGATAGAGATATATCTAGAGATAGATAGAGAGATAGATATAGATATAGATAGATAGATATTTATTATATAGGCCTATGTATATTTGCCCTCTGTATAGTAATATAGCACATCTGTATATTTGTTCATAGCTACATCTGTTATACTATGCCAATTATTCCCACCTCTTTATACTGCCCTTATCTTTACATAATCACTCTTAACTGCATATACTGTACATACTCTATATATCGCACTTGTTTCTCTTTGCACTTCTATCTATCTATCTATAATGTTGTTTTTGTTGTTTTCATTTATGTAAATACACTCGTTTGATACCTTAGTACATGTATGCATGCTTTTAAAAAATGTTTTTATACATCAGCCACCACTGGGAAAATCTCACCTAATGGCATTTCCTGTAAAAACCAAAGTCCAAACTGTTGTTTAAATAAACGCTTGAACCAGGGCTTATGAAGAGGGAAAATAAATAAATAACGGGACTTTCTGTTAACTTTCCATTGACTTACACTAACTGCTACAAGATCAAAAGACATCATTAGTCATATCTTGCCACATTGATATTGGTAACTGCGTAAAGCATGCCATTGCAAACCCTTATTACAGTCCTGCACAATGGACGCGTTAAATTCGACCGACCTGTATTGGCTCCGGTCACTATAGCAGTCTTCCCCTTCAGCCGCACGCTGCAGGACTGCGGATCCCAGCTCCCTCTGCGCTGCATGCGCACCACGAGCGCCAGCACAGCCGTAGAAAGTACCCAGACCGGGTGATAAAATAAATCCAACCAATGCATGGCACAGTCGGAGCTCAGCGTCTATCAACAAGAAATGACCGAGTGCTCCTGGAGCAGCTGGCAACTTTAAAAGTAGGTGTGCCCAAACATCCAGCAACAGTACACCCCAGGGGCTGTGCTTCTGTCAAACCAACATTTGGTGTAAATGTTCTTCCCAATACTATAAAAACAGAAAGTAAAATAAAATTAAAATAAATCGATTAATGAAAACGTCCTGGATTAATTAAAAGTAAAATTACTCTAATATTTTTTTGTTCAAATTCAGACTCAATGGCCTTGGCTCATTTACTATGAACTACATATATCAGAACACAGTTTTAATGACCACACGTTGTACATCCCCCTACATTTTACATTAGATACAGGATGTCTAGGGTCAACTGGACCCGGGGCTAATACAAGTGGACATGTTGACATTGTAGTGTTGACCTGTGTACTTCATTCACTCTGTCCTCCTTCTGTCTGTGTGTTGGTGTGTATGTGTATGTGTGTGTTGTGTGTATTCCACTCATCTTGATTATAATAAATGTTCTTTTTTAAAATTATATTTGATGAAAAAAACAACAGAAAACGAATGGCACTTTATTTCATTAATGTGTTCTAACCAGTGTTAATTTAGATTTAGTCATAGTCATTTTGGTCACATTTTAGTCCTTTTTATCCTTCATAGTTTTAGTCGACGGCAACTCAAAACGTTTTAGTCCAGTTTTAGTCGATGAAAAATCATAACATTTTAGTCAACTTTTAGTCAAAATGTTTTCTATCTATAAACCAGTTCAGTTAGGCAAATACAAGTGTCTGAAATTGGAATCATGGTGACAGTATTAAGTGTGGAAATTCGTGAGGCAACATTCCAATCTTTTAACACTTTGTCTGGTGATGCTATAAGGGTAATGCAGAGGCAGATCCGCCCATCTCTTTAAGAGAGAGAGAGGGGCGTGGCGCTGCATGTGTGCGTGTGCATGGTAGAGCGTGCGAGAGTGAGCGAGCGTGTATGTGTCTGGAGAAGTGAACCGAACAGCAACAACAAAAGCATAATGTGTAACAGGTGTTAATAAATACAACGGCCTCCAAAAGAAGAGCTTGCCTGTCTACCTTATCTTGAACCCGAAGCCAGAAGGGGAAAATAAAATATAATAATAAAATATCCTGTCCGATAGTCCACCATTAACACTTTAGTCCCGATCGTCTCGTCAACGAAAACTAAATATAGATTTCGTCATAGTTTTTATTATCCCAAAATATTTTTAGTCTCGTAAAGTCAAGGAAAAAAGGTCGTTGACATTGACATTGTCATAGTTTTCGTTGACGAAATTAACACTGGTTCTAACAAAGGCAATGGGCAACTATTAACCCTATGCTGTCTATATTGCTTGTAATTGGAATGAAGTAAACATTTGGTGAGTCTTTTAACATAAAATTGTGTGAATGTGTTGAATTAAAAACCACAAAATGCAGCGGGTCAACCAGACCAACGCCCCCCCTTTTTTAAAGGAACAATATACAGATGTGCTATATTACTATACAGAGGGCCAATATACATATATAATAAATATCTATCTATATATCTCTATATCTCTCTCTCTCTCTATCTCTAGATATATCTCTATATCTATATATTTAAATAATATATATCATATATAACATGGACAATACACATACTTTATGACAGAAGGCTGTGACGTCAGCCCCGCCGCCAAATCCAGCTGCATTCAGATCGGACGCAGGAGAGGTGCGCCCCGACATCGTCCTATCTCTTGTATTGAAGAGGAGCTACTGCGCATGTACAACTTTTAACGAGAGGCAAAGATTCCTGCGCCCCTATGAAATATTTATCTTGCACATCTAAAAAAATATATACATATATTTCGAAATATTTTTATTTTATTATTTCATTTTTATTTCATTTTTTTAATGTCTTATTCAAGGAAATGTGGTGAGAGGTGAGTGGTGGGGCGGCGCCCTAGCGTCCTCTATTGGCCAGCCGCCACTGCAAATAAGGTTATTAGTACCCTGTCATGGTTTCAAGGTTTCAAGGTTTCAAGGTTTTATTTGTCATATGCACAGCAGATACAGCGTATATGTTGGCAATGAAAATCTTATGTCCGATGCTCCTCCAACAACTCAACATACATGGTGCAAATAAGATTGTCAAGATTTCAGATGTCATTTCCTATAGTTGATTTCTTTATCTGATGAATAATACAGTCATTAGGCATTTTAATGTGTGATAATTGTATTGCTACTGCACAGTCAAAAAACAATGAAATATTCAATAATACTACAAAATAAAGCAGTATTATATAATAATTATATTATTACTGTTATTTAATGCTGATTTTTTGGGCCTGTATCTACATGTAACTGATGTAACTGGTTATGTCATGGTGGCCTGTAGATTTACAATTACAACACATTTAGATTTCTGAGATTTTTTAGTAAGTCGAACACATGATTCCAAATGTTTTATTTGTTCATGAGTTTATTGAAAGGATTTTTTCATGGATGGTATAATGAAAATATATCTGAGTGATGCTAATCTGGAGTAATTTGGAATAAAAACTTCAGTTAAACTAGACTAGAACTTAGATAAAGGAAAAGCAATGCTGCGCCGACCTCTGTGGGATTAAAGGTTGAAGTCTGATGAACGTGTTAACACGCCCATGATCAAAGTGTCTGGTGTGGTTTGTATTAATGGTTTACATATCGTTGTGCAGGATAGTCAGATCATGATGACTACTCATTGGAAGTTTCTTGCTCAACAAAACATAAGTGATTACAGCATGGCAAGGCTGCCCTACTCATGGTAATTTATGACAGAGGTCAAGTTGTGTGCAGCAAAACAGAAAGAAAATAACTGTTTTCTATCTTTTCCCAATGAAAACACGCCCACATAGTGTAATTACAAGTTATGTAATCTGGAACATCTGCAACACATGTCTATCACATTGAGGGCAAAATAAATGCTTCAAGTTGCACAGAAACAAATCTGAGCCATAAAACACCACAGGGACATTTCAAGGGGACACTTGAACAGTCAGTCATCATTTGTTTTGTTTATGTTACCTGGAAATTTCCCTAATCAACGGTGGGCGAAATCCAATATTGTTAACATGTTGGCAAACGAGAAGATCAATGGCTCTAATGGGAAAACTACCTGTGGACTTGATGGAAGATTTTTGCAAATTTCCACTTGCAGATAAATGACTGTAGTCAATGAAGTCCCCCTTTTAATCAATAGGCTTGCTTTACGTTGACTTGATTGTTTACCTACATTCCTCTTGCTATTGATGTGGAAAAATTTACTCATTCCTGGATTGTCACAATCACTATAACATCGTAAAATGACATACATGAAACTTTATAGAATAAAAACATACACATGTCAATGTTTTAAATAATATGCACACAGCGGTGTCAGGCAAGGACATTTATTAAGTACTATAATTAAGCACAATTTTAAGATACTTGTACTTTACTTGAGTATTTCAATACTTTTCTACTTCATACTTCTACCCTACTACAATTCAGAGGTAAATAGTGCACTGTAACTCCACTACATTAATTTAATATATTTAATGACTTTGAAAGGGAAATATAAACAACACCTAAATATGACTTTAATTACACATTGAGTAAATTCACATGCTACCCTGCAGCATACAAAGCTATTTAAACTGCACCGTTACCAGCTTTGATAACACTTTAATGCACCACTAAAATGGACCAATCTGCATAATGAGTACTTTTAGTACTTTAAGTATATGTTGATGCTGATACTTTTGTACTTTTAGTTTAGCGACATTTTGAATGCAGGACTTTTATCTGTAACCGAGTATTCATACACTGTGGTACTCCAACCTGTACTTAATTACAGGCTCTGAGTACTTCTTCTCCTCTGATGCGCATAATTGATGAATGTTAATACAATGCAATTAACAGACTGATTAACATTTTTCAGGAGAACATCCTGTGACTTGCAAGGATGTATTGTGGATATACATTTACTGATAAAAGACCCTGATATATTTTAGTTTGGATGTACAATTTTGTAAAAGCTTGTATTTTCTTAGACAGTTATACAAAGTGGAAAAATTCTGATCTCATTCAACACAGTCATTTTTTCCGTGACACCTGGCCTATTGATTGGTGTGAGTCTGGAAAATGCAAAGCTATTGGGGGGATGGGTCAGACTGTGTGTGTTTGAACCTATGCAAGAGGAGGGGGTTGGGTTAAGGCTATAAAAAGGGTACAGATCCTAATGAGTAAGTATGACAGAGAGAGGGAGACAGACACAAAGAAAGACATAGTAAAAAGGAGAAGGCTAGAGAGGGAGGAGTGACAGACAGAGCGGGTCTTCTTTGTGGAGTGCGGTGTGACATTGAAAGAGGAACAACATAGATTCTTCAACGGAGACTGAACTTGATCTTTATTCTTGCTAAATAAGAAAACTCTACCAAAATAAAAATAAAAGGAAAACAAGACAACAAAGAGGAGCAAGTAGAAGGAATAATGAAGGATTTGGAACAGGCACTAGAGCTGGGGGTCTCTCAACAGAAAAGATTCAACGCCTCTAAACCCAAAGTTTGGCTCAGGAATGAATGTGTCCGTGTTGGACTTGCTGAAACCCTCTGCACATATATCATGATGGTAAGAAAAGCTTGTTTTAATGATGTGTTTAACCTTGAACGTTTTTTATATCCATAATTTTGCTGCTACATGTATGAGCTGTTCTCTCTGTTTTGAATGCATGCTTATCTGTAACAGCCATGTGCCATTAATAATTAATGTCATGCTCTTGACCCTGATAACATGCACCCCCCTCTCACACACACACAAAGGCACATTCCAGTCACATGGTGGGGGTCCTGGGTTGGGGATTGGTGGGTTCATGTGGGTGAACCTGGAAATGTCACCAGAGGAATGGTCAGGCAGTGGGTGGGTGCAAAAGTCATATTACGTGTAGTAGCGAATCAAACCTATACTTAGAACACAGCCAGGCTTTACTTGGAAAAACTGAGGTCAATCTTACCCTAAGTACACATGACTTTTGCAGGAGGAACCACACGTTTCCTGTTTCCGCTGAATGTTTTTCAGTGTCAGCTTTAATTTCACTTCACCACTGTAGTTTTCAGTTAAAAAGTAAATGAAGAATTCAGATTAGTATCAAACACTTCTGAACAAACACTCATTCTTTACTTACACCCTGTATGCCTGGCTTACATGCTGACTTATTGGCACCAATGTGAAAGAAGTATCCATCAGTTTTTGCTACATTTCAAATCCAGTTTTCAAGAAGAAGAAGAAGTTTCCCCCAGTCATTCGCTCCCTTTATATGTCGTCGGTGGCTTTGCCTGTGCATGACCCCTTCTCTCTGTGTGCAGGTGTTTGGTCTGGGGTCCGTGGCCCAGGTAGTGACAGGGCAGGGAGCGTTCGGAGAGTACCTCAGCATCAACCTGGGCTTTGGACTCGGTGTTGCTATGGGGGTTCATGTTGGAGGGAAAGTCTCAGGTATGAGGAATGACCTTTTTAAACAGTTTTATATCAAGAATTATTACAAAAATGTCATCATCTGACACATGTTTCTTAACTCCATCAGGGGCTCACATGAATGCAGCAGTGTCATTCACAATGTGCACGTTTGGCCGGCTCGGATGGAAGATGCTGCCTCTGTATGTTTTTGCACAACTATTGGGGTCATTTCTGGCGGCAGGGACAATATATGGTGTCTATTACGGTTAGTACACTCTGCATGTTTGTTTATTCACTCCTCCTTGTCCATATATCATTGCTACTCAATTTTTTTTAGTATAACATCTAAGAGTACATCGATATTGTTTATATTTGCAGATGCCATACATGAATTTTGTGGAGGAAACCTGAGTGTAACCGGGGAAATGGCCACAGCTGGTATCTTTGCCACCTACCCCGCACCGTACCTCTCCTTGATGGCTGGATTCCTTGATCAGGTAGCCATGAAATTGAAGTAGAGGATTACAGCTTTATCACAATCATTCTGCGCTGACTATTTTTTCTTGTTGTATTGTTTTATACACAGCAATGTATGTTAACTTTTATTTTGTGTGTATGCCAGATCTTAGGCACAGCCTTGTTGCTGCTTTGCCTGATGGCGTTGTCCGACCAGAGGAACAAACCGGCAGCAGCGGGCACAGAGCCAATCGCAGTGGGTCTCCTAGTTCTCCTCATTGGCATCTCTATGGGCAGAAACAGTGGCTATGCTATCAACCCCACCAGAGACATCGCCCCCAGGCTCTTCACTGCTGTAGCAGGCTGGGGGATGGAGGTGTTCAGGTACACAAACACTTGTCTTGGCTTTTGGGGACATTTCTGTATGTCATTTGAGGGCAACACATCTGTTATTTATTATTCTGTTCTGGCATGAGTTGTTTGTCCACGCACATTTCAGGGGTATACTTCTAGTTATTTCCAACAATGAAAGTGGTACAATAATTATAATTATAAGTTAACAATTTATGTAGTTTTGGAAGTATTGGTAACTATTTAATTCAAAACATTTTTTGTATTTATTCCTGTAATTTTCGAATAGTTGACTCTTATCTGTTTTTCCTCTCTGCAGGGCTGGAAATGGTTGGTGGTGGGTGCCACTGGTTGCCCCCCCCATTGGAGGAGTACTGGGTGCAGGACTCTACAAGGTCTTGGTGGAAATGCACCACCCTCACGTCTCTGAACCGGGTGAAGGGCTGATGGAGGAATTTGATGAGGAGACTGCCCCCCTGGAGAAACAGAAGAAAATCTGTGCCAATGTATGTGTCTAATACCCTCAACTGTGTACATGGTGTATGTTAGGTTGATATGTGTGTGTAGCATTCCATGATGACTATGGGTTGAATTAATAGACCAAAAACATCTTTCAAAGATGAAGGACATTAGAACATTTACAAAGAATGGCTCAAACAATCCCAAGCTATTTTAAAAAGTCTATTTTCTGTGATTCACTTCACCACAAACCTTAGTTGCAGTTTCGGACATCTAGCAATTATTTCTCCAACCCGCACTAATTCAGCTTCTAAGACGAACGTTGAAATGTAATAGCAATTATAATGCATAGAAGATGAAAAAACACACTTACATTTCATGTTTTTTATTGAGGTAATAGCAGCTTATTAAATATTGGAAGACACCATTAATATCATTCATTATTCCAATCAACAGGAGTCCATTTACATGAGCTTGGGCAATACACGTGGAGTAAAAAGCTGTCTGTCCAAACATGTATTTTTAGGAAAACAAAATAGGAACAGTAGGAGTTGGCTCCTCACAGCTTGAAATGGCAGCAACACTAGCAAAGATAATACGCATGAATCTTTCCAAAAATCAAGTGCACAGCAGCGTGAAGCTCAAACATGTAAAATGAGATTAGGTAATGTGTCTTGATTAACTTTGTAGGAGTACATTTTTTTAGACTGGATGTCTAATGACACTGCCACGGCAACAATAGCACTAAAGCTAGCACGTTATTTTCCTTAAATGCTGGAATTAAACCGCATCAGTCAGAGCAAATGTCATTATTAGATTAAAAAAAACTCATAGGACTAAACTCTAGCACATTTATATGTTTATAAAGTTTACATAGGGACACAGCATCAGCAAAGCACTGCAGTGATGCGATGGCCAGTTAGCAACTTAAATAACTTGGGCCAAGCTTGATGCTGTTTTTGTGAATCTTGATTATGTGTTGATGATTTTATTTAGAACAGTGTTAATTGATTTAGTTTGTAACTAGAGTTACATTTTTAGTCATACAAGCACTTACTGCCCAACTTATAGTATTATTTTTATCCTTCCTGTTTTTTATTTAGCAGTTTTACAATTATTTTAAATGTGTTTATATGATGATATATTGTGATTGTTGTGAGAGACATTTGAAATTTAAGTATATACAATGATAAATAGAGATATTTACTTATTCTGATTACTGAAGTATTACTGAGTTTCTATTAATGACAGCACTTGTCCAATTTTTCACAAACATGTCAGGATTGTTTGTCGGCAGCACTTGACCAGATTGTACGAAAAGGCTGTTTATACTTATGTTTACCACTAGGTGTTACTAGTGAACCTGTATCAAATGTGGCTTTTCTGAATGAATGTATTGATGACAACGCAACAACTGTGCTTAAGAAAAACTCTTCTTATGTATCCATTCAGACGTGCACCATTCCAGACTTGCTTTTGGACAACATGCTCTCAATGAGCATAGCGAAGCTAACCAAACCCGACCCTTGAAGGACTTGCGAGCTGCTCGACTAACCCATGTTGGTTGTGTAGAAGGAAAAGCTGGTTGAATGGTTTTCCTATGATGGAAAAATCTCACCGCTTTCCCCCACTGTGGTGTCTTACGGCGCTGCCTTGGCTCTTTGCTGCGCTCCCTAGGCTGCACGGTGTCGACTGCTTCTTCTTTAAGATGGGTGCCTTGACTTTGCCTTTGAAGGCCTTTGTAGGATCCAGCTTGTTGAGGTGGGAATCTCCTGCAGGATCCGCAAAGTTGAGCTCACTGCTGAAAGTCAGAGGCTGGTACAGTGATGCCCACTGCTGCAGAGGGAACAGGAGGTAGATTGTTTACAATGCTGCTCAGCATATGTAGACTAAATCATAAAAGACCTGTGCAATGTGGTTTAAGAACTGAGCACAACAGTGGTCAACTACAAGGAAATGGCAAAGTGCCATAACTTTCTAAGGAAAGCGTTCCGGCCCTGTAATCTGCATTCAGTGCAAAAAAATAAAAGTTTCTATCTCTGATGAAGAGGTTAAAAACTGTTAGGCCTTGTGTAAGTGTCTAGGAACTTTAAGTATTATGTCTTAATATGTGAAATGAGCCAACTTTTAGTTTACTGTGAATGAAACAGAACAAATAAATATATATTTTATTACACATGCAATGACTTCAAGTGTATTTATTTTTTAATTGGGGATGAGCTCATACTATAATCACTAATGCTATGAGTTCAATACTGGGATAGAAAATAATATCAATGGATCAGATTTCAGGGAAAAGGAAGAATAATATAATCCAATGTCTTCTCTTATGGTTGACCTAAACAGAAACAACTATCTTTAAGGTATAGGCTACATTGATCGTTGATTGTATATAGTTATTATTAAATGTTTGAAAGAATGAAGGCGAAATATTGCTAAATTGAGTCATGTTGTGGCTGTATTTATTCTTTAGGGAAGTCAAATCTTTCTTTCTATGAGCATGTTTTTTAGATAGCTATGTAAAGCATAGTGCATCTGTAAAAATGTATTATCAACAGCTTAGTATTTCCAGAGAAGTAAAAGATGTATTGACATTGGTTGAGTTAGAGTTGAGTTGAAAAAGTGGCATAAAGCTATCCCTATAAATAATACAAAATCTATAAACAAGTGATTTAATTTAAAAGGATCATGGTCTGTACATTCTAAAAAAAATGTTTAATACAAGTTGAAAGTTGACCAGTTACTGAAAGTTTTGCAATCGCCATTTAAACCACACATTGTCATAGAAAGACTGATTAAACACCTTGGCCTGGGGGCTAGGGCCATACGGGGTGAAGGCATACTGCCACTCAGGCAGACCCAGGTGGGTGATCATCAGTCGGTAGTAGGAGGTGAATGTTGCTGTCAGTAAATGCCAACACAGCGAGCGATCAAGGAACCAAATTTCACTCTGCTGGGCTACCACACCTGAGAAGAACAACATACATGATGCTAAATGTATGGTAACAAAAATATGAAAATATAGTTTTTTAAAGAAATCATAAAAGTTGCACATTTGTGAACACAAAGACATCACCTGGAGTGCAGTTTTTGTAGACTAGACACACTTTCCCATTCACACCGCAGGAGTGCAGCTCGAAGATGCGGCTCCGGGAATCAAAGTGGGGTGCAGCGGGAGCATGCCCCCTCCCTGGCACACAAAGCATTAATGAGTTTGGAATAAATATTAACTTTGCAATCAACATTCCTTTCATTAGATTGCTTTCTGCACAACTGAGCACACAAACAGACTTAATCAAAGTTGACAGGCTGTAATTGTTGAGTTGAGCCCACATGAGGCTCTGACAGGTTTACCACTTTCTGTGCTGTCCTCCTCCCAGTCCAGGTCTGCCAGAGAGGGTGCATTGGGCAGAGAGAATATTGATACTGGTTGGAGGAGTGGGCACAGCCTGGCCACGCTGTTAATCATCATGCATCCCAGGGGAACACACTCATCTGAAAGGCAAACACATACACACAGTAATGACGTTATCACCAAGCTGTAATTCATTCACACAGGTCCTTGGTGGTCAAAAGCTATTTTTCCTTTACCTTTGTTAATAGTAGCCTTTCATGTAAATAATGAAGACTTTTGTGAGAGTGCTACAGACTAATGAGGGCACCTACTGTCTAGTTTAACACTCCAGGTTAGGGTAAATCCATCAGTAGTCAGATAGAAATCTCGCAGGTCCTCTGGCAAAATGCAAGTGTTTTTCTGAGGAAGAAATACAGCAGGTTTATATTCAATAACAATGTATAACAGAGCAAATGTGTTTGTCTTTAAAGTGCTCAATCTTTCACCTGTTCCCATGACAGGAGGCTCCTCTTCTCTGCAGGCTCCCTCTCCACAAAACGCACATCGACCACACCTGGCATGTTCTCTGTTAAAATAGGGACGCATCCATAAAATGTATTAGTTTAATGCCCCATCCTTTTGCTAGCTAACATTAACATCACCTGGCTAGTTTAACAGTAAAACACATAATTATACACACCGAGTATTCGAGTAATGCCAAGCGTCAGTCTCTCAGCAACACCTTTAAAGGTTAAGCTTTCTTTAGTCTCATCCATTTGGTATTTACAAATATGTACCAAACCGAGGAAGCATCCTTTGCAGCTGTCTGCCCTGTATCGTTTACCTCTCAGCTGACAACACAGGAAGCGACAGATGAAGCTTTGACGCAGTATTGGCACGTGTTCCAGCCAATAGAAACCCGGTTTTCTTACGGGTTAGCCAATGGGCTGTTGAGCTGAAAGGGAAAGGCGGGGCTAGGATTCCTTAGCAACGCTTGGCTCCCTGGGAGTGGTGGCGGTTGTTTCAACATGGCGGCGGCGGCGACAAAAACTGCAAATTCGGGGATATTTTGGATGAATGGCGGTAGGCTCACTTTTACAAAACTAAACTAGCTTGTTTGTACATTGACCATTCAAAAACGTCTTATTGTAATTTGTAAACGTTTTCTATTAAGGTTTCGTAGATGTTACTTTTGTGTCAATGCTAAGAAGTTGTTATTCCCGAGGAAGTGAGACAGCTAGCGTTACGTTACTAAGCTAACAGTTAATGCTACGTATGGTAAATTGCATGCTAAGTTATTTATCATAGGTCACGTTAACATTGTCTTTTATATATCAAACTATTTTATAACAGTATGAATGTTCAGTGTCATTCATACTATTATAAAAGAGTTTGATATATGAAGGGAAGTTGTTGGTAGAAAAGTACTCAGATCTTGTACTTGAGTACAAGTAAAACTACCACAAAGTACTACAGTATTAGCATATATACTTAAAAGTTCCAAAAGTAGAGGTAATCATTATGCAGATTAGCCCATTCCTGAATAATGTTCATCATATGTTTTGATTATAATTGTTGATGCATTCATGTGTTTATCAAAGCTGGTAAAGGTGCAGTTCTTGAGTAAATGTACTTAGTTACTTGACACCAATGTAAATTAAATCTTCTTTTTGCCTTGTGCACACTTTCAGATGATGAACAGCCTCTGGTGTTTGTTCCTGGTGAGTCTCAATGACATTGTATGGATCATTGTTGAACAAAGTATGAAATATTTGTATGCATCTATTAAACAAATGGCTTTTCCTCTGCATTCCCACAAACTCTCAGGATTGGAAGGAGAAAGGAAGACTCAGACCCCTTTCAGTTTTGGATCAGGCAGCACCAGTACATCCAGTATAAGAGGTAGCAAGATGCGAGCCCGGCGTAGCTCTGACTGCAAGAGTGGCAACACACTAAAGAAAGTTGGCAGGAATCAAGGCCACTTACAGAATGAGCCCTCTGGTGTTTATTCCAAGGGAAAAGAGCCAGACCATCTCAGTGCTACTGCAGCCACAGAGCACACCCTCTTTCCATCCTCTGGTATTTTTCTCTCCTCAACACAGGTAAACCATTGTTTGATGTAGGCTACATTTTTTATCGAGGCTAACAGGATTACATGTATTAGTTTCTGTATTAGATCTTTTTATAATGTAATAACTGTATTTGCACAGGTATCCTCTGACACCAGCAGGAGTAAAAGTCAGGTCTGTTTGAAAGACCTCTGTCCTGAAGATAAGCGCCGGATTGCAAATCTCATCGAAGAACTAGCCAGGTATTCAGCAGTATATAAAAACTGTTACAAAGTTCATATGAATGTATGATTTAGGGCAGGGGTGTCCAAACGTTTTCCCCTGAGGGCAAACATACAGAAAAACATACAAGGGTCTGAGCCCCTCACTAGAGGAGAGATATATTGCCTCATAAGTTAAGTTAGCAAAGTCAATCAGACGTAGGTAAATTATTCTTACTTGAATAATCTTTAAGAAACATCGCTGCTCTCCGTAGGGGTTCATTTATTTAGTTACACACAGTGTTGCAGCTCACCCTTAAAACAGAAGCCTCACATTATAGTAAGGGAAAGTATGAAGGGTCTTTCTCAAGCTGGTTATGTGAATAAGTTATTGGGATTTTTTTGATCAACTATGATTTTTTTGAACATTTTCAACTTTAATTTACTGAGTTTATTTGAAAATTGGGCTTATTATCACATGAATAGTGTGTAATATATTATATTTGCATATTTAAGAAGTACAATATAAGAAAAGCACAAGTTTCAGGTGTGGGCCATATTCCATTATACTTTTAGCATTTTCTGAGGGCCGATTAAAAGTCTTGAACTGAAACAAATACAAAAACTCTTAAGAATGAAGGTATATTTTTTCTGGTTTTGTATTTGAGCCCTTGTACATAATTTCCATTAAAACAAAAAATGAATTTCCCTTAACTTTCAAACACAGAACTGCAGAAATGGATTATTCCAGAAGATGGCGCTGTGCTGCAATTTCTTTCACAATATAATCCCTTAGTTTATCCGCATACAGTTTAGTCTTGCAGAGTTTTTCAATATGAAGAACATCATTTGAATCTTAAACATCAAATGCCAGCTAAGGTCTTAAGGTAACCAACTGGGATCAGGTTTAAATATCAAGTGGCAAATGTTCTACTGAGTGTGGTATTAAAAAAGCTGAAGGTGATTCTTAAGAGGAAAAGATTTAAACGTTATAGCCTTTGACTAAATTATTTGGAAACATGTTGGGTTATTTTTGACTGGTTTTGCTATTGAAATATGATTCGGGAATTATTGAAGGAATTATGATATTCAATCTCAACATCTCAAAAATAATAATGGGATATATTTAAGGATATTACCCAATTTCTTTTCAGTACAATTGTAAGGCCAGGACACCTCTGCATCACTATATATTTCATTAAAAGAAATACATTTGAGACATCCTTTAATAAATATCCTACCTGCTGGTTTTAAAATGATAGTAGTCAAACCTTTTGTAAGAAGTGATACCTGTTTGAATTGTTTAATATTGAACTCCTTCAGCTTCTCATCCTTTGTCACATTTGGATTGTATAATGTTGTAAACCACCTGGGCTCTAACCCTGTTCATTCCTGTTCTCCAGAGTGAGCGAGGAGAAGGAAGAGTCAGTGCAGCGTCTGAAGCACGAACAGGAAAACTTTGAGGGCAAAATCCAGAAGCTGGAGCAACAGAACGTCATCATAGTACAGGAGAGGGAGAGTATCCTTTAAAAAACACTGAAGAAAAGTAAAATCAAGTGTAGATTCTCTCACCCACCCATTTTTGCTGCAGTGGGTGAGGTTGCAAATAGCCACCTTGTATGATGGAAGAAAAAAAAAAGGAATGAATGAATGTGCTTGACCCACAATGGTTTGGATTCTCCGTGCTTTGTTTAGTTTTTGAAACTTAAATGGCTTCTTTTAATGGTGCTTCATGGTTTGTTGAAGTGTGTGTAGTTTGGTGTTGTGTCACTTCCACTGCAGCTTCTGCGAATTGTGTTGTAATGAGAAAACCAGAAGTCCCTCAACATTTCCAGGCAACAATAGTTTCATAAATGTTACGGAGTATGGTGTTTAATTTCCATTCTTCCAGTGATTGAAGAATCCTTGTGGAAAAACATATTGAAACGTTTTGAAAGAAGACATAACAGCAACACACACCAGAGGATTTCACTGATAATGCCCATTTTAACCTAAAATATGACAAGAATCAGTAAAATAGTCGGGTTGGAATGAAAATGTGCTTGGTTCACAGTTGCATATCCTTAAGATGCACATAAAGTTCCTTTAATAAAGCGTTCCATTGCTGGATGTGCTTTACCATTAGTTAGTCTGCAGGGGGCAGTGTTGTCTTAGGTACGGCTAAGTACAGTTTCTGGCCAAGATCTCTTCAATTTGATACAAAGACAGAGAAAGAGCAGATTTATTTGAATGATTTGATGCCTGCTGCACATGTATTTTGCAAGTGTAGCTTATGCGCTGTTGTGTACAGAATCAATTTCAAGCTTGGAGCCATGGCGCCAACCATCTAAATCATCTTATCATTCAAAGATGAATGTTGATATTTACTGAGAAGACTACAGTGTATCCTTTCACCACCATGTGTCTTTGTTACACTCCCTGGATGTTGAACATTAACGGAGAAATATCACTCAGAAACCCCCTCCTCCTTACAAAATGAGATTGGGTGGGTCGCCTGCTGATTCTTGATTGTCTAGCATGGGGTAAGTGCTAGAGTTACTGCCATAGTGTGCTGTTTATTGCACACCACATCCCATTTACTGTCTCAAAACAATTCCGCCCAGGTCAAAACCAGAGCACGGCCAGCAGCCGATTTAGGTTAAAAACACTGCACAATTTGAGGAGTAATTGACCCCGCTGGTAAATTGCTCGATTGGCAACGGCGGCGGGGAAAATTAGAAAAAGCACAACTCAATTAAAGGCACTTTGGCTCGGAGACTTGGCATTTACACCAAACTTCTCAACTCCATTAAAAAGGTATTTGAGGGGAAAAAAAGTGTTCAGATCCAAGCACCTCAGGGGGGGATAACGTAGTCTTTCAAAGTGCATGCAGGAGTCAGGAAGGCTCTTCCCAGGCAGAAGGTTCCGGCACTTCTCTGAAAGGTTAAGGAGACACCAAAGGCAAACACACTGAATGAGAGTCTTGTCAAGTCTAATTCCATTACGCCTCAGCTTATCTTATCTAACCACGATTCAGGGTTGTCGGGGGGTATAAAGAATGCAGGGCTATACCTAAGCCCCAAGCCAGCTCGGATGAGAGGGGGAAAGTACCCTTGATATTAAGGGTGCTCAGCTGACATTTGGAACTGACTGGCACACAGCGCTGAATTTGTGTTTCAGATAGGAGGATAGTACTTCAAGGCATGTTGGCATGGGCATAAGTTGCGGTGGCGTTACAAACACGGCGCACCACTCTACTCGCTGTATCCAGAATAAAGCACAGCAGGTGCTAACGCTAATGCCATTTATTGAGTTCAAAGAATTGGAGGGAATCCTGAGGCCACGGAGAGAGGGGGATAACGGCCCTGTTTGAATATGTCATTGAAAATGCTACATGTTGTGATAGAGGACTGCCAGAGATAAAATCCATTTAAACCTGACATTAACTGTGTGGAAATCTGGTTGTATCCCGTGTGCATCAGAGGTTTTTTAGCACTCAGTTTTCTCTTGGCAGATTAAGATCATAATATTCCTTAATGACGGCTCTGTAGGCACGGTCATGATCTGTCCTTGGTGTTGTTTATCTTGCCTTTTTTCTAAAAACGACTGATGTGGGGTATATTATGTGATGTGCAAGGTGCACTCTATTTATTAGAGGTGTTGAAAATAAATTCATGTTTTTTTTTGTCATTTCTCCCCTTATTTTGACAGTTTATAGAAAGAACAAAAAAAGAGAGAAGTTTGACAGGCACAGATACCAAGGCTAAATTCAAACTGAATTTGAGTCTGTTTCTTCATAAGGGCTTTGTGTTCCGACTACTATCAACAAGAAATATAGTAAATACAGTGATTAATGGATTTATGAAAATGTTTGTGAGCCCTCCATTCTGCAGAGCTTAATTGCAGGGAAATCTGTAAACAAAAACACACCCTCAAGTGTAAGTTAAGCCTTGTAAACAAATGATGTTCTTTCAACTTTATTTTTAAATTTAAGCAATCAGGGCCAACATCTGAAATGAATAATACAGAACTCATTGACTCTTTTAAAGAGCCATATTGAGTTATGTTTTCTCTGCACACTTTTATGTATTTTTGGCTTTGCAAACTTAGTCTGTTCCTACAAAGCTGGTTCCACATATTACTTGTGATCATGGCAACGAAGATGGCTAAGAATAGTTATGCAACTCTTTCTGTGTGTTTGCACTTGGCATTTTGAAGGCATTTTCAAAAATAACGGTAACCTGATGTTATTTATTGGTTTATTGTGTGACTTGCACTCCTATCTCCCCCAGATTCAGTTGTATTGAAGCAGTTATGTAAACTGTCTTCTTCCATTAATTCCCCGTCATTGCTTCCTTACACACACATTCATACACATCACTCTCTACCCCCATTTCTCTCACATTCTTGCTCAGGCTCAATCTGTTTGGCACAGTGTGCTAAAGCAGGCTTTAAAATATGCCCCCCTCCTGTGCAAATTTGTTCCACCTTGAAGTGGATTTCATTATTTCATTTGAGCCTCTGCCTGACAGGGAAGTGAATCATTTTGACAGGCCCCGTCTGAAGCCTCTTCAGCCCAAGCCCTTGATTCTGAGTATTTTTGGAGCAGGGGGGAGGAGTAAGGCATTGTCGGCGCTTTGCAGCTGTGATGTAAACCGGGGGCTTGCCGGGTGCTTGGCCCCCATTGGCTGACGTCCAAGGCTGTGGAGGAAGCATGTTTAGTGTGGCGACGGGCGGAGAGGTGGAATCTTATCAGTGTTGCTCCACTCGGTTCAGATTACCCAGCGCTGGTGTCCAGTGACTGCATCAGCCTGTCTATACATTAACACACGCTACCTTCATTTACAGTAAGGGGGCCCTGTGATGCTGCGGTCCTGTTGGTTCGACTGATGTGTGTATTGTTTAGTCCCCTCCACTATACCCATATTTGTATTCAAGTGCGATATATTCGTGTCTATTGGTAAACCTTTGGTTAGTCATGAGAAATCATGCGGAAGTAGTATTTTTATGTGAATCTAGTGAAATATGAGCAGCACGCTTTTTCAACACACAACTCTCTATCTCGGACTGAGGTGGAGCTGTATAAGCATATTCAGTATCTCCCCTTCAAGACCCTTATTCATGCTGCATAAATAGAGCAACCAGCACAGGTTTACATGATGTGATGTCCTTGTGATGTCCTCAAGCTTTCCATATAAAACTACTTCCATGGACATTATCAGTGCAGCGGTGGAGGAGCCTTCCGTAGACGGAGGGTTCAATCAAAGTGTTTCCCCACATTTCCCGAATGTTTATGGAAGCTGCTGCATTGCATTTGTCTGGTGTCTGGTTCTCCATTCAAAGCCGTCCCCGCTCTCCTCGCCTTCCCTCTGTTTCATTTCCACAGCCTGATTGAAGTCTCCTAACAACCAAAGTGTTTTCTTATGGAGTGTTCCGCCAACTATTCTTCAATAACACTCCACTTTGAACTTTGATTTTCTCTTAAAATGGGGATTTTTTTTTTTCAAACGGTTGCGGAAAAACTCATCAGCTGAGGGAGCAGGGCCACCATCATAAAAAGATATGGCCTGGAGGAACACACTTTAAGGTCAGCTTGGGCGGGAGTGTGTGTTCCACTTGCTTTATTGAAGTGTGTGAGCTGTTTACAGTACAGGTGGGGAATTTGTCCTCTCGTGTCTCGCTGTGTTTGTGTACTAGGAAGTGAGAGTGAGATTGAGGATGATTATTGAATGTGTGTAGTCTCTCCATTCTTGTGCTCATTATCTTTTGTATGTGCCGCTGCAGTGTGCTGCTGCCACTGTCATTAGTGGGCTCCTGAGGCGCAGCAGTAGTTCCGCTCCAGATTAGTTTTCTGGTGTCTGCCAGCTCTCTGTCTGGCAGATAGCCTGGCACGGCACTGCCCAGCTCGGCTCAACACAGCTTGGCCCGACCCAGATGGTGAAAGCTCTGTGCCACAACAACAACTTTGATTTTGCTGGCCTCTTCTCCCTCTCTGTTTTCAACTTCTCTCTGTTTTGCCTACTTTTTCGGTCCAATTTGTAATTGATTGCAGAAACAAGGGTTTAATTCAGATTGTCAATCTAAATCCAGCATCTATCTTTTTAACTTTTAAGTGGCATAGGAGAACATTTTCCTTAGTAAAATGGCTGTTGTGTACAGAATTCCTTGACAGTAGATCCGCAGTTAGACGGTGTGTAAGCATGCCATAGTTTTGATAATTTGTTGACATTTTAGAAGAGTTTACATATGCTTTTTTTCCTCAGAGCTCCATCCTTCCCAATGATGGTGTAGTTTACGCTACCGCCGAGAGAAAAAGTTGTTCTCTGACTGGTCTTTGTAGTAAAAAAGACAAACAATAAGATATTCAAAAGCTAAAGGTGCTTAGAGTGCTGATATGTGGTGACTGCCTGCATTATTCTTTGGCTTTCTCTGTATCTTCAAAACTTCTACCTTTTTTAATTAAAATGTTTATTTAGCAGAGTCTGCTTTTTCTCAGCCAAATCCAGGGGCATGTTTTAATATTTTATACTATAAGTTATGTTGTGTTCAGTGTACTTGTTGTTGGTTACTTAACTCTGGTCCTCTAGGCCTGCAGCAGCAGTACAGAGAGTGCCAGGAGCTGCTGGGGCTCTACCAACAATACCTCTCTCAGCAACAGGCCAAACTTAACCAGTCCATTGCCCAGCTCAGCCAGGAGCCAGCACACAGTAAGGTAAGGTATGGGGCAGAGTGGGGGTGTGGTAAGTCATAATAAGGGTTGTAGTAGTGCATCATGCAATGTAAGGTGATGGGCCTGCTCCTGAGTGAGCCGTAGTTACAGAGGTTGTGTTCCCCATACGTTAGGGACTCAAAAAAATCATCCAGTGGAAACGCATGCAATTGTCCCAAGGCCAAATGCCGTTATGGAGAGATGCAGTGAGGATGCACTTTTGTAGGCCGACCCGGGGGTTAGCATTGCAAGTGGTCCCTACACTAAAATAAGTGAGATTTGTTCCATTTGCTATTTGAAATATTGCTGAAAATGTAGCAAAAACACATTTATGATAGTTACACATTTTTTTCAGCAAGAGGTTCTCCACGTATGAACACAATTGTAATGATTTCTGAAGCGTAAATGCAATCATCAGAAGTAAAAAGCTAACATTAGGCTATAAAGGAGCTGCATAAAAGTCGCATGGCATCACGTCACGACCGATATGCTCAAGGCGGACTGTTGTTTAGAGGTCTTATACCGTCACTTGTAGCAACAGGCTTTTTAAAGGCACAAATAAGATTCAGACATTCTCCAGTGGAGTATTTACTGACACATTTCATGTTGTAGAACAAAACAGCGAAATGTCATCAGCTTGTGTGAACCACACGTCTTATTTTAGGCATCTAACAACAAACAACAAAAAAGCTGACTAAGGGGCAAGGGAAACGGAAATGGTTTCTCATTTCCAGTGTTTAGGACTCATCCCTGCAGCTCACTTTAATGCATATGAAAGGCCCACAGAAGCCCACTGCAGCGGTCTGGTATCACTGCAACACAGTGAAAACTCTCAAGGTGACACTTCAGCAGTGAAGACGCCTCTCTGGCTTCGGCCCCTGTAAGAATAGATGACTTGGCCCCACTCATTGTCCCGAGGTGGGCTCTGAATAATGTGTGTTTGCCTGCTCTCTGACCCTCAGCAAATTAGTCACACTCTCTTCCTCAGCCCACTGTAAGACGGGCTATCCTCCTTATGTTTATCTCATAATGTTGCCGACCTTGGCTTACCTGCCAGTAATGCTCATTTGGAATTTGCCTCTTAATCTTGTGGCCACTGTCCAGTTTAGAGATTTGAAAGATGATTTGCATTTGTGCAGCTATAAAACAAAGCTCTACCCTAACACCATGTCTATAAAGCTGCATAGTGAAAGCAGCACATTCTCAGAGAAGCGTGATCAATCTCAGAGAAGCCTAATAACACAATCACTGTATTTACGAGGGTGAAATGGAAGAAAGTAGAATTTTTAAGACAAAAAAAAAAGCTTCAGGTCACAAAAAAGGTCATAAAGTAAGAATGATATGCGAGGTCTCGTGGAACATCCCTTCCGAACACACGGGGGAAGCTTTTACTGCACGTTGAAACACGAGTTAATTAGGTTGGTTAGTGACTCCTTATTCAGTATCGGTGAATTTTGGTGTGGAGCCCAGGTCTGCATTAGGATTTTATGAAGCAGCAACGTTTTGGCAGTTATACTCCCATAAATATTTCAGAGGCTTCCTAAATTGGCCAAAATGCATTCATTGTCCTCTTTGTTCTCTGTCCAGGTGCTGAGCAGTGAGGAAGCCGCCAACACAACATCTACTAGCAGAGCTAATGGCTCACTCTTTGATGGCTCATACCTCAGCCTCCCTGCTACTCGAGCACAACAGCCTCAAGTGCACAGGGGTAGCGGTGGAGGAGGAACAGCAATGCACTCCCAGAGCAACAATGCAGCCTCTCTTTCCTGTGCTGGTGAGTTCAGTCCCACCAATGGGCCGAACCAACAGCGCAGGATTCAGAAGAGCAGGGAGTCGCGCTCCGAGTGCCAACACAGATGTGGCAGAGGTCAGGACCGCGGCTCTCGTCTAGAGAATGGCCACCATGACACTTTTAACCAGCAGGAGTGCGAATGGTACATTTTTATTATATAGTTATGGTCTTTTTTATCAAACCAAATTATAATATTCATTTTATTTTAACCTAATTGTGCATTTTTCAAGACACAAAGAAGAAGTCAGGATGCTAAAATAATATTTTCACCCACACAATGACCATTTTTACATCAATTTCTAACCCTGTGTAACCTTGAATACTTGGAGAGCTTTGTTCGCCTCCACAGTGAATAAATATGACAAAAACATATGAATTAAATCAAATGGGAGCCTCTTTCAACATCTGCAAACTATATCAAAACACATGTTTACAAACTCTTACACATCCAGTGAAGTACAACACAACTCTACTCATATACTCAACTCTACCCAAACACATAGTAGGGTTTTACCAATCATGTATTGAACATACAATTGGATGAATGAGACTCGACTGTGATATAGTTTTGCTGTTGTTAAATGCAGCCCCCATTGACCTGCAAACGAAGAACACTTTTCTCTGTTTCCCGATACTTTGTTCACCATGGATGCATGCGATCAAGTTCCAGTAATCTATAAATCTAAATAAGTATGCCTTTACACGCAGGCTCCACAGTGGGATTGCAGAGGACAAAGAAGCCCTGACCAGGCCTCTGCTGGGTCACGAGGACTGGGAGGAGAAGAGGCATCAGCTGCTGCTGCAGAAGATGCAGCTGGAGACGGAGAGAGAGAGGCTGCACGCGCGGCTGGCCGAGCAAGAGGAGCGGCTCAACAAGCAGAACCAGCAGCTTCAACAGTCGCGTCTCGATTACAGCAGGTGGGTGACAGGTGCCGAAGAGAAATGAACTGTAGAGTAATTGGAAGCACTGTTCGCTAACCCTTTGAGGACTATGTCGATGTTTACTTTCAAAAGTTCCTTTTTTATGTGTCCTTTGTCCTTCGGTATCTGTCATTGCAGACTGGCAAATCTTGAGTCCAATTTCTTTTTCTTCTGCCGTATTCTTTTTAGATTTCAACAAGCTACTCAGTCAGATCTCAGCAGCTCCAACACTAGAAACAGAGACCCACAGCCTGAGGGTCCCTCCCACCAACAATTACCCCCTAGGTAAACAAAAGAAACTGGAGACAGGAACACACACACATTCAAACTATAACAATTTCAATGAGAAACAAGCCAACTTTCTTTCATGCACACACGCACACCTTACACATATAATACACACATATGCTGTATACATACACTAAATCTAACCCTAACTTGTGTGTGGTCCACAGTGTGTGTGAAGAGGCAGAGGTACATCCTGCAGTGCAGAGCTCACATGCAAAACAATTGAAAACTC
Organism: Eleginops maclovinus; assembly: GCF_036324505.1. Lineage (NCBI taxonomy): Eukaryota > Metazoa > Chordata > Actinopteri > Perciformes > Eleginopidae > Eleginops > Eleginops maclovinus. Next base: position 22,643,222 of record NC_086368.1, on the reverse strand, counting down.
GACCCACTCATCTGGACAGTGGCAATGGTGAGCCTGCATGTTCAATAATCAGATTTGAGTGCTTACTGGAATACACATGAGGGAACATCTCGGCTCATAAAACATATCCTACAAGATCCTGTCGAGAGTTTCTCCAGACACTGTTTACTTTAATACATTTCATATGCATGTAAAACTTGGATTAAGAACTGTATATCATCAACCTGGCTGCTTTTGCTTCTGATATAAAACTCTTTATCTTGTATGTCTTAACAGAGGCCTTAGAGCGGCCCAGAAAGGACATGGCTACATCTCCGGCTAGGTCTCCCACACGCCTGAATAGACCCACCTCATCGTCCGTGATCCAAAAGTTCTCTGAGTCCAGGTAATACATCTTTAAGTATTCCAATAGTTTCTATCCAAGTGAAATATTCTTTCTAAGGCTGGGGGTATTAGCTAACCAAGAAGAACAACCTCACTGTTCAAATCCAATGGAAGAGCCAGACCAAAGTAGATTTCTCATTCATCAACTATAAAAAAAAACAGCACAATTAAGTACTTGAAGTATCCAGGCAGGACTCTTTGTTCTTTGATAGGCTGAAATTCTTAGAGCTTTCTTTTTCAGAGAGAGAGGACTAATAAGAGTTCCTCTGCTCTGGTAAAGTCTGAGTGAGTGTTTCTGTGGGAGGTCTACTTCTGTCTTGTGGGGACATTTGGAAGATTATTCGCAGGCTGCAGTCTTTTATTTGTTCCCTCTGACCTGCTGAGGCAATTTCACCTTGTGAAGAAATATTAACAACAATGAAACGCATGAAAGCAGTACAAATGAAACATTTAGATTATAGAGGCTGTTCCTGGTGTTGTAGTCGCTTTATGTGGGAGGCTAAATGATGTCTCTTCTTAGCCCAGCTAACTTTTCGAGCTGTGAGGGGCTAAATGAAGCTTTTTACTTGGCTAGCTAGCGCCGTGGCCAGCCTGTCAGGAGACATGCTGCGTTCCATTAGTCGGCCTAGCAGGGACCCTGCAGCAGGTGTAATTGAACAGACTTCTGGATGCACACACTGCCCTCCCTTCGCTCGCTGCCACAGTAATGAGACGGAGTAAGCAAGGGTGAGGGAGAGATGTTAAAAGTGTTTTTGAGGGAGAGTGAGGGCATCGGATAAAGTGAGAAATGGGAAGAGGAAAGTTGGAGCAGGGACATACGGGTAGAAACGCTGAGAAAGATGTAGAGTAGATTTGAGGACAGGGATGAATCACTCACACTTTTTCTTCCAGCCTTTACACAGGATGGTAATTAACCTGAGTGTGTGTCATCTCCCCATGTGTGTGTGTGCAGAAATATCACTTCCTGAGAAGCAATTTGTTACAGTGGTGCTTCAGACCTGTTTTTAGTAGCAATGTTATTCCTAGAGTTGATACAATTTGTTCTTGTATAACGTCTCCTTTCCTTTGGGTAGTAGGAGACTGTGAGACCGCTTTCTCCCTCAATTTCTTAAAGGACATTTCTTTTAAAACAGCTCAAAGTTTCCAACTTCAGATAAGTAACTCTTAAACAAAGCTGTGCGTGGTCCGAGTTGGATTGTGAGCTCCAGCAGATGCCCATTAATTCCAGCAGGGGACCCGGGGAATCAGATCTTATTACCATCCATTTACACCTCCAAAGCCTATTAAAATGGTCGGGCTGTTCCTCGCTACACACACTGTTTTTTCTGCACGCAGTAATGAGGAAGTCTGCCTCTCAGATGCCTTTTGTGGTTTTCCTGGAATCAGTTTTCTTTCATGTGCATATTTTAGAATAGTTGTAATCCTTTGGTAATCCACTGATTTGGATTAGACATATGTCTTTTTCTTAGCTGGTGTCTAAAAATCTCTGCGTACAAATAGATAAACTAAACGAAGGAGCTTAATCTGTATAGAATGATGACAAACTGCTCTCTGTGTGTATTAAACACAACAAAAACACTGCTCTGATTGGCTACTTTACAAGATTAAATGAGTAAAAGTCCTACAGTAGGATTTGGCATGTTACCTGAACCCCCCTTTACTTGGCAACAGCAGGCCCCTGGTGACCGTCTAATCTTAACCGATTCAATCTTGATGTGCAAATTGCAAAACGAAGCCGGGGTTAACATTAAGTGACCTTCTTAATCCTTTCATGAATCCTGTGCTAGTTAGTAATGAGACGGTTCCAGCGCACCCCGCCTGTCTCATCTCCATCCCTCCCGCCATTGCCCGCCTGCTATTGATTGGTTGAGAAATTGACATGCGGGATATACGCAGTGGCCATTATAGGTTTTTTATCTTACTGTTTGGACTGCAAATGAAAAGGTGCGCCGGGGCGAGACGGCTATCTTTAATGAAAGAGGGGAGCCAAATAAGCAGTGAAAGTTACGAGTGGAGCGAAAGAGGTGGGGAGCGTAGGCGTGGAGGACTTTTGTGGAATCTTTTTAACCGGCCTTTAAGAGCTAGAAAAGAGACAACAGTATGGCTGCGCCGGGAGAACGAAGCCCAAACGCTTTTATGACACGAAGAAAGGTGCCGTTTTATAAGACCGTTGTGATTTTTACATTCAGTCTCGTAGAAATGTGTTTGTCATTGAAGAGTCTGGATCAGTGTGGTATCTATACAATAGTGTGAGCAGATAGGGGATGCTCCCTGAGGCTCTGATACTGACACAGGATTGATGTATTTAACAATGCCTACATGTTGCATCAAAATAACTGCGGCTTTTCTTTCTTTTCTTTTCTACAAAGACAGTTCCTGCCTCTCTGTGCATTTTTGTGTATGCATGTAGCAGTAAAACAGATCAGCCAGGACTCCTTTGGGGGGGTATTAATATCGAGCAGCAATTCACAACTTTACCTCAAACAAACTGGAGCTAGGAATTGAGTTCTTTGTTGCGCTGTGTACCCCGCTGAAAATCCATCGGCATCCTCGTGCAATCTCTATGCCTCCTCCTCCTCCTCCTCCTCCTCCTCGTCCTCGCCACAACCATTCCCCCCCATTGCTGCCCAAACTGTACCCCCTACCCCCCGCACTCCCCTTGTTATAGATTGTGACCGCCGGTAAGTGATGCATTATTCATTACCGACATGTCGTTTGTTGATGGATGGCTGTTTGAGAGCCCTGTCCGTTAAATAAATCAACAAATAAAAATGCAAATTCTCACATTTCCAGAGAAGGAACCCAGCCAAAGTCCCTCCCCCACATTCCCTTTCTGCCTTCCTCTCGCTTCCAGCCTCTGTATTACAAACACACAGACACGCACACACACGCACGCACGCGCGCGCGATCATCCCCTCTCATGCTTTCTCTCTCGTCTTCTTTTGCTGATGACAGGCAGGAGACCAAATGAGGAAGACAGATTTACTTACTCAAGCTTCAGTCTCTTTTTTCATCAGTTATCATATTTCAGACGACTTACCCCTCATTCACTCTCTCGCGCTCAAACATGTGCATACATCAGTCCATCTTTCTATAGGGAAATATGGCTCTGAAAGCTGCTACTGATGTTCGTCGGTGTGGAAAAAAAACGACATATCAAGGCCTGTAGTTACGTGTGGAGGAACACAAATGCAGCCTGATTGGGTGATCCAGCGGTGTCTGTCTGCTGCCCACCTACATGCATATCAACAAGTGCACGCCAAACATCGGCCTTACCTGGGAGAGCTGCGTGCGGAGCGGCGCGATGCAAATCGATGCTGCTTTAAACAAGCAGAGAATTATGTTAGCAACATCAGTGGAGCGTGCCTTAAAGAATTCATGTTTTGTATCTGGAATGGCGTTGTTCGACTGTGTATACACTGAATAATTTATCAAGCCAGCCAGACTGAGGGATTGAATCTCTATTAGCTTAATCTCCCCCGTTTTGGTTTATTTATTTCGCTGCACATTCCCTCATTTCTATTCCAGGGGAGAAAGGGCAGGGTTCTCACCCTCTTATTCTCCCCCCGCCGTACACCTGCAAGAATATGTGTTTTTCTGTCGGGACGCCCCAGTGGTTTTGTTAATGTTGCTTGTTAGGGTTCAGTAGACACTCCAGCAAGAGAGATTTGCTTTCATATTGTCTGTGTTAACAAGTGAAAGGTGAATGACAAATAATTTCGTCACAAGCGCCGTGCTCCAAGTAGACTTTGGCCTTGTGCGTGTCTGCTGCCGGTCCCTTGGCTTGCCCCCTCTGTGTTTAACATTGAGGGCACGTTCTGAAACCGCCGGTCTTTGTGTGCATTTCTCTGCTACAATGAAACAGCGCAAGGATACTCATTTACAACATCGCCTACAGGGCTCCGCTGGGCTCTGTATTATAAATGTAGCCTGCGCCGTTACAACCTTTGAAACAAGCGGAGGACACATGAGGAACAGAGAAACCGAAACAGGAAAACATCTAAAGATTTTAATTTTTTTTTTCTAGGTTGGACATTCCTGCAGTTGAGTTATTGGACGTCTTTAGTCCTGCCTCTGCACCTGAGCCCAGACTGCAGTCCACTCAAAGACCCAAAACATTGCAGCGTAGGCCGGGCCTCACTACCCCAAAACCACTGGGCAGATCCCTGCTTACCCCCGCCCGGTCTTATCCTCAGAATACCCAGCAGGACCTGGAGGAAAGCCAAATACTGGAGGATATTTTCTTTATTTGCTGACAAAGAAGAAAATGGATCCAGGCGGGTGTATAGTTTTGACTCGTTTTTTTTTTTTATACATTGAATTCTCAATTGACATCTAAATCCGAGTGATCATGATGTTGTGAAGTGTACTCTTGTAAAACTGTGGTTTTAATACTAATAAACAAATATTTATTCAGAATTGGTCATGCTTTTATTTTGTAATTGACGGGCTATGTTTCCACAGCTAAAACAAACACTGAGTTATGCTGATTATCTCTTAGGAAATTGCAGAGTGGAATACTAACCTATTTTCACGATAAGCAATTTGACATTTAGAATCAGTTTGTTTGATGGTTATGAATCAGCCTGAAAGATAACATATACTACATAGAAGCATATGTACACTACACATATTCTTACTAAATTTCATAGAAACGTTTCATATGTAATTGAGATGACAGACGACAGAATATCTGGGACATTTGTGTGGGTAGTTTCGTACTGAGAAGTTCAAGATCAGGAATTATGACACAACAAGGGACACTTTTATTCTAGACTGTGCTTTATTATTGGGCTAAGCTGAGACGCATCATTCATTTAAAATTACAAAAAAAGAGTTCAGGGGACCAGAGAATGGTGCAGTCTGGAGAGACAAGGGGCGGGAGCCTAAAGCGCACTGCCCAATCAGAAGCTTAGCTCAACAGGAACCCGGCAAAGCTTAATATGCAACATTCATTTCCCCTCCCTCCGTGTGTGCTGAAATTGGGAAATAGATTTCCAGAATACTTTGAAAACCATATGAAGGAAAATGTGATTCTAGCAACACTACTGCGCTTTAGAAATAAAACCACTGATAACAGCACTGAGAAAGAATGATAGTAACTCAATAGTTTCTGATGAGATAGTGCAGTTTTCATTGAATTTTACTCTTGTTAGAACACATCGCTTGAACAAGATCAGAGCTCTGTCAAACAATGCAAAGCAAGAGGAGAAAGGGGAGAAGGGGGATTAAAAAAAACAAAGATGGTGTTTTTTGCAGGCAGTCAGTGATTAGGACTTCATCAGACATTAGCTCCTTTATATATTAGCAGCAACTCATAGTGACCTCAAGGCATATGTTCTTGTGATTACTCGTCTGATTGGACAGTTGTATTATGTAAAGTTTACCTAGGTTTCAGAATGGACGCTAATGGTAATTTGTTAACAATCGTTGAACAAAGCTAACTTTTTTAGGAACAGAACAATATGAATTAATAATTACAAATATACATAAGGCTTTAGTATAGTACTGCATTGTTTAGAATAGGTAATCAGCAACAGGAAAATGTAAAATCAGTCTTTGAAGGTGTTGAATTCGGAGGTTGCTTAAAGCGGTAATATGCAATGTAGTGATACAAAGCAACAGACCAGTGGCAATAAGAGAGCTCAGATCTTGAATCAAGCAGCACAAATAAATAAATAAATACAAAATAAATAAATAAAGACATAAATAAATGATTACAAATCTGTTGACATCACTTGGTCAATAGGAGCATTTTTTCCCCATCATGAAGGCATGGTCCTGCAGACAGGAACGATGATCATTTGTGGACCACAGCAGTGGCCCCTGCATGTCATATAAAAACTATTTGGTCACGTACCAACTCATAGAAAAATAATGCCATGAAAGCATGCATATTATCTCAGACATGACTTATAAATAAATAAATAGATAAATGAATATAACCCATCAAAGTATTTTTTATTTTATAAAATAGGTCAATGTGTGTCTAAGCTCTAACTGAGGTCAATGCTCTCCCTGACTGTATTCTGGATAAATCTCCTTGGTCAGGTCCTACAGCTTGTACCGTATCCTAGCGACTATTTTTTTTTTGTACCTGGTTTTATTGAGCATTATCATGTTTTCATTCATATATTTTTTTTGAAGTATTTAAAGTACTTTATCCAGTCCTTGTAGATAGAAGTAAAAGTCCTATAAAATATGCAAACCTATGTACAGAGGAAAACAGAGCAAAAAAAGGAAACAATTTACAGTATATTCATCGGTTTATGTATATATTTATATATATATATTATATTCAAACTTCTGCTCTGTTTCTTGTTGTTTTTGAACCACAATACTTTGTTTTTACTTTTTCTCATGTAAACTTGCAGCTTAAAGTTGGAGCAAATGAAGAAGAGGTGCTTGGCTTTCTAGTTCCCGCGGTCGTTCTGCTTCCCCTCCCTCACTTCCCTCAACATGTCAACATGGGCTACGTGAAAGACATGAGTGATTGCTCAAACAAACCATTAAAAAGCACACACCGTGTCCACACCTTTTTCAATTTCCTCAGAGCAGCGCCAGGGCCAGTCAAAGAGGGCACACAGTGTGGCGATCAGGGACACCAGACACATGACATTTAGCTTTGGATGTTACTGTTAGCTCAAAGGCAGCCAGACGTTTTGTACTAACCAACGGCGGCTACTGTCGGGGCCAAAATGATCATGATGGTCATCTGGTTTCACACTGTACGCCACAGTGGGGGCCTTGTTATGTGGCATATACAAACAGTGGCATCCTGGGATGTGGAGTGGCGTCTTTTGGCCCCACTGGATTTGGAAGGTAAATGTTAAATTATTCAATCTGCTAAAAAGGTTACACACAGACACTAGGGAAAGGGCATAATGAGCAATTTATAGGAAAAACTAGTAATAGCACCCAACAGGAAGCATTGTCTTCTAAAGTGTCATATAGCCTTATAAATATTCAGATATATAAATATTCATTGAGTAATCTCCACCAGAATATGTGTTGAATTCGGGGACCAATAAATCCAAGTCCGTTGACCTTTTGCAGGTGTATGGTAAGTGTTCATACCATTTTTGTAGACTTTTATGAGAAACTGTATACTAAAGCAATATGAAACCAGCCTCAGTGGCACAGCAGTTCTTATGGGTAAATGGCTTTTCACTCTTATTGCTTCATTTTACAGTTTCATTATACTTTTATGTTTTATATTTGATTGTATGAGGATAAGGCAATATAACATCTTCAAAAGGATATGCTTCATGTCAAGTATTACCAGCAGATCCACACATTAACTGCTGGATGGGAAAGTACATAAAATCCTCCCGTATTCTGCTCGACGGGAAGCCTGCACTCTAATTAGACCATATTCATCAATATTACATCACCTTCATAACCATTAAAACCTAATGTCGGGTCCGATGAGCTCAATCACTTCTCATATCACGACACGTCATGTCAGCCGCAACCCTGAAATTTACCCTAGATGTGACTCCAACCAGTGGAAAATAGCACGCAGCTTTGAGAGTTAGCACCTGTGCTAACAGGTTACCTAATGCCCGCTTTTATTTGAAGTGTAATCGCATGATTATTTCTAAATGCTTTTTTTTTTGTCAGAGACATTGATGGCCAACAGTTGTCTGGTGGTTTGTTACATTGGACATGCACTGAAGCTCTCTACGCTGCTGACAAAGGATATGGATCTGGCTGTAGTTTTGACATCATAATAGCGCGTTGGCTGCTTGCAGTGGTGTGGTGTGTGTTGAGTCATTTTTTTTTTCTTTCGTTGTTTTCTGAGAGCACAGTGCTTGATGGCAGATTCTGCAGGTGACAAGGCACACCTTGACATGGTGACAGCCCATACGCTACATGCACTTTACTGAATGCAAAAGAGAGCAAGGGTTGTGAGACGTATTCATTTTGGTTCAAGTTTCAAAGAGAAGTTTGTGTGTGTGTGTGTGTGTGTGTGTGTGTGTGTGTGTGTGTGTGTGTGTGTGTGTGTGTGTGTGTGTGTGTGTGTAAGCTCAAAAGATATGTTTGGAATAGAGTCGAAGATAATTGTCCTTTTCCTCTAAAATCATTTAGCCTGATTCTCTTAAAGCCTGCTACTGAGATGTGGCTTTTTGCATTTTCAGATAATATTTACACCATGTGTGCATTCTCACACATGTATCTTTTAGCAATATATCGTGTGTCAGCATATAGTTAATCAGAGATAGGAATGCCTGCAGTTTTGGGAGCTGCCAGATTTGCGATTCTTCCCAAGCAGAGCAATGTTTCAAACTCCAGCTAAAATCTACAAAAAATTACAGCTCAACATAGTCAGTAGCCGTTCTATATACAGACACACATATATAAAATATGTGCATATAAATACATATATTTGTTTGTGATTAATATCTATTTATCCATATATACTGTATATATGAATACATTTGCTTGAATGCTTGTTATACATATATATGTACTGCAAATATAAACAAGTTCATATATTTCAAACGTTTCTGATGTTATTCTATCTATGAGGTTAGGATGTCAAGTTAAAAAAGATAAGGCTGTGATACGGAGCAGCCCCTCCCATGCACTCGCCATCCCTCCCAAGACAAAATGAGAAGAGAAAAAAATAAACATTTTGAGTAATTGTAAACTAGCGAAGTGAGAGACCTCATTTGGTCATCTGAAATAGTTTTGCCTGTATTCAAAAAAGCATATCAGCAATATATATGTATATATACATGTGTTGTATATATTCGAAATGTACACTTCTTTTAAGTGCAACTCCTCAACCAGTATACACTGACTGAAGGAGATGCAGTGGTCCGAGTATATTAGAGCTACAAGTCCTCAGCAATAAAAACGTTTGGTCTTTTGGTCCCTAAAACAACTAAGGAATGACAGGTAAGACTCCCTGGAGACCGTTGCTATGGCTCTCCTTGGCAACGGTATCCCCTGGAAACGGACAGGCACTCCAAGCTAAAGATGGCCATCCCAAATCGAAGCCAATTTGTGTCCTGAAAATATCACATTCCCTACTTAAGTTCTCTCGCCGAGAATTTCTTGTCCCTTCGTGTTTCAAGTCTTATAAATTGGTCTTCAAAAGTCAATTGCCCCAAACTCAAACCATCTTACGGAAAGATCTCCTACGGCAATCTTCTTTTCAGTTTTTAAAAAGTTTTTGTTCTTGTTGGACTTTTGACATCCGTATTCCCTTTAAGAGTTCAGTAGGGTTGGTCATTGTAAGGAGGTTTGATCGAGTTACTTTTACTGTTTTGTTCTCCTCATTGTTCAAGTAAAAGTTTTTTTGTGGTCCAGAAAAAAGGTAGCTGTCATTCAAGCAGGGTTTTGTGGGGGGAGGAGGTGTGTATATGTGTGCAGAAGAAAAAAGGTCCTGGGGCTAACCAGGCTGGTACAAATTCTCTCTGAGTTCCAAAGTTTTAGTACATCCAAAAGGAGGCGTCCTTGACTCGGTCATCGCTCTCTCTCTCTCCTCTGTTTTTCTGAAGCAGCCTCAGTGGTCCAGATGTCGAGTTTGCACTCAGTGGCGGGTAGCAAGAAGTCAACATATGATTCAGCTCAACAAAACCTGAAAACACAGAAGAAATAAATATCATTTGAGTCAAGTTACGAGTAGGAAAAGCTAACAAACATTGTGTTTCATGCACATTAAAGGTTTGATTTTTAGCCACGCTACTGACGAGGCAACTGGGATTTTCATTGGTCAGTTAGTTGGTCCACCTGTTTTTTCTAGACTGAAACATCTCAGCTAGTTTGGACATTCATGGTACCCAGAGGACTTTTTCTTTAATGCCACCATAAGGTTAACATTTGTAGATATTAGGAAAATATCTCAACAGTTATGGACACATGGAAATTTGGTTCATAGCGTAGATGTATGGTCCCCAGAGGATGAACCAATTGATTATTTTTGTCCAAGCATTCATGATTAAAGACACTGTATCTCAATGACTCTGGTGGAGACGCGTGGTCTTGTGCCACCATCAGGTTGTCTTTTGTTGTGAATTAAGTAAAGTGTTCTGGCTAACTAATGGATGCAAGTAAAAAAAATGTTTAATGTCCAATATTTTTTAAAAGACTAAATACCTCCAAAAGCTCAGCTGTACTCTACCAACTAGCTTTTATTCTTCTTTCTTTGCTCATTCACTCAGATCTCTATAAGACAATTCAAAGAGAGAGCTTGTCCGTGTGGGCCTAAATAAAAATGAACAACATAAGAGACCAAAATTCTACATTTCATTAAAAAACTAAAAAAGCTACTGGGGAAAAATATTCAACTTTTTGTTTGACTTTACATTTTTGCATACTTTGCTGTATATTCCTGACAGACAGTATGTCTTCTGTATATTTCTACGTGCTGTATTAAGATGCAGATGGAGCAGCAGAATATTAATTTACAGAACGCGTTTCTCCCTAAATCATCTTCTCCAGCACTAAGACTCTAAGTTCTGGTATGGATAAACAAAGATAATTTGGCTGAGACAATGTTGAAAACAAATCAGTGCTCACCCTGCAGTGAATTAATTTAGCTCCCTGGCAGTGACGCTGTTGTAATCTCCTATTTGAAAAACAATTAAGTGTTGTTTTTTATTTAAATCACACCGTTTAATCCTGTTTTTTAAAATGATGAAGGGATTTTCATAAAGGAACACCTTAACCCTCAAGTGTCATTAGAAGTTAAGTAGCCCTCAAGCTGGTATTTTAACAGTAAAACTGTCAAGGCAAGTGCAGAAATGGCCATATGGTTGTTTATCAGATGTAGTGACTTTCAATCTCCGGCTGAAAGCGCGGAAATCAAAAAGCGACGTTTTCTCTGGCGTTCCGTTGAAAATGTTTTTATATATCAGAAGTAATGGTGCCACATATTTTGTGACACATCGGTACGAGTTTGCGCTATTCCTCCCGCAGTGATTTGCCTCGGGACACCGTCTGGTACGGTTCAGTTAGTTTGTGAGTGGGTGATAAGTTGCCCTTGAATGAAGTCATCAGTGGTGAATGAACGACGCAGCCCAAACTCTCCATCACACAGATGAAGGGAGGAGACAAAGAGGAACAGCACAATTACCCGCCTGAGGGGTAATAAATGCCTCTCCCTTGGAAGCAATTCCTTCCCTGTGCAACACACTGAACCATTTACCAATTATCTTTTACCTACAGGGTAACGTCCAGGGTCACTTACTGTAAAGCTGTACTACAAATAGAGGAGGCTTCATGTTAGTAAACGCTCCTACAGCTTTGTTTGTTATAAGCAGCCATTAAAGCTGACCGTTATATTTTAAGATGCATGGCAGAGGGCATAACATTTCACAACATAGTCATCATAACATATTTAACATTTTTTATTCCTTATATAATGTAAGCCAACAAACTGTAGAGATGACTGAAAGGTTTTGTTTTTATGTTGTCTGCTTTTAAATGGTTACTATACACTACTGTAAATCGTACACAACAATGACGTAGGTGGAATTAACATTTACAAATGTGTACTTAAACTATCAACAAAGAGGGTAACATTTCATCACTATTCTTCACAGGCAATTTGCAGATGATCAGGCAGTTATTAGGCATCTGCAAATGTTTTATGACATTTATAAAAGGTTACTGAAACGACATCAGCCGGTGCCAGAATGAGCTTGCCATTTGAGCATTTTGTCAATACAATATGCAGCGATTGTGCACGCGTTGGTTCAGCTAATCACCTATCAAACTACAGCCACAACGATTGTTAGGAGTGCCTGACCTGTCTTTCCCTGTGTGCGACGGCTGCCCCGGCCGCCAGGGTGGCGGCGGCTGGCTGGGGCGGGGGGCTAGTAGGGGCGGTTGGCGTCCTTTGGCCTCTTCAGCTGCACCTTGAGTCTTTTCATGCCGATCTGGAAGCCGTTCATTGATTGGATGGCAGCTTGGGCACTGCCTGGGTTATCGAAGCTCACAAACCCTGGGGGGAAAGCCGGGAGAAAGAGAAGGACGAGGACGCGGTTAGATGAATAGGCAAGGACAGTCCGGGGTTACAAAGTAAGGGATAATGAAGATGGGTTCTATAAGATGAAACACACTTTAATGTAAAAATTCACAATAAAATAAATCATTAAATCTGTGCAGAAAACAGTTAGAGTCGACGAAAAAGCACAATTACTTAGCATTAGTATAACAACTGCTTTAGCTAGATTATACAGCACTTTATAAGCATTAATACAGTATGACAACAACAATGGTTCACAATTATAACAGAACATGCATCACAATATGAATTTGGTAATGGGATGTAAAACCAAAACATCAACGTGGTTGTGCTATTTTTCTGAGTTTCGCTTTTTAACTCCCACTCAAAAGTGAGAAAGCATCAAATCACAAATTAAAGCCTGCATCTCAAAATTGCAACATGAATAATACAACATTAATGTTGTGTTGTATTAATGAGCAAAAGCTACTTTGCAAATAGGCTGCACCTGACGGACTCTCCATTAAATATTCTCCACCAGCCATTTGAACTAAATTGTGCTGTCAGTGGCACAAAGTGAGACAGCACTCTCTCTGTCATTGCATGCTAGAGCAACTGTTATATTCTTAGCACGCGTTGCTGTTGCTTACAGTAAATTAGAGACTGAGAGTCATTTGTATTATTTGCATAAAAAGCACAATGGCAATGCAACCGTGCAAATATGGCATTAAAACACACCTCACTTCTATCAAAATACGTTTGAATATTGATGTGTTATCCTGTGTATTACTACAACTATTTTCAATGTAAGGAATAAGTCCGAGCTTCAAAATAAAACAGCTTTAATGATATGTAAAGAAAACCTAGCTTAACAACCAACTTTTGCACAACTTTAGAGAAATTCTCCACTGTTTTGTTTTCATTGTTTGATCAAAGGGGAGGGGTGTTGAGAGGTTAGGAAGGGGGTGTTGACTGCGGTAAAGAAGGTGATTAGTAAAAAAGAATAATCAGAATAAATAACCAATAATCTTTTGGTTTGTTCATTTTTACCCACCAAAGCATTTACTTTGGTTTGTCGCCCGATCCACAAACACTTTGGAGGAGATGACATTACCGAAAGGCAGGAACATCTGCATCAGCTCTCCATCCCCAAACTCCTGAGGGAGGTGGTAGATGAACAGGTTGCAACCCTCTGGTCCTGCATATGGACAGAGAGAGAGAGAGAGAAGGGAAGAGAAAAATGTGGGAGGAAAAAAAAAGAGATAAGGGGCAAAGGTCAGAGAAAGAGAGACACGGAGAGGAAAGAAGCATTGAATGTTGACAGCCGCAGGAGGAAACCTGGCATACATGTTAGAAAATAGTCAATCAATTTCAAAAGCAGTTTTTTTGTTCTTTTATAAACCATTCTTTTTCAACCAGAACTAAAACGAGCTTCTGTTTTTCCCAAAAACCCACTTTAGTAACAGTTATTTTCAGTGATATGAAGTAGTTGGGAGAATGACATGATTAGGATTTAGCAACATGTAATCAAACCAAATCCGACAATTAGCCAATGACAGTAAATGAATCAACATTCTATAATCTTTCTAAAGTTGTTTCTTTCTATAAAAATGCTGAAAAACGTTGTAATTCTCGCTTCTCAATGATGCCATTATTTTTTTCCTTTATCTTATTTGATAGTTCATCTAATGTCTTTATCTGTAGGTGAAACAAAAGAATAATTATATGTCAGATTTAGGGATGTGACCTTTATAATATTTCCAGGCAAAGCAGGGTCTCAGTTTCCCAATCTTGCAACATGCCAACTCCGACCTGCACCACGAGATCTTTTTTGTTTTCTATTTATTCAGTATTTTTCTAACACTTGCTACCAATGGATGGACAGAAGGACTGACACATGTACCTGCGGTTTGTGAGAGATGCAGCAACTTGCTAATGGCCTGATTAAACTCTGTGAGCTATGGGTGTTTTAATGTTAAAGAAAAAAAACAGACTTATATTTTTGTGTTGTGATAATCTATCTTGCAATATATCCCCCTAATATTAATAGTAGATGCGAAAAAAAGAACATTGCAGATCAGTTTTTCTAACTCTGCATCTGATCATCACTAACTGCTGTACATGTATAGCCTCTGGGATGCCACAGCTGGTAGATGCTGGCATTGTTTTGTTTATTTTCCACAAGAGGGCAGTAAGGTCCTAAACATGACTGTCCCAAACCTGGAGTTCACTGAGTTCATGAATAGGTTTACAGCTCAGTTTGAAACCCTCAATAAAGGTAGTAAACTTAGTTACCCAACAAACAGCAAGAAGAGCATAATTTGTCATATAACCCGACACTCTGAATATTCAGTAAATGTTTTATTTAATCATAAACTTTTCTCAGTTTTAAGACTTCAAGCAAGTCTCTTCTTATCAATCCTGACTGATACTATACACTGTGATAGTGAGAGGACTATAAATATTTTGCTTTTCTCAGATTGGGTAAAGGGTGACTAAATGCCTGAAAACAAATTGAGCTCAGCCTGGATATTCAATTTATTTTTATGTTTAGATGTGGGTGTTTATTCCAGGACCGTATTGGCAGGAGGATTAAAGACAAACAGAGAAGTAAATAAGAGTAAATGTTTGCAGCATGTATGAATATTTAGGAGTGAATGGTGTGCCTTGTGTGTGTGTGTGTGTGTGTGTGTGTGTGTGTGTGTGTTACCTTCTCGTTGTTGCTGTGGAATGATGGGTGGAGGGTGGGGGAAGGCTTGGCTGATCTGGCCGTATGCAGCAGGGTAGGCTGCTGAGACACATACACACACAGCGCGGATCAGATAACAGTCATGACAAGATTAAGCACACACACACACACACACACACACACACACACACACACACACACACACACACACACACACACACACACACACACACACACACACACACACACACACACACACACACACACACACACACACACACACACACACACACACACACACACACACACACACACACACAAACACACACACAAACGTGATATATGCAGTGGCACAGCAGGCAATCAATCAGATAACAGACAATAGAGTTTACATGTTGCGCACAAACACACAGACAGACACACACACACACACACACACACACACACACACACACACACACACACATAGCACAACAGAGAGAACAATGGATGTAGTGAGACTGAAGCATCTAAGGTTACATGATCAAAATTCAAATTCGGAGAATGGATATACCTCTACCTCTGTGACACACACACACACACACACACACACACACACACACACACACACACACACACACACACACACACACACACACACACACACACACACACACACACACACACACACACACACACAGATCAGTGGTGCTGTGAGAGTGACAGACAGACCTGCATATTGCTGGACTCCTGTGTAAGCCTGCTGGAGAGGATCAGCTGCAGTGGGACTTTGAGCTGCTCCAGCAGAGACACAAAAAAGAAGTAGGAGAAAAAGGGGGATGTGGTGGTGGTGGAGAAAGGCATGGATGGAGGTGTGTGTGTAGGAGGAGAGAAATGAGGTGGAGAGAGACGGGGGGAGAATGTAGATGGAGGAGAGGGCACGGAGGAAGGCGAAAGTAATATATAACGGGGGTGAGAGGGTGGGGGGGAAAGGCGACGGAGAGAAGAACAGACAGGAGAAGAAAAGCAGAAAGGTTAGAGATGAGCGGAGAAGCGTCAGCTCTGCTTTCAGCGTGTGAGGAACTGAATTCTGAATGTCTTTTACTTTATGTTCCTCCTAAAGCATTTCAAAAGTAGCACATTTTTTTCCCCAGACAAGCAGAAAAGTTAAACTTTGAAGGACCACAGTTTAAACAAAAAACGACACATAGCTCCACTGTAAAAAGTAAAACAAATATGTCACCAATTATAAACACGTCCTATGAGCAAGAAATATATGTATTTTCTAAAAGAAAAACAAGACAATTACAACAAACACTCACAACACTGGATGCACCTGTTGCTATCACGTCACATGTGGGAGATACAGTTCATTATATTACAATTAAAAGCGAACCAAACACTTGTAGCTACCACAGATGCTGCGCCACACTTATTAACTACCCATCTGTACACATGCACTTTAAGAACACCACTGAGAAAACACACACACATACACACACACACACGTACACCGAAAAACCATGGACATACACTGACAACCAAGCTAACACCAAAAACCAAAGATACTGAACACACCGAGGACTAACAGCAACACTGAAAAACTACCAGACGGAAGGGGGGAAGTGTTATGGGCTCACATAAAGGTCAATAAATTCAAAGCTCGTATGCATCGTGTTCAAAAACCCTGTGTTTGTATTATCCTTTGTATACCTTTGAAAAATCTTGTGCAAGTTAGAACGTTTTTGAATAATTACAAAAATATTTGTAATTGTAAAATAAAATATTCTTATCTCTAAATACAGAATCTAGTTTATTGCCAGGTACATTTACACATACAAGGAATTTGATTTGGTGTCTGATTTGTGGAGTAATAAAATCCCCCAGATTTAAGGACAAGAGAACTGCAGCTTAGAGAACTGTGAAAATAAATACTCTAAGTTCCCACACTGTGTGAAACAAAAAAATCACACACAATTCACGAGTACGAGTGCAAGTCCAGCACTTGGTTAGTGTCTGAGTGTGGGAAGCATGATGCTGTTTTCACCTTTAAATTCAAACTCAATTTTTACCTCAACTAAAAATCCTGACACTGAAAACTCCTTCTGCAGATTTTTCCCAGGTTTACAAATGGTGACAGGCTTTGAAATGACATCCCCAACCTTATTTCACAAGCTCAAAATCGTATTGACCTTTATTTCAGCCCATGGGGACAAGGAATGAGGGAGTAGGATAAGGGGTGAGGATGTGGGGGAGGGAGAGAAGCGCTACCTTCAGAGAGAGAGGACAGGAAGCAGCCACCCTGAACCCCAAAACAACTCCGCGGAGCCACGCCCAATCCGTTTTTCTCCGAGTCCTCCCTAAAAACCACCTCCTGCAACACTGGAGAGACAAGAGTGTAGAAAAAAAAGACAGATTTTTCTTCCACCTCTTCACACACAAAAACCAATGAGGTACTATCCACGGCTCATGACACAAGCGCATACTTAGGCTCCAGCAGCCCATAAGCACCTTTGCCAAACACTCATCTCCTCGACATGCCGACTGTCTGCGGGCTAAATTCGTCTGGCCTCGGCCTCCTGAACATGCTTCAAGGCTATTCACGCCTGTAAGCCAGCAGCATGCACGCTTTCCCGTTACAATGGATGCGTTTACTGCAGACTGTGTCTCTAAGGAGCTAGGCGTCACGGTTTAACATGACAAACAGGGTATTCATAATTTATACAGCGTTATTTTTTCTCCAAGAGTCGTGTTGTGTGTTTGCAAACATGCCCCTTTATTCTTCGGACTTACCAGGGTAATGGTGTATCCCGTTGGTGAAGACAGCCTCTGCGGGAGGCTGCCCGTTTGCCTGGGGGGGCGGCATGCCGGTAAAACCATTTACACTAATGGGGGAGGGGATGCTGGTCACTGTGGGGGCGCTGATGCCTGGAGGGGTACTGCCGCCTGCAGCCACGGGTCGGGAAGGCAAAGACAGGGAGAAACAGTAAGCATTCCTCAGTATGTTTTTTCGGGCATTATAGAAAAGTTTGTGCTTTGATGGGACACCTAGTAACTCTTGGAAATGTCAGAGGGCTCGGTCCAGTGGGCCGGTGACATCACTCAATGTCAGGGTACATCTCTTGTCCCAGTGTGTCCCTTACTCTGACACAACACCCATTAGGTCTAAATCTTACTGACATATTGTATAGAAATAGTGAACACGGCTGTGATGCTATCTTATGTGTGCCAATAGTGTATTTGTCTTCAATGAGTGACAGTGATGCCACAGAGTGTTGGGACCCTGCAATGCATCTAGAAACATGTATGGATCTGGTACGAAAATTTTTTAATTTAAATCAAGTTCACGTTTTAGTTTTCCCCTGAAATGCTTAAGTAGGGCTGCACGTTAGCTGCCCGCTACTAGGATGTGTTAAATGCAGAGGACCATTTTCACTGTGTGTGCTCTGCTGTGTGCATGTATGTGACAATAAAGAGGGTTTCATCCTCCGATTCTTCTTCTTCTTAAAGGAGCACATTATTTATTTAATACATTGCTGTTTTAAAGGGATCTTAAACTTGTCAAGGTTACATTTTTTAAGAATGTCTGACAAAATAAATCCAATCCGTTTTGTTTGAAACTCAAACTATTATTTAAACATAAAACTCACTAACATTTTTAAGATGAATAAGGCTGTTTCCTGTCAAATGCGGCTAAAGTACTGTTAGCTTGTCACTTATTGCGGCACAGCATTGTTTAAGATTGGCTATGAATTGCGTTTCAATTAAGTTAAGCCAAAATTTAAGCAATAATCTGCCACGGCCCTTTAACCTTTGGTCTTTCCCCACTGTTACCTGACGTCGGGGTCATCGGTGCTCCTGGGATGCCATTGATGGTCGCCATGTGCTGCATCTGGGCAGCAGCAAAGGCCGCCATCGGACTGAGGTAGCCTTGCTGACCTACAGACGCCATGAGTGCTGCCTGCTGCTGCACCTGCACAGTGGTGGAGAGCGGCTATTGAGAATATTGTAGGAAGAGAAGAAAAGTTACAATCGAGACAGTAAGAGATAAGGAACAAAAGAGTAGTGGGGGTATACAAGTAAAAAAGAACAGTGACTACAAGATAAAAGCCAAGTATCTTAAAATGTGTTTTTGTCCTTTTCTAACCAACATTTAGCTCGTTTCTTTGTTTTTCATAGATCCAAGTATGGGCTAGGCTTGAGCCATCTAGTCTTTGTGGTTCATTGCTTTAATAACTGTGGATAAAGAAGACGTTTAGCGGGGAGCCTTGCCTGAGCGTAGGCTCCGTAGGCTCCAAACTGCAGGGCCATAGGGTTGAAGATGCCCATCTGACCAGCCATCTGCTGCATGCGGCGGATGGTGCGCTCCTTATCCGTGTCGGCGAACTTCACCACCAGACTGGATGACGCACCCTGTGCACCAACCCATCCACCCACCCACACATGCACACACAAACACGCAACGAAGAACATGTTGGTGAGTATCGACACACGTGACATAAGCTTGCACTTCACACACATCCTTTCCTGCCAAGGCAATGGCGTCATTTGGCACCAATTGTCTTGGAATAGTTACGATGGGTCATTTGCAAAGGACGAATTTCCTGACTGGGATTAATAAAGTATAGCTTAACTTAACTTTAAGACTGTAATTAAGCTCTATGTGACTCATCTCTCTACGTGACTCACCTCTCTCACATAAATCTACATGCTCACAGTTAGGATGTACTCACAGGCATTGTCTGGCTGCCGTGTAGTGCACTGATGGCTGCCTGAGCTTCAGCATGAGAAGAGTATTTTACAAATGCACAGCCTAAAGAGAGAAAGATAAGGGAGAAAATGAGTAAAAGGAAAAAAGACAGTGTGAACAAAAGAGGAGAGTTTGCTCATACAGTATCACTGCAGAACATTACCAGTAACGAGACAAAAAGACAAACATTCTCTGATTTCATTGTTCACCTTGAAAAAGTTTCCCACAGCATTACAGCAACAAACATTCAGTAAAAAAAGCCTTCTCTGCTCAGATCCACGCTCAATAAGTGGGCAAAACATCCCACTCTGACACCATTAACAACTTTGTGATCCTCGGATGGGGCTTAAAATGCCACAGCGTTCTAGTGTCGCTTACTATTGACAAGCCCCGTTGATGAATTTGAATGATCAAGTTCCCAGTAATTATCGAGCTAAAGCCCACTTAGCAGAGTAAGCTGGCTGATGAGGCCTTGTTAATGGAGCTTCACGGACGAATCAGAATGATCAAGCCCACTGTAATCATCAGGCTTAGTTATCATCGGACCCCATTGATTGGTTGCTAAGCCCGCTGATGAACTTCATGCATTGAACTTGTTACACTCTGACAAAATATCGAAAGGACATTATTTTTGACATGAAGCCTGGTGGTTAATAAGGCCGTTGACTAAGCTTTTTTTCTTCATTAGAGCCATGTAGGGTTAATGGGGTTCATCCGTGAAGAGTTGGTGGTTTGTATCTCTTATCCCTGTGGGCAAAGCCTTCAAATGGCATTTGCTGTTGAAAATGTACAGAAACTACAGTTTTCTTATGCAACCGCACCTCGGGCGATTGGGAAATTTGCCCGCTTTGACATCACTCAACATGGTGTGTTTAAGGGGAACTTTGCAAAGTCACCAACTTTGAAAGGCCAAATCATTTCTGTGCAGTAGCCTGTGAAAAAAATTCTGCTGGCTCAAAGTCATAAAGTGCTATAAACTCACCTTTGCTGTTTCCGTCAGGACCTCTGAGGATGGTGCATTCCTCGATACTGCCGAAGGACTCGAAAAGGCGCCGCACGTCATCTTCTGACTGCTGCTTGTTGAGCATGCCCACAAAGAGCTTTCTGTCTTCTAAAAGGAAAAGGAATAGGTCACGATCAGAGGATCAGGGATGCCTTTTGATATTCTACATAAAGGCACGCCATGTTCACTGAAAGAGCAGCTTTTTTTCATCCTTACCTGCATGCAAAAAAACCTTTCTGTCATAAAAGAGACTGTATATGTTTTCCAAAGTAACACATGTTACCCACACATTTATTCTCACGTCTTCAGATCTCAATCGTGTTTAAATGAAGCCATCGGCTTGAAGCTATTTGCTTAAATACAGATTCTTGATGAGGATGCTCAGGGTTCATGGTCATACGTAGGTGTTCATCTCCATTTGGAAAACATCAGCAGTGCAATAACAGTAGAAAAGCAATTAAAATGTTCATAACAAGTCAGTGACAGATGCTGATAATTATATTTCATAAACATGTAGAATTTTAAAATGTGTTTTAGTGACATATTCAATGGCACTCACTCAAGCCATATTAAATGGAGCCAGTGTACAGCAAGAGCGTCCTGGTGAAACATGTATTTCCTAATAAACCTGGTTTTTGATTGATTTTTCTCCCTATTTCCATTACAAATTTGTAGTGCTAGATTAAATCTTGATCAATATGTGAAAAGCTTTTTTCCTGTCCCGTGGGAACACGCTTGGCGTCGCGCCCTCAGCGTGAGTCCTGGTCACAGATGGTCATGGTGCTGCATTTCAACGTCTGATAATAACAGCACATGCTCACGCCATACAGTACAGCCTCATCGACTTGTTTTAGAACTTCCATTTTAATGTGTGTGTCTTTCAAT
Source organism: Eleginops maclovinus (assembly GCF_036324505.1). NCBI lineage: Eukaryota > Metazoa > Chordata > Actinopteri > Perciformes > Eleginopidae > Eleginops > Eleginops maclovinus. The sequence continues at coordinate 22,621,594 of NC_086368.1, read as the reverse complement.
GGTTTGGGGGTGAGTTAATGTTGAGGTTATCAAATTATTCCATGTCCTTATCTGTGGCATTTTGCTCCATACCTTCTGAATTTTTGGTTTGTTATAATGTCATTTCCAAGACAAAAGCAATCTTTTTTCAGTTCAGCCCCTCTATACTGTTGTAAATAGTAGAGCTGTGATACTGTTTTAAATCTAAAAGTAATAGAAGAATAAACTCTCTCTAGTTTATCTTAGATATTATATATGCAAATTAAATCCTGCTCAAAAAAAGGGGAATGGTAAATCAGGTCTTCCATTTTTTCTTCTACCCTATTTCATGTTCACATAGCTATCAGTACATTGCGTAAAGGCAGACAACATCTCGGTGACTCTTTGACCTGATGTTTCTGTCTGATATGACAAATACATTGAGGCTAACAATGGCTTGTCAGACAATCCCTAGGTCTGTCTTATCAGGCTAATCGGCCAATTTCAGTACATCAAGTACAACCTGTGAGGAATTGTGCCTGTCACAGTTATTAGACAGACAGATGCGCCGGTGTGCCTGTCCTCAGGTCAGAACATGATTAAAATTTAATGGAAGTCTAAGTTAAGTTCCACAGCAAGTCTGTCCGTGGGGCTCTGTTTACATGTGATTGTTATTATTATTAAATATGCATCACAGACAGGATGCTAGTGCCTGCTGCACAATAATGAGGCTGCAAGTATCACCGAGAAATAAATTAGATACAAATAAATATACTCTGACAGAAATAACAAGTAATATGCACAAGTCAAAGGTTATGTTGAATCCAGCAGACAATTACAGGATTGTGGGGTAGCATGAGGGAAAAACCTGATTTTACACAGGAAGTGATGAGCATCTTCCCCCCAATATGGATTCTGGAAAAAACATTTAAGAATAAAATGCCCACTTTCTGTAAAGGGGCACATCATGTAACTGGAAATAAGAATCATTATGTTATAAAGCCACCCAGCACCAATTTATCACATTTCATTGTGTACTTCTCTTTTTAGACACATATCATAGCAACCACTCTTTTGCACATGGCAACTGCTGTCCTCTCCTTTCTTGAAGTTAAAATTGGCATTTGAGAACATTTTGTCAGTGGAAGAAAAACTGCCTGAATCCAACTCCTATCTTTCACTTTTTTTCAAAAAACAAACTTTTATGCTGTCAAAAAGAATTACAGGATGATATAATTAGACTAAAATAGTACTTTTTATGATCAAATGTGGCCAGACTGAGGTCCAGCACGGGTTCATTATTCACCATGACAGAATGATTGAGTCACTGAATGAGTGTTTGAGGGGGATTGTGAGGCAGACGGAGAAAGTGTGTTAGCGCACGACAGTAGCAGATGTGTCGGTGTGCAAGGCCGTCTGTTTTTACGTTGCACAGAATCGGGGACTTGTGGAAATGGATGTATATGTTGGGAAATTAATGAGCCTCGGTGCATTTGCCTCTGAATGCACAAATGAACGCGTGTGAAGGTGCGGTTGTCTATGTGTGTGTGCATGCTTAGGGTCCGTTCCCCACTGCCGGTGCCTGACAGGGTGTCCTTGCAGAGTCAACAAGACTAATCTGCGCTCTGGCCTTGCACTGTGGGAGGCAGGGAAGGGGGGGGGGGGGTTTACACACACACACACACACACACACACACGCACACACAGAAGTCTACACACCTGATTGGTGGATAGAGCCTACAGTTTCACCAGGCACCAATAAACCTTACATCTTTCTCTAGGTACTAGTGATACACACACATACACACACAGTATAGATCAATGACTCCCTGATTTCACTCTGATTAAATATTTAATAGGCAGAAGCATCTCCAAGAATTATAAAGTTTATTACAAACTTATTTTATTATTTATTTTGCTGCACTCATAACAGCAGCATTCATCTACCACTAACAATACCAATTAAACATCGAGGGAAAGTGACACTTTTAGGGTACTTGTCAACATTTTGAAGGTAATATTGTCGTTTTAAACCACTACAACATATTATTAGCGCAAACATGTCAACTCATACAACTAATCTGTATTCTCTGTTCAAATATTAACAACTTGACTAAACTACATCTTTTTATATGACATTCCTGGTGAAGTATCCCTAACTTCAGCAGCTATAACAGTAAAATAATACCTGCACTGATGCGTCATTATCAACTATCTAATAATAGGCAACATTTTCTGCAGAATAAGTACCTATACTTTGAAAACCTTTCATCAGTGAAATTGGAAATGCAGCACTTTCTCCCTTTTTTTTGTTGTGCCGGTACCACGAGAGGATCTTAGTGTTTCTACCATTGCAATTAAAATGTAACACCCTGACAGACGATGAAGCTTTGCCTTCATGCCTGAGAAAAACATCCAAGGGATAGGGGAACAGAAATGAAAGATGCAGATATAGTCTTGAAAAAATAGTATGAGGAGAAGTGGGCTGAGGACGTACATCCAGAGAAAGATAGACCCAAATAACAGACAGAGGTATAGACGGCCTGCATTGGCCTCACTTTGCTTCCTCACGCTTGGTGCTCGCCTCTGTTCCCTCCTGCTCCATCAATCATACTCACAGCACAACCAAACTAAATAGAAGAGGATGTCACACAATCTTTCTTCCTTTCCTTACATTTTTTTTTCCTATAGAGGCCAACACCTCTCTCTCAGCCCTTTTCTCTCTGCTTATCAACCTTCAGCTCCTTGCATGCTCGATTTCCTCTTTTTTTCCCCACTCTTTTCTCCCTCCGTCTTTCTTACGACTGAAGAATCGCTCTGGTGCCAATTATATTAACAACTGCAAAGTTTGAAAGACTCCAGCCAAAAACGGTCAAACTGCATCAATCTTCCCTTGTATAGTCCATTGATTGATGTCAGCAGCAGGTCACTACACGTCTAGACTTAGAAAAGGCGCTTTAAGTCGTCTTAGCTGTCAATACAGTACAGACACACAAATTACAAGACATCCACTTCCATTCACGCGGATCCGTCAATTAAATCTGCACTTCATTTGGCTGATAGGAACTTGTGACGCGAGTCAAATAGGACAGCGTTATTAAAAGTGTTTGACAGAAAGAAGTGACCTGTTTTTCCCCTCGAGCTTGACATGACATAGATGTTTCCGTGTCTGTAAATGCATAATGCATGCATCAGTAGATATGATGAAACTCTAAGAAAGGCGCTGAAAGGGGCAGCGCCAGCCAGCAGGAACACTGTTTGCATGATGTGTTTTAAATATAGGAAGGTCCGGCCAGGCCTCGCTGTCAGCTGAGGTACACGGCATCGTCTCAGGGGACGGATAATGGTGAGGCTGATTCGCGGGGGCAGCCTGTTTGTAGGGCTGAAACAAAGGAAAAGGGAAAAGGGAATATAAAGAAGTGCAGACATTACCTCCTCGACTCTCGCTGTCTGCTGGCTTCACCTGGATTGGTCTGTTCATCTGTGACAGAGAAAGAAAAAGTGAGAATTAGCATTATGTACTCATGTAACAGCGCACGCTTTACCCCCTCCCCCTAAAGAAAAGTTTTCACTCAACCAAATTGCGGGTAAAGTGTATTGAAAATCTCCAAAGCTGAAGCACTTATAGCCATTGGGGGAATAGCTGGTTGGGAATATGGGTTGGAAATATTATTTGATGTGAGATGAAAGGAGAGAGAAGGGTTGGAACGGGGGATAGGCAGAGGGATGAAGGGAACGATAGAAAGAGGGATGGAGGGAGGATGGTGGAGAGGTAACTCCGGGTCAGCAGAGTGACTGTGAATGCTCTCTATGGATGCTTCTGGATGCTCGTGTGCATTCAGGATGTGGTCTGTGCGGACTATTCAGACATATTGAGGTGGATGCATACACACGTACAGCAAAATCAACCTTTACACACGGATTAAACGTAGGGTGTAAGCTTCACTATAAAATGCCTCTGCACAACCCTCTAAGACTCCCACACACACACACACACACACACACACACACACACACACACACACACACACACACACACATAAACACACACACACACACACACACACACACACACACACACACACACACACACACACACACACACACACACACAGTCCCCCAGTGAGACCTTTCCACAGTGTGTCCGCCGAGGCCCTCCTTTCATTTCACTCCTGCCTGTCAAACCTTCCCTCTCCGCCTCACCACCCTGCTAAACGCTCGCCGCCAATCAATTTTTAATAATGCCAATCGCCACGCTGCCAGGAGGGATAGAAGGATGGAGGGGGGAGGAAAGGGGAGGAGAGGAGAGGGGAAAGCTGAGGATGAAAGGGGCGGAGGGAAAGGTCAAGGTTCTGTGTGATGCAGCATCAGTGTTTTGCTAAATGTCATTAAATCTTTTCCTCAGACTTTGCTGATACAGTCATCATCTTAATGAATCCTGGGGCTTTCAGATGATTCACCAAAGGCGAAAACCTTTGAGCGAGAGGACACAGTGTCAGGACGCAAACACAATTAACGCTCGGACCTTCACCCTTTCCCCTGCGCTTTTCTGCCACTGATATTAAATCACATCATTCTCCATAACACTTATTTAAAACGGAGTTACCCATTCCTTCCTCTCCCTCGTCTCCTCCCTCTGCCAAGAGAGAACCCTGCTAATGTCTTTAATGTGCTGCGATGCATTATTTATCAGACTGGCTGTTGATATGGAAAAAAGGACGAGAGGGGATAAAGGAATTGGGGAATGGAAAAAAAGGGAGTTAAAATGAGTAAAAGAAAGTGAAAGAGAGAAAAGAGGGATGTGAATAAAAAACAAGCTGGGTAGGAAAGTAGGAGGGATGAAACAAAACAGGGCGAGAAAGAAGAGAAACTAATGAAAAATGGTAAAAAAAAAAAGGAGGAAAAAGTAGAGGGGGGGTGGGGGTTGAAAGGGAAAGAAATGTGGTGATAAAAAAGGAAGCTGGGGGAGGAATGAGGAAAAGAGGTCATAGTGGGAGATGAGGACATAGATCAGAGTGTGGGACAAGGTCAGCCCAGTGCTCCCATGGGTCCTATAAGCCTGCATACATATGAGCGCTTTTACTGTGACCCATACGAATGGTCTGGCCTCAATCTGACCTAATTGTGTTCCAACTCCACTGGTTTTATATGCAAGCAGCGGTTTTAACCCGCACAGTATGACGCCACTGACCCTCTGAGGTTAGGTTTAATATATCCTGGTGTTAAATTCACTCTGCACTGAAATTTATGGGATTTTTTTCTCCAACTTACTTTATGCTTTACCTTTAAGAACAAAGTAAGAACCTCGTAAAAATATTTCCATTAAAGTCTCTCTTTAAGTCAGACGAAAACTGAAAAACCAATTAAACCCAAGAGAATTTTATGTTATTGACACCGTCCCTTTGCTCGTGATGTTATGTCTGAGCCATATGAAGAAATTAAAATGTCCCAATTTTCTTGACCAAATAACTTTATATTGATAGTTGTTGAGTGGCTTTCACTAAATATTTACACAATGAACGTTTTGATAAATAATCATCAGAAGTGAGTTGAAAATAACTAAGTGGGTAAAGTTAATTGGTAAAACAGCCGGATTAGTTTAGAAAATGAGTGAATTGCAGGGGTGTTTCTGGGAAAATATAGCACGAGGGCGCTGATCTTGTAGCCACTGTATATAAATGCCTGTATACAAGATGGCGCCAGCGTAAACAGTAAAGGGACAACGGAGCTCCGTAAAGACGAAGCTCCGTAAAGACGAAGCCTTCTATGACGATTTTGGGAGTCATTTTACAGTTTTTTGACAAACAGAAATATTGTTTTCTGGCATAACTTTAACATTTTACGGGGAAAGTCTGCATGTTGGTATGAGAGCGCACTCCGAAAGTAAGAGGGCGCAGCGCCCCTGTTAACTGGTTTAGAGAAAACCCTGAATTGACTTCAGGAATACAAAACTTGCGACAGTATAATATTCTAAATATACACAATATGTATTCCCATCCTGTATGGATATATCGATAGCCCTACTGGACAAAACACACCTTTAAAACCCATGGCTCATGACAGTAATCTTACTGATGTAACTGTTAAAGGAGGGCTAACTTAAAGTATAAAAAATGGATATGACGAACATTAAAGACCCGCCAATGTCATACCAATACCCTCCCAATTTTCAGACCTGACGCCCCCCTTAATAATTTCCAGCGCATCTCTTCATTTGTCATTGAGCTGCGGGAACGTCCTCTCACACCTTTTTAGACACAGTTCAAAAATAATGTTAAGTGGTTAAACCATTATTTTCGTTTGTCACTGAAAGCTGAGTGGAGTTTCATGGGCTCTCTATCAGTGGTTTCCATTATCCAGAGCCCATAAACTGTTTCAAGGTCAGTTTTATCATCCTGCTCATAATGGGGTGAGTTAGCACCAGCCCACTGGACAACTGATCCCAAAACAGTTGTTAAAACCAGACGCTGACTTGCACGGATCGCTCCCCTAGGATGTATGTGGTGGTGTCAGCCAAAGCCAGATGGCATCATTGAGCAGCAGAAGCAACGCAATACTCAAACAATACATGGAGCTCTCTTCAGCTTAGTGGCAGTACGATAAAAAAATCTACGTTTACAGAAAAAGATGTCGACGTGTAGATTTATAAACACATGTACGCACGCTCACATGCAGAAGTGGGTGGTCTTACATGACTGGACATTCAGGCTTATACTACACACACGCTTGGCTCGTGCACACATGCAAAATCACAAACAGGTCTATGCATCCAAGCACGCATGGAAACATACAACAGGATACAAATAAGAGCGCACACACACACACCCACCCACATATACACCCACCCACACACACTATGTAAATGTGTAAATGTATCCTTGTGAGGCAGCATGTTCTGTAAATTGGCTCATCTCTCAGCATGCACACCTAATACCTCGCATGTAGTGAGCCTTTTTCTTCTCAGCCTATTCATCCTTGCATATGCCCCACACACACACACACACACACACACACACACACACACACACACACACACACACACACACACACACACACACACACACACACACACACACACACACACACACACACACACACACACACACACACACACACACACACACACACACACACACACACACACACGCTTAAGCTCCATTGTTGCTGAAAGTCCACCTCAGCAGCCTCGCGTTAGAGTGGCCTTGGCGTACCACATGATCGACAGTTCAAAAAGAAACTGCTGCTTCACAAATGCACGGTCACACGCACTCCCACACACACACATCGCCCTGCTACATTCCTCTGTTGATTATGTAAGTCAATGACAGCGCTCTGCCTCAGTGCTGCCATAGATTCCCTGCTAACTAGAAGCTGAGGGAATACATGGTCTGCATGCAGCCAGTGCTGTACCAAACTGGTGAGTCATTCTTCTGAATCAGTGTAGTACGGCCTCGATGTCTAGCGAGGCCTAAACGATTAGCTGGAAACAGTGGGGGATTGTACTTTTCTATATTAGATTCTGCCTTGAAAGGGGACAAAATTGAAGTCCTTGATCTGAGTTTTGCTGCTTACTGTATTGATTCTGCTGCGTGCGAAGCCACAGAAATGAAGTTACAAAAACACGGTTACGACGACAACTCTATGAGATTTCTACCCACTGAATTTCTGTATTGCACATGTTATGTCAGATGCACTTCAAATACAGTTTATTACAAGTTGCTCAAGACCGGTGCCAGCATCTGAAAAACCACACATTCCACCTAATACATGCAGCCGCAGCAATCCACAACACTTGCAGGGACACAGTCCCTCACACTCCCGTCTGTGAAGAAGAATATTGAAAGTATGCTTTACGGAACTCGGGAGAGGGAGGTAGGATTTTCTCATTTTCACCCTCGTCTGGCAGATGTGTTTTTGAGAGAGAGAGAGAAAGAGAGAGAGAGAGAGTGAGAGGAAGAGAGAGTGGAGCAGTGCAGGCCAGGTCATTTCATTATCACAGTGAGAAAGCACTCCATGAAACTCTCCCAGGGAAGCAAAGAAGGCTGCCTTCATAATATTCCTCTCCTACTATTCTGAAAACTTGCTCTATTTTACATTCTGCAGCTGAAGGAGCTTTTCTTTTTCTTTTGCCTCATTCTGTTCCTGTCCCCTTTGAATTAGGGTGTTTTTGTTCGTCTTTTTGGTAAATTCTTAGTGTTCTGTATATCAAAGGGAGTATCTAAAAAGGCAGCAGCTGCAGATTTTGGGATTCTCTGCAGGAGCAATATCACAGGGTCTAAGTGTAACCAAACGCCGGGGCTCACGCTGTCAAATGAACCACTGGCACTCGACCTGGCCCCGCTTTCCAAAATATCTCATCATGTACAACACTCATCTTGGGATGGAAACATGCCAATGGAAACATTAGCTGAACAAATATGGTTATAATACTGAGATGCTTTTGGGAAACTATACACAGGGGGGAAAAAAAAACCCTTGTTGGAGAGATAAGCTGAACATCTAGAAACATTTAACAGGCATGTAATAGATTTTACCAGTGGTCAGAAAGAGGACAACCTATTTTAAAAGTATTGATTTTACATTAATTCACAGAAGCATTCAGTCCCATGGTGGAATAACCCCCTGTTTCCATCAAAGCTCCTACAGTACATGTAAAAAATTCATTTTATGGACTTTCGCAACCTCTTGAGGTACAAAAGTATTTTACAACATCTGTAGAAAAAGGGCAGCTTACACTCTTCCACAGCCATTACCCCTGCACACTGCACAGTGCCGTAATGTGACTAATGGAACGGGGATTTGCTTGTGCGAGGAGGAACCATATTTTTCCCCTGGCACAATATGTTCATCAGGAGCAGAATTCAGGTCAGTCAGTCAAATGCTATCATCTCATGCATCAGCCACTCAACGAACAGAGCTAGAGAAGCAGCTATTGTTGCATATAGTTTCATGTTTGGAGAATTTACTAAATGTACCCAGTGTTAACAACATGCCAGCTCATGTCCTAGTCTGTGCTGCTGAATTCAGTGGTGCTGAATAGGACATGAAGTGCAGTCAAAAAGATATTTCTCCAACCTAAGGAGAAAGAAATATGAATATCTGTAACTTGAGTAAAAAAAGCAAAATTGCAATGCACTCAAATGTGATTTTAGTAAAAGGTACCAAAGTTTATGCATTAGAAATGAATTCAAGTAATTAAAAAGGTCATATTTTTCCCTTTTTAGAATAATTCACATTGTATTATTGGAGAAAGATTACTGATGTCTACATTATATGTCTACAAATAATATTTTTGTATGGTGCTATTATAGTTTATTATTTCAACAATCAGTAATAACGATTCATCTTTCTTCAAACTTCATTAAATATTTACTGCATTTGTAGCAGCAACACTCTCTGTATTGTTGCATTTTTTTGACTTTTTACTGGACATTTGTCAAAAGCAGCACCTATGTCATTATCACCACATGCAAACCACAGCTATTACATGTGTAATACCCAGAATGCAGTGTGATGTCACTGACATTAGGGTGAGTTTAAATCAGAGTTAATGAGGGCTGGAGAGTTGAAAGCTTGGATTTCTATCAGGTTTAACGTCAACACATCTCAGTGAGTATTTTGCCTCTTTGCCTCCCTGCAGCTCTTCATCCTGTCATGTGGCCAGACAGCAAACCTCTCTTTTGATGTTCAAGTGAAACATATTGCAAAGAGATCAATGTCTGTGTGTGAGGGTAAAAGGACTATAAAGCAAAACATCCCAATTTCTTTTCCTTTTGTTGCATTCTCCTCTGCTGCTATCCCTTCTCATCTTTACAGACAAACAGAGTCGGGCGCTCTGTATCACGTCAGATCGAGGATGAGAAGAGAATTTTCTGACAACGGGAAAGCCTGGCCCCGCAGTTGTTTGGGCTGGGATTGAGTGGCATGCTGCAGTCAGAGTACAGGCGCAAAAATAAATATAAGAAAGAAAACAACAACAATCCAGATGAATTATAAATCGGCACATTGTGTGCTTTCTGCAGCTGCTAGTAGAACAACAACGTGGCTGCAGAGTGCAATATGGCAAATGAAACATTCGCTCTCATTTATCAATATTTCGTTATTATGTTTAAATTGTTGCAACATGATATAGTGCTGCACCAAAACTTGAATGTACTGCTTACTGGGACACAGTACAGATGAATGGGCTAAAAAAAATGGTAAGATATCACAGCTGAAGCTGTCCGTTAATACTCATTACTACTTACATCAAGGCAATTATCTTTAACGAAAACATTTTTCAAAGGTTAGAGTTAAACATGCAAATGAGGTATCATCTTTTTAGATGTTTGCAAACCCCGTGTTGATGAAATATCTTCTTCATATTAATGTCAAAGGTTTTTAAAGAGAGGATTTTGATCATCTCTCTTTATCATGAAATACTATCAGCAGACATTCAAATTACATTTTGACCTGTTTTTAGGATGAAAATATTCCATAAATCAGGCTATGAATGATATATGAACAAGCCATTGTAAAAAGAAATAGATATAATTGAAGTTTGGTGTAAGAATTGCTGCTAAAGTGGAGATTTCTGGATCACAGTATGAGAAATAAACGGCCTTTTCGTGAAACTCCATACATTTTGCTACATGGGAATGGAGTAAAACATTTAACTCTAATAAATATTCTCCACAATTACAGAAATGTTACTTTTACATATTCAAATGCAGCATTCTCTTATGCTAGGTGAACTAGTTAGCAAAACAACACCTTGATGCTTGTAATCTCCTTTCACCTCCTACAAATGATATTCCAAAGCATTCTAATAACGCTGTGATCCCCGTTGGAGAGAGTGAGTGAATGAAAATGCAGTCACCATCGGCCTGTTTCTATATGCTGCTGCTCGCTTTGTGGTGCTGGCGTCCCAGTAGTGTCTATAGCGAGATCACTACATCTCCACGAAGGCAGATGAAAGGGAAACACACAGGGATCACAGAAGGAGGCAAACCTCCCTGTCCAACCCTCTGATCATCGCAGATTTCTTCATCAACATGGCTTTAACGGGGAACATGAAAACAGAGAGGGGTAGAAACAAAGGACACACACTCACACACACATATCCAAATCTGATTCATCCAAGAAAGTGGAAGATCGCTCCTGACCTTGGGCACGGTGTTACTCTCTTTTGCTCCCCGATAACGTTCTCTGGCAACTAGCTCTGCAAATACTTTCTTCAGCTTTGTGAGGACCTGTTGTCAGAAAGCTAGTTACAAAACACAGACATTTTTTGTAAAAGCTGCGAGTTATCACCTCCCCCCGGTCCCTCCTCCACTAATTTTCTCTTTGCCTGCAGATGGATGACAACAGCAATGCTTTTCTCACATCCATTGTTTGATCCATTTCACACCAGCCCACCTCTTCTTTATCTCCTCCTGTTTTTCTCCTTCTTTCACTGGCAAGCAGCCTGAACGCTGGCAGTAGTGGGACGGCTTTCGAAGCAGTTTTGAATGAGAGGTTCAAATGCAAATGTCCTCGCTTTGTTTTCTTTTCTATTCTTGTGCCACATCTTATTATTTTCCCTCGTTCTTATTCCTCCTCCTCTTCTGCGTTGACGAGCAGAGTAAATGAGTGCGAAAACTATTTTTTCCTCAGTGAGTTAATCCATAAAACAGTGTTTCCCCCCCAGTTTCCCCTCCATATTTTCAGCCCTCTACCTGGATAAGAATCAATGTGCAATGAGAGCAGACAGGATTTGCGCTTCTTGCGAACACTTTAATAGGAATCGACAGTTGAGAATTCTGTTGTCACACCGTAACTGGATAGAAAAAGCACATCGTCTGCACCCCCAAATGATTTTTACCCTGTCAAAACCTGTTATAGCTTCACACCTGCGCTAGACATAAACCTTTCTATACCTTCACACACTCAAATGACACACACACACACACACACACACACACACACACACACACACACACACACACACACACACACACACACACACACACACACACACACACATATGCAGAAAAGATGCAAAGTATTCAATTTTCAGATATTTTTGTGAGCACGGATTGATTATCACACCACAGCTTGATCCATCACAAGAAGAGGCATTGCTAAGGGAGGACACTGACGCTGTGAGAAACAAACACACGCGCACAAACAACCCCTTTGTGAAAGTTACATAATTAGACGTACAGCACCTTGGCAATCAACAACTCTGGTGTTGCCATGGGGACTATAGCTTTGACTATAAAAAGAAAGGATCTATACGTGGAGGCGGTTGAGGGCGGAGGTGCGGAGCGAGGCAGCGAGAGAAGGAAAGACAGGGAGAATGAAAAAGTGTGAGAAAATTGGTGCGAGAGAAGGGAAGGTGTCGCTGAGGGGCCGAGCAGCTCAGCTCGCAGTTTATGTGCAAGCGTGAGTCTGAACCTGCACGCGTGTGATTAGAAGTGTTCAAAGCCTCACTGTGTGTGTGCCAAGTGTGCTCCTGTGTAGGGAGAAAAAAAATGACAAGGACAAAATGTGATAGAGCTGGTTAGTAAGTGAGAGGAAGAGAGAGAAAAAAGCTAACTAGAGAAAGTGTAGAGGACGATTTTCAGCCTCTTTCTCCCCCCCCCTCTAAGCTTACTGCATTGCCCGGGCTTTGCAGCATATAGTGAAGATTAGGCCAGACGAGAAAGCCATAAATTCTACTTTTCTCTTTCCAGAGGTGAACATAAATCATGGCTGGTACTGGCGTGCCATCACTGGGTTTTTGCTTTTCACTTATCTAATGAATAAAAAAAAAAGGAGAGAAAAATATAAGCTTAAAAGCTGTCACACTCTGAGCCAGGCAGACTGCTCTCACTTCCAACCCTGCACAACTTTTGTCCTCATCTCCAGCCATCACTAAGGTACAGAGATGATGAGTGGGCTTCCCATAATTGGGAGTATTCATGAGCTGCATATTGCTGGACTGTGTGTGTGTGTGTGTTTGTGTGTGTGAGTATGGGAAGAGAGTGAGAGCTGACTTGAAAGGCCTGTGCATATGAGAGATACCTTACAGCATATGCAAATGTAAATATAGACACAAATAGCAGCACGGGCAAACACACCATGAATACACTAACCGAGTAAAAGCAACCCCCGTCTTATGTTCAAATGCGCACATGAACGCCCACATGTTTCTTGCACACGAGCGTGCACGCACACAGACACACTCGTATTTCTGTCTCATAAGGGTGAGGGGTGAGGAGATGGTGTTGTAATGAGCTGTCAATCACACAAGCCTGCAGTTGTATTGGAAAGAAGGCAGAGAGAGATACACCGATGAAAAATAAATGTGTATGTAGAAAGAGAAGATAAAAACAGAGTCACTAAGAAACTCCATAATGAAAATGTCCACACTTAGATGGACAAATTTAAAAACACTATCAACGCTGTTCGGTATTGATCTCCAGAGAGGATACATCTTAAAATGCCTGGCTGCGTCTCTTAATGTGCGGAAGGGAAGTTAAGAAAACACCCTTTAGACCACTGTTACTATTTTGTCACAAAGCAATCATAAAATGGTGATTTTTATGTGGAATTAAAGTAGAATCTATGAGCCAAATCTTTCTTTTAATGCTCATTCAGTTGTCTGCCAACAGTATAGGAAAGCTATGTTAATAAAGACTACTCAATCCTGAGTTTGGCTGTGTTCAAAAAACGTAGAGGTGAGAGCAGGAAGGGGTAGAAGAGAGATTTAAAGGAATATTTTAACGTTTAGCAACAACTTGAGGTTTAAGGGGGCATTATAAAGTCACTGTGAGGTTGACAGGCACCACTGCTTTGACATGTTTAGTTCTACACACTTTTGTATGGATTAACCAACACGATATAACATGTTAATCACCTTCAGAAAGACAGGCGAACTTCTGCCCTGTTTCCAGTCTTTACGCTGACTTAAGCTAACACCTTCGCTCTATATCCGTTGATTTACCGGGCAGATATCTGGTGGAATTCACAGCAGGAGTATTTTTAGACCTTGTTGTTCCCTTGCTTTAACCTGCTGCAGCTCTCTGTTTTCTAACCAGGTGTTGGCTATGCTATACAGTTGTGTTGACTGCCAACCCAAAAAAAGGGGATGTTTCCTGCTGTTCAGATGGTTCTGTGTGGGTGGAGCTTTTTACTACCAAAAAACCGTAGTATGGATTAATCATGCATTTTATTATTTCCTTATAAAAACATCTACACAAACCTAAACCAAATAAAACAGCAGAATAAATATCATACAACATATACGTATATACCATATTCCCACCACCAATGCGTGCCCCTGTGATTGTGCACCCATATAGGTTACATACAAGATTAAATAACAGAAAATATAAAAATAACCAAGTAAGACCAATAAATGAATGAACAAAACATTCTATATAAATTAAGTATAGGTTGTCAGGAGACAGTATTTGTATTTGTATACACACTTTAACCCAGACAGATAGCACCTCTCTGAAGGCTGCAACTTTCTGTCATTTAGACACTAGTAATATGCATGTTGTCACAAATTAAAATTGAATACACCACTCCAGTAGGTTGGTGTGGATTTGTTGCTCAGGTATAGGTGCCAAATTAAAATACAATTCTGGATGACCCTGCAGAGACCGACAACACAGCGCCTCATGGAAGTGAACGTGGGGACTGGATTTTTTCAGTCAATGCTATTGTCGCTCTGAACATGGCCTAAGAGTGACGTATTCCCGGTGGAGAGAAAGGCTAGAAGGGAGTAAAGGAAGAGTAAGAGGGATGCAAATAGAACCAAAGAGTTATAGGGAGAGGGAGTAATGTGCAGTAAAGGTACTTTCCAACTAAAACCCTGCAAGGTCTTTCATGAAATACATAACCCTTATCCTCCTGCTGCCTCTGAACTCTGCTCTGAAATGATAGGAGGGTAGAGGAAGATCCAGACAGATGAGAGATCAGATCAGCTCTTCTCTCTCACGCACACGCACGCGCACGCGCACGCGCACGCACACACACACACACACACACACACACACACACACACACACACACACACACACACACACACACACACACACACTCTAGCCTGCGTATTTCCATCAAAAATAATCACAAATTCCACACTCCATGGCTGATTAAATATAGAGAAGGCAGGAAGAGGGAAAGAGATGAGAGTCAGGAGCAGAGGAACAGAGCAGATCGAGTGAGAAGAGAGGAGTAAGAGTGGAGGAGGAGTAAGAAGGAAGTGATACAGTGGAATCTGCGTGCTAGGCTCCGCCAAAGAAACAACAGGGAGTTTTTCAGTAAGACGGCTCTATTGGCTCCCAGCGAGAGCCCAGGTGGGCGATGTGAATGTTCTCTCACTCCCACACACTCAGGAGTCAAAAATATGCTCATGCACGAGATCGAGTACTCACACAGTATACACATACGCACTGATGTTTGCATGGACAGTAGGGGCTTGCCTGCACTCACACACATAGGGAATGCACACACACAATGTCTACAGGAAAACACACTCAGCAAAGAAAGGAAGATCTTGTGTTTGTCGATGGTTCAAGGCCAAAGGGTCAAAACGACATCTCGTCTTTGTCTTTTATTTCCCTTATTCATCTCTTTTCAAAATTGTACTTTCAGCTATTCAATGAGCTGTGTACAGAAATAATGAATGTTCACATACAATAAAAAGCAAAAGGAAAATAAAAATGAAGAATTGTTGGAATGTGCAGCACTGGAAAAATAAATTGGTTACAATGAAACGTTCATTTTCTTTATCCTTTGTTACTTTTATACTTTCTTAATTTAGATGGGCTTAATTTGTCAGCCCCCCCTCCGTTTCTTTCGTCCTGGAAAACTGAGGGTTTAGTTAAGGATAAGAAGAAGAGAGTCGATAAAGTGCAAGGGAGCTTTAAGAAGCAGCTCCAGGTTCGTTCCTGGGGGAAGTGGGAAAAGGGGAGGAGAGGGGAATGCGATTTCATTATTAATGGAGGAAAAGTTCCTTCAAATTGAACCTGTAAAGTATCTCCAGCTGCCTTTCCTCTCAAACAGAGGGAGGCTGAGACAAGAAGAGGAGGGGAACATGTCTGAATAAAGAAGCAAAGCAAGAAAATGGCAAAAGATTTTGAATTATTTTTTGTTTTTTTTATCGTGGTTTATTTTATTACCACTGTTAAGGAGTTGCGTTTTTGGATAGGCAAAATAATTTAACATCTTAAAAGCCAGATTAAAACTCTAACAGGAGAAAAAGACACCACCATTCAACAAAGAGTTTGCTAACATTAACCAACACTATCTACTGGTCATGATAAACAAAGTGAGGCTTTAATGGCAAAACCTCGTTTGCACCAAAAGGAGAATATGATATTTCATTGCAAAGGATTTAAGCGTTTCATTATAGGAGAGTCAATTATATTATATAGTCTCTTTAAAAAAGGACATAGTGTCACTTTCAAATGTTCTTATGTGGCACTGTCCCTCATCACTGAGTTAAATGAACTTCTCCCCCACTGCACCGAGTTTTTTTTTTTGTTTTTAGAGGAGCTTCTGCTCACATGCCATGCTCCCTTGGTATTAATTTGAGTCCTATGCTTTGATGTACTTTTGGCAGGAATGGTGCCAAAACACAGCAATTTTTCATATTTATCTCATCTTGTGAAACAGACCCCCTTTACATCTGGCACTAAATGACTCCAATGAACTTGGATTCCGTCCAAACTGAGCTTACCCACATTAAAGTGCATGTGTAAATGCACCCAAGATACACTGGAGGAGTTGATCGAACCATCTCTGGAATTGATTTTGCCACAACGATGCTTCAGTCTTAATCCTATACTGATTTACTTCAAATTCAGCTACATATTGTAGAAAAAATATTTAGACCTTCAGCAGCTCACATTACTGGTAAGATAAGTAAATGCTTGTCACCCGAGTCATAAAAAATGCATGCATAATTACAACTTTGCACATATAAAAATAGTTTTTGGAGAAAGAAAGATGCTATGCTGGAAATGGATGCTTGCGCTAACTGAGTTTGCGGGCAGACCTCGCAGATGACTGAGGTGCAGAACAATATCTCTTTATAAAGAACCCATAGGATGCTTTGGTTGTAAGTGCTGAAATCAAGAGTTACATCTCCCGCATCTTAGGGGACCACTTCCAATTGTCAGACCTCCACCTTTAACATCCAACCACTCTGAAAACTTCCCCCGGGATATCCCATATGTCAGGGTTAGTGTTATAGTTGTATGAGCTAAAGTTAAAGTGCTTATGCAACTCTGCGGTGGAGCGGCCTTTATTTTCATTACCTGTCAGGATCAGTATTATGTCATTCTTATGACAGCGCTAGCCGATATGTCAGCCTCTTTAGGCTGAGTGCATCCATCTGTGTTACTATATATCGGACTGTAATATCTTGCTGGCTGTTGGCCAACTGTATCCTGGTCTGCTACTGTATCTATCCAGCTCTCTCCTCTACTCTCACCGCTCCCACGGACCTAAAATTATTGGATGTAGTGATAGGAAAGCTGATGCTTCGGCCAACTTTTTTTATCCTTTAAAATCCATGAAGAGAACTGACCATTTGTACACCTACAGGAATTTCTCTGAGGACCAGAATCCAAATCTATAACTAAATGTGCACGTTTGTACTTGCAAAGTCATTTAGCTAGAAGAAATCTATATAAGTGAACACTCTTATGGGGGAGTGCCTGGGAATGCCGAAGCAGAGTGACTGATTTCAGGCAATAGTTTCTCCCCTGCAGAGTTAAGAGGGCCCACTGGCCCCTGGGAACAGCCTGTCACAACTAGAGAAACTCCTGCTGGGGCCACTCTGTTGAGGTTTTCAGCCTACTCCCAGGGGGTCCCCACCACCACTTACCCGTTGAAACAAAAATCAATGGCTTAATGATCCAAAACAGGAAATAGAATGAGAAAAAAGAAAGTCCCTAAAACAACAAAATGTCTTTTGGCAAGGGACAATCTGTCCTGGGCCTTCATTTGTTTGTTTGTGTGTGTGTGTGTGTGTGTTGAAAGAAATTTGCTGGGATTGTAAGTGAGTGTATATTTGTGTGTGTGTGTGTGTGTGTGTGTGTGTGTGTGTGTGTGTGTGTGTGTGTGTGTGTGTGTGTATGTGTGTGTGAGTACATGCACGCGCAGCTTTGAGAGAGTGAGCTTACCCTAGCTTAGTGGCGCAAAACATATTGATTTATTGATTGCCTGTTTCACCCCCTCGCCATCTCTCTCGCTCGCTCCCTCCCTCTCTCTCTCTCTGCCTGTTATAGAGGCTCCAGGGACTCGAGGCTGCAGCAGTGACTGAAAAAGCGACGGGAGGTATGGAGGAGAGAGAGTCAGAGAGGGAGGGGGGGTGCCCCATCGGAGAGTTGATCCAGCAGCCTTTTAACCAAGGCCCCTACATCATTCAGATTTATGAACTAAGGTCACGACCAAATCAAAACCTTGACCTATCTGCGACGATGCCGATTTATAAGCACCTTGTAGAGGGGAGTGGTGGGGACTTGGCAGCAGCTAGTATTCTTCCCCTTGGCCCTGGCTTCCCTGTGGAGAGAGCTGGATCACGGCTAGAGGAGAGGCTGGCTGGCTGTAATTTGTGATTAGCAGACAGCTTGTGCTTTATGATATACTGCAGCCGGCTGGTGCAACTTGCAGTTCAAAAGAATGTCACTGTCCCGGGATATATACAGTAAGGCTTTCTGTCCCACTAAAGCAGTGCCTGCTGGAAGAGGTCAAGTTCTAACCATGTATAGTTTTCAAGATCTGCTACGTAGCATTGGCTAAAGCTAGCAGAAAACCCTACCAAGCTGAGTAGAGAAACCGTATAGACACTGCCACAGTATCACTGGTGCGTAACGACACTTATAATGGGGGCTTATCTGCAAATGCTTAAGATGGGAAAATGGCATCAAGTGCACCGTGCAGCAAACAGAAACATGTGTCACCATCGATTTGTCCCCCCTCCAGTTGCTTACGACTCGTGGGATATGCTTATGACAAGCATCCCCGTGTTAGCGCAATGTCCCTTTCCTAAACCTAGTCTCTCCATAAATTATGGACAGGATGAAATACGAGTCCCCATTCGACAGCCCTTCATTTCCCGCTCCCAGGGAGACCCAGCACAAAGAAACATTTGCTGCTTTTTTTTAATGTTTCACTCTGAACATGAACGAGGAATGCAAGGAAATAAAGCAAAGTGAATAGCCTCGCAGATGTGAAGAAACAGTGTTATAATAAACGAGATATCTACTGGAAAAGAAAGTGCAAAGTCACACAGAGAGAGAAGAGGAAGTCGACGGCAGGTTTTTCCATTTCCCACACACACCAGTTGCCTCCTGATTGTCAAGACGACTTCTTATCCCAGGGCCGGTGCTGGTCTGCTCTCCCTGGAGGCTGCTAGGAAATCAGGTAGGGGGAGGGCCACAGGGACCGGGGCTGTTCTATTCTTAAATACACAGCATCGGGCAAATGCAATTACAAACCCGAGGAGGACCAGAGTCTAATCCAATAAAGCCGAGGTGGTCCATGTGGTGAAAGCCAGCTACTCGCCCAAGATGGCACGCCCAGGCACAGAGTGCCAAGGCCCCCTGTGGCACTGACTGACCCCCTGCTACGGGAAGTGCTAGAGGAGACTTAATGTACGACTGTTATGCAGCGCAACACAAGAACAGTCATTTTATCTTTAATATAAACCCACAGACTGGAAAATATCCTTAGTGATCTCGGGGGAATGACTTCACAATATACCGTATAATTCTCCTACGCGTTATCATTTTTCATTGAATAAACACATCGTATAACATATAAAACCTTAAAATAGGAAGACATTGTATTATTTCACGATATTTTGGAGTTTTTTGGCTCTACAATAATCCAAATAACACTGAATGTATGAATAGACTTTTATTTCTGTTTTTTTATATTATTTATTATTATTATATGTTATTCAGGTTCCGTGAATTTTACAACAGATCCCTGCAGTACTGTGTTTCCCTGAGACGGTTAAACAAAACAAAATGTGTCTACTCAGAGGGGTTTAAGAGTGCGATTGAGTTTTGGACGTCAGCTCGTCAACCCCAGCCAACTCACTCAGATTACAAATGAGAGGATCTGATGATGTCGACTGCGGCCAAATTCCTCTAATTAAAATCACAATGGCTGAAAACACTGCAACACTGGGGTGTCTTTGCTAAGGGACGCCCACTTTGCCCTTATTAAAGGAAACCTGGAGAGAAAGGTTAATAGCACTGAGCTCTATACAAGTACATGTGTAATCCTATTATGTATAGAGAATAATAGACATGTGGGACAATGGCACACACACACACACACGTTACATACGTGCTACGACCCTGCTTCTCTCACCTTGTAATACCTTTTTGTCACACCTCAAAAACGGCAGATTTACATTTCCTCTGCTTTAAGTAAGTGTGCAGGAGATTTATGTCCTTCCCATCGCTCGATAAAATCAAAGATCTGGGTGTACTCCCTCCTGGAGAAACACAACTTTTCTGCAATTTCTCATCCGAGCTACAGCAGTTCAGTGCACGCCGACTGCACTGTCAAGTGACAGAATGAAAATTAATCATGATATATAAATCATTAAGTGGGGGTGACGTCTAATTTAGAGTTATTTACCTTCAGTGCAACATCCAGAAGGGGAGATAATCGCTTTACTGAAAGAATAACTATTATTAATGAAACTGGAATATATATTTTTCTAATATTACAATTACTAACCCCTCAACTTTGAAATTTTTCTGAATGCAATAATACAATTCCTGGATAATATAATGTAACAAAGAGAAGCTTCTGATTATTACAAACTATGAAGTGCAAAAGGGAACATAATAAACAGCCTTAACCTCACTCTCCCTTTTCTCTCTCACACAAGCTATTTATTTCAGCGTTATCTAGTTTGCCCACAAAGGATCTCAGCGTTCATGTGAAACAGTTAATTCTGGCGAGTACTAAAGTTGAACTTTCTGTCAACTTTGTGTCGAGTTAAAAGAGTAAATGCCAATTAGAAATCCCCATTCTGGACTGACTGTAAAACGACGCATGGGTCCAGATGTGTTCAAGCTTTTGTGCCTTTTTACAAAGTGCCTGGAGACATGCATGTTATTTATCAAACAAGCTCACTGGCCTGGAAGAAGGGGTTGCCTTTAATGGGACACTCACCTTGCAGTGAAACCGTTTTTTTGCATATGAACTTAGGACATGTGTACACGTGTGGCTGTGCACATGTGGGCACAATCTATGACACATCAGTCCTGTGTTGTCGGTCATGTTTACCTTTCTCCAGATGTCTCAAAATAGAGACTATAGAGGTGCAGGTCCAGATTTAAAGAACACGTCTTTCTCGGCTGTCTCTTCAGAATTATATATGGTGCAGAAAACATGCTCTTCCTGTTTGTAATTTAGCCCTGCCCAAACACAAATCTTATTCTACTGTATTTTATGAGAAATGGACACAGTTTCTGAACCTTTTACGACCACAAGCCAATCTATTTTAATGATGCAGTAAGGCTGAGGTTCGGAGGGTTTTTGTTTAGAAGTCTCTGGTTTGCAGATGCGCACATTTTTATTTTGTTGGTAGCTGTAAATACATGACATGGGGTCTGAATAAACGAGAAGACACATTTCATTAGCAGCTGGATTTGAGAGGAAAGTTAATTTCCCTCCATTTGGATAAGATTTCTTAGAAAGCAAATCCCTGTTGCTCAAAACATCACTCTGAATCACAGGGGTCAAATGGAGTGGAGCTTCTCAGAGTAAAACACGTTGTGCACAACGTGTTGCGTCTATAGAGGATTGACAAGAGCTGAATGTTATTTTATTTGCCATCAATATGAGAGTTATTTGAATCAGGGAATTATAATGAAGAGTACAAAAACTGCATAGGCTAGAGCTAAGGGACAGAAAGGAGGAAATCACTCAGGGAAGAGAGCAGAGAGAAAGGTGCACAGAGAGCTCAGGCTGACATGAGATGATACATGCATGTTAATAACAGAGAAATAAAGGGAGAAAGGGAAGCAGAGGAGAAGAGGAACACTCTTCTTTCCCCCAGATAGAAAGACGCATTACAAGACACAACTGAGTTATGCTTTGAAAACATGTTGACATATAATATTTTAAATCTGACATTTCTTTTCTGTTATGGTCCCTTAATGACAAATTAAAGTGAATCAAAGGAGGCTGCAAACTCCAAAAGGCCTGACGATAGGGATTTTTTAAGGTCTCCCATCTTAAGATGTGTTTACACCTAGAAAATACAATTCTCAAGCATTTCCTTATTCTTACTAAAGAGGATGGAAAAAAAAGTAATCGGAGCCAATCTGCACACTGGAGGCCAAGCAGCCAAAGAGCTCCCATCATGTGGGCCAGATGAATCTGCTCTCTTGGAACCTTGCCTGGACAAACAAGAGAGTAAGCTTGTAAGGTCTGTGCATCAACACACCTGACACCAGCCAGGACTCTGCTCTGTAACACATGTAGGCTTTGGCAAGGCGCATCAAAATTTAGCATAATGTGATATTGAAAATGTCCTACTTTTCTGTACACATTGAGTTACAGAATCTAACTGAAAAGTGGCTAGACCATGTGTGACGTCACAAACCTGGCTTTCTCTTTTGCATAAAGCACAAATGTGGCCCTACTGTTCATGGATCTCACAGAAACGTATCATTACTTCCTAAATATTTCTACATCCAACGCTAAGGAACATGGGACATAAAGCACACAAACTATTTGTTTAACTCTTGACATGTTGCAAGTAACACTGTAGTAACATGGCTACTGAATACTTTGACTAAGACTGACTCCCAGTTGTCCATCTCTTTATACACACACGTCTTTAGTGTTCCTCTTACCTTCTCACCTGTCCTCCCCTGCTCCTTTGTTCCTCTCCTCCTGTGCTCTTTCCCTCCCCTGTTGGCTCCCCCTCTCCCCTCCACCTCTTCCCTCTGCTAATGAGCAGGGTAATTACGGTTGGCCCAGGCCAAAGGGAGAGGGGGAGGTGGAGGAGGAGAGGACAGAAAAGGAGAGGAAGAGGAGGAAAGAAGGAGGAGATCCTGCCTAGTCTAGCCTGGTGCTCCAGATAGCATTAGTTTTCTCCTCTCCTCTCCCTCTCTCTCTCTCTGACACATAGCCCTACGCTTAATTAAACATGCCTCAGAGGGACGCATAGAGCAAGAGAGAGAGAGAGAGAGAGCGACACAGAGTGGAGAGAGAAACGAGAGAGAGAGGGGGGAGACATTGAGTTCATGTTGACAAAGAGTTAGAGGGAGAGACAGGGAAAAGTGAGGGTGATGCAAATGCAGCAAGAGAGGCAGATAAGAAGCTAGTGATGGAGTGTGAGAGAGGGGGGAGATGGTGAGAGGAAGGAAAAAAGGTGGGGAGATATGGCAAGGAGGCTTGAAGGGTGGGTGGTAAGTGAGCCAGAGCGCGAGAGAGAGAAGGAGGGAGATAGAAGGAGGAGCTGGAGGGGGTTCAGAGTGAGGTAAAGGAGCTGAAGATGAGGACATCTTCACTGGAAAGAGGTCTGATGGAGCCAAAAAGGAATTAAAGACTGAAGAGCGAGGGGAATGGGATTACTATATGAAAATAATAGCAAACAGGCTCCCATGAGACGGTGGAGTACCTGCTACAGAAAAACCAAAGTAGGGAAAATGGCGGCTGGAAACAATATATCTGCATCTTTATTTTGCAACAGCAGCTGAGAAAAAAAAAATCTAAAGCCAAGCCAGTACCATGAAAGCAATTCATATTACAGCCCATGTTCTAACAGACAAATAACATCTGATCGGGGATGTAAAATTACTGTTTGTCTCAATGGATTTGGTTCAGTGGTACATCGCTTGACTTCCTGTCTTTTGCTCCAAACTGCATCTACTGACTATGCAAGTTCCTCATATAACCACACTTTAAAACATCCAAATTAACCCCATAAGAGCCACCAGAGGCCAGGATTGCAGCAAGTGTGAATATAAATCGTTCTACGTATATGATAATATACTGGTGAGTCTGGCACATTGGGTAGGTGGAGCAAATCCCAAAGAATTGCTGAAAAACATTTGGAGGCAAAGAAAATGAAACAAATAACTTTCAGCAACCAACAAAAACCATTATGCTTTATTGAAGAAAGCATTAGATTTTTTAAAATTGAGTAAAAAATCAACCAATTTTTTGATACAATAAGACTTTGGGGCAAGTTGCCAAAATGTGTTCATAATTCTAAATCCTTTCCATCCACAGGAGGATATTTACATTTCAGCAAACTACTAGACTACAGCTTTATCTTTAAGAAAATAGCCCAAACTACCTTTCATTTAAACAATAAGGGACAATATGCTGCTGATCCATCCCAATTAGTGAGCTTTGCTGTTGTGAATAATAAACTAGGCTAATAACGGCACAATTATGAATGTGTAATCACATTACGGGGACATGGAGACTGGTTTCAACCTGGTAATGATGACATGCAATTAGAGTGCAATTCTTATCTCCAGGATCATATCAATAATTCATCAGCACTCGCATTTTGTGTTGCAAAAAGATGACACCCAATGATTAATAAGTAGATGCATGTGTGTCTAGCTGGCCTCAAAACACTGAAGGTTTGATGCCACATAATTGGACATAATGGATGTGAAAATTAGGAAAATTGGAGTTGTTTATGCCTACTAACTGACGTAACTGACACACATGGAGTCAAAGAAAAGAAGAATCAGAAAATGTATCCTTTCGAGTCAGAAATTAAAATATGTGTAAAAGTCAGATAATAATTATTTATCTCTTTACAGAAAACAGGCTCTATCATATCATGTTCACAGACCAAATGTATAAGGGTAACGGAGGAGAAGATGCATGAAATGGTCGCACTCAGCTAGATCGCCAGTTGTGACCGCATGCAGCCATATACTCTGTCAGCATCCATTTAAAGAGATTTATTTATCATTTTTACACTCCCAAGGCCATGTTATGTAAGTTTATCTTCTAAAACCAACCGCAGAAGATGAGTCAAGTTCTGTCGTTTGTGGGGGAAAATGATTTTGCTAAGGCCAGAGGTATATAAAAAAAACCAATCAAAGAGGAGTTCATTTCCTTCCACATGTAAAAATACATTGTGTCAGTACAGCTTACACAGGGAAATGAAAAGTAATTCCCCAAAGTTTAATTAAAACGCCGGAGCATTGTCATCAAGAGTCAACTGCCAGTCTCAACATCTGGGCCCTGTTGAAAGCTCTGTGGCTTGTACACAGCGGCAGATTTTCTCGCCTCATTGGTGAAAGAGAAGCAGGGCAAACGAAAAAGAACTAGCACTTCCACAAAACAGGAAGGAGTGAAGGCCTGGAGAATGAGAGAGCGAGCAGCTGGAGACAGACTAACAGGGTCTGCGTTATTCACCGCAATTGACTCTCGAGTGCATCGTACCTTTAAACTTTAATGAATACAGCCCTTGAGTCATGATGTAATGAGATTAAGAAGAGAAAAAATAACAAATCTTTTTGAGCGAGATGGGGAGACAGTTGAGGGGTAGAGCAGCAAAGAAAGAAAATGCTGTGTCATTATTGTTGACTCAGCACTCATTGAGTAAACACACCAGAATCGCACTGTGCTCACACTGTCCAGTATATGCACATATCTAGCAATAACTCACAGTTAAATTACTATTGATTCACCAGAACGACTGCCTGCACACGACAAAAAGGATTCATATATAAAAGTTCTGCCAGAAAGAACAACATCTTGGTGGCACAAAGCAGCACAACACACAGACCTCCATCCATCAGGTGTGACTGATTATGATAAGAAGAATAAGAGGAGGATAGTCAATTAAGAAAACATAATCGGTTCTGTTTCCCGTTTGCTTACCAAGCACATTTAAGCAGAGTTAGCCATGAAGAAAACACATCTAAAGATAAATGTCACCCATTCTACTTTAATGTAGCTCATTGATAGGGTAGCAGGAGGCTGGAAACACACAGTAGTTACTGTTTTAAACTGCGTCCAGATAACAGACAGCATTTTATTACAGCCCATCCCATGTGTGTGTTTTCGTCTAGTGAGATATTGCACACTGTAAAAGAACAACTAGTTAGCATGAGCAGAAGCAGTAAGCAATGCCGGGTGGATAAAGAACAGAGCGGCATCTGCAGAAGCCCCGCACTTAAAGTATAGGAAAGCATTATTCGCTCAGAGGGAGGCGAAGAGCAAGCTGTCTCTGAGTCTAAAGAAGTCAACATCAGCATTGCCTTTCCAAGATGATGAAAGAATTAAGATGGTGACTAAGTGATGCAGATATTTCCCCCATGGACTGTCTGAACTGTCATTTATAAGCCGCAGTCCACATTGACTTATATTATTATTTTGGACACGTGCCTGGATTGAGTTGCAGTTATTTAGATGTATTG
The DNA here is from genome assembly GCF_036324505.1 of Eleginops maclovinus. Taxonomy (NCBI): domain Eukaryota; kingdom Metazoa; phylum Chordata; class Actinopteri; order Perciformes; family Eleginopidae; genus Eleginops; species Eleginops maclovinus. The sequence goes on along the minus strand of NC_086368.1, from coordinate 22,595,240 downwards.
CAAAGTGCTAATGTACAGCAGGTCCAGTGAAACCAAGCAGCAGATGCCTTCGGTATAGTATGAGGAAACCGTAGCATGTCTGCAGCAATAATGTCATGATATAGTTATCACAAGGTCTTGTTTGATGTGTTAATGCATGGTGTTACTGTGTCTCTGTGGACATGGTTGCTCGCACACACATTCTTAAATTCTGCCTTTTGCCTGGTGTTTTCCTCGCTAGTGTCAGTAGTTCATTTCATGTTAGCTTGCCTGAGCTTCAGGGAGCTGCTGTCAGTGCGCTCAGAGTACTGGTGACACACTTTTAAAGCTATCACTGGAAAAGGCAGTGCAAGGACACAAAAGCGATGAAGGGGTCTCCAAAATCAATAAAAAGATAAACAGGAATCTCGCAGATTAGAATTTAAAAAGAGTCTGAGGTGAAGAAGCAGACATTTTAATTATTAGTGTGCAGAGAGAGCTACTCAGGCACCCATTAAAAGGAGAAAATATACACTACGTAGCTTACCACTAAGTGCTTCTGCAGGAGTCATGTCGAACTTTTAAGTCCTTTACTGCCCAGGAAGATCTGTTACTGTTACGGTAAATGAATTATTGGTTGGACTGGATCCTTGCCAAAGACAACCTTGCTGTGGAACACGATTGTTAATTAGGTCTCGATGTGCTTTAGGGCTAACAAAACCGCATGAGCAACTCATCTCCAACATGCAGCTGAGAACACAGCGACACTACTGCCTTATCTCCGCTTCCTTGAGTAACTTTACAGGCGCAAACCTCTTCACTTACTACCTCTACATGCTTTGCCCTTTAGCATTAAAAGCAGCTAATGCTTGCATCAGTTTAACCATCGCTCACAAAATGCTAATATTCAGTTTCGCAGCCGGTGGGGAATTCATTTGTCTGTTTAATTTCACAGGTGCCCTTAACGTACCGAACAACAACAGGCGCCGGTCGTGAACAAGCGGCACCATCTGTGTGCAGGGAGTGCCAATGGCCCCAAAGTCTTCACTCTTTGCCGCCAAGCTCTAAGACTCCATTAGGAAGCCAGAGTCCATGCATCTCTGGCCATCATTTATTTGGCAAAGGCAATTAAAAAGGCTTCCCCACCCAAAGACAGCATGTGCGGTAGAAGAAGCACCTCCTCTCTTAATCACTGGTCGTAATTAGTTCCTGTGAGCGGTATCATTAGGTATCAGCGCTGGCGCAGTTGTCATAGCTAGCGCACGTCTTGGATGACAAAAGGAGATGGGAGAAAAAAGAGAATCATCGCTGTAACAGAGGATTGGGGCGAGCTAGATTCCTGTCTAAAAAGAGTTACAAGGTTGTCCCACGAGGGGCATAATCCATCAAAGTGATTTTTCTTCTCCCTCTTTCTCCCACCCCCCCTATTCTCAGCCCCCCTGTCTTCTTTGCAACGTAATCATTTTCCTCTCACGGGGTGTGACATTCATAAAGGATGCTGGTGCCGCGTCTTGCCAAAGTTTTGGATGAGTTTTTAGAGGTGTACTTACAGTGTGGGATTGCCAGAGGTGAGTTACAATGCTCCTCAGCAGACTTACCCTTCTATCTGTCCTTCTTTCTTAGTTCCTTTTGCCCTGTGCCTCTACTTTCCATAATCTTTTCTTGGACACCATTTATCAGCTATCTCTAAAATAAAGTAGCCCTTGGCTGCACTGACTTTAGAAGGCCTTTTGTCTGTTCCTCCAGCATGATCAAAGCCACTGATCTTTTGAAGTTAGGACAAACAGGATCATGAACTGCGCTAAACAGCTAGATTGAATGTCGAATGAAATAACTGCAGGCGCACCTTTTGACAACTAACCCGAACGATCTTCAAGACGGCCCTGTAGAGTTGACCTCACTGTTGTTGAATCTCTCTTTGAGCCAGCCTGCATACTATACTAGTTGTTCAAAAAGGGCAAATAATATTTTAAGTGAAATAGAAGTTGTGTGTGTGCTAGAGTTTATTGGATACAGATTTAGTTTCTTGGTAGATTTCTGGCGGGAACGCAGCTGTTCAGTCCCTTAAACACCTTTGGTTTCCAGCAAAATGTCCTTTATTTGAAGTTCCTAGGGAGCCTCTGGAAAGGTTGTTTACTCGCAGACTTCACAAATAAGCCATCAAGCTGCCTGAACATACCAACTTTATTATCACACAAACCTTGTGACTCAGTCTGGCCGCCGCTCTTTTCCCCCCTCTGCAGATTCCTATTTAAATAATGACGCTGCAAAATGTTGCTCTGTTGACGCTCGAGTGCGGCGCATGTCACAGCACTTTGTCAAATATGTAGACAGAGTTAAAACACACACGCGCTGTGAAAAAGAGGTATGGGAAGGGGAGTGGAAAACAAACATCATCTGACAAGTTTGTGGCACATTTGGTTCAGACAGTGTGATTCCCTGTGGATCTAAGAGAGAGGTAGCGAGGAGAGGAGGTGTGGGAGCTGAGGGCAGAGAGAGAGAGACAAACAGACAGAGTGAACTCAAGTCAGAACAATTGTTCTTCCATGTGGAAAGGTGACAAAAGAAGAGTGTGAAAGGGCTCACCAGAGGGAGGGGTTTATGGAAGAGAAGGATAGAGAGAGGAGAGACGGATATAAAAGGAAAACATAGAGGCTGTGAGAGAGTGAGTAGGATGTCAAGATTTCAGATGATTGTACAGTTGTAGCTGTGTGAAATACCTTAGCTCGCTTTAGTAAAGACCAAGCTCCAATTTTTTCAGGTCTGTGTTCACACGCATGTTATATGTGTGCAGAGAGAGTGATTGGTCTCATCTTAACGGAAACACCCTGTAAGGAAATAGGCACCAAACTAATGGCTTTAGAAGTCTGAGTTCAGTCCGAATCAACCAATCCTCTGATTTGAATGTTGGTTTCTTGTCAGTGTACTTGCAATCTGCAATGCAACTAGAAAGTGCCTCCATTATAGCTTAGCAAGGAAAAACAGTCCTACGTCTTTCTATTTAGGGACTTTAATTGTAGAGAAGGATGACGTGATTTGGCTAACTACGACTGTCGATGCCGCCTCAAAAACTTTCGAAATTAAGTTGAGTTAAGTTCAGTTCTTTAAGATTTTTCCTTTCAATATTTCCTCATCTCTGCAAGTTTTTATGAATTTGAAATGAAATTCTTGGATGAGACCAAATCTGCCACTTGGGTTGATGTTTCTATTTGAAACACCGGACTCAATTTGCTGCTTACCCGATCCTTTGCATTTCCCTCATAAGCAATACAGTTGCCTCTGAAAGTTGCTTTACGCTCTGTGTTTTATATTCATAGTGCAATCTTGTAAGAATTGTATGGTCACTATATGGACAGTATGAAGAGCAGGAAGGATTAGGGTTAGGGTTGGGACTTTAACCCAGGTTCCTTTGTCTTGCTAAGTTAACAACAACTCGATTGGCTTAACCTTAAGGTGGACCAGATGTTCTCATCTCATCTGATTTGTTAAAAGTCATTGGGCTGAATTATTATTTTCTGTTAACGGTTAAACGGTTTGTTATTAACACGCCTAATGACAAATGTATTCTATAAATGGTATACTTGAAAATAATCTCAATCTAAAGACACACACTCAGAGAACATCTTACTTCTGCTGGTCAGAGTTGATGCTCCCAGCAGTGGCATATCAGGCCATAATAAAAATATGTTGCACACAGACTGGCAGTGTGGACAAACACTCTTCCTGTTTCCTCCTTCACTCACACACACACACACACACACACACACACACACACACACACACACACACACACACACACACACACACACACACACACACACACACACACACACACACACACACACACACACACACACACACACACACACACACACACACACACACACACACACACACACAATCCCAAACACACGCAGAGAAACACTTAAGTGGGTGAGTCAGACCAACGCTCCTCCTGTGTCTCACGCACATAAACACTCACCCAGCAGAGGCGAAGGCGAGCGGCAGAGCCCCTGCCAGGTTATATGGAGGGACAGAGTGTACTGAGTTACTGCACTGTGCAGCCACTCTCCACGGCAGCACCATACAGAGTCCATAAAGCATGATGGATGGCCTATCATCATTTACCTCTTTGGTGACTTCTCAATGCTGTCACACCCCGCCAAGCACATGCAAGAGAGGTGAGACACACCAAAACAGACAGGCACGCTAAAGGCAAAACACGAAGACAAAAACAAAAAAAGAAGGTGATGCGGACAAAATGATGCTAAAAGGAGGATTAGAGAGAGTGGCAGAGGGAGGGAGAGAGGAAGAGAAAGAGAGGGGAAGACAGAGATGGATGAGGGAGCATCTTTGATTTAAGCTGAAATTAATGCACACCGTCACATGCAATCACACACACACACACAGAGAGAGAGAGAGAGAGAGAGAGAGAGAAAGAGAGAGAGAGGGAGAGAGAGAGAGAGAGAGAGACAGAGAGAGAGAACCATTCTTTGTCCCGTCTCTCTTCTGATGACAGCACCCCACACACGTAGAGGCTGTATTTAGAGCATGCAAAATCTACTGTCTCCTCCACTCTTCTCTCCTCTCCTGCTCTCCATGCCACAGCAGAGGGAGAGGTGGGGGAGTTGGGGGGAGTTAAAGGATGAGGAGAGAGAGAGACAGAAAGAGAGAGATAGAGAGAGACAGACACGGAGAGGGAGAAAGAATGAACACCAGATGTAACGGGATGACACAGTGATAGTTTACATGTCAAAGCGGCAGAGAAATCAACAATGGGTGCAAGAAAAGAGAAAGAGAAGGAACGTAGACTGTGTGTGTTTGTGTGTGTGTGTCTGGTGTGTGTGAGTGTCAGGGGGAGTCTGTGGCTGGAACAGTAAATAACTTCTATGAGAATGAGTGCAGCCGGGGAGCCAGAGGGGGCACAGGGCTCAAAGTCTGTACTGGAAAGTAAAGTACTCTGTGCATTGTGACGAGGCTGGATTTAATCTCTTGTAAAATCTTTAACCCCCTTGAACCCGAGGCTGTCTTTCACTCATCTGTAACTCATGTATGACAGACATGTATTTTATATGTTGTCATTTTAAAAGAAGCACTACAGTTGTTGAGGTAATATCCTGACTTTGTATCAATTGTTTGTGTGAAGCTAATGTATTTCTAAGACTGGGGATGTCTTATTTTGGTCCCAGAGTTTAAATCCAACTCCAACAAAAATGGCAATAAAAAGGCACCTTCGCAAATGGCTGAATCCCAAGCTTTCCCCTTTGACAGCTGAGGCGAGAAATAGGCAATGCAGTAACAGAATCATATATTTGAACAGCATCTCGGTCAGTTACACACATTTTTGCTTCTGGTTGAGGCTGCGACTTTGCTTAACGCGATTCACCAAAGTTGAACTCAATGACACAGATTTTGTTTTTTAAATGTGGGTCTGAAAATGTTATAATAGTGAATTGTTAAATCGGTGGAGTAGACCTTTAGGTTAACTGCTTCTACAGCTGCTAGGATATGATCTAGGATACCTTTAATGAAAAAGATAGCTAGAGGTTTATGTGAATAGCAGGTTCTCACAGTGACTAAGGCTGACTAAGCAGGTGTTTTGATCTGTCGAGTAAAAGTCCCTCTTCAGTATTGTTTCTTCCCAGAACACTGAAAAAAAAAACTAGATCTTTCCTTCACATAACCCGGAAAAGACAAAGAGAGACAGAGAGGGAGGCAAAGAGTGCATCTCTGGACAGTGCCTATTGATCACCACCCGGCACACATCACCACAACTTTCACAAATTGCTATTGAGAAGTGACCTGTAATGCAATTACTGGCCAATCCGGGGCTTTGGCTGCCATCAATTATTAAAAGCTGCCTGAGTCGTGGCCCGCTATCCGGCCTCAGCTGCTGCGTCGTGTCATTATCACATCTGCCGGCCACCGGCTTGCCAGCTGCTGCAGGGCGGTACGGAACAAGATTTCCGAGAGCCACTTCCCACTCCTTGGAACTTATCGGATGATATGGCCAAACTAAGAAATTGAAACTGCTTTATTAAATATTCCAACCGCTACAGTGAAGGTGAGGTGGGGAAGGTCACAGAGTAAAATGGGTTTTGGTTTTCGTGAGCCATTACCATTGAGCGTGAGAATGGTTTTCACAGGGAAGCGAAATCTCTTTGTGAAAACTTTGGGGTTATTTTCTTATTGAGAAGATAAACAACATTAATATTGCAGCATGGCTCACCAGTAGGTTCTACTTTAAAAAAAGTTCAGTACTGTCAATAATAAGCAACAAATCAATTAAATTCTGTAATCACTTTTCCCTTCCTTGATTTTTTTCTGCCAGGGTGGTGATGAAAGCAGACAGAGAAAACAGCACAACAAGCATTGCATGATAATTGCCCTCAACTTTGAACTGACACAATACTTTTTCTTTTAGTTGTTCTCATTATAAAGGCCCTTGTTCAAACTGGGCTTGTGATTTTTCCCCTTCTGCAGTCATTGTGAAATAATGAATTTGTTATCTAGCCCTACACCAAAGTAGCTCTTTATATACAACACTATTGCATTCTAGAAAGCAAATGTACACTGAATGTGTAACCTGGGAACTTTTTGATTCCAAATTTCCATATAAGCCATGTTGAAACGAAAGTGATACCTAATGTTCATTGATTCAATAAAGTATCTTGAAGAGACTTCTAATTAAACCAAAAGGCTTAAAGCCAAATATTCTCACTGAACTTTAATTTCACACCAGCAGTTGGTCGAGTGAAGCTAACAGAAGGACCTTAAGACTAATACAGAGAGATGAGAGTATGGCAGGCTTCATGCTGTATGATAAAAGCTGCCAGAGTCCTGTAAAGCCCGAGGAAAAATTGAATCCACTGAATGAGAAATGCGTTTCTGCCTTTTCCTCCACTCACAACTGAGGGAGAGACACGGGAGTAAAGCCAAGTAGTCAAGCAGCGTAAAGGATGACAGTAAGAGAAGGTATGCAGTATTGACCATAATATTCTCCAATGATCTATAAAACACCACTCTAATAGATACATTATGTTGTAAGTGTGACGGATTTATTGCTCTTTATTGTTAAGACTTATCTGTTCCCTGTTCCTCAACGTTTAATGTGCAAGGTAAATTAACTGAAGAGGCTACAGTAAATACTTCACTGCACTTAGTGTTGTGGAAAGACATGCTGTAATGTATGTTGGGGGGGCTAAGGAGCAAGGAAAGACAAGGAGATACAGCAGTGTGACATACAACTATTCGGAAATAAATCAGAGAACTGGCAGGATTTTTCCAAGCAGCTGGAGTCAAGCGGACTCAATATAGCAGCAAGAGCTCAAACTATGACAAAGGCAGAATGACTATCACCTCCAGCTTATGGAGATACTTAAATCTATGTAATAAACGCACGGCCAGGGCTGAAGCGCACTGGTTAAAATGCTATTAAAGGTACTTTTTGAGGAATAAATCCAGCTGCAGCAGCCCATCCTCCTGCTCTCTCTCTTGTGACAGCCATAGCCACTGCCAGGTTTATATCAATATCGACGTGCAGCTACAACAACCCCAATCATGCACTGAAACAATAGTGTGGGCATCACAGAAGTTTGAGGGAAACTTTCTTACTTCCTTGTTTCTTTTTCACCTTAAAATGAATCATCTGTGTCCGGAAATTACTTTCTTTATGCCACTTTCCATTCTGGTGAGTACATGGAGGAGTCCTAAAGTGCCAGTGGTGACATTAACACTTGTAAATGCTCAGTGGAGCGGGCTGCTGAGGATGAAGTCTCACTGGTGCGCTGTAAGGCTTTGCTTTTTTTTCGGATCAATACAAACTAAAGGAAAGGACAAGTTGATTTCAGACTGTGACAATAGCCTGAGCCAGCGATAGATTGAGATGCTGAAAAGAGCTATGGCACCTCTGAAATTTTTTAAATGGGGACATGCTTTTAGAGCGAGTACAAAAACATTTGGATCACCCAATAGTGGCACTTACCAGAGGTGTTTTGAATTGCTCAGACAGCTCAATCCATTCCTACAGAAAGCACATCATACTTTCTAAGGACGCCTGGCGGAGAACTCAGCAGCAATTTGTAATAAATGTATTTAAAAAGGGTAGAGTATATGTTATTTAAAATGATAATAAGCTGTAATACAAGACTCGAATTGACACATGTCCCAACGGAGAGCGATAATGGGACATTTTGCTCTCATCTTCGGATAGTTACACAGGGGAGTGCTGTCCAAATCTCCAAACTCAAATACAAAACTAAAACGATAAAACGGTTAGATTAAAAACTTGGTTACTGCTAATGCTGAAATTGCATGCACTTTGATATGGCTCAATTGTATAAAGGTGCGTCATTTCACATATGGATCATCGGTCTATTGGCCCAGCGGGTAGCATGCACCACTTCTGAAATTAGTGGGATTATTGGACTAAAGTGAAGTGCTGCCTCCAGACAGATGATTCTTCTCATTTGTACAATCTGCTCAAACTCCACTTGGCAATGGGAGGTTGTAACATCAGGCCCGGAGCCCAATGATAATAGGAGCATTCAGACTTTATATGACAAAAGATGGTGTGTAGCCTTGTAATGATCTTTGTTACAATTATGGCACCATTCATGCTTCACTCCTTTAAGGGGTTTTTACCAAAACTAAACTATATGGCCAAAAGTATGTGGACACCTGAACACATCACAAATATTATCATTGGACTTCAAATGTAAGCATTTCTCTTATAAAAATTGAGTTTTAAAATAGTTACTTTGTGAATGTTGGGATCTGTGCTGTTGGGTTTCAGATACTGTTTGACCGTGCACTTCGGTGGGATTATAGTGGCAGGCCCCGCATACATGCAGGATGGCAGACAATCATTCAATCAATCAACACAATTCAATGGGCCTTAATCGGCTGCCTTGCCTTCATTATTCATGTTAAGACTTTCAATAAGATTATGTACACTAGCTCCTGTTCTGCCTTGATGGCATTATTGAAACTGGCCTTTCATGTTTGACATTGACAAAGGTGTTAGATGAGGATGAGGTTAGGGCTCTGTTCATGCCAGTCAAGTTTTCCATATGGTCAATCAACAAAGTTGGGATCCCATTATTGTCCAAGATGTCCTTGTTTGCCATAGCATTAAATTAATCCTAACCCAAACCACAAAAATCAGTTTAAATCAAAAGTAAAACTTGTAGGCGGGAACATATAGTGCATGTGATCTAATAAAACGTAAGGACTCTCAGTGGGCTGTTAGCATATTTAATTAACTTTGATTTGTTTACCGAGACACAATAAAAACTGTGTTTAACTCTGACTTTATGACAAACAATACTTTCTGGAAGTCATTTTGGCTTTGTACTTTCTGATGGGGAGACTCATTTGAATTTTTATTGCAGGCTCATGACCTGCCAGATTCAGGCTGCACACTGCCTCACTTAAAAGCTTTGCTTTAGGCGGGCACTGGATACAGTTTAGTCTTTTGTTACACTGACTACTGCCAGTGCCTGCTGCTTTTTCTCTGTAATGATAGTCAGCCTGGAATAAGTTGCTCATTAGGTCTACGGGTTTACAGAAATCAATTATTTTGTGAAGCAAATATCCGTATTGATGCTGCGTGTCGTTTTAGGCTAACATTTGCTTGTGCATTACTCGATGATTCTGTCAATGACAGCGGATCCAATAATAGGTGCGCATTATGTGGCGACTGGTTTTCTCCTGGATAGGAGTGATTAGTATAGTTGATGAGGTGATGGCTTCAGGAGAAGGAGGCTATGTTTTATTTCCAGGGTCGCAGCATTATTCATGTGGACGTGCAGCTTTTCCTCCTGCCCACTGCACCACAAATCTAAATCTACAAGAAGGCGTGAGCTACTGTACCCGTGCATGCTTTGGGGAAAGTAATCATAACGGAGGTCCACCGACCCAGCCCTTTCCCAAACACCCCTTCACCCACTTCACCTGTGGAGCCTGGCAGTTATTGACCAAATGAGGGCGACTTATAGAGAAAAAGCAGCCATGAAACTGGGTCGCAGCAGCCAATCAATGCCATAGATTTCTTGGCCTGGCATTATCTCAACTGAAAGACAGAGAGAAGGGGGGGTGAAAAAGAAACAGACACAAATCAGTCGGTATGGAGGCACCTCGTCTATACCTCTCCTCCCACTCCCTCCATCCACCCACTCTCTCCAACCGGCCTTCATCAACCCCTTCCTCTTCTCTCCCTCTTGCTATTCATTTGCTTTCTGTCTTTTCTGTTGTTTGTTTGCCCCCGGGCTGAAAACTCTGTGTGTATATGTGTGCTCTATTATAGATGTGTGTGTGTGTATGTGTGTGTGTGTGTGTGTGTGTGTGTGTGTGTGTGTGTGTGTGTGTGTGTGTGTGTGTGTGTGTGTGTGTGTGTGTGTGTGTGTGTGTGTGTGTGTGAAAGCGCTCTGAAATGACGCATTGATTCACAGTGTTCTATATTTTCTCATCTGGCTCACTATTACAGTGCGAGTCAATCGACGCCGTATTTCTCTCTCCCTGTCCTGGTCCCTCTTTTACTTTCTTCCTATTTGTCTCCCCTCTCTCTCCCTTTCTTTCTGTGAGTATCAGAGTATCATGTTGTTGAATGGATATGTTTACGAGGAGTGTTGTATCGCGGTTACAAGAGAGGGGTTTGGAGTGTGGGTGCATGCGTTGTGAGTATCAGCGGTGTGTTTTGTACCCGTGGATGCTTGTGTGTACTTTTATGCATTATTTTAAGTTTGCTATAAATCACGAGGGCATGCTCTTTTTTTGCACCGTGTGGGGGCATATGCTGAGGTACTTTAAATCTCACAGTGTGTTTGAGAGGATGCCAGATCTGTTCTTTTTTTCTTTTCATGCGTGTTAGAGTATTTATATGTGTAAGGGAGGATTTGCTGGTGGGTATTTGCATCCAGTGGTTTGTACACACATTGGACTAGCTGGAGCTCTGCAACTCCACCCTGTGACCCACACATACGCACAATCACACACGTGCGCGCATAGAAACACATCCTCCCACTCCAGAGGACTTTTGCCAGAATCAATAGTGGCTTTTTTAATGCCTCTTGCTGTAGTACGAGTCTGAAACTGGAGTGCGGGATCACAAATATGTCAGCCAGGGCCTGGCGTTTGGGACCCGCCCCATTTTAGGCCTGACCCAGGCCACTCTTTCCAAGAAAAACCTCTTCTCCATTTATTTGCTCAATAGCTGGGTAGTTTAACTACGAACAGAAAATGTTTAAACAGGTCTGAACTTTCTTTATATTGGCTGCGTTTTTCACAATAGTATGTATTTCAAGGAATAGATCAATATTTTATGGCTTCAGAGGTTTAAAATAACTCTAAGGTACTGCATTTGGTTAACACTGTAGCTTTAGCTCTAAAAAAGTGGCTCCCTGTTCCCCTGTGCTTCTGGACTTGGGTGGTCTTTTACAACATCCATGGTTCTAGGGAATTAGTGTTTTTTAAATGTTTTATCATTTAATTGTACCTCTCCAATGTCCTCAAACAATGCAGTGTTTTCTGTGTCAGTGGAGTTGATTTAATTACGTTAGCGGAAACTTACTCTCCATCAGCATAATCCTGTGTACCTGTAGTTCGAAGCACTATAATGGATTGAGGGCTGTGGAAACAATTATTCAGCTTTCACAAATAGTTCAATGTCAGTGTCACTTTAACGTCAATATTTTTGCTTGTCGCTTGTTTACCCAAAGTCTCTCCTGATGCTGCACCTGCTCAAACACACATAAACCTAGTACTTTGTCTGCGGTACACCAACAGCCTACAGTCATGCTTACAGGGCATTTCCTCTAGGAAGCCAAATCCCCTTTTCTCTCGGCTCACCTGGCAGCGAAAGAAGAAAGACGTCAGAAAACTTTTCAAATGTAAGGGTTGGGGAGCAACTTTGACGATAAAAAGCGCGTCAGGACTAGAAGTGAAGGGGAAAGAGGCTTTGAGGGAAAAAAGGGATTTCATTTGCAGGGTTTGGTTGTGTTGGCCTGTGAGTGGGGGATTGATAGAGGATGGAAGGAGGGAGAAAAGAAGGTAGTTGAAAAACCCAGAGAAATGGAGGAAAGAGGGTGTAGTCGTCTGCCATAAAACGTCCCACTACCTTTCCCAGGTCCAAGTCATCGCACTGTTTCTAATGAACTCATCTATTCTGTTTTGCTGGCTTTACTTCCACCAGCAACAAAAGACAGTCTCCTGGTCTGCCTGTTCGAATGCTCTGCTTCAAGGTTTGTTGAGCATCTAGGTCTGTCCTATGACATTACCTTTGTTTACTTAATGCTCAGCATCGATCAAATGCAAACCTTAGACTGTCCTTCCCTGGCAAAGGCATAGTCAATTAGCATTTCCTTCCAAAGCAATGTTGATTGCAAGTGACTGATTGAATGTTGTTGATGCATTACTATGTAGTGTGTGAAGCGAAAACAGTCTCTTTGCCTTAAAGATGTAAAGACTGAATGCATAAAAGAAGATTGTTTTTTTGCCCAATCTCTGGTCGGTGTCAAACAATAGCAACAAAGGCAAATACATCAATCGGCAACACATTTTGTGTGAACACAAAATCGCATTTTGGTTTTGGCCAAATATTTAATCTCTCCTCCTTTCACTCTGGTGCCTCTGTCTCTCCCTCCCTCTTTCTTCCTGAATAATATGCCACTGGGAAGTGAAAAAAAAACTGAGAGCACGGATCCCCACTCCTCCGCTCTTCTCGGCTGCACGTCTGTGATGTCATAATCACTCACATCAAAGGCTGTGCGCTCAACACGGCGACTGTCAGCTTCCCTGGAGGCGTCATTAAAAACGAACAGAGCAAACCGAGCCAGGCCTGACAGAGACGCATGAAAACTTCCTAACATGCACATACGCACACATGCGCAGGCGGGCTTGCACGTGAACAAGCGCACACACACATAGGAATGTGGATGCAAATGTGTTCAGGTGCATGCATAAACTAAATGAAATGTATTAGACACACGCGTGCACACGCTCACAAATATGTAATCATTAGATCATGTTTGTATGAAAGAAAATGCTCGCAATGCAATCCCTCATCCACACATACAGAAACTCATACACACACACATTCACAATTAGATATCTACTTCTTCTTTACCACAATGTCAAAAATCCATCATACTAGCACATATGGATAAGATTCGAGCAGCAAAACGAAACATGCCTTGCTTCCCGCTGCATTGTACATGCGAGTGGTAACATCCACAGCATGTGAACATCTGTTGTGAAGATATGCTGTCGTGATGTAGGCTACATCCATGATTCACACTCATGCTGCCGAGCGTGCACATAAATGCACAAAATAGCCTAAATCCACCCGCTCACCCGCTTTTCATCCATCTCCGTCTATCTCTCACACACTTGCCCACACACACGGGTGCATGCGCAAGCACACACGGAGAGGCACACACTCATTTACACAAACTGGAGGAAGGACTATAAATAGTATGCCTATGATGCGATGCTGTGTGTGGTTTCTCCCTATGGGTTTGTGTGTGTGACTGTCAAAGTGAAGAGAGCGGGAGGCAGGGAAAGGAAGGGGGGGGGGGGATAGCGACTGAGGGAGAGGACAGATATTTAAGAGAAAGGAGGGCTGTGCTCATGTCTGGTGCACAGCCAGTGATAAACAGAACATGACAAGCATGGCAAAGACAGTCAGTCCCCTTTGATTTCAAATGAATAAACGGCATCATATGTTAAAAATGAGCATCTGTGTTTGTGTGTGCGGGAGGGAATTTAAGATGTGTTTCTGGTTTTTTTTTAGATTTTGCTTCTGGGTCGACATGGCGTTCTTTGTGTATGTGACTTACCCCTGGCAGAGTCTTCTGCTCGTGCAATGCATTCTGGGCTTTCAGGGCCGACTCTCTGGCACAGTAGGTGAGGAAGGCACAGCCTGAAATAAAGCAAGAGAGAGATGATTATGTTATGTGAAGAGGGGACAGAGAAGGAGAGGTAGACAGGGGAGGGGGCCGCACCAATCATCAGCGAATAGCCAAAAACAACACACACACAAACACACAGTCACACACACACGCCTGCAGCCATCGCTCTGAAACTCTGTCTACATGGCCGCACTGGGAATTCGCTGGAGTTTGTGTGTGCTCCTGCGCATGTTTGTGCACAGTGTACTGTATTTTAAGCGGCTGAACAAATGGAACAATCCTCTGTACACAAATGCATACATGCCCATTAAAAAAAAAAAAAAGAAAGACATTAAAGTGAGACAAAAAATGTGCGGCTTCGGAGATGCGACGATTCTGTTGCATGAGCGCCATTCTGCCCACAAAATACATCAAATCAAACTGAGCTTCTTCCATGGCAGTCTGAAATAGCAGTTATCCATTCGTCCATCGCACTCTTCTGGCTGCTGTGACAGGGATAGACATTTCCCTGACAGCTTCTCTCTCTCACCCCCCTCTTCTCCCCATCCACCCTTCATTTCTCCATCTCTCTGCTCCATATGTTCCAAGACTACCCACAATCCTCGGTTTTGTTAGCACCTGGGCTGACATGTGGGGGTGGAAGGAAGATGGAGACACAGGAGGCAAGGAAGAAGAAGAAGAAACCGTGGGGAACGTGTAAGCCGTTCCCTCGCCACCCCCTGTTGACAGCGAGGCGCGCGCCACTGTCGGAGAGCTGACAAACTGTCAATCTGCAGATCAAGGCTAATGGTTCATGTATTTGACAGTTTAATAAAACACTTACAAAGACTATCGCACAATAGGCTGCAGTGACACAATTCAATTTGAGGCAAATATTCGCTGTGCATGCAGCTGTTCATAGCCCAAAAATTAATTTAAATTGAATTGAGTTCAATTTAGTTTATATGCAGACATATGGAGCATTTGAAGGGTGCTTTTAGTGAACAATGAGGTCGACATCGATTTTAAATCTGCACCCAAAAAACATTTATGCAATGGCTTTTGGGTCAATTTTTTATCCCTTTCCATTTGGTGGATCACAGAACTCATCATGCAGACTTTGACAAACTACTCCCTGCTGCCATGCAACTAACGGAGCAGAGGAGCACAAAGAGACAAAAGAATCACTGTTAGTCTGGGAACATCAAGGGCTGAGCAGATTATTATCACAGAAATCCTCCCCCCCAAAGAAACACAAACGCAGTGCAGTTTAAAGAAAGCCCCCTTCCTCTTATAGTTCTTCCCAGTTGTGCGTCGCTTTGTTCTTTTTGCATACTGGGGGCTATTTATTGTTGAGGGCAGCACCACGCAGTGTTATGTAGAAGCAGCATGGCTCCCATCCTCTCGGCTCTGCGTCTTTAACCCCGGGTCGTCCTGATGCCGGGACACTGGGGAGCTCCGCCTGTTGGTGTTTTTAATTAACGGGCCTCTCTCTCATTAGGCGGAGTGGGAGCTGGCCGCTGACAGCTTGGCTACCTCCTCGTCCTCCCCGGGCCTGCCATGTTAACGTTACATGTCGGCATCGTCTCACTGGAAACACGCGCAAGCCTCTGATTCACACGCCTTACAATCACTTGCATGGTGGGAGTGCAGGCACCCACAGTATCCAGTATTCAGTATTATAGTATATATGTAAACAGGCTCAAAAATGAAACATTGATGTACATGTCATCATATTCAATATTTGATTACTCCTTTAGCATTTAATGTTGAAGTAGTTTATATTGAGATTATTTTAACTCTTTATATCCTGTGGGAAAAGTTGATCCAGGGATTCTGATGTTGCACATTATATTACCTATTATTCCCGTATTGAAGTTACTGCATATATATTGACAATATAAAGCCTAATGGTTTTAGCTGACTTGACAAGCACAGCATCAACATGCCATTACAGTAGGTGGCAGTATGTGCCTTTAAAGTTGGTTTGCGATCCGCCAAACAAAAGACGAGGAGGAAAAACCACCCAACGATGCCAGATAGAGAGACAATGATTTTAGGTGGTTTTCACACTTTGAGGAAAAACGACACAACATTTTATGAGTCAAACTCTATTTCTCTTTATGTTAGATTTGGTTAGGTCAGATCTGGGATATATCAAATCATCCGTCTTTGCCCACTTCCTCTCAGCCGTATACCCTCAGGTGTGCAAAAAACATGACATGAACTGCCTTTGAAATGCAAAAAATGAAAACATATTTGTTGGTGTTGTTGATAAAGGACATGGGGAGCAAGAACAAAATATTGTTTAAAAATCTCTCTAATTTCCCACGGATTAAGATCTTTACTGACTTTACCCAGTTTCATTTTTATTTTAAATACATCATGGATCCCATGGCAATAGCAATGAGTCATTCTCCATACTCCAAGAAACTGTGGATTGCAACTATGTCATAGTATAGATTAAGTAAAAGGTAGTATACAACTAAAAAGTAAAGTATCTCAAAGTTCTGTTAAGTGTCATACTGCTATTTAATTATCTCCACCTTTTAATGTATTCACACACAATAGGACAATCAAACATGCACACGCGTAAACGCTAACACTGTCTCACACACACACTCACATACACACACATGAAAAGTGACAGTCAACAAACGTTCAATTTATCATCATTGTCACAAGTCAGATGCTGGCAGCGGCTCTAGTATCTGACTAAGACCCATATTGGCCCAGGAGAGAGAGATAAGCTGTTTGTTTCTGCTGTCAATGCTGCCAATTTAGTTTCCCATCACTTCAAATTCAAATCAACAGCAGCGCAGAGGGGATCTAAGAGAATGTGTGTGTGAGACGGGAGGAGAGGAGAGGGATGGGGGAAGAGAGAAAGAAGGGCAATGGAGCAAAAGGAAGGAGGGGGAGGAAAACAGTTGAGAGGAAAAAGAAGAAGAGCGAGGGATGCTCGGTAAGAGAGGCAGAAGGGAGGGAGAGGAGATAAGATCACCTAGCCTCTGTGAACACCATCCCCCTGTGTCCTACACTCGCTTCTTATCTCAACCGCAGCAGACACCCTAAAGGGACACACACCCACAGAGAGAGAGAAACAGGAAGAGAGTGAGAGACAGAGAGAGAGGAATACTGAGAAGAAAAGGAGAAGAGATGAAAGAAAGCAGCAAGGGAATGGTGACTATGAATACTTACTGGTGGGGAAAGAAGAAAAGACACCAGCTTCAGTGGTGAAATCTCCACCAACTGTCACCAGGCCTCATTTAAACGACAGCTGTGTTGGACCACATAGAGCTTCGACCTTGGTAACTATGGGAAACATGAGGAGCTGTCTTTGCTGAGTTTAGTTTTCACAACAAGTTGACTTTTAGTAAAGTACATTGTCATATCTACAGATAGGATATTTGGTTTTTAACTCTACTTTTTGGGAGCAATACATTTTAAATCCCGCGTTGTGATTTCACTGAAAATCAATATACGCCACGTTTTCACTTACATATATAAATGCCATATTTCAAGAAGGATATAATTCAGATGTTCTTGCCAAGGTTGGAAGGAATGGCATTTGGACAAAAGGAAAGCAGCTAGGATTTTGCAGCTAATATTTTTTTCCAATAACTTATCTTTTTGGTCAGTTGGGGGCAGCAAAGCAAGCTGTAAACACAACACAGACATATTATCACTCTGGAGGTGATATGTCGATCATGTTAACAAATAGTTCACTACTTACTGTACACATCCAGCAAATACAGAGCAACTTTAGCATTCAATTAAGTTATGTTCTGCTCTCTGCCAACTACTGAGGCACATTTTTAGGTCTTGAGCACTCAAAAGCTCAAGCTACTAGCTGGTTTTGAGTACTAGCCGTTTGGTAATAGACAGGTAGTTAACAGCGGTTAGGGTTAGGTTAGGTTATAGCAGAAACAGCACTAAAAAACTGGGTAAAGAAATAGATATGGGATCATTCTGTGTGGGTTCATTATGATTCCTTGTGCAAATGTGTTAATGTGAGTCATTGTTGGTAAGAAAATATTGTTTATAAGCTCATTCATATTTATCTGGGTGGCATTGGGTTTTAGTCCCAGTATTTGTAATTTACATGTAATTACATATTGTGAGGTTAATAATAACCACAAATTCCCCCAAACAGCAGACAGACCATGACCTCTCTGACCTCAGTGGTGAGTCTAGCCCCAGATGGATCTTACAATTCTCCTGTGAAACTAATTATGATTGCATTAAAAGTAAAACTCCTAATGTATTCCTGAATTAGCACTTTTTAGTGTTACTGGACACATGAATTACTTCTTACCAGCCTGCAGTGGCTGAACCACCCAAGACTTGAGAGCTCGGGGACGATGTTATTGCACATTATTCTCTAATTATCTTGTGCCTATTAATTCAGGGATTTTTAAAAGCTGACATAAAAAACTTCCTCTCCTCTCACTCTATCCTTTTATTCCCAGCCACAGATGGGGAGAAAGTCCCAGTGATCATTTAAATATTTCAGAACATCTTGGTGAGAGCCTAAAAAGAGTCAATAGCATTTAAAAGCTTTATCCACGGCACGGCTGAAAATCCACGCTGCATAGCCCTGGAACTCTGGCTAGGAAAACTTTGGCATGAAACTTTGTTTGAGGCTGTCCAATTTTAGTCAGTCAATAGAAATCTCCACATCTCCCCCTACCTCAGTTCTGTTAGCACTTATCTCCGCCTGAAAGGTTTGACCAAGGACAGCCTTTGCTCAATAAACAGAAGAATGTTTTTTTTCCTCCTTTTTAAAAGATTGACCTTAAGACAAGAGCGTTCTGACTGGATTTTTGAGTGCTAAGGCTTAGATAACACTCTTCAATTCACTCTTTAAATGGGTCAGAGTAAAGAGGAAAATTCTTGACTCATTGTGCTCAAAGAAATAGCATATAAAGCCTTAGTCTTTGAGTCATACGGTGAAAACGAGTACCACTGTGTGCAAAAGATGAATACTAATAAGTGTCGTTTCATGTGAGCTGCTGAATCAAGAATGATTCCGTTGCTCTTGTACGGTTGTATCTGGGACACAGAATATGACCAATGTGATGGTTACATTACAGCTCATACTGTACGTATCCCGCTATAAAACCACGTAAGGTTGAATGGAAAAAGTTTAAACTTCTGGAGGAAAAGGCATTGCAACCATGATTACTGAGTTTGTATAACTTATAAAGATACTTTATCATATGTTGAACATTATTTACCTTTTTTGCACTATGTATGTTGAGTTGTTGGAGGAGCCTGGGATATAAGATTTTCATTGCCAACATATACGCTGTATCTGCTGTGCATATGACAAATAAAACCTTTGAACTTTTTAACTCTTTATATATTAAAATGTTTTGGATGAATTAAAACTGGAGACTGGTCAGACATAAAGATGTTCCTCTTAATTTGGTATCACATTAGAAAAACCCAGATAAGCCCTGACAATTTTGGTTCTGCAAGGAATAGTAATCCAATAAATGTGTGCAGCAGTCGCTCATATCCCCTTCACCTTTGCTGGCCTCTAAGATCATTACTCACAATGGAAAAAAAGAGACAGAAGATAGAGGCTATTTTAGGGCACACGGCCTGAAGGTCTCGAGAAACACTACGACTTTCCCCCCTGTATCATCTTAAAATCTTTAATTGGCAGCAGAAAACCCTGATGAAATAAAAAAGCACTTTGAAGCCCACAGTATGAGCAAGAACAACGCTACTGTTCCTGGGTGAACAGGCGGGGAAAAAACCCGAAAGGAACGTCAATTACTGTTCCTACTTTTTTCTCATTCTGTAAAAAAAGTCCTTAAGAATTCAGGGGCTGTTTCGAGAACTAATGAATGCTTGTCTTGAGTATGATATTATTTCAGCAGAGTGTGGCAGAACTAAGGGGCAGTATTATGAAAGAGGAGGTGAATTCATTTATAATGGAGTATAAAGGCAGTCTGAGCTAGGCAAGTACGTGTAGATCCCTAAGTTCTCTCGGTGGAGGAACAAGAAGAATCTGAATACAAAAACATGCACCAAGCAGACTACTGAGGGAGCTGGAGAGCAAGAGAAGAGAGACCAGAAAGTTATTAACCATTATGATTGATGGAACTCAAAGGGGCTACTACAGGACATCTGCACCAGTTCTCCCACATTTTTAACAGTGCAGTACAAAGTAATTTAGAAAAATAGCGGCTCTAGTAGTAACATCATCAATCTCTGAGATGAGCATATAAAGATCGTCAATTAAAAAGTTATTATAGTAAATCATGGGTGAATACTGATTTGGGGTTGATTGGTGGGTGTCGAATAAAACAGGGCCTTTTCTGCAAAACTGTTGAGTCATCAAGCAAAATAATGTGCGGTTGTGAGGGTTGTATTGTAACTTGACTGCAAAAAACTGAAAATACCCTTACAACTCTGGTGATTGAAAACTCAATAATTACGTGCCCCACTAGATACCTTTAGGAGGCTATAAAGAAAAACAAACTAAAGCAAATTAAATTGGATGTGGGCAACCTTCATATTAAAATGCATGTGTAATCCAGAGATTACAGGTTTTAATAGCAAATGCATTCAACCTTCAACGGGCTTTCATTCTACAACCATAGGTAGATTTACATTTGTTATGACATAAAAAGTGTGAGAAAGAATTAGCCCCTTTAAATGTTATTTGTGTGTGTGTGTGTGTGTGTGTGTGTGTGTGTGTGTGTGTGTGTGTGTGTGTGTGTGTGTGTGTGTATCTCCCTGAAGATAACAAGTCCCATCTCCCGCCTTGCTTCCCAGAGTGGCCGTCTCTAAGCTGTGCTAATCGATTGGCAAAGGACGAAAAAGGGCCAGCTTTAATGTGTTGCATGTGAAGGATTTACTGGAGAGTAGAGCGACTGAATCAATGGTGTAGAAAATGCATCATTAGGACAGTGTCTTCCCCCCCCACACCAAGCACCAAACTCCCTCACTTACCCCCTGCACACAGCCCCTTGAGGGTCGGGACAGAAAACACACACTCATTTATCCCCACGCACTTGTGCACACATAAATTAAAGTGACACTTTCGACTCTCATGCCACAGAATGCAAAAACGTCCTTAACAACGCTCACATTAAGTGAATAACATGTGAAAATGCTAACACACACTTGTTAAAAGCTTGTATGGCTAACACAGACACACACACACACACACAGACACACACACACACCTGTCCCCAACATCCAGGCAGACGCCCTCTTATTCTACCTCAGCCATTTTGTCCGGAAATATTTGGGAGACCCAAATTTAGCTTTTCCCGTTGTGAATTATTAAACACGGAGTGACTCCTTATATTAACCAAAAGTCTGAGTCGATATGTACCAGGTTGGGCACTTTGGGAAATGTATTGAGGGTGACTAATATAACAATAAACGACTGATAACAGATGGACTTGTTTGATCCTTTACACACTCAATAACCGTTCAGTGTTTCATTTGGGAACTTTATTCTTAGCGGAGTGGAAAAGCCTTTAGAAAAGATGTTCAGATCATTGTTGGATTCTAATTCTCTCCTCTGAAAACCAGACGACACAGCACTTTGAGGTTGAACGTCTTGCTTTAACTCCTCTGTGATTTGGATTGCTCTTATGTACGCCAAGGGCTTTAGAAGACATACCAGCCCAGTATCATGGAATTAACAGTGTTTTCAGATTGGTCGTTTTATTTGTCGTTTCTGCACCTCATCATAAATGTCCAATGCCAATAAACCAGCAAAGGAGTAGAAGTGCACACAAAGCACGCCATGGACTTTCGTATGCAAGACTGGACAAAACAGATTGTCAGTAGGTGTACTTTAATCCTCTAGTTTCCTGTTTACCTCCATTTCATAGAAATGTATGAGAAAATAGTTGTACTTCTCAAATTTGTATTGCCTGAATGAACCTTTTTTCAGCTGAGATTATATTCTCAATCACTATAGTTCAAGTTTTTTTTTAATAAAACATCATGTTCATTTAATAAATGATGGCTACATTTAGATATGATACATTTTTCAAAAGAGAAAGCTACGTTAGAGTATGGCTACCTTATGATTGACAGGTTGATTCCACAGAGTTCTTTGGTCTGGGTCCTCTATGTGTTTCCAACTCAAAGTTTAACCCTTTCCTGGGTGTTTTCAGTTGGTGAAATGTTATTATAACATTTTAGTTGCCTAAAAATGTTTTGTTCACTAAAAAAGTTTAAAAAATGCTTAAAGTGAGGGTTAAATATAGCCACCAACAGACCAATGTTTGACATGACAGTTCATACTTCAGTTATCACTTATGCGTTATATATGAAAAAAGTGCTTTAATGTGCATGTTTTTTTTCTTTTGATTTTCTGAAAAACTCGTCAAAATGTGCTCAGACTTTCAAAGTAGGTTTTTTCACCAACGTTCCTGTTTAGCATTGGGGTTTGGACCTGCCGACACTGAATCATTAGACTGATGAGACAATACCATTTTACTATTGTTTTTCTGTTTCTATGTATACTGACAGCGGCTTACACGGCAGACAAAGATTGATAGATGGGTTGATAGGAGCATATTGTGTCAACAGTCAGACGAGGACCTGGCCAAGCCGATTAATCAAAAATCCGTCTACAGATGAATCATGTATCACTAAGAAGACAAAGTGCTTTAACTCTGTCATGGGAGTGGTCCCATGTCTCGTCCCCCCGGTAAAACACTTACAGGATAAACACTCCCATTAATATTCCTCGGTGCACCTCTCCTCTCCACTCCACTCGCCTCTCTTCTCCTTTCCACTCCCTGTCCTATTATCCTGCCTCGGCGGACATCCTGTCCTGTCCCGTCCGCCTTGCCAACCTGCAAGATGGAGATGAGAGGACGAGCCAAACGCAGGAGGGGGAACATGAATCATTACACTTCCTGTTGTTGCACGGCGTCCGGGGAAGGAAGAGAGAGGACGCCCCCGGGGCTCCGATTGATTCCGGAGACTTAATTGGGTTTATTAGCCAAGATGTTGGGCCCCGCGAGGAGGCTCCCAGAGGCCGCTGAGTCCCCCCCACACCCATTCCCACTCTTCTGAAGGAGAAAGCCTGCGTAATTGTTTTCCCTCCATCTTCTGTGTCATTGTCAGATGGGTCCTCCGGGATTATTAGCAACCCCAGGTCCCTCAATAATTCATCCAGAGCTATTTATACACAGATGGAGAGTCCTCTAAAGTCTCCCCCAGTGAGCTTATCTGACGCTTAGACAGACAGACAGAGAGAGAGAGTGATGGAGAGAACCAGTGCTACAAAGGGAAAAGCAAGCGAAAGATAGAATGAGAGGTAATGGGAGAGACGTACAAAGAGAGTAAGGCGGATGGAGAGAGGTGATCACACAAAGAAATGCAAAGACGAAGCAAAGCAAGTCTGACAGTGGATGTAGCCGCACGAGTGAGAGACTGCAGCGTTTTAGGTAGACACAATGACAACGTTTCTGGTGTGCATTGAGTTTCAAGGTGAAACTCTCTCGTCTGCTTTGCCAAAGCGAACAAAAGCACCGTCCCGGGAATAGCACACCCTCACGCAACACACATTAATGGCTTTTAATCTTCCCCCCTTTTTCCTCCATTTAACACAATTAAGATGTTTGCAAAGCTAACATGGACCACTAGTCGCTATAGGAAGGACAGATGAAAGACATCCAGGGATTTCCATATGCAAAGTAAACACAGTTATCCGTCCTTTATAACATGTCAATGCGTTAGACCAACAAAACAGCAGCCTGCCATTTCTTAAATCACCTTATAATTCCAACATAGCATTAACACATTAGCATAGTAACATTAGCGCATTAAGTAGCTTCTAATCCCAAACAGACAGCGGTTGGGCTACAGGAGGCTGCGCGACTGCATGCTTATAATGGCTCCGCAGGTACCTGCGTGTTTCCGGCCTGCGAGTTAAGGAGACATTTTGTTGTCGGCAGGCTAATGAAGCCTTTGGCACGCAAAGTTGACTTTTAAAGTCCCTTTGTTGGGGCTCCAGCCACAGATAATTATATATATTCATCCCCTTTGGCAGTCACTTTTATCCGGTTCATTTAGAAAGCTTGGCTTCCTCTTGGACAAATTGGGACATTGAAAGGCAGATTTGAGTGATTTGAGTTTTTACATTTTTGCATCGATGGCACATTAATCAGGGCAACTATAGCTATGGGAAAAGACTTTGAAAAGTGACTCAAACATTTTACTGTTGTAAATAGCATCACAAGAGTTATGTCATTATATAATTATATATATATATACTTTCTCTATGCCTGTAGAAATAGGAACTGTGTTGTATTGTAAATCCATAATCGACCAAAAAATGGGATCTTTAGATCTGTAACTCAACAGGCAAGTGTTTTTATTTACAGGTTTAAGTGACAGGTCTGTAAATATGGTCTATAGTTGCTCCCTCTGCTGAGGTGCTGGAGTCACCAGAACACTTAGTGTTATTCCTAAGAGCAGAGCTTTTAATCAGAAACTTTGCTGAGCTAACTCACTAAATGACTAACTTAGCCATTTTTCTCTCTTGATGATTAAATTCAATTAGTTTGATAAAGTAATAACTTTAATGTGGCAGAGTAAAACATGCCCATGTTTTACTTCAATTGAAACCACTTTTAATGAAAATATTTTTTGGAACATGACATTGAAAACTGGAATTTTGTTAGCTTCGGGTCCAACCGATGCCAAATTAATTGCTACTGCCCAGCGAGTCCTCATGGTATTGATAAATGATCCATGGAGGAACAACTTTTTCTCACACACACACACACACACACACACACACACACACACACACACACACACACACACACACACACACACACACACACACACACACACACACACACACACACACACACACACACACACACACACACACACACACACACACACACACACACACACACACACACACACACACACACACACACACACACTAACAAAGTCACACACAAGCCTGAGCGCACGCACAGACTTCTCTGTGTCTATCTATAAACCCATGAAATCATTCCACACCAAGTGAAGCGGGGTATGTATAGGTTTGGCCAGGATTCCCATCTCCTGTTCTGTGATTAAAGGACCAAACTAATGGGCTCTGTCTCAATGGGAAGCCGTGTGGGGCTGGGAGAGACCTCAGAAGCCATTAAATTGCAAATCTGTAATAATTTGCTGAAGGCTTTCTGTCCAGATCGTTCCCTGGGCTGATTTGTGCATTGAGGTAATGCTCTGAATGGACAAGCACAAACCCAGCTGAGCCCACCGGCCAGCCAGCCAAGTTAGTTTACTAGAGGACACACTCCGGGTACACACAGGGCCATATTTACTTTACAAGAAACCACAATGCAAACCCGTGATGGGATTTTCGTTTCATTTGTGCCAGCAATCTTACAAGAATTGATTTATGAAGGCAGGAGCTAATCAATCAAGGAGAAACTAGGCCATTCCTTTTAGTTAAGGTACACTTTAAATGCACCAAAAGGAGCAGACCGGTAATAAAAAGTGTATTCTAAATAAGTTAATGCTGCAGCCTTCCACCACGTTTTATAAACATTGGGCCAGTCGTTTTTCCTGAATGATGCTAACAAACAGACTAACAACCCGGAATGAAAACCTCCTACTACTCACATTAACATATTTAAATATGTAAGGTGAGTTCAGCAGCCAATCTACACACACAGAAAAGATAGATTGACAAACATACAGAAAACCCTGTCCACTTAACACGTTGTCAGAGATCCATTTAATACAGAGGGCAGTTGCTTGTTTACCCAGGGGTTGGCTGGAGCTGCAGGGGTCTAATTCTGCTCCCATCCCAGGAAGGTCATTCTCCTTTCTCGAGCCATGATGGTCACAGAGTAGTGCTTAAATCTGGCAAAACGCAGCCTATAAATTACAGCAGAGGACAGAGGGGTCAAAGCCTGGCATGGAACTGGGCCAGAAGCCATCAATCTGCCGAGGCAAGCGAGTACGACATCTGTCTCTGGGACTTCCTCACTCTTTCTACTTCTCTCTCTGTCTGTCTGTCTGCTTCTCAGCCCCGTCCCTTTTTCTTCCGTCCCCATTTGCCAGCTCTGTGCCTGTCATTGAACAATTTCGCTGTGTGCCTCCATTTTTAGTCTGCACCTCTCTTTACAATCGCTGCTCTCATTCTTGTACACCTCTCTGCCTCTTGATATTCTTTGTCTGTCTTTGTGTGCAACCCCCCACCAGAACTCTCCTCCATGGATCTCCCTCGCCTCTTTTCACGCATTCTCTTACATCATCCCCGTTTCAACATCTCTTTAATTCTCTTTCCCTCTCTCCCTCGCTCTCTCCGTCTTGAGCTCCTTGTCGTTTTACGCACTCTTGCACCATCTCCCTCTGCAGAGATGTGTTTTGGTCTATCTGCTCTCCAACCAGCAGGATAGGATAAAGCCTTGATGTACTTTCTCTCAATGTGATGCCAATATGATTTGAATGGTAATATCTGGTGGCAAAAGGCACTGATTTGCACAGTTTTGGGGGAAGAAATGGAATGATGTGGACCCAGTGGGTGTCTGGAAAACAAATGCAAATTTTGAGGCAAAACTGTGCAAAGTAAATACATTTCCGAAATATAATAAGGAACAAAGCCTCTCTGACCTAAATTGCTGACTTCAGATATCCCCTGGCATCTATTAAAGTGAAGTAGTAGTTTTTGATGTAGGGTGCTGACTCTGACAGTCAAAACATGTAAAGCCTAATCAACAACAACAAACGTTTCTCTTTTGGTTGGATGCTTCTGCTACTTTAATTAGAACATTTTGCATCACATTTGCTACCCAAACCTTCAAAAACCTCTCCATGACTTATTAATGCTCCTCCATTTTTTGAATCAAACTTGGTCTTGAATAATTGAGAAAGATCTTTGAAAACTCTAACCTCCATTCCCACCTTCCTTTTACAAGTCAACGTGGTGCATTTTTAATTGAGGGGGACATGAAATAGGCATGAAGGGAGATGGGAAGAAAGTGAATCGAATCAGGGACACTCAAACCTGGCAGTCATTGCACGGCATAGGGGATTGTACGCATGCATACAGAGGAAGCTAAATATGTGTGGGCCTGACAAGTCACACATGCTCAACAGTCTTTGAGGTGCTTTCTGTCTGGGACAGAATAGTACACGGCTTGTGTAATCCCTGCTTTAGAGTATCCGAGCATGCAGACCCAGTTACGCCACTTCCAGTTATGTTTAGCAATTTGGTTGAGAATAAACATCAATTCAACTTTCTATGAACCATAAATCTCCAAAGCCGAATGATTTGTTTAGTGTGAATTTGCCAATTGTGTATGGGCTCAAAAGGTAATTGAAAGTATCACTGGTTGGAGAAACCAAGCTTATTACAATGTCTGTTTGCAAGGTAATAACAATGATTTGCTTTTTCTGCGATATTAAATCATAACTTGACCTTGAGAACAATGCTAAAAATGGAAAAATAGAAACATTTTAATAAATAACATGGAGTTTGAAGTAAATAAAAGCCATTTGGAGCAGAATATTTAACAAGAACGGGAGCTGGCTGGATGTGCATTAATGGAGGGCTGCCACAGTTAGCTGTGACAAACTTTCCTTCTATATTTCACATTGCTGCTGTGTCATGCTGCTATTTCCTCGTAGACAGCCTCTGCAGTAGAGAGCTGCAGCTGGGTCCATTTTCAGGTTCACACTGAGGGTTTGAGTCGGGTTTGGGCGGAAAGTATAAATATTAAAATTAAACATTAAAAGTTACTGTGAAGTATTGCTTTGGCTAGGGCTGGCATTTGGCAAAAGCAGTGCAATACTCTGCATTATTATCACCCACACATATATCCAAAACATATGCACAGAGGGGGATGAACAACTATACAGAAAATGTATAGGCGCCTGTGTAAACCCACACATACACTGTACACATACAGATACTGGGCACGGATATTATAAAATACCCCACCCTAATGCCTCCTGACTGTGCAAAGCTTGATAAAGGAGCATGCAGGTCTAGCCTAATCCTAAAGGCAGAAAACACCAGTCTTTAAGTTTACAAACAGAAGAGAATCATAGCCTTTGGACTGAACAAAGGAATTGGGGTTTAAGCCTTTTACGTTGAACAACTATATATAGTGCCTGGGCATTTTTATGGCACAGATAAGAGAGCCAGAAATGGAAAATGTGGGGAAAATAAGGGTTGTGTTATAGGAGTACCATGATGTTTTTATTTAGCTATCTAATCCTGAACTATAATGCAATATTAACCTTCAATAAATATCAATAGAAATACAGCAAGCTCTATTATTGGCAATGAATTCATCAGTAAATCATTAGTAAATCTAAAAAAACCACATGTAAGACTTTCCAACATTTCAAAAGTATTGCATTCCCCATTCCCTGAACTGACTGGCGGTATTCGAAGCAGGGGGGCTTGGAAGTGGTATTAAGCGTACCTCAAAGATTGAAGAGGCCTAAAGCGTCAACTTTTTAAAAATTCAACACAAAGCACAATAATGCTTAGCTGATGCAAGATCCTTGAAAACAGAAAAACATGTTCCTCTCCAAGGAGCCATTGTCAAAAAAGTTTGTTTTTTTTCCTTCATCTACTGGAATAATGGTTTGCTGGGGCAATGAACATGGCAACAGGAAATCAGTGGCAAGAGGGAAGTTGTTTAGCCTCTTTTTTATGGAAAACAAATGTTCCAACAGTTGATGAAAAATTTAAGGCAGATTTTGATTTTAACCCAGCTGTGGGCTATAGGCCAACGAGTTAAGCTGTGCCAAGTCTCAAGAAAGCTTTTCAGCTTTTCAGAGATGTTTTTCACTCAGAAATAGTTGGAAACATTTTGGATTGTATTGATTTGGACTTTGACTTCAACTGATCAGAATATTGATGTCTAAGTGACTGAACTGAGTCAGTCTAATGGGGAAAATATCTATCTATCTATCTATCTATTAGTTGAGATCAGCATCCTTCCTGACCTGCAATGTAACGATGGCCACAAATCTTCAGTGTTGTGCTTCTCCACGGGTCAGCACTGCCGGTCAGTGAGTGAGCCATGATTTAACCACATGGAAACATTAACTGTACAATAACAGATTTATGCTGACCAGACCATTTTGCCATGTGATGATACACATGCACTCAAGTTCAACAGAAAACGTCTGTGAGGCACAGTCTCTATGAAAAGTGGTGATATTATAATTGAAAGCTCTGGTTAAGCACATTTTAAACCCTTGTCTTGCTGCATATGTTCTAGATATACTGTATTCACATGTACAATTACATTTCTTTTTACATTTGCATTTAACTTGCAATTTGTGTTGAATGTATGTCAGCATGTTTCACTTTGTCTTTAGGATGAGCAATGAGATGAGCATGTAGGTGCAGCCATCCCTTTACATTACCTCTCTCTCTCTGTATGTAAAGGTCAGTGGTTTTAATGAGAGGACTGCCGAGGTCAGAGGAGCCAGAGGGCTCCACCTCCCTGACAGGCCTCATGACTCCAAACCTGCGGCTAGCATGCTAATCCTCGCAGGAGCTCCATGAGCACTCCCTCCTTCGGCTCGGTGCGGTCATCTCTCACTGTGACTAACTGGCTCCCTGCTCGGCCATCAGCCGGCCCCCATCTGACAGTCCCCTCCAATAATAATGGACAACAGAGGCAGTGCTGCCTTGACAACGGCCCTCCTGACAAATTAGGCTCACTGTACTTGCCGCTCTGGCTCCGCCTCTTGTTTCGCTCTTGTTGCTTGGCAGTTCTGGGCTGTGCCAGGACAGGGGTGGCGGGTGCGGTGTGGCGCCAGTGGTACTTTAGGAGCAAGCGACTTCCTCTATGACACATGTTGCCTTTCCCTCTGACAAAACACTCAAAATCGATGGCATCTTTTTAGAAACGGGGCACAATGTGGGGCCTGAGCACGCATTCTGAGCAGAGCAGAGTGGTGGATTCTGGGACATGGCGGAGAGGAAGAGAACATAAACACACAGACACACTCATCCCAAACCAAATGTGAGAGGAGGGGAGCGAAGGATCCCACAGAGAGAGGATGATGCAACGAGAGTGAAATTTTTCGGCCGGAACGCATGCTGCATAACGCAGACCTGCAGGACGAAAACCCACACCCACAATTCTGTCTCTCTTTGTTCTAAGTCACATTTGGTTTTATCCTCCTTTTTTGCAGACGCTACTCTAATGGCAACCTGTAACACCTAATAGGCTGCAATAACACACAGCATGAGACTTTCACGTTTTGGCATTGTGACTTCCTGGCCTCACCAAACACGACGAGCACGATGATCTGCTTTGAAGCTGCTGCCCCCCTGACACATTCACTTTAAAAGAGCTGAAATATCAACACCATAGACGTTCTGAGGGGAACCATTACTCCCTTTATGACCTGCATAGATTATAGCCCGCATCTGTGGCCTAAGCCATCTGCAGTAGGGGTACATTTAAACAAGATTACAATTGCTCATTACACTGCATCTCCACCTATTTGATTTCAAACACCATTCTCTAAAATATTTATAATGAATTACTGGCTACAAAATGATAAATGGACTAATTAATATTAAAAACATGTGAAGTTTTTAATATTCTTTTCATCAATACATTCTTTTTTTAATGCAAAATTCTTGGAAATTATGTTTTCGTTATCTCGTTTGGAGAAATCCTGCTTTTTTCTGTTTTTCACATCCTTTTAAATTGAAAACATTTGGCATTTTGACAGACAAAACAAGACATTTGAAGACATAACATTTGACTTTGGGAACTGGGATAAACATATTTCACTATATCTGACTTTTAATAGATTAAAAGGTTAATCCAGAAAATAATTGGCAGATAAATCAAATATAATCATACAATACTTTCAGCTGCATCTATTAGGAAAACAGCCTAACATCCAAGATATTATCATTCATTTCCACTGTTATTTTTATTAAAATAAGCTAGCAGAATTTTATATTGAAAGCATATAACCTCTACTAAATGTATTAACACAACCTGCCAGGTCAAAATAGATAGTTGGCCTACATCATAATGAAGTTTCAAAAACTGCTTTGACTTTGAGCAACTCTTTACAACCACTCTGTCTTATGTATTTAGTTTGGCCAAGGACAATTATATTACTTGCATTAAATTACCACCAAATAAACAACAATAGCAGCTAAACAAACTTGGTGACAGTTGCATTTGCTTGGGGAAAAGCAAAGAAGTAGACAATAAAGGTTTGGCCAATACCGCCTGCAGATGTGACAGCGGTAAACAATAGATAACAACCTTCAGTTATTAAACGTTGTACCCCATATCATCGTGGCTCAATTGCCCCCAGTGATTATTACATGAAATCAGGCTGATGAATAGTGCTAGCAATCATATATACACCTTCTCTTCCTGAATAGACCCCCACCTCCCAAGCTGCATTGCCAGACAGAAGGGGAAAATGGGCTGGCTCTTTGTGCTAGCCGTGCCTCTCAGCCCCGTTGTGCTTGGTAGCAGCAGCAGCAGCAGCAGCAGCAGCAGCAGCAGCAGAAGCAGCAGCAACAGCAGCCGGTGACCATTATAAATGGCCTCTATTAGCATGGCTCGGTCGGAGAGGGGAGAAAATAAAATCATTGGGAGAATGTGGGCCTGCGCTGGTGTCCCTGTGCCCGCTCCCAGCCTCTGCAGACCTCCGTCCCATACTCCCCTCCTCCCCCGCTCCATTCCAAGGGGACAGAATCCTAAAGACTAGATTACTAGTGATACATGGAGTCATTATGGGGAGGGTTATGGCAATAGTATCACAGACACGGCTGACAATGGCTATAATAGGGGTCTCTTTTCTTCAGAGGTAGCATTACCATAGCAAAGGCTGTTTCTTTACGCTTGTTGATGTACAGCAGAACCTTTTATTACCTGCTGTAGCAGAAAAAAGCTCTGTATTATCTTGCTGAAAACCATGCTTATTTCTTTGTAAAAGTGCCAAGTCTCTTTGGGTGAAGTTAAATGAAAGCAACAGTATCCCCGGGTGAGGCATTATAACATTGTTAGCGATGACAGTTACAGGTAAGTATGTGCCATTTGGAGAAAAAAAACCAGACGTAGAGCAAATATGTAAAGGAAATGGAAGTTGATCGTCTACAATCGCTGCTTCAAACTAAGGCTGTGTATTACCACAGCCATTATCCAACATGATGTCACTGTCAGTGAATAGGCAACATGTCAGCACAAGAACATTAAATTAAGACAAAAGGGGAAAGAGGCAAAGCTAAGAATGAAGGGGATCAAGCTGAGTTAATGAAGAGGAGAAAAGATGGAGGAGAAGAATAGAAAAGGAGTTTTCTGGTGGGCAGTTCTATAAACTTCAGTCCACTGGAGCGTTACACACCTTAAAGGGTCATCATGCCCTCGGTTTGACTCTTTTCTACTCTATAGCAGCACTCAGAAAAATGCAAACTGCGTGAAGGAGCTCAGGGAAAAGGAGAGAAAGAAGAATAGTAAGGACGAAACATGTAGTTACAAAATAAAGTATACATATGTACGAAAAGTACTGAATAGTTTTACAGAAAAACAAATACTGCATGCATTATTTCCCTTTAAAACAGTTGTGTAATTACACGTAAGTGTACTTACTCTCATCTCAAACTCTTGCTGTGATATCACACAATACCTGATTCATGTTATGCTGTGTAGTTTTCAATAAAAGCGGTGTGGCGGCAGTGCACACAGTCAGTCATTTTGTTATTTGTGGGACGTGCTGTCTTTTACTGCTAATTTGGGAATCTTCTATATGGAAACCTCAGAAACGTGTTAGGAGGGAATGAAGCCTTAGAGCAGGTTGCAGTGAGCCAGTGAGCTGGCGAGCCAGGGAATAGCTAGTGCCTCCAGCTAGTTAAAATATGAGCGCAGCAGGGGCTCGCTAATGAAAGCGGGGGCTCGGCCCGGGAAGCCAGGGCCGTATATCGCGGTGAGGAGACAGTTCTTAGAATCAGCTGGCCAGCCGTGCCTATAGTTCTGGGGCCACTGTTGATTAACTGTCCAACAGGGAGTCGCTACTACAGCTGGGCTATTAATAAAAGATAACCCCCCCTCTTCCCTACTCCACCTCTTTGGTTTCCCCCATGCCTGCAGACAGTCTCCGCCTTCTGGAATTATTTGTATATCATAATCATTTCCTGACACATGGTGCATGTCACTATGTTTACATGGGGAGGAGGATAGTGGTGGGGGGGCTCCCCAAAAAGTGATATCTCATTCTTAATGTACTTTGTTCCCCTGGGAGACGTCCTGCAGGTATAGCAGATCAATTAGTGACCTCTCGTTAGATGGTGATTTGCAGAAAATGACCCTTCCCTTGAGAGTGGAAAATAAAATACTGGGATAAAGATCATTCCTGTTGCACCAAAATTACAAAGCTGGTCGTTAATATTACACAGAAAGGCCATGTAGCATTTAACACTAAAGGTTTATGATAATTCCTTAAAGCAACCAAAGGGATCTGCACTATGAGCAGTTATAAAAAATACTGAAGTAATAAACAGTCCTGGGTTAGAACGTTTAAAAAACAATACAAATTATAAATTCCAATTTCATTTTACATTTCTGATGTAGTTTAGATTTTTTGAGGTGGAAATATCACATGACAATATTCTAATAAAAAAGGAAATTATATACTTAGGCCTACTCCACTTGCATGCGCGTACTTACGTGCAGGCTCCCCTTCACGGACACCCACCCAACACACGCGCATGCAAGCAAACACACACACACGCGCGCACACGCACAGCGAGAGAGAGTTGCGGGCAAAAGAGTGTACGGCGCTGCGGGCAATCAAACACAGCCTCCCCGCTATTGCAACGTGAAAACGTGAGGTTAATGGCCTGGATTTAGCACCGTATAGTGAATGAACGCACGTTTACAACCGCCCGGACTAGATGTGTGAATACTCCCGTGCACACTGCCCACGTAGGAACATTACTCCTCCTAATATCACCCTACATAAATTCATGCCGTCGTGACTCCCGATTCGTGACACTCTTATCATGCTTGGATATTTTTGCCCGAATAAGACAGAAAAGTATGCATGTACTTATTTGGAGAACCAAAAGTCTAACAAAGGATTTAATCTCCTTTTTGTGTGGACACACATCCCGAAACAACATGCTTAAACTATTCAACCTTACAAATAATTGCACCATGTGCCAACAATTGTAGGCTACCCATAAAACCCTGCATGATTTAGGATCCCCCATCTCACCACAAATGCAAAGTGACAAAAAAAGCAAGGTATCTCAGGGATTCCGTGTTTAACCCACCTTTGTGCATGCCCGTGAAGCGGTCCTTCAGCACAGTGAGCTCGTAGATCTTGCCGAACTCCTCGAAGAGGGGCCGGAGGTCCTTCTCGTCCAGGTTGCGGGGGATCTGACCGATGAAGAGTTTGATGGCATCGTGGTCCTTCATGGGGATGGTGGCCGGGCAGCCCACCGGACTGTGGCTGTGGCTTAATCCGTTCACGAGCCCGTTCGTGTTGGCGGAGACCACACCGTGCACCGAGCCGTCCACCTGCCCGTTGGTTAAAGTTGCCATCTTCAGACCGGCCAGTGAGTTGGGATGGGTACAAACAGCAGCAGTTGGCGATGGTGGAGAATCGTTTAACGTTGAAAAAAATTAAAAGCTGGTGAAAGTCTTGGTCAAAATGTGGTTCCGAGACCAAGCCGTGCCAGAGCCGATTCCACTCTCGTCCTCTCAAAGCCAATATTTACAGTGATGTGAAAACACATGTAGCATTTGGCGAAGACGCATATCAAAAAGCGCGCAATGCCGTTGGTCCCGGTGGAGGCTTTGATTCCTTATATTTATGTCCTACCCAATAACTCGTTCATTGATTTCATAAAAGAGAGACAGAGAGAAAAGAGAAGGGGAGGGAGAGGGAGAGAGAGGGAGAGAGAGAGACCAAGAGCGTTCACTGTCTATTTACACCCACGTTCCCTCGTCCCAGCTTCTTGGCACCCTTTTATTTTTTTTGCATTGAGGAGTCGGTATGGGTGTCTCGGTTTAAACGGACAGGGACGGTTCAATCTCTGCCAGAACAGTAGGGAGGTTTGGAGAAAAGGGCGCTGCTTTATAGTCGGTATATGTCAAAGCCAACGCTCTCTGCCCCCCCTTTTCCTATGTTGAAGACAACATGGTACAATCCACCAAGGGGAGAGGGTCTATATATAGAGAAATATAGAGAATAGGATCCTTTGTGCTCCTACTCAGAGCAAATAACTACATATGCACGAACTCAAGAATTCATTACTTCTTTGTGAATGACACGTCTTCGTATTAATAGCAATAACAATGTTTTCCTGACATGTTTCAGTAAAAATAAACATTCGCTGCTGA
Organism: Eleginops maclovinus; assembly: GCF_036324505.1. Classification (NCBI taxonomy): domain Eukaryota; kingdom Metazoa; phylum Chordata; class Actinopteri; order Perciformes; family Eleginopidae; genus Eleginops; species Eleginops maclovinus. Next base: position 22,560,025 of record NC_086368.1, on the reverse strand, counting down.
ATGTGAAGGAAAAGGGGACTGTCGTTTGATTTTGTGCCTGAATCACACTTTATATCCTCTCTTAGTCTTTCTTATCTTCGCAGCAGCAGCAGTGAGTCTCTGCAGCCTCACTTCGCTCCCGGACGGCGGACAGCTCCGTGGTGCTAAAAAGCACACCCGCAGGATTCACTGAAAATCGATGCAAGATTCCTCTGACGCGATTTTCTCGTTATTGTTGAAAGCAAACGGCAGGTTTTGCCCTGGTGAGATGACGTTTTATTAGCTTCCTCTGCCATTTCCAAAGTGATGTGGATTAGATGATTTGATATCCCGAAAGTGGAAGTCTGTGAGCACCGCCGAGTGGCGTATAGAGGGGGCACATCGAAGGATGACAAACAGTAGTGGGACAAAATTGAGAACAATCCTCGGCAGGTTTTCACGTTTATTTAAGCGATGATTATACTCAGTGAGAAAACATATATAAACAGTATCATTATTTACTCTGTAAATGAACAAAAAATGTCAAAAGCAATTTAAAAAAGGTGGATCAATTCAAATAATATTTGAAAAGACATCCAATATCAGTTTACTCTGAAGTAATATTGAGCTTACTTTAGGCCTTCAGGCATCAACCACACAGGTTTGAATCAAATCGAAAATGGCTAGTCTGATTATAGCAGTGTTTGATTTATGAAAATCTTAGTTTAAGTGAGTTTGATTACACCCCTCAGAGTGGACTTATACATGAATAAAGAGCACATTTACGTGTTTGATAAAAAAAAAAATGACAGTGCATTCCTAATTAAATAGGTTGAAAAAAAGAAATACTATGATAGGTTAAACAAATCATTTTAGCTTGATGCTCAAAAACAAAATAATTTTTAATTTCTGACATTGAACACCATCTTATTCTCATATACCAGACATCTGCTCTGCCCCTAATCCCCTGGAGAAGATGCCACATGGAGTGACATTAGATCTGAACATTCCCTCTCAAAGTGTCAACAGCTTATAATGACAGCACATCTTTTGGATACAAGATCAAATGTTTTTACATTCAATTCAACCTGAGCACTGCTGGCATGATCTTTCAGTCAAAATCACAGACTAGCCTGCTTTATTCCTTCTCGAGTCAGTTCATGTTTATTTCTATTCCCAAAGGACAACTACAATAGCTGAGGTCAGGGCAATGTGTATATGATAAGAGTTTTTTATATTCCTTTTCAAATCCAGTCTGATGGAAACCATTTAAACTGTCATCAAAGTAAAATGATTCGGTGACAGTGGAGGACTGTCTCTGGAAAACATATAACACAATTCTAAGTATGTGACACCTGGTCTCACAGAAAGACAAGCAGGTTCATCTTTATATAAAGACCATAATATATGTTTATACAGTTTAGTGAACAGAGAGCATGTATTTAACACATGCATATATTCGTCTTTATCACCATGCCTCGTATATAGCTCTAAAGATGGTGGCCTATTTAAGAGTATTTGAAGTGGTGAAATTAATGACACTTACCCAATAATTTAAGTAGGTCTTGTGGTACTTGTACTTTAGTATTTCCATTTTTTGATAATTCAAGCTTCCACTTCACTCTATATTGGAGATAATTGTCTACCTTTGTTTTAGTTACTTTGCAGATTCAATTTCATAGTAGACAATATGTTGTTTTGATATTAGACCCGAGTGTCAGCTCTACAGGCCACAGGCAATGAACCATTCTCCAATGATCAGCAAAAATGAACTAGTAGTGCACTCCAGTCATGCTTCACTGTCTTCAGTCAAACCATGCAGCCTAAAGGCCTCATTCTATAGCAACCACTTCCAAGGCTCATAATGTTGACCTATTTGTTTTCATTTTTGGCTATGAGGCATACCCCCCCCTCTGCCGAGACATTAGCCAACCATTAAATAACAAAAGCGACACACTCACCTCTTTTTGCTCTTCCGCCAGCTAAATGGCCCGGTAATGTCATCCCGTTCTCACGGCATGACCGGGCCCCAGCGGGGTGGGAGGGGAGAAGGGGGGGGGGGGGGGGGGGGGGGGGCTGGCTTTTCTTTGGCATGACAACGTGCTCTGCTCTCCAAGCTTTCCCTCGGGGCCACACTCCATTCACCACAGCAGCCTTGCCTGTGCTCACGCCTGACTTACCTCCGGCAATATTTTTTAATACAAGGGTGAAATGGGAGGGCACAAATCATTGTAATTATGTTCAGTGGGTACTGCCGTGATGATTATATAAGGTATGGCGCCACGTTGGTTCCCCCCTGGTCTGTTTCGTCACACAACCTTCCTGTGAGGGACTATGAAATGCTTTCAGTGTCGCCCGGAGTGAAATGGCTTCAGGGACCGAGCCCACAGGACTGATAATAACAACACGCAATTAACGAGCAAGACATGTAACAGAGTGTCTTTTCGCTCCCAAAATGGTACTTATTTTAATTCGATTGGGTATACTCAAATATGACTGTGGAGCTCCTCAAAACATTTGTGCCCAATGTATAGGCATGCTGAGGGCAATTCATAGCCCCAGTATATCAAACAGTTTCCATTTGTATTTTCTTACAGTTTGATACAGTTCAATTTACACATACACTGATCTAGTGTGCAAAGCTCCTTAATGAGATAAATCAAGGCTGGACTTTGTTAATATTCACAACCTATTAATGACTACTTCAAACTTCAAAAAAGGGCCAACACAACAAAATTAAAAACTGAGGAGTACTGCCTGAGACGGCTCTGGCTCTGTCCATGGTGCTGAAACTAGTGGGGAAATCCGACAAAGTGTTTACCTCCGACTATGGTGCTGAAACATACAGAACCAAGCTGCCAAATGCATGCCTCTGTCTACGGTGCTGAATTTAATATAGGGCAATGTTGAGTGTTGTTCTTTTATGAGGCAAAACGCCCAGTTAGTTCCCAAAACACTTAGAAAGGCGTCAGTCTCAAAAGAAGACAGCAAGGACAAGGTGTGGACGGCCATATGTGGATTCCCTGTATTTCTCAAAATATTCCTCTGAGCTCATCAAAAAGAGGTCATGCATTCCTCTTCCCCCCTCCAAATGAACCTTTGCAATCATACAGCAGAAGAGGCCTATTTTGCCCTTGGAATATTGCTCTCTTGCTCGTCATGGCTTCAATTTTCAGTTTTGGCAGTGTAAACGGTTGCAGCAAGGCAAATAAATGAAAAGGGAAATTAAATTCTGGGTAGCCAAGTTATACAAATAGATTGATAATCTGCAAGGGGCACCATAAAGAGCTCTGGCATTTTTCACTATTACCTATTCTGCATAGTAATGTCTTTTCTCACCTCTCCTTCACATGGGACAAAGTTCTAAATCTCCTGTAGCCTTGGGACACCCAGACTGTATATCACCTCCCAGTAATTTAGGAGGAAGATCGCAAAGGAATGAGGGAATGGTGAGAGCATGAATAAATGCTTAGAAAGTTTAGAGGGACGGAAGGGCGGTAAGGCTCACTTTAACTTGATTAGCATCAATTTGTGAGAGATTGGAAAGGATGTGCCAAGAAAAAAATACTGCACTAATTTCAATGTATGCTGTCTTATAAAAAATGCACAGCGTCCTTGGCATTTACTATATGATTTCACTTATATGTGGAATTATTATAAGTAAATATGCAAAGACTTCCATCTAGTTTACATATGAAATAATGTGTGTATGAAGGCATTAATAACAAAGGACATACAAATATGCAGAAAGCTATAGAACCATGGCTGGTAATTGGAAGATGGAATATTTCTGAAATTTCCTGAGGCAAAATGCATTTCATTGGGTCATGTGTGAACAGTCTTACAGTGGAAGTTTGTTGACACTAGGTTGAGAGGCAGGGTATTATCCCCCTTGGGCAAAAACAAACAAAAGCACAAATGCATTCAATAACGCATTAAAACCATTAATGTTATTTGTAAAACATCCTCCCAGCAGATCTATGGACTAAGCAACGTTTGTTTAGCTTAATACATATGCACTAATCAAAATGCAGTATATTATGCGATTTATAAAATTAGCACACATGTATAGGCCCATGAAGTATTGCTACACATAATTTAAGTATACAAAGCATCACACTCCAGTGACCAGAGGCAATAAAAATAATGTTCAGCAGTTATACAAACCAAGTTTAAATGGTGCTGCACTGCAAGATATTTACAGATGTACAATCCATATTTCTCTGTGAGAAATGGAAATTGTTGGATGCCCAGAAATCCTAAAGTGAGCACACAGCTGAGCACAAAACAATGACAGGACACTATGCATTTCATTAAAACAAAGCCTGTAGATTTGTGAATTGCCCAGCCTCCTGGGGTGCTCATTCTGTGGAGCAATGAGGTGTGTCTGTCTCTCGCCCCTGCGGTTATACCTGGGCTGCATTGGAAAGAAATTAGTGCTGTGACATTTGACATGGGTGGGCGTCTCTGCCTGTGCCGAGTGCCAGCTGCACAGATCAGCCATTCTGACAGCCACTCTCCTTGACTTTACGCATTGACACACACACACACACACACACACACACACACACACACACACACACACACACACACACACACACACACACACACACACACACACACACACACACACACACACACACACACACACACACACACACACACACACACACACACACACACACACACACACACACACACACACACACACAAATTAGCCCAATTTACTTCAGTCCCTTTGTGACTATAAAACCGCGTTCTTGTGTCCGAATGTCGTGAGTCATCTAGTCAATCACGCAAGACAGAAAATGTCTCCAATGTCTGGCTTCTGTTTAAATCATTCAGCACCAAAATCCTATTTCCACTACAACAGATCAATTCCACAGAGGGGTCAGGAGGTGAGCTGAACTGCGACCCCTGGCTTTGTTGGTGCACACTGATGATACTCAGAGGGCTTGACCTGGTTGTCAGGGGGATGTGACACCTACATCCCAGACAGGCAGCCATTTTGGGGCCACAGTTTTCTGACTGCACGGTGTCATTAATTGCTCTGGTGAGAAAAGTGGGACACAGGGGAGTGAGATAACACCTGGTTCTCTGGTATACCCCTGGGCAAAAAATGTCTGGAGTAAGGATAAGGTGCTGTGTTCGTGTCACTGCATGTGTGTGTGTGAACACTGTGTGCATGCCCTCACTCATGTGTATGTGTGAATGATATTTTAGGAGCACTGTAATTCACATGTGATGGGTGCCAGACAAGCGAACAAACCCACATGCGAAAGCAAATAGAGCTTGTCTATTTGCTTTTTCCTGTGACCCAGAAACTCCATGGGCCTTGTCAAGCTGAGATTTTATTTACTAGCAGGAAAGTCCTTTTACACACACATACACACAGCTGAAACAATTCTGCAGTGACAGGTTTACGGATAAGATATATACTGTGGGCTGGTTGCCTCTTTGCTGATCCACATGTCCAAAAATGTCAAGAGACAGGACAACAATGGACAATTCATCATTGCTTTTCTTGGCAACCCTTTACAATAAGTCCCCCTGTTTAGCATTTATGAGCAGCAAACACACATTAAATACATTTTTTTTAAGCTCAGGCATTTTAAGATGTAAAAGTTGCACAATGAAGCTCGATTGCATAGAAAAATATCCTATTCTCACTTGATTTATTATTGATTATTTAAGCAAACGCTTATGGCCGTTTCAAATTATGTCCATTTAGCTGCATACCTTTTAGGGTATGGCTGCATTGTAATTAGTCACCATGGTGTTGGTTATTTTTTTTAGTTTTAACTTGAACCCTTTTACAGATTACAGTTCAAAACATTTAGGTGTAACATTTGGGGCTTTTATAAATGTATTTTCTATCCTTCACTTGATTGACTCTTGAACCTTTATTTTCTATTTCCTAAAAATGATGGGAACGACCGAAAACTAAGCTGACGGCGGCCATAACGGCCATGACTATAGGTCTCACTTATTTGTCTGTTGGGTTGAAGCCGCAATTCCTGCCTTGGATTGAAATTGCACCTACATCATACATTTCTGTCAGCAGCTACAGAACTTGCCATTATTTGTAGAAAGTTGCTCAATGACAGTGTGGTCGCTTTCAATCGCAGCTGACACACATTCAGAAGGACTTAAAGGTGCCATAGAATGGAAAACTGTATCTAACTTGGCATAGTTGAATAAGGAGAGTTTGGTACATTGAACTGACATACCGTGAACCTCAAACACCATTGTGTCCTCCTTCATGTGCAAATCATGAATATGCATAGCACAGCCGTAAAATGGGCGAATTACAACAATCCGTGTGTGACGTAACACACGGTAGTCCAGCCCCAACATTTGCATACACCAGCTGCTGGAAACACTTAACGTAAGGTTGCTCTCCAATCTCCGACCAACTGGCTGTTCTTCAAATTCATCGGTTTCCTCCTCCGATAAAGGCTCAAACATGTAAGGTTGGATGCCAATGGCCTCCATGGTTCATCTCTCAGTTTCGCGGACTTCACTTACTTCTGTGGGCTCTGAGGCAGCCATGGATTGCGCCTTGTAAACCAGCCAATCAGAGCAGAGCTCGTCATAATTATTTAAATGAGCCCCCAAATAAGGAAATTCAGCTGGTTTCATTCTAAAACCAAATTATAGGGTTGTAAATGGGCCTGTTAAACTGTATCTGAACATTTTTTGAATCAACCAAAGTTATATACGTTCTTTGTAGACATCCGAGAACAATTTAAAATACCAGATAGATGCTTTCTATGACCAATTCAAATCTTAAGGATTATAACGTTAAGGTAATTTGTTAATGTTATAATAAGGTACATTATGTTCCATTTATAACTTTACTGCTTCTTGAATCTTTCCAGTTGTAACTCACCTGAAACAAACTCTTGAATATCAATTAACCACAAGTTTTGGCAAGTCCTCAGCCCCCGTGAAAAACTAGGTCTTTTAATTGTTTTTTATTTCCCCTCAAAGCCTTCGCCTTACAGAAGGCTGTGAGAATTTAGTTTGGCTGAAGCTCTTCACAATGCCGTCCCAGTAAACAGTCTAATTATAGCCACTAAGGGGACGTGATAGCGAATATTGACGACGCAGTTAAGTCCCTGGCACAGAGAAGAGGTCTATGATTGCAATATAATAATTTGGCATTCGGCTAGACAAAAGCGGCAGCTCAGAAATATGTTTCATGTCTCAAATAAGAAAAAAATGACAACAAAAGACATAATTGCGTAATGGAGGTGAGTTTGGTATGTTTTTTGTATGGGGCCTTGTTTGCTGCTGACTGATGTGTAGAGTCTTATCGGCAGGGGAGAGGAAGTGTGTGTTACATTTTTGGTCTGATAATGACAGATGAATGGAAGCAGACAGACAAAAGGAAGACACAATGATGGAAGGGATTGCCAGATAAACGGACAGGTGGAGCGATGGATAGCTGGATAGATCAGCTTTACTGTACTGCCAGCGAAGTTTCAATGTGCTTATAGGAGTATGTCTTTCACAGTGTGGGAATGATTGTCGGTGTGCGAGCCCTGTGAATAGAATATCGAGCCTGGGTGAACACATTTGAGGTTATTGTTGGAACTCACAAACACGCATCCGCGCATTCTACGAGCTCACAGTGCGCCGTACGCATGGTTGGTCTTTAGGTTCAATTAGCATGAAAAATGCTTTTTGATGAGATAGAAGGCAATAAATGGAAGAAGCCAGAGAGGGAAGGAAGGCTCGTCAAACTGCATGTTTTTCCTAAACCTGTGCCTGTGTTTATTTATAACAATACAGATTATTATAGGAATATTAATCCGCTTTCCTCGTTAACAAAATAAAGAGATAAAACCAATACAAATCAATACATAGATAAAGATCAAATAATCAGTCGACCCAGAGTCAATCACAAGAATCAACAGGGCAAAAACACTTCACCACAGGCAAAAATAAAAACTGATTAAGTGAAAGTACAAAAGAATCAGCATCAAAATGTGTTCAAAAAGGAAAAAGCTCTCCTCCAGCCTCTCCCTGTCCTTGCTCCTGCGAAGTAGAGACAAGGTAAATATCAAAACACCAATCTTCCCAGTGTGACCCCTCATTTGTGTCTAGCATGCCACTCTGAACTTCAACACCTTTGCCCACGATGTTCTAACTATTCTTTACTCAGCACGTGGACTCAGTGGGACAAATTAAACAGTATTTGCGCCAAAGAAGCATACCAAGTGTAGAAATCCTTCATCCAACAAGTCTGAACAAGGCCGCAGCGCCGGCCCCCGGCTTCTGGCAGACACAAACACGAGGGGGCTTCCTGGAAACAGCTTTGTTCAGGTACGGAAAGGTCATTAATAATGAATACTAAATCAGCATCTGAAAAAGGTTACCATTTTCAAACGCCACACTTTCTTCCTTGTACCTTTCCCATAGCATTTATTATAGCCTTTTCACTTTCCTTTCACTGTCACCTCTTTTGTCAGCGAAAATATGAGCTACAGCATTGCTCCTGTTCTGTAGGGGGCAGAAAGGGAGATGAGAGGAAAATGGTAGCATAGTGTGATTCATTCATACACGGATGAAGTGTGATGGCTCTGGGAGTGGTGCTGGGTTATTTGGTTTTCTAGGGCTCGTTGTCATTGTATGAGCTTTTTCATAAAATGTAATGTGGTCCTAAAATCGTGGAAAGGTGTATAAATATACATGAAACTGCAATAGAGAAATGTCATAATGGAGTAAGGTAGAGAGGAAAAAGAGAAACCCGTCTCTAAATATCTTGAGTCAGGAGGAGGATGTACATTATACAGTTGGTGTCTGCTTTTGATAGAGAAACTATGACTCATTCGTTAGATGGCACTTCCACACACATTTGGTCGACACACACACACACACACACACACACACACACACACACACACACACACACACACACACACACACACACACACACACACACACACACACACACACACACACACACACACACACACACACACACACACACACACACACACACACACACACACACACACACACACACACACACACGTATTCATTACATAGATACAACACCCATATTGTGTTGTCGGGTAAAGGGAGCTGGAAAGAAGTAAGCAGTGTTACAAATAGATTTCGGAGAGGCTTTTGGGCAGATGGAAGGAGAGCCTTGAAGAGTGCGAGTCTTCAAAAAGGCAGACGGCAGCACACCCTCCCTTCTAACCCGTTGACTGCTTGTACTCCTGGTGGAGCGAGAACACAATATAAAACATGACATATTTCGCCAGCGTTCATAAACGCGTTGCCTAATCTTGAAAGACATCACCCAGCGTTCACTCAAAGTGCTGCACTCTCGCTCACAGCATCCCATGATCCTCGTTGAGGACTCCTGGAGGACAGTGTGGTGTCATGCTGTGAGGCTGTGGCCACATATGTGTGCACCACATGGCTCCCCTGAGGGAACCGTCTGATTGGATATGGGTGCTGGAGCCTGTCGCCTATCTGTGAACTCTCCCTTCATCTGGATATAGTAAGCCCACAGGGAAAGACATATCACAAGGCCTAGGTTCACTGTGCCTTCGCTATCTTTCTTCCAACTCACTCGTGCAGCTGACAAGAAGAAAATATGACCAGTACCGTCTTATAAACTGAAGCACTTACTATATACGGGCTATACTGAGAGATAATGAAATCATTTTTAGAAAGCTGGGCATGTACAGTAGAGATCAAGTTTGATCACACAGAAGTGGCTTATAGAGTCAAGAGCTGTAAACATATTTGAAGAAATTGATTTACTAACATTATCTATAACAAACATGCCCATAATGCATTGTAAACATACTATAGTGAGTTAAAAGCTGATTATAACAATGTGGAATTATAAGAATTCATAAATATTCATAATGTTTTATAACAATAACCATAAGACATTATAAAGCCGTTTATAATGAGAATCAATACTACATAATTGCTGTTCACTATTTGAAACGAAAAATCCTCAAATCTTAGTTTGAAAAATATTTTAAATATTAAATATTTATAAAAAATAACTTAGGAAGCAAATTATACGCTGTGAACAACATGAATACTTTTAAAATCATGGGTCTGATATTTACATGTACAGCGTTTCTTTGAGCAATGTGTCCTACCATCACAAAATATTTTGGTATGAAAACAAAAAGAGGTAAAATACAGTGCTGCTCTATTAGACTGATTTAATAAATAACAACCTTGTTATTGAACAAAGACAGGAGTACATCAATTCCAAATTTCCAATGTTTAGAATCCTTCAATACATTCATGTCAGTTTGTTGTCATCATGCAGTTTCTCAAAGTATTGTCGTTTATTAAGCTGAAGCTTTGTGAAGTTGCATTTCAAATTTTGTGAGAAACATTGACTTATTTTTCTTTCCGTTCTGAGTTTTCATTTTGCTTGAATGTTTAAACTACACATCCATTGTCTTAATTATTCTTCTCATTTAAAATCAAAACTGTCTCCGTGTTTACGCTGAAAATGTAGCCTTACAAAGGCGTTTCCAATTATGTTGCAGCAGTTGACCATAAATAATTGCATTAAAAATAGAAATAGGTTTTTTTTCTATTCTTAAAATAGTGTGATTATTTTATGAAATATGCATAACTGATATACATTTTTTGATAAAGTACACCCTGACCCACCCCAATACCCTCATTTGACAAACACTACACTAGAGGAGAAGTTCTTATGATGGTTTATATATGTATATATGTGCACCCCTACACCAACACGTGCCTAATGGACACAGGTGTGTGGGCCTGACTCTCGCTGGGTGACCTCTCCCTTTATGTTCGAACCTCATGTCATGCAGAGGCAGAGACAACACTTCCCAGGGAGGATCGATCTCCTCTACACCGCAGTACTCTGCTCCCCTGTCTCAAACACAAAGGGAATGCACCTGCCTGGAAGTGCGGCTCTGACACAAAGCCTGCAGGGAACCAGATGTCTCTGAGGCGTGTTGTGGAATTGATGCTTCCACTTTCATTCATTTTATCCAATGAGAAAGAAGCTCAGCCCAAATGGATATAGATGGGAAAATTATGCCCGCAAGTGTTTGCTTTGTCCAAAGAGAAACTAGATAATGTAAAAAGTAAAAACGTGCAACAATGCATCTGCTCAATGTGTTCAGTAAATTAAATCATGCATACATGTAGGAAGTTTTATTTACATTTATTTGAAAAAAAAATAGGGGTAAGTTATGTTATGAGGAGAACCAAATGTCCTTATAAGCAGAATTGGCCATTAGCTCCAGTCGTATGTTCAGACCACTACTTTTCATGAATATGCTGAATAGTTTTGGACAGACCTATGAAGAAACACTTAAAGGTAAGACAGCTTGCACTGTTACTGTGCATTATGGTTGTTTTATAGATCCCCAAAAGGGGAGATTCGCTCAGAGCAAAGACACATTAATACAGAATAAATAATGTGTTATTGTGATGAGCGAGCGTTCATTGAATGAATTGTATGAAAACTGGCACGGGAATGTAATCAATGCTCTGGTGATCAGTTTGACAGGCTATATGATCTGTGCTTTAAGCCTGTGCTGCTCTGCAATAAAGCTGCTTTTCCCTCTCCCTGAGCTACAGTATGCACAATGAGTGCTATCTGAAGAGCGATACCCAACACCTATAGTAGCTCAAATCAATCGTAGCATATAGCAACTGTAAATGATACATCAACTGTGATACGTATAAAGGGCACAAACATGTATAAACAAAAACCCACCTACAAGCAGTTTCACTATCACATTTGACTTAACCTGCATGTCTCCTGAGATCTTCGTGATAGATCAGCAAAATTCACTTGAATTAAATGTTAATTACATATGTTGGTAATACATCAGAGCATGAGCAGCATTTTATGGTTTAACTGGTCATGGTAGGGCTTATTTTAAGTATGTTAGATACAATTATGTAGTTTAATCTAAAACTGGGATTACATAAAGTCATCATACATATTGAAATCATAATTTGGAAAGTAAATCCAGCTATAGTGTGACATCAAATTAGAATACTTGAAATGAAGTGTAGTAGAAATATAAAGTAGAATAAAAAGAAATACTTATTTAGAGTTCAAGTACTACAAAATGGTGCTTAAGTACAGTACTTGAGTGAACGTAGTTACTTGCTTCCACCGACACATCCTGACACACAGAGACGATGGGTATTTGCAGACTAAGCTAAGCTAAAGTCCAGGAACTGCTTGCTGCGTGGTGATAATGTTAATCACTGAGCCTGTGTGCCGCCCTACTGTGATATCTTAGCGCTGTAAAATTGACACAACAAATGAGGACATTTTTTGAGTTGATAATTGAGTTTCCCAAATGAAGACGGCTTCTTCCTAAAGCCTTTTCCCATTCTGTCGCTGTTCCCTGGCATTGTTAAACATGTCGAAAGTCGTCCTTCATCTAACTTTGACTTGTTCCAACACCGTCAGAAAGTCTGACATCTTCAACGGTAGACCCCGCCAATTTTCTCAAGGATGGACTTGCTTGTTTACTGTGATTTATGGTGATCCAAATTAACACAGTAATGATTTATTGATGTTGAATTTCCTTTGACTTTTGAATGAGCTGCCTCATTTTCATAGCCCATGAAACAAAAAAAGGGTCCAGTGAACATGGCCGACCTGAACAAGCTCCAGATATTCATTAATATCATGTTTACCGTAATTCTTCACGTGAAGGTAGAATTAGGAGAGCTAATGTGGTAATCTACAAAACATCATTAGCTGAATGATGATATGTCTTATGGAATATTTACATCAATCTCCATTATCCTTGTTAAATGAACTGAAACTAAGAAAGCACGGGTATTACGGATCACTTTTTTGATTGACCTTAATGACAGACAGACAGACAGACAGACAGACAGACAGACAGACAGACAGACAGACAGACAGACAGACAGACAGACAGACAGACAGACAGACAGACAGACAGACAGACAGACAGACAGACAGACAGACAGACAGACAGACAGACAGACAGACAGACACACTTTTAGGAAACACAGTTGCAAAATCCTCCATCAGGAATACAGACAAACGAGACAAAGAAAGCAGGCTCATCACATCAGTTATATGGGGAAAAGAGACTCGCATCAACCAAAGAATTACTGAAAACAATTCCCCCCATGGTATCAACAACAAATCCTTCCAACCCACCACCAAAAAATGCTCCACAGCCAACTGTGTGGTCTCAGGCTGAGTGAGGATTAATGTTCTCCCCATTAATAACATTACAAAGAAAGGGAATGAACATAATATCCGGGACTACCTCCTGTGAAATGGCCCTCTCTCTGCCCTCCTACGGAAGAGCCGTTTTATGTCCAAACTAATCCCCCCCACCTCCCTCCCTCCCTCCCTCACCACGTTTCTCTGTTCCAACACATTTCAAATCCAAACCCAAACGTCAATAGTCATTTCAGCCACAGACAGGGAAGAATGAGGTGTGTGTGTGTGTGTGTGTGTGTGTGTGTGTGTGTGTGTGTGTGTGTGTCTAGGGGAGGGTGGATGGAGGGGGGGGGGGGCTAGTTGTACCATGACGGACGTGTGAAACAACAAATGAACAACGCCTCGAGCAATATCAAAGATGTCGATGGGAGGAGATTTGAATGGCGTGTCGGTGGAGACGTTGATTATTACTCATGTCAATTGTCGAGACGATGAGTGCTCTGGGGCATCTGTCTCTCTGTCTAGCTGTTTTTCTCGTCATATCCAGGAGTTTCAAGGTAATGAACGCCTTTCGTTCTGTTGTCAGCTTTAATTGAATAATGGGTGATGTACACATGTCGTGCAGCGTGAAAGTCACACAAAGATGCTTAACTTTCTCCCACACACACTCGCGACACCGCAGATCTGATCCCAGGAAACAGTTTTAGCCGTTCAAAAGTATTTTTATCCAGTCAAAAAATCTAATCAACTGAGTTGATCCTACAAGTATTGCCCATTTAGCCAAAGACCAATGTAGCTTTTGCTATTGCCTCCAATATTGTATGAAACTTCTTTAAATACATGAATGAGTATCTGTGTTACTCTGAGCGACATGTGTTTAGATTGGCATGAACACAGGTACTGTGGTTTAATCCAACATACAAAGTCATGGTGCCATAATGACTCACTAAAGCAACCAATATGTTTTAATCTGCAGCTGGAAGTCACCTAAAAAAATCCAAGATGGCCACGCTGGATTAACGACAACCAACAGAAGACAAGGCTGTTATAATACTCTGTTTACTTCTGTCTCATTAAAGTTCACACACTACTGTCGAACTTCCTTCTGTGGAAATGTTGCTCTGGTGTTTGTATGTGCAAAATACACTGTAATGTGTTGTTATCAACTAGTGCTGCCAGCAGTGGCTAACATGGCTACAACTGCTAATGTGTCCAAATTCTCGAACTCTCAGAGGGTTAACTCAGGTCAGGAATAGTACAATGTTTTTTCTGAGAAAAAAAAAACTCTGAAAAGAGCCCTGTGACACAATCAAGGCTGAATCAGAGAGGCAGGATAAAACAAAAACAGTAAAGATGAAACCATTAAAAGCAAAACACTAAAATGAGCCGAGGGGAACGTCAGAGATGTGTGATAATTCACTCTGTCACTATTAGCAACACATTCTATATTACAGTAGTCATTTGTTCCATTGTTACTAAAATAGTGATTAGAACAGCATGAAACTCTAGTGTTTCTGATACACTATTTCCCTTACTGAAATACTCAATATTAGATGATCTTTATAAGACCAATGAGGCAAGCAGAACAAAAACTTTAAAAGTCATTTTGAGAGAAAGACAGAACAAGACTATATCAGATGACAGGCAGAGGAACGGAGTGGAAAAAACCAAACAGGCAGGGAGAGAAGAAAAAAAGACACGAGGACGGACGGCGACGTGACTGGTAGAACGATTGATACGCCAATAGTAGAATGGACACGGAAACAGACTGGCAGATAGAAAGACAGCCAAGCATGTACAGTAAAGTGACAGGTATAAAAAAAACATGAAGGACACAGGGGTAGATAGACAGTGATAGAAGAAAACACACGCTGGTCGACAAGCATAGAAAAAGACAGACAGTCATGAGATCCAGGCAGGCATAGTGGGAAAAGAAGTCCGACAGGCACACGTTAAGACACACTGAGACTTCTTTAGTGACCAGGTCAAGACCCCAGCAGCATGTGATCAGGAATTTGGGGAAGACTGTAGAGCACACGCGCGCGCGCGCACACACACACACACACACACACACACACACACACACACACACACACACACACACACACACACACACACACACACACACACACACACACACACACACACACACACACACACACACACACACACACACACACACACACACACACACACACACACACACACACACACACACACACACACACGGCGAGAGAGAAGGGAAGGGAGCGTTGGAAATGGACAGGTGGAGAGCATACAGGCAGGCGGGCAGGGCCAGGAATGAGCCTGGACAGGAGATAAGATTCCTGGGTGGCTCTGCCGTGGGCACGGGTCTGCAGAGCACAGCAGCCTGGGGCACCGGGAGGAGTAAGGCGAGGAGGAAGGGGGGAGAGGGGGAGACGGGGACAGCATTATCAAGCCAGTGCAGGGTTCGGGCTGGGCTGGGCGAATGAGCAGTCTGGGAATCCCACTCTCTCTACTGCCCTCTCTCTCCCTCAATGATCCAACAGCAGTCAGTGAGACAGAGGGAGGTAAACAGCAGAAAAGGACCATAAAAAAGAAAGAAAGAACGAACCCTGAGATAGATTTTTCGATGTCAGTTTGAGGGCGGATACGTGTCTATGACTGATCCCGTCTACAGATGAGGGACACAATGTTCCTTTATCATTGTACACACTGCGTTTGTGTGTAAGTGTGTTTGACGAGCAGAGAGAAAAAGAGCAGAGCAGAGCAGAAAGCAAGCGACTACACACAGAGGTGCAGGAAGTGAACAGTATCTTTGATAATG
The DNA here is from genome assembly GCF_036324505.1 of Eleginops maclovinus. Taxonomy (NCBI): domain Eukaryota; kingdom Metazoa; phylum Chordata; class Actinopteri; order Perciformes; family Eleginopidae; genus Eleginops; species Eleginops maclovinus. The sequence continues at coordinate 22,544,054 of NC_086368.1, read as the reverse complement.
ATGGTGCCCTGGGTGTGAGGATGTTTACAACATATATCCATGAAGTTGGAAGTAGCTTTTATTTGAATCTGAAAGAGCATCTGAAACTGAATATACACATGCTGTATATTCATATACATGCTCCTGCTCTTGTACCCTGTGTGCACTACTGAGAACAATCGTGCGTCTTTGCAGTCTGAATAAGTGTCTCTCAGCATGCAGGTGCTGCATGTGTATGTATGTGTCTGTCTTCACAGCAGGATCTGATATACTTACAATATGTGAAGGTCTAAATAACATGTAGCATGCCGTCTCAACAACAGCTTTCCACGATTAGTGCTGCAACACAACACAGACAAGACGCAACCTTTACACAACCAACCTGTCCTCAATCACAATTCTTCAGATATGGCAGCTTTATCATACGCATCAAACTATGGTGGTCCTAGTATCCCTCAAGCATAATTTATGCACATGGGGGGGGGAATTCCCCTAATGGCTATGCAAGTCAGGCGATGTAGGATAAACAGCGCCGTTTGTGTGCTGTGAAAATCAAACATCATTTTTGACTTATTTTTAACTTGTGCTGCATGGTGAACACATTAAGGTCATGAACCCAGCACTAAGTTATCTAGCAAACATACCTTCTTTTTTAACTGAAACCCCAAAGTGAATTTGATTAAATTCGCAGCTTTACCTACATGTTATGGTTTATTGGACTACCTTGTACATTGAAAAATGATGCTAAAGCAATACCAAGTATGTTGTTAAGATTATGGTCCTGACAGTGTGAGGCATAATTTACAAAAATGGAACAACAACTCATACAGTTTGAGTGTTGCCAGTGAAATCTGACTAACAGTATGCCATCATCTTACCTCTGCAAAATGTATACAGAAAGAGTCTTCAGGCAGTCTACATATACCTAAAGACAAAGACATACCAAATAAGTATTTGTTAAACTTTGGAAATATATGATATATTTCCAAGATACATTTGAAATAGTTGTGTGCATGTATGTGAGAAAATAATTTAGGGATGCAGACAGGCTGGTTAGGGATCCTTTCTCCATCCATCTCCGTTTTCCTCACGTCTCAATCTAGCAGTGATAAAGGAGAGCCTCCTCTGCCAGACACATGGCCAATTACAAATTAGCCAGTTTGTCGGGGGGAAAATCGTAATCAGGCTTCAAGAGGTGGAGGCCCTTGAAGATTAATTGGAAATGGGCCCCCGGTAAATGTCAATGGCAATCAAGGGTTTGTACAGCTCTGATTGACTCTATACACAGACCCCTCTACCCAGGATAAGCTTTCTCCAGCCGTGACATTGCTGGCACCACTCCCTCACGCTCTCCATCTCCGATGAAAGGGAGAGAAGACAGGCACAAAAGAGGCAAGGAAAAATGGAGTAGTGAGACAGCGATGGAATACCAAGGGACGAAAGAAAAGAGGAAGGTTTGACATTTCCAACCTCCTGGTGTGTTCATGTTTAGGCGCTTTGGTTATGATTTGAAAGAGGGAGGTGTGGATGCACAGACACCAAAAGAAGCAATTTTCCACGGTGGGAGCTGGAGCCCATTTGAAAGTCATCATGAAGGCCATTTTCTGTTCTTTGAAATATAAACTTGCTAAAAATTCCTTCTCTTTCTACTGTCCACAATTCACTGACTTATGTCTCACTCTATGATCACCTGATACCGTTGAAGTAATGCAATGTGTCATTATCCAACACATACAAACGAGATCCTAATAGCCCTATCATTTCAACATTTTTTAAATCTAAATTAATCAGCCACTAAAGTATGTCACAAATTGAGTTGTTTAACTTTCTGATTTGTATACAGTATAAGTCATAATCTCACCTGCTCTGGGAGGGATATGGAGTGGCATCTGAATTAGGAGCAACAGCGATGTGTGAAACCTATAATTGGAAAACTAAAAATAAATATCTTTAAAGTGGAGCTTAGTGGTTTTTCAGAAATTGTTGCTAGCCATGTTGGCAGCTTCTAGGGACGATTTCCTAAAGTTGCTGTTGCTGCGCAAACATCCCATGTGACATCAAATAACCATTTTGCAATGATAACAGTGGCAGATTTATCACTTATAGCTTTGTTGAAAAGACAGCAGTCAAATTTCGACGGAGAATACAAATACACGAGCAGCAGCATTGTTATTAAAGATCAGAAGAAATATTTAAGATCATCGTTTCTTTATTAATAATACTATTTACCATTTTTATATTGATATTGTTAGTAATGCTAATTGAGGAACTTACCCATTTTGTTGAGCGTCTTAATTACAGAAGCATCAATATTTGAGAACCATGAATGCATTGTTAGAACCGGATACGCGACACCAAAATGGCGCTGATTAAACTGAAGGAAGTTGTCCATTAGCCATTAGCATTAGCCAAAACCTTTCCTACCTTTATGATTTACTTCTGTGGCACACATGTGCAACGTGTTTCTCCTGCTGGTCACATACTTTTTTTACATTTAATTGAGCTAAAAAAACATAGCTCTCTCACTATCTTTAGCTATCGCTCTCATAGAGTTAGCGTCAGTACAGCATATTATTCGTCCACGAGCATCCAATATATTCAAAAGAACTTTTTTGCAGAGGTGTGTGTAATGCCTGTAGAGACCGTGGTCAGGATTTGCTGCTCAGAACGAATTGTCCTCACTGTCAAAGCTACCTGTCTTCCGTGCTTTGGGATTTTTACCTGCAAAAAAACGGTGCGACAGTGAATTGAAGCATGACAGGTCGGCCTGGGTTGGATGGCATCTGGCTGCTCTCGCCAAAGCTGTACTGTAGTGACAAATGCTGTCAATATATTGGCTAAATGTCAGAAAGTTGGAAGAAGGATTTTCTTACACAACCCATCCTTGTCGCACTCAATCCCTCTACAGTGCATTTAATTCCAGTGCTTCCTCACGACGCCTCACACCCTTGCACATTTCTGTTACTGAGGCAGAAATCAACCGCTTTAGTCGGTTAGATGCCTCCACTGACAGGAAGCGCAAAGTCAACTGAGCGTTGAAGTAAGATGACTAATGAGGAGGGAGTGACAGAGGAGGAGACTCAGTGTTACGTCAATGATTTCATCGATACTGGCAGTTCATCAACCCAAAAAACATTAGTTGTTACTAAACAAGATTTTAGGGTTTAGCAATGCGAGATGGCAGCATGCAGTAAAACTGTTACTAAAAGAGCAAACCGGCTTTGATCGGAGAGTTGTCTCCTTAATTCTGTAAGCCTTTTTGCCCTCCTCTGTGACCCTGATATTTTCATGATAGGTATCCTTGTACAGATAGCAGCATCGTTTTGTCTTAAATGAGGAAACACTCTTCTTTGATGCCTGCTGCTCAACTTGGAGAAAAAATAGATATTCACATTGTTTTTCCCACTGAAAGTCAGGAATATCAGGTACTAATGAGGATAAACCTTGTTGTTGCTTTCTTTGGTTTTAAAGCATAGTGACTATTTTAGGCTTTTTGATCGGCGTTTAGGTCAGAAAAGTTCAGGGTGTCCTGGAGTTTTACTTTCAAGAGAAACATAACCATACATATGCAATATCGAGCAAAAATAATGTAAATGCAAATGTCATCTCCATGGCAACTATTTATTTATATTGCTTGGTTATACAGTGCAGCAAGATAGGGAAGAAGTTGCTTCTAATAGAAATCCAAACGTACAGCATGAGGTGAATTATGAGGTCTATTAGAATGCATCTAATAGAACTATACTGAATTTATACTGTATACATGCTCAAAGGTGGTTGGGTCAGTAATCACAGTAACATCTGTTTAGAAGAAGTCAAAATACCAAGTAAAACAAGACTCACACAAACATTCACAATATAATTCATGCAGAAGTGACACACAGATATAACACCTCTGCCACCAATTTAGAAGACAGACATGTCTATGAATGCGAGTGCAGGGGAGCTCTTAAGGCGATGTTGATCTGCTGTGCCAACAAAAATAAAGAGCTGTATGCTCTGCTGTCAAAGCACAGAAGGGTTTTTCTCCTACGTCTAATATCTTTGACGAAGCTGAAGAAAAAAAAACTCCTGGACTTGTACAGCACAAATAAACAAGAGTCAATCTCATCAAGTTGATATGCGCAGGACATAGTCCAAAAAGCAGATGGTAAACAAATATTTTTAAAACCGTGTTTCCTTTGATATTCTCTATGGGGCTTCACCGTCTGATTTGTAAGCCAGTGCCAGCGACAACTGCATTTTAGAAGCGCTGCCAGATATATTACAAGGGGGAACTGGAGCAGAACAGCTCTCTGGCGATGCACCATGGACATTATGCAAATACCATGAGAGAACATATTAGCTAGTCTATCGGCTCTACTTTAGAGATGCCTCCACCAAATTGTCTCAGAAGTCACAGCGAGCTCCCACTGAGCCGAGCAACGTGTGAATTTAAATCAGGGTGACAGAGCAGCTTTTTGGACATTTTGTAGCGCTCTTACAACTTTCCAAATGTATAGCTTCCTTCTCCCACACAACACATCAGTACTGACACAGTGCATCTCTTCATTTGTGTTATGCAGCTTAAGCATGCAGATACAACACACTTGATCATCACAAATATGCCTTGATGAAGATGCATTCAATCTGAAGAACCCATAGTAGTTCTCTGAAACACATTCAGTGTAATGTCCCATAACACTTGACGTGCACATCTCCAGCAGAGCATCTGAGCACAAGTCAGAATGGTTGGAGCGGCAACGTTGACGACGGCATATATTCCCCGGTAATAGCCTTGATGTTTGTTTTTAAAGAGGCTGTGGCACCGCATGCCATTATAGGGCTAATGATGTACGATTGTCATCTCACACATTGCAGAGTTAATTGGGCCTCTGTGATCATGCCTAATGGCTTTACCAGGGAATTATTGACACAATGATGTGGGCCGACGTGCTACAGGTAGGTGAATAAATAAATAAGCAAGCCCCTGCTACCCCCACCTCTTTCTCCCCAGACGCGAAGCTCGTCAATCTTGGCAACTGCCTCTGGAGCACCCCAGTCAGTTAACATTTTAGAAAATGGCTGCCCATTAATAATAAAGGCATATTAACATAAGTGAATTCTGCTGCGGTGTGGGATTCAGTGGAACAGTTATTAAAGTCCAATTTGGCCCCATTAATAATGCATCCACCTTTGACTTTCTGATATCCAGATTATGTGGTATTACTGTGGCTATACATTATTTATTAACCACTTTCAATTGGGGACCTTGATGACTTCTAATTGGTAGGTGGTGGTGCCATTAAGGTATCCCTGATGAGACTTGTCAATCAAGATGCATTCTCTCGACCTCGGTGTCCAACAGACTGCACACACACACACATACACACACAGCCGGAGCCAGGTGCCAACAGTGCCAACAGTGCGGGACAGGGGCATAGTGCTCCACCCTGCAACCCTGCCATGACTCAGAGGTCTGACTCCTGTCCATCACAGCCATTTGAAGTGTTGCAAAGGGGGGCGGCTAAACGGCATGGGGCCTGCTGTTAGAGAGGACTGGCTTTAAAAGTTAATGGCTCCTGTACTTTGCTGAATGACACTGGAAGGGTGAGCGATTGTCATGCCTCGATCCTCTGGGGGGCTTTTGTCAGTCAGTCACTCACATAGACAGACGCTGGCACATGCACAGCCATACAGATACACCCAGGCATATTCTGTATCCAGTCTATATTCACACAGGCAATATATGCAAGCAGCAACATCCCAAAATGCATAATAAATGTTTGTGAATATGCAAATACATCATGCGGAAGAAACAACAAGGCTGTCAGCTTGCAAGGCAGCATGTCGTAACTTTCCTGATGACACAATGTGCTGTCTGTGAGACAACACATCCCGATCAACTTCAGGCTATTACAATCATGCTGAATAGCATGTCATTCTGTCCGGCATGTCGAGATTTCATTGCATGGTAGATCAGCCCAAACTAATTTGAAACTGAATGACAATCACTTGCTGAAGAACGTTCCTGCTGCACAGAAATGGCTGAGCAACAATTTGTGCACAGCAGAGTAAAGAGAAAAAGGGAAAAGGGAAAACGAGTGCGAATGAATTCTGCTCCCCTGAGTGCTGGCAAGAAATGGAATCAAGATAAAAAAGGGAGGAAGTGAGATATCTTGTTAAATACACTGGAATTGGATACACACAGCCGCGCCGCACAAAGGCACCCCCCCTCCTAACGCACACACAGACCCACACACACATCCACACAAACCCTCACAAATACACAGAACCAGCTGAGCATACAGTTTTAGCCTAAGAAATTCAAGCGATGCACATATTTAAACACAAAAAGGCAATCTTTAGCAACCTACCTGGGTTTTATTAATTGATATTTAATCTGGGCTCCATGGGGGAGAATTTCTGGCAAATAAAGGGACCTTATGTTGAATCTGGCAAGCACTACATCCCAAGAGCTGCAGTAGCACCAGCTGTGCGTGACTCAGAGATATTCAGCAGCTCTGTTAACAAGGATGGATACGGTGCAAAGTGTACTTCATCCAGAGTTTTAAGGCCACCTGGACCACTTCATCACACCATCCTGAGTTTGTGACAACTGAAGGAATAGTCATCTGCATGCAAGGCAATAGATTCCTTTAATGCAGAAATACATTTTCTGCAATACTGGGAAGAGAGACCGGTAAAGCACATAAGCGGAACGAGAAACAAATTACAAAAGTAAAAGTGGAGATATACTTTGGCCAATAATGTAGAGAGGAAAAGACACTGGGTTCAAACTCCCTCAAGGAAAATGTAAAGGAAACATGGATACAAACTATACAAACAAACATTGGGGTAACTGGATTGCCTTCCAACCCCAAAGCTGTGAAGCAGGTTTATCTCTTGGCTGCCTTGGTCAGAAAACAACGGATTATCCAAGCATTTAGGATTTGGATCCCTTCCCTGTGTCACCCACGGCTTAATCACTTTCTTTTCAAAGGCGGGGCATATTTTTCCTACACGCCAATGAGAGCAAACTTTTTCGGGAGAGGGGCTAAAAGAGACTGACCCTGAATGGAGCATTAATGACAGATGGTACAGGTATATTCATACAGAGAGTATGAGAACAATTACGTTTGTTTAGATAATTGAATCATGAAAACATGTTTTATTAGAAACCTTAAATACAAGTATGAACCTGAAATGTACCTTTATATTTTGGGGATAACGCGTCTTTCACTAAATTGCTTGAGTCTTGGTACACTTAGCTAAAAGGTAATGCAGTGTAATACAAATGTATTATTATAATAGCTCATCTATTTTCCTCTGAAGTAGTTGTTTCATATTTGACATGCAGGTATACCAACATGTTCTTTGTTTACAAATAGATCTGCGACTATTTTTACATTAATGACAGACTTATCATTTTCATATATTAATAGTATGATTAATGAGTGTCTTTCATGTTTAATTAATCATTAACCAATAGTTTGTTAAGGTCTTGTTACAGACATTATTATAAAATGTTAGCATTAATATTCATGTCCACTGAATATTCATGTCCATCTTGGCCCATCAGTATGCCTGCTAGGCACGAGGAGAAGGCCAGCACTTATAATTGGCAATCTTTTCCTGTTATTTGACAGTAGAGAAGAGTCATTTCCTTGCATTCAAATCTGCGAGTCACACAAAGCCGGCTTGTCAACTTTCCACTTCATTACAGGTCAAGCAATAGACTCATTTCTCTCAGGCGCGTCGCTCCCATAATTGTTTTCTACCTCTCCTTTCGTAGCCAATTTACATGTGCTTCCGTGCCGCGTGTAAAAGAGACAGAGAAAGGAAAGATGAAAATGCTCCCGCTTTTCACTTCCACTCACCGTCCATTAACGACTTGACACTTGGAACGCAAAAAGTAATATGAATTTTGTTCCCCTTTCTGTAGCATTTGCTTTGAGGCATATGATACATTATATTGAACTGAGCTGAGAATTCGATAGGACATTATGGTGTAGGACAGAGAAGAATGGGATAAAAGCAAGCTGAAGGAAAGGTATAGCCGGCGTGCAGCAATGACTCGAGAAATGGGAAACTATGTGCTTGAGTGTTTAAAAGTGATCCCATGTAAAACCGACTCTATATACCGTGTAACTGTCAAACGTTACAATGAACAAATAAGCAATCATTTTGAGTACAATGCAAGGGACTCGATTGTCATGGTGAAATGGAAGACCAGGAAAAAAACTTAGGCGATTACACTAATATGCAAAGTATATGTTAATTAAAACAATCTTTCCCAGTCATCCCAGTTAACACACTCAACAGTTGAAAATAACATGCATTTACATTGCATGCAGCTAACTGCAAATACAGCTTTGCTATCAAGTCCTTGGACTTACACCCTATTGTCTTTCAACAGTGTATAGGTGCAAATAGAATAGATAAAATCGGAGGATGAAACCCTCTTTATTAGTCACATACATGCACACAGCAGAGCACACACAGTGAAATTAGTCCTCTGCATTTAACCCATCCTAGTACTAGGAGCAGTGGGCAGCTATCGTGCAACGCCCGGGCGGGTAGAAACACTGATACTGTACATGCAGTTATACTGAGCTGATAAAAGGTTATGTGCTGTTTCTCTTGAAAACAAACTGTAAGAAGGGGGAAATGAAGAAACACAATGTGATACACCAGTTAAGATTTGATACATTACAACTATAAAAACACACAGCTCACCTGCAAAAAGAAGACGACCCTCAGTGCACCGCAGGCTGCAGCCAGGAAACTCTACACAGACACAGAGGAGCTGGCATTATTAAAACCTTATTGGAATATTAAAAACCTGCAATAGTCATAAATACTAATAAAATCTCATTATTTGGGAAGGGACTGAAAATAAGACAAATAGTGGCAGTTAAATTAGCCTAACATAAAAGTAAAAGAATTACAATTTCACATTCCCTCTGGCTCGGGCATACATTTCAAAATAAAACCAGATATTTAGGTTCACACATTCAAGGCAGCCCAGGTCTGTGTGTCCTCAAGGCACAACTCCAGTTTTAAACATGCCATGGAAGAAATACAACCATCAGCCAACGAATGCTTAATGTTTGCCCACCTTTTATTATGTGCTTTCACAGAATGCCCTTCCAACCACAAGAACGATGTCCATTGGGACAGGTGATATGTTCCTCATACCTTCAGTTTAACACATTTTGTCTTAACGATACAATGAGTTACTGCTGAGCTTTAATTAAATGTGATGGCTGCAACAAGAACCAAATGTGCATATCAGCAAACAGATGAATGATAGTTTTGTTTCATGTATCATATTCATAGTTTAATAGTGGTAACACAGTATAATAAACATCAACTTCTTTACACATTTTTCATTTTAAGTTGTTCTTATTTGGATTTTCTTACCAGTTAAGAAAATCCAAATCCGCTGGCAGAGAAACATCTTCTTAGGGCCTGGCAAAACATGGTCACCCTAAAACAGAGCTCTTAAATACAGGAAGTAAACAATCAGACTGTACCAAGTGTCAGTGACATGAAGGGGTGAATGAAGACATTTACTTAAGAGAATTTGGTAATTTCTTTATTAGAGTACATATGTTTATTGGGGTCTTGTGTTGGTTAAGTCCAATACAAAAAATATAAAGGTCCGATTGTCAGGTTGTTTTGTTTCTTCGTAGTTTAGTTTTAACTGTGTAATGGAGTTTCCCCTTTTATGTGTTGTTATGTTCTGATCAGTATTTACATGTGTTCTTCATTTTGTTTGTTTGTTGAGACATGTTTAGTTAGCGTAAGTCAAGCCCTGTGTATTTGCCCTCTTTAAAGAGCCCAAGACTTTGTGACTTATTTTGCAAAGTGTTTGATTGTATTTTAGAGGCATTGATCCTCATTTCGAAAAATGGAGATCGGATTGGGTCCTAATATCACCACATCTATGCACCTGTGTGGTGGTGTCATCAGTGATTCTCTGGAGATTACAAAGGTAACAGTGTAATGTAAGGAGTTAAATCTGTGTATCCACCGACCATTTGGGTTTCTTTCTTGAACCAGTAAATGGAAGAGCGTCTGAGAGGCTTTTTCGTTTTTGCTTTTTACCTTTCTAAATGGTCAAATGGTCACTGGAGCGAGGGCCGGGGCGAAACTCTCTGAAGTTATTTCAAAACAAAACCAATCGCATGCTAAACTACGCTTGCATTGAAGCACTACAGTATCCGGGTGAATTTAGGCTGGTTCATTGCGATCACAACGAAAACAGCAAAACACACATTGAGCCAAGAATACAAATGTTATTGAGGGCTGTAAATCTAACAAGCCACTAAGCACCGTATGGCTATGTTAAAATGGACAACATTGTTAGGAGATTTAAATTATACAGTGATTCTGACTGCTGTTCTTATCTTATATCCTTATATTCTATTTTCTCATTGTCCTAACTCCTTCTTCACCTGGCCCCAAACATCTTCTTTTAAAGATTAACACTTTTTTCTCTACCAATTTTTTTCTTTCTTTGATTTTCTTTTCAAATTTCCGACTATTTCTTCAAAATGATCACTTTTTTACTAAAAGATGACTGTTCAAAATTAAAAATAAAAGATTAGGGCTACATGAAGAGGAGTTAGAATATTGATAACAAATAGTGGGACATTTCAAAAAGTTGAAATTTAGAAAAACATTCAGACATTTTTAAAAAAGGCAGATTTTATTAGGAAAAAATTGATAATTTGAAAAAAAAAGTCGGAAATTCAAAAAACTTGAAATTTGGAAATACAAATACACTTGGATATATGAATCTGTTTATTAACTTATTTATATCAGTTATGTATTATTATTGAATGTTAAAGTATTTAGAACCTTGATCAAATAACTTTAGCTGCTCAGAATCTTCTCTCAACGTGTATTAATCATGTTCATACAATAATGCTTACACAGCAGCTCTGTATCATTCTCTCTGTCACTCTCCTGTGTTTATGAATCCTCATCCGTCTGAAGTCATAGTGCTGCTATAATCGTGCCCCCTCTTCTTTGAAAATCTCTTATCCTCTTTCCATCCCACACTTGTCCTCTGTGTCTTGAAACCCCATTTCGTGATGCCAACTGGCAGCGGCAAGCGAAGACAAGTTCCTCTTATGTCACCCTACGCACAGACTGCACAATAATGCTAATTCACCACAACAACAATTTAGCATCGTTAAACATAAATGCTCGACATGTACCCAAACATCCCAATCATGATCGGCGCCACAATCACACAAAGAAAGGAGCTGACAAGCTGAAATGCAATGCGAGCAAACCTTACCCTGGATTGCATCAGAAGCACAGAATCAAATGCAAAAGGAACAGAATTTGGCTGAATTTGAGTAAACATCGCCAGTAGTAGCACATATGTGCGTACATTTACATACTCCTTGACCCAAATGATCGCTCAGGCAAAACATGGTCACCCTAAAACAGAGCTCTTAAATACAGGAAGTAAACAATCAGACTGTACCAAGTGTCAGTGACATGAAGGGGTGAATGAAGACATTTACTTAAGAGAATTTGGTAATTTCTTTATTAGAGTACATATGTTTATTGGGGTCTTGTGTTGGTTAAGTCCAATACAAAAAATATAAAGGTCCGATTGTCAGGTTGTTTTGTTTCTTCGTAGTTTAGTTTTAACTGTGTAATGGAGTTTCCCCTTTTATGTGTTGTTATGTTCTGATCAGTATTTACATGTGTTCTTCATTTTGTTTGTTTGTTGAGACATGTTTAGTTAGCGTAAGTCAAGCCCTGTGTATTTGCCCTCTTTAAAGAGCCCAAGACTTTGTGACTTATTTTGCAAAGTGTTTGATTGTATTTTAGAGGCATTGATCCTCATTTCGAAAAATGGAGATCGGATTGGGTCCTAATATCACCACATCTATGCACCTGTGTGGTGGTGTCATCAGTGATTCTCTGGAGATTACAAAGGTAACAGTGTAATGTAAGGAGTTAAATCTGTGTATCCACCGACCATTTGGGTTTCTTTCTTGAACCAGTAAATGGAAGAGCGTCTGAGAGGCTTTTTCGTTTTTGCTTTTTACCTTTCTAAATGGTCAAATGGTCACTGGAGCGAGGGCCGGGGCGAAACTCTCTGAAGTTATTTCAAAACAAAACCAATCGCATGCTAAACTACGCTTGCATTGAAGCACTACAGTATCCGGGTGAATTTAGGCTGGTTCATTGCGATCACAACGAAAACAGCAAAACACACATTGAGCCAAGAATACAAATGTTATTGAGGGCTGTAAATCTAACAAGCCACTAAGCACCGTATGGCTATGTTAAAATGGACAACATTGTTAGGAGATTTAAATTATACAGTGATTCTGACTGCTGTTCTTATCTTATATCCTTATATTCTATTTTCTCATTGTCCTAACTCCTTCTTCACCTGGCCCCAAACATCTTCTTTTAAAGATTAACACTTTTTTCTCTACCAATTTTTTTCTTTCTTTGATTTTCTTTTCAAATTTCCGACTATTTCTTCAAAATGATCACTTTTTTACTAAAAGATGACTGTTCAAAATTAAAAATAAAAGATTAGGGCTACATGAAGAGGAGTTAGAATATTGATAACAAATAGTGGGACATTTCAAAAAGTTGAAATTTAGAAAAACATTCAGACATTTTTAAAAAAGGCAGATTTTATTAGGAAAAAATTGATAATTTGAAAAAAAAAGTCGGAAATTCAAAAAACTTGAAATTTGGAAATACAAATACACTTGGATATATGAATCTGTTTATTAACTTATTTATATCAGTTATGTATTATTATTGAATGTTAAAGTATTTAGAACCTTGATCAAATAACTTTAGCTGCTCAGAATCTTCTCTCAACGTGTATTAATCATGTTCATACAATAATGCTTACACAGCAGCTCTGTATCATTCTCTCTGTCACTCTCCTGTGTTTATGAATCCTCATCCGTCTGAAGTCATAGTGCTGCTATAATCGTGCCCCCTCTTCTTTGAAAATCTCTTATCCTCTTTCCATCCCACACTTGTCCTCTGTGTCTTGAAACCCCATTTCGTGATGCCAACTGGCAGCGGCAAGCGAAGACAAGTTCCTCTTATGTCACCCTACGCACAGACTGCACAATAATGCTAATTCACCACAACAACAATTTAGCATCGTTAAACATAAATGCTCGACATGTACCCAAACATCCCAATCATGATCGGCGCCACAATCACACAAAGAAAGGAGCTGACAAGCTGAAATGCAATGCGAGCAAACCTTACCCTGGATTGCATCAGAAGCACAGAATCAAATGCAAAAGGAACAGAATTTGGCTGAATTTGAGTAAACATCGCCAGTAGTAGCACATATGTGCGTACATTTACATACTCCTTGACCCAAATGATCGCTCAGAGGTATGAAAGGATTTAAAACCGTGGTTTGTCATTGCTGTCTTATTCTTGCTGTTTCCAAAAACCTGTCTGACACTAACTTACAGTGTCAAAGCTCTGTTTTCCCATCTTTAAAGTCTGATGTGAGCATGTTCCGCCAGCCCAGGAATGAATTTTAACTTGGTCTTTTGCCATTTTTATCATTGACAAGCATGTGTTAGACTCTTTTAAGGCACACGCCTGCTGTTTTTAGTAAATGTGTAACAAAATACAGTTATCAAACAAGTGATAGAAGCTTTTCATTTTCCATTTCACCCGACCACGAGGCTGTTTTGCTGGCTGTACTACGGCGAGACCTTCACAAGGCCGAGCTTTTAATTGCTTCTTTGCAGGGGGCTCATCTTGACAGTGCCTCACATCCTTTCTTCTGTGAAAAAAAAAAAGACGGAGAGAGAAATCTAAGAAACAGCGGCAAAAAGGATTTCTGCCTACGCTTAATCTCCCCTGTGGAGTTTGTCAAACAAAAGAAGATCCTTTAATTTGGTCACAACAGGGGCCTTCCACTGTACTCCGCACGCACAAATTCTGGCAAGAAAAGTCAGTGCTCCCCCTAATGTTGCAGATGAGTCGCCTGACCCCGCAAAGTTCATGATCATGACTGCGAATATCTTGCCGGCAATGCGTCTTTGATAACAAATTCATCCCTTCTTTATTTCATTCAAATATTCTGACACAAGAGAGGGAAACATGATGTGTTTCTTCCATGTTTTATGATGAGCTGTGTGTCCTAACAGGCCTTTAGCACCACATGACTATCGCAGCATTTAAGTCTCTTCTCTTCTCCTTACTGCTAGACTCACACCTGCACCATGGTCTTCAGCAAGTCTCCATGGGAACTGGCACACAGAAGATTGTCTCTCATAACCAGAGCACTGAAGGTAAGAGCGGCTTAAGATCTTAGAATACTGCCGAGTGATAAGTTACTAGCAATCTGTGTGGTCTCGGGAAAGCAAAAATAAAACACAGGCTCTGTGCGTAAGAGCCAGTTTTACTCTTAAAGTGATGAGTTATAAATCTGTCCATGCTCCTCACATGTAGCTCTGCTCCATCTGCTACAACAGTATATCCTCAGTGTGTGAAATGGAGAGTCTGAACACTTTAAGGAAAGTGGCTTTTTCAGAGGGCTTGAGTTTTAAATGGGAAGGAGAAAAAAACGACAGGTGATATATTGCATAGTGTGATATATACACATATACGTTCATTACACTAGAGTTCAGGGGACCTATTTGTGCACACTCGTATGTTCAGTACCTTCTTTTTTTATAGTTGGTTCTGTCACGCTGACTGGCCATACACATTGGAGTTTTTTTTGCAACCATTTTTCCAACATTGCTTTTATTTCAACTACGTACATTTCTAAAGAAACTCTGTATTTCTCGCACGCTTCCATGGTGAGAGAATAATTAAAAATCTTTACAAAAGGGGGGCTGCATTAAACCCCAAAACTTTATCTGAAAATCCATTCACAAACTCTCAACAACTTGTGCAATACAATCCAAGTCTCATTTATGCTCACTTGCACATGCATTTTTGCTAAAACCTGACTAATTAAAACACTCCAGACTGTTTATTCATAGCATTCTTTATTTAAGAGAAAAGTATGCCTTCACAGCCTGTCTCTGTGCAAATATAAATCTTCCCTAAAGTGGATTGATTATACTCTCGGGTGCTTTTTTTCTTCTTTTTCAAGTGGTTTAAGGTGTTTTTAGAGAACCTAAGGCTGAGTGATCCGTTCACCCAACAGAGGCTGCTGCTCTGAGGGGAGTTGGAGGTCTCAGTGTCCCTGGAGGATCTTGATCCCCCCCCTCTCTCATCCATCTCCAGGTGCACCTGTGTGCTCTCCGGTTCAAAGCTCTTCTCCGGCTGTGCTGAAAGCCAAGTGAATCCTTGTTAGTCCAACTTCGGGGCATGCCTTTGCCATGTGAAGCTTAAAGGTTTAATATGTAGTTGAAAGAAGGTAAATCAAGGGGTTACCTGTTGGTAACAACCCCTGTAACTCATCCTCAAAAGCACAATGTGATGAGAAACTGTATCGATTCCAACCCATCTGAACTCCGATATCAGTCAAATGTTGGCCAATTTTATTACCACAAATATTTCCTTTAGAACAGATTTTTTGAATTGACTTGGATTTGATTTTGGTACGTTTCAACCACTTCCTTTACTTTGAGTTTGTGACGTTTCGTCATTGCTTTAAACTCACAGTGTTAACCTATTATCCATTAAATAACTACTTCTACTTCATATAACAAACTCGATATCTAATATAAATAAACATAAACAGCCTGATCTCCAAAAAAACTATTTTCCCAATACAAGAGAGACATGTACGTAATCTTGGATCACGTTTGTTTTGATGTGCCATATTTAAGTTTCCAATTAAAGTATGTGAAACTTCGCATGGACAGGAATTCAGGCTGTATGGGTAGGATGAACAAACACACGACTGTCACCCAGCAGGCCAGTGTTAGTTTCACGTTTAAAACTAATAGTCATTCTTTTAGTTTGATTTATGTCTGTAAGTTGAATAACAAAGGAAACTTACTCATTTTTAGCGAAACCATGATGATACACCTTATCAACTAGATTGGTTGTGTTTTGTTGAAATGTACAACTTTTAACCACGTGTTTAAACTGCGCCCTTAACCAAGGAAAATAAATTCTTAATAATTAAGAATGCAGTTTTATGGGAACCTCATTTTGTATCAGCATTAGACCAATCTGTAAAAATCCTAAAAGTGTGTTTGTTATTGTTCCAAAGACTCCTTGGTATCTACCCTTTAACGTTCATTTACCTTGATATCCACTGGTGCACATTGTGTTGTACTGGATGTGTACGTACATTGCATTGTATCTGTAAAGACAACAGATGCTGGGAGAACAACCATAACAGAAGCATTAATCATAAAAAAGATGTAAACATATTTTGTGGTGTTGTGTCAGTCTCTGCATACATTTCAGCTTATAGAACCTAATCTACAACAGGAGCCTTAGCTGGTGGTTTCTTGCAGAGACATTGATTTAGATCTTTATGACAATGAGAATGTATGAGAATAGGACGTGCAATATAAATTCCGGTATGATGCGTGCTGTAGTTGATGGACAATTTGTGTTGCTCCGGAGACAAACGGAGACAAATGACGGTTGCCTGTTGATTTTTGGAGTGCCGGGGGAATGATCCTGAGCACTGCTCATTCTGTCATCTCTGGCAATGAGAATGAATGTCAGACATTGTGCTTGATCAGCTATGACCACTATATTTTCCTTCAGGAAATGTTGACGAATACTTAAATCACATGCTTTGACTGAGTCTGCAGCTCTGCGCTTCAGCTCTCCAAAATCTCTTTTCTCCCCATCCCGTCGCTCTCGCCTATCCTCTCTCCTCTTCCCCTTTGCTCTCTCTCCGCTTTCTCTCTCTTCATCTGAGAATATGATTTGTCATGGTGACTGAGAGAGGAGATAGAAAAAAATGTTTACTTCAGGAGAAAAAAAATGTTCTCTAACGTGTCTTAATGTATTCTTTTAAAAGAATTGACGCAGTGGCATGGAAAAAGATTAATTTATCACGCCATCAAGCACAGGAACAGCTGCAGAGAAGGATGGGTGTAAATTGCGAGTCGCTGACAATGCCTGCGTTACAGATGGATTTCTCTGTCTGCGTTTCATATTGAGATGCAGGCTGTATGAGAGGAGGGGAAGGGAGGAATGGGAGAGAAAAGGGGGTTAGCGGAAAAAAAGGCAATTTTGTCAGCTCTCGTCCAAACTTTGTGACGGGGGTAATTTTGATCCATTAGCTCTCAGCTGCTCGCCTTGGCCAATTTTCCATCTTTTTCACTTTCACAAGATCTGCCCCAGGGAGAAATACCTTTGGCCCTAATGGAATCTGTTTTCAATGCAAAATGTGCATGGATACATTTCTGTCAGATGCTCTCCCTTCCCACTAACCCATTCTGTTGTTTAAGTCAGTGTGAAATTGTATGCAGGTGTGCAGGATTGTTAACAGGATATCAGTCCGCTCATTCTTTAACGGGAGTTAAAAGTTTTATGGCAATTCAGGAGAAGTTTTAGGAATTGCTCCTTCTGTGAATCTGCCTCGAAAAGCTTGGGAAATAGGCAAAAGGCCAAGAAGCCACCCCCTCACAATTGGGATTGTGCGATGACAATAACAGGCAAGATCAAAGGAAAGGGGGGAGAGAAAGGAGTGAAATGCTGGAGAGCTACCTTGAAAATCGCATCACTGGCTAAGCGAGCGTGGCAGCATTTAAGGTGCTATTTGTAATATCTTTGTCCCACATCCCACACATTGAAAAGTAAAGGAAAATGCCAGAATTCACCAAATTTCAAAATTATTTCCATGCTCCTTTTTTGATTAAGATCTCTCTTTTCTCAGTCCAAAAGAAACAATCACAAACCACAACACTCATGATGAATGCTTAAAACAATCAGAACATCATAAAGCATAACCAGGATGTGCTTTATTTTAAGAGTCACTGATTGTACCCTTACATGCCTAAACTGGGGCAATCAGCTTTGTCTGAAAATGGTAAGTGGGCACCATTTATTGCTTTTCAGAGTTTTCTCAGAATCATTCTTGCCCTCCAGCATTGTTCTTGGAGCAGCTTTTTCAGGCCAAGCCTCTTCAAATGGAGAGGATTATAAAGCCACAATCACAGAACCAGAGTGCTCTCTCAGACTACAGCTCAGGGCTACCTTCCTGTTGCACCTTCCAGGAGTGAGCAGGGCCTTCTTTAACACAAGAATGTTTTCCAAAAGAAGGATTACTCTGCTGTATATTGGTCCATCTCTCTTTCCCCCCACTCCTTCTCCACCTCCTCGGACTGACCACCAGCGTGGCGCACCACTCTGCTTTACTGCGGACCTGTTCCTGAGATTTCCTCGCTTCAGATTAGAAATGCCAATTATGTCTTATCAAGTCCGAGGGTCAATAAAATATTGAAGCAACAGTGTTTACTCCGATTAAGCCTCCAAGTGCCAGATGGAGATTATGGGACAGTTCAAATTCTAGTTTGGGCAGAAATAGGGACACTGTTGAATTATGGATCACACGGCGAGCCTCTGGGAATGCAAAGAATAGATAGGGAGGTAATCCCAGAATGCTGAGAGCCCTAACAGGGAGGAGGGAGACAAGAACTGATAGGAGAATCTTTGTCGGTGTACTTTCAGATATAAACTTACAATCTGTAAACTCTTCTTTCGAAACCCAGTTTTAATGTATGCAGCGTTCAGTTATCACTGACGCTAAATTTAATTTACAATTCAAAAATGACTACTGCATATACTGTACTTATTCAACATACACAACCGCAAGAGGAAAAGTATTGCACTGCACTGAGTGTCAGATGGATTCGAATTGGATTTTAAGGGAGCTAAAAAAAAAAGCAGAAAGGTAAAGCAGCTGATCTAATAAAGAAAACATATTGTCAGCTGGCAATCTCTCCTACTTCAAACATAATTCAATTTCCCGTATGAAAGGAGATACCACTTTTAATTAAATTTGTCTTAGCTTTCTTTGAAGGTGCAATAGGTGACAGACCTCAATTATAATGTACTAATTAAAAAAAACACAAATAAATAAATAATTGAACATACTGGGGAAGAAGGGAGAAAGTGTGGAACTCATGAAGCTTGTGAAGTTCCTGCTATCTCATCATTCCCATTAAAAGAAGGGAAAGAAGCTAAAATTGAAAGTGACGGTAGAGTCTTTAGGAGGCGGCTTGTGATTTCCAAATTATCATATTTTCCGAGTCAATAATAAAAAGCTTATGATAGTGCTAGCTATGCTGACAGGCTTTAATAAGATAGGGTCGCTGGAGCGCGGCAGACCGAGGGCCAAGCAGTGCTGTGTGTTTGCGTATGTATCTGAATGTGTGTGTGTGTATGTGTGTGTGTACCTGCCGGGGATTGTGCATGAATGTGTGTTTCTATCTAGAAAAGAGTGGGGTTTTTTATGTGCACATATACTGTGTCATGTGTCTATATAGATGGAGGAGAGTTGTCTGCCAACCTAGAAAATGTACAGCCTACAGAAAAATGTAAATCACAACTGCAACCCATTTTGGGTTTTCCTGTACAGTACAGTAGCTATATTTCTGTAGTATCGTTGTTTACGAGGTATTTGCCATGCACATCACCGCAAACCACACAAATTCTGTTGAGGTTTACAGGGGCTTGTGCTCACTGACAGAGTGTCATTGTTTATTGGGTTATTTCAGCAGAGATCATTTGAACAAAGGCAACTCTCAGTACCATAAAACATTGATATCATTCAGTAATAACACTGTCAGAGTTGCACTGCTTTTTATTGACATAACACATAGTTATTTTACAGCATGAATGCAGCGTAGCCCACTCAGCATGTCGAAACTGTTTCAGCTCGATTGCTAATGAAAGTAACCCTGCTGCTTGATGTGTAGTCAAATGAACGACTAAAGCAACCTGATGAAAGTTTGCACATCCTGCACGCTTTGTAGATAGCAGCCTTCCTCTGTCGCCACATGACTCTGTGCACTGACACACCGATGCCACATACTGTATAACACATCAGCTGTAGTGTCTGGAGACCTCATTGATACCATATTAGGAGAAAAGATAAAAACTAACAGGTCCATTGGGCACAAGTGTAGATCCTTCATTAGGGCGCTGCTCATTGATTTCCCTGTTGGTAATCTCACACTGATGAAGTGAGTGGGTACAAATATTCATGGCCCAGTGATTACCTTGACCCCATCCTACCAACAGCCATTAAGAAGTAGGGGTGGAGGGGGCTGTTGGGTAGAGATAATTGTCTCTGGGGAGGTCAAGAGGGAAGGTTGTGAAGCCTTCAAAGGTTTCAGACACATGGAACAAGAGGTATGTGTGCTCTTGGAGTGCGGTCATTGTGGTGGAGATGGGTCGGAGGGAAATGAAGAGATGGTAGCAACGTTCTCTTGAAAGAGCTGTGTCCACAACTCTCTTTCACACAAACACACGTTAACAGCCATCATTAACTCAACCCCTCCGGCCCGCTTTAACCCAATTCGCGAGGGAAACAGGCTTCCCACACACATGGACACAATTCATTAGCTGCATTTGAATGCTGTCTTAAATGTGGAGGGTTGGTTATGACCATAGACTTTATTCAAGGTTTGGTTTGTGGTATTTGACCATCTCTATTTGTTTGCCCATTGCCATCTTGCTTATGTGGAATCAGAAGTGAAAGGGAAGGTGGAGCTACAGGAAATGTAATTTTTTTTCTTAGGTAATACATGAAGTCATAAGATGGATACTTTTCTCATAGAAATATACACTGATTTTCTTTCAACCATTGGGGCCAACAATGCCCATTACAAAGAATGTAGGTTATTTCCACAATGGCTTTTACTTTTCACTCCTGGAGTTTGCCGCCTGCTTTGAAAACATTACATCTGCTATTTCTGTCTGCTGGTGAATGGATCTACCTGGACAGCAAGTTGAATGTCCTGACCAAATTACCCAATGTAGTCTACTTTGGTTTGCTCATTTCAACAAGGTAAAGAATTATTGACACTGGCTCGTAATCTGATTCATGTGGTCCAAGCGTCATTACATCCGTGTGTGAGAGAGGCTCATTAGAATGGCCCTGCCACTTTGAGACAGCCACAGGAGCCTGTTATGAAAAGCAGGCAGTGCCCTGTCCTTTCCAATAACCTTTCCTTGGAAGGAGGAAGACAGTGAGAGGCAAAACAGGTACTGTAAAGAAAAGAGAAGGACAGCTGGAGAAGTACAGAGAGAGGGAAAGCAGGAGAGGTGAATCAAAAAGATGCAAAGTACCAAAGGATCGTCCAACAATGAGGGACTGGAGAGCTTGACAAATTACTCTGCCTTTTCTTTTTGTTTAGTCAGTGTGAAGGTGGATCGAGGCGGGCTGGAAGAGGAGGATGGGTAACGGTTGGTGGCATTATCGCGTACACAGCTGACAGGGAGGTCTGAGTCTAAAGCCCTCTCTCATTAGATATGCGAGCACATTAGCGGGGACGGCTGTCTTGCTAAAGGTCAGGGTTGGAGGATGCTGGGATGACGGCGAAGCGCGAAGCGTTGAGCGTCCAACCTTCGGACTCACCTCTTTGAACTTCAATCATTTTGGCCTGGGCTAATAGGTCCCTGGGGAGGATCAGAAGCAGAAAAGGCATGGGGAGGGGAGGGGAGCTTTAATGGGACATCACGCCACCTTGACATTTTAATTAAGACTCCCAGTCATTAGCATGCCAGAAGTTAGACTGTTGGAATCGTGCCTATGTAAAAGCAAATGACAAGATGCCATTTTTTGTTTGCCTATCACATAAGAACCTATAGGGCAACATGATGAAGAGGTTAGAAGAACTGAAGGATTTGCAAGATAAACCAGTATTGATTACATAATATTGTTCAGCTAGTGATCCAGAACATCACTGTGTTATCAAGGGCTCTGCTGAGATTCTCTCTTAGTTAATTGTGCGTTGCTGTTATTTTGTTTCTCCTAAATCATCCAGTGTTAAATGAAACCCAGTTCATGAATGCTTTGTGAGAACATACAGTTTATAGAGTTCTTCCAAACTTTTGTACATTGTAGATGGTACAATTTCTTGTTTTGTTAAAAAAAAAAAGAAAGAAGCAAATTAACTTTAGATTTGATTCATTTTTTAAAATCCTATTTAATGGGTCTGTAGTTGAATGCACAGACATACTGTAAGAATCCAGGCATACATTGTTGTAGCTGCACAGGTTTAATAGAACAGAGTTGCATTAAGAAGTTACCATCCAATACGTTTATGGAACAACATGGTAAAATACGTTTTGTTTGATTACGTTAATTAACTATATTAAACATTCTATCAATATTAGCTACTAAATCAAGCAAACCAAATGAACGTCTAGGAGAAAATTATGTATATTTGTGTATCTGCTCTTTGTCTTTCAAAAATATCATCATTGTTCATAATTGGCTGAACTTTCTTTTTTAAAGACGCTAAATCACGCTGTAGAATTGAGAAGAAGCTGTAGAGCTGGATAATAAATCTCAACCCTTTCATCTTGATTTGACCCATATTTGATCATACAAACACATTCATTACAGTAGCATCTATTGCAACATTGATATGTATTGCTTTGGTTTCATAGCCCCATATGGTCTCTCTAACTGCTCTCATTAGCCTCATTTACAACCTAACACAACTATATGCTACCTGTCTAACACCAAAACGACACACAGGCAAGGCAAAGTATGAGACTCGCTAGTGGAGTATATAGCGGCTAAATATAACTACCTCAGGGGGATGTTGAAGCCCAACATGGAGTTAAAGAGAGAATAACTATTGGCCTAACGAGCAGGTGGCAAGAAACACAACTTTAAGTGGATACTAATGTTGCTCCGTATCTGCTGGCTGTGTTATTGGCTTACCATATCATCTTTATGTACTTATAAGATGTCAAGGTGGTGTAAATAACTTATTGTGCTGCCACGTGTCAAGTGGCCATTGGGCCCAGGGGTTCTCAAATCTTTGCAGATAGGAACACGTCTCGACAGGCTTCTTATTTTACTTTTTTTCTTGTACTGGTCCGACCTAGTTCTCATTAAATCTAAACTGCAGCAATGCCTCGAGTAAAAATGAAATGTTTTATTTGTATAACGTTAATGAGTACTCATAACAATTACTCAAATCAATATAACACAACACTTATTTATCTTTCTGTTAACTGATTAATATTTTGCCTCAGCCTAAGGGTCAAGCCTTTCAATATTGCAGTCTGATATACAAGAAACAGCTAATTAAGAAGAAAATAAAAAAACAAGTGTGATTAAATAAGCTAACTAGAATCAGAACACTCTTGACAATAACTTATACACAGACATGCACATACACACATTGCAAAGTGTTTATATTGTTTTTCTTAACCCCAAATTACAGCCGGTCAGTGTGCTGAACTTAATGGACTTCTCTCTAGACCTGAATTTGACAAATCTTATCTTGAGCTATGAAGACAGAAGGCTCTATCGATCTACAGGGCCACCTAATTTATCACACCGCCTGAAGTTCCTCAAAAATATTTGACCAAGGGGGTTATTCAATACTATTTTCTTCCCGGGTCCACAAAATGAAACTGCTCTTCTTCTGCAAAAAAGTGAATGATGACAGGTGTCAGGAGACGATGAGATTTGCGACAGAAACTCTCTCTCTGTGTTGCCTTTTCGCTTCTGCAAGCTTCATTGACAACATGAATAGTCTCTAGGCTCTCTAAGCAATGATTTACAGACCAGAACAGTACAGATGTGCCTAGTCTCCCTTTACTTACCTACTGCACAGACACAGAATACTCTATGGAGGCACCACAGTTTCTGGATAACAGCAGTTACGATACCCTTGAAGAGAAAAAAGTGACACATATGACACACCAGGATTATCAACTTGATATAGATCTCAATCCTACCCCAAACAGCCACATTATAGCATCACGCCTCCCCTTCCTTCTAGTCACTAAATATGCAGTTTCCTGGACCCCCAGATAGCAAAACACATGTTTAATTGCATTCTGTTTCCTCCATCTCATACAGGGTCTTGTCCTCTGAGAGGTCTCCCTATACTCCCACAGTAGACCAGGCAAATGTAGCAATCGTGATAAGTGCAGAGTGAAACCATTGTAAAGGCACTGACCCTGCTCAGAACAGGGCACTAATAGCCGTACCTTTTAAGCCTAATGTGGTAGCAACTGACAAGCCGCATCCCAAAGTGCAAAGGGAACTAACTCCAGTTCAATGCAGTGTACAGCAGAGCATGAAGACACAAAAACTATTGAATGAGGGAAGAGGTCAAACGCACTTCAACCACCTCACAAGGAACTGCAGGTCTGTTCTGTGCTCTCATGGTTGGGCAATAATATATCAGGAAGGACTTTGGAGATTTAAGTATAAAGTTTCAACTACACTCGACCACACGGATTTAGGCAACAAACTTTATCATGTCTTCTAAAAAAGATTGTTGCCTTCAACTTTATACCTAGGACCCTTAAAGTATCTCCAGACAAAATAAACAATTAACAGAGACTTCAGTTTGCATTGTGCAAGCAAAGATAGCTATCCTACACGTACGAGATACAGTAACTGTACAGGAAAGTGTCTTGAAGCATAAAGTGAAAGATATTTTGACCCGTGTGGGATGTTCACATTGATGTCAGCCTACATGGGTCACTGAGGTCACATTCTGCCTCTTTTCAAAGCTGTTATTTTATTTCAAACGATCTAAAGCTTAAGGAACTGCCATGTTGATGTTGATCAGTCTTATATGACAGCTGGCGTTAACCACCCTCACTGGTTAAAAAGTCAGTAACTCAACAGAAGGATGGAGCAATTAGGCTGAAGAAATCTTTAAGAAATCATTTAATGCCTTTCCTTTAATACTTGTAAATATCAATCTCTAGGTATGTTATGACACAGTACCTGTTACCCATGCACCTATTTCCTTAGAGGGATTGCATATCGTATCATATGGAAATGGGTAATATTCATATTTTTTTGTAAAACTGTAAGCATTGCATTATTTAAACAACATCCAGACGTTACTGAAAAATGGTGGGCACCACAAAAGCAGGTACTCCATTACCTTAAAACATTGCCAGATATATAAGTATATATTATTTTCAGAAACACTGATCAAAGAAACTCTCTCAGGTAAACCCACAGGAGCTAATAAAACACGAGCTATCTATAGCGTGTTGCAGGACTTTGGGTATAAATTCTGCCGCTAAACAAAGGAAACATTTCCTAAACACTTTACTGCAGAAATGAAGCTGACAGCTGTTAGCTACTAATGTATGAGCTGGCTACTGCAGTGTTAACCTGAGGCTCTCAACTGCAGTTCAGAGACACATATCTTAAAACTTGTATGTGTGAAATGTGTTTTTCTGCATAGAATATTAAAACATGAGTTTAAAGCCAAGCTTTTCAGTCTTATGGTGATTCTTTAGTGCAGCCCCAGGGAAGTCGTTTAAAAGTTTGGAGTAGTGATGTTTCTCTGTGTACTGAGAAAACAACCATGTGAAGGTTTGACCAATGTCTGACACACAAGCTACTACTGAGGGAATAGTAGGGCAGTCAACACTGTAAATGATTTCTGTTGTTTTACAGTATAAATACTGTATGCTCCACAGGGCTGCGTACAGAAGGCCACTGATTTGCAAGGTGTTTTGGGAAATAATTAATGAAAGCAAACATACAGTATCTGAGTTATAGTTCTACTGATTAAACAAACAGCTTTGGTTGGTTTAGTTTTTCACACCATGTAAGTGTAACGTACATGAGATTTATAAACTTTCAAATTTTACATCCTGAAATTCAACATTTATTGTATGTGTTTCCTGCTCTATTATTGAGGCTTCTGCAAAGACGCCCCACCCCCCATTCTCCAGTGAGATCAGACAAGAACCAGCCACAGTTTGCAAAGGTTACCATTGAATTTATTGGTTTGTCTCCACATATTTTGAACAGTACTACCTGAGATTTATTTGTTATTCTTCTGCTGCAATATGAATGTAATATGTTTATATAATATACAGCTGACAGGCTATAAATAGTATTTCAGAAGATGAGGGAAGATTTGAAATGTAATGAACAAGGCAAAGAAAAGGGATTACTGATCATTTAATAAGTGTATCAAGTTTTTAACTTAAATTAATTGGAATTGTACATTTCTCTTGTCGTGTTTGAAACGTTTTCATTCCCATTCTAGGTTGGCTTTATTGTTTTAGTGTTATATGATTTTATGTTGTATTATATGTTGCTCTATGAATTTAAGTTACACAGTTCATAACTTTTCTTAAGCCATGTATACTTTGCAACATCCGTTTTTGTCCATTCTTTTGTGTCATCAATTACTCACGCTATCTTGATACAGGGCACTTTATTAGTGCTCCAGTCTTTTTCTCTGAATGGCTTTGTATACCATCCTATATTCTCTCAGTGGGTTGTATTAGTGCTGTGGATATACTCTCAGGGTTACTCCTGGCGTTAAAGGATTGATCTACACCAGTGGAAAGCTACTTTGTTTCCTTCCCAAGTGTTAAGCTATCAGCGTAATGATGAACCTGTGACAGAAGCTGCAGCAAACAGCCTCTGCGCAGAGAGTTATGATGCCAGCCATTAACGGATCGGCAACACGGGCACGGGAGATAAGTCCCCGGGGTGAGGTCCTGTGGCACATACAGAAAGAACACTCTTTTTATTCCTCCTGCTTTTAGCCCGACACCCTCCATCCCTTCCTTTTCATTTCTATTCTCTCAGTAGCCTATAGGGCAGGCAGACCTTCCTAATATACCCAGGCTTCAAACTAACGCAGAGGAAGAGAGCAATGCATTATTATGGCTGTCACATGCTTTAGAGCTAGGTCCTGATAAATGCCCTCCTTTACCTATTTTTGCACTCTAAACTCCTACAGTTTTATAAATGCCTCATAGCAGGTGACATATTTCTCATATGTTTTGCTGTTTGTATTTCAGACTTAATGCTTTAGGTTGCAAGTAAACTGGCAATAAATAGTTCTTGGTATATACATTTATTTACTTTCTCAAGTGTTTGATTGGAAGACCAATACTATTTTAATGTTAGACTAAATATGAAGCCATAGCCAGGAGAGGAGACAGTTAGCTTAGCTTACCTTAAAGACGGTGGCTCTGTCTAAAGAAGATACACACTGCATGCCAGCAGACTTAAAGTGCACTAATTAATATGCTATTACTTGTTTACAATGTTACTGTTTTCAGTTTCAATGCTAAACTAAACTTACTGGTTGCTAGCTGTAGCTTCAAGTTTAGCATACAGACAATGTTATTTGATGTAAACTTCTGCAACAAGCTAAACAATCATTTCCCTAGAACTGTTCTTTAAATGGTGTTTAAGGAAATGCAATTTCTAAGCAACATAATAAACACAAACTAAGAATTTGCTGAATATTTGCATTTACATTTGTTCACTATATTATACACTACAGGGAAAGAGTCAGAAGTTCTAAAGAAATCATCAAATTACTTTATTCATCCACTAATGGATCCACATATTATGATAAGTTATGGATGTTTTTCATGTTTGATTGAATCTGTAGAAAATAATAAGCAACTTTATTAGGGACAAACTAACTAAAGTAATGTGCACAATATAAATGACCATAGTGGAGTTTAAATTGCCTAACCATGCAGTTAATCTGTTCGTTTCAAAATGGTCAACATGACATTTTGACTATCATTAATAACAGAGTCAATTATTTTCACACATTTCAGGACTGTGAGCATTCATCCGCTAGAGCGGCTAATTGTGTTGTTTTATCCCAAAGTTAAGGACCAAAATTTGGAACTAATACATTACATCCCCACTACTCCAGCCAAGTCAATTTCAATTTTTAAATAGGAAGCTAAGTTTGAAGTAGTTTATATTAATAACTGGCAGACTAAGTTACATGTGAAAGTAATAGCTTCTTAACAAATTGTTTGAGAAATTGCTCTCAAAAATGTAAAGCTAATTAAATCTATCATCTCAAAGTTTCATCAAAGTTTAGGGAGAGATTTAGTATTCATAATGAAAGCAATTTGGAAAAGTACTCCACCTACGGCAAAACAGAATGGGACTTATAATCCTGAGCATCAGAGCTGAACGTCTCAACTAGTGTGGGATCCATGTAAATGGGCTTAATCAAAAGCTTTACATCTGCCGGTGTCATAATTCCGATGGAAGGTCATTACTAGTTTGGGGAGCAGCAGAGCATTTCTCCATTAAAAAGAAAAAAAACGAAAGAGAAAAAACTAATTAGTTTGCACAACAAAAAAACAAAAGGGCTAAAACATGGCTGCACTGCAGGCTATCTCGCAGATAACTCTCTTAGCCAGACACGTTTCGTAATTAGTTTTTCCCCCTCCACTGGGATATTCAATAACCTGCAGTTGGAGTGATGGAAGAATAGATAGTGATACTTATCTCAAATGTTTTCTTGCCACAAAAAAATAATCCTGTCATTCAAAAGGAGAGGATTAAAACTAGAAAGAGTGATCATGTTTTTGCTGGAAAACAGGTTTTGTTAACACTCCAGTTCATTTGTTGACTCCCTGCAGTCCTCCCTCAAACTTTGTGCTTGTTTGGAAGTAAACAAAATGGCATTAAGAACATGCAATAATGAACTGAAACGATAAGATAGTTAAAATAGGCCAGGGACAAGTATTTAAGGGATTCATTAACAGTATGAGTGGCTGCAGTGTTTATCACCTGTTTGTTTCTGTGTTTTGAGAGTAACTTGAAGAAACATTGCTTATTGCAGTTGTATCCATGGATTTTCCAGCTTGTGGTATTCTAAAGCCAAGCCACTGCATTTGCTTAGTTTATTTCCGATTGTATACAGATTTAAAGACAATTATCCCAAAGCATAGTCAATGCTGGTCAATCCAGGCTTGATAGATTTTAAGAATGGCTTAATTTCCTCTCTCGTAGAACATTTACACAACAGCTCTCCTCAGTGCCAGTGCTTTCTGTCAGTGTGTGATGTGGCCCGGGGGCCCCCCAGACACTGGCCGCTGGCTCTGAGGCTCTGATGGACAGATATGTTGGTGGATTCACATGTCCAGTGTCTGGGAGATGTGATTATTTCTGACAGCTTGTTTGTTCTCATTCCACCTGGCTGGAGCCAACCCCTGAGCCCCACCACAGGACAAAGCTGCTACTGTGCAAGCAGCAAAACATACAGCTTAATAAAACCTTCTCATGCATCTTGTCAGCTGAGCATTAAGCAACCAGCAAAAACAGTATTTTATATGAAAGCAGATAAGAAAACAGTCAGGTTTAATCATAACCAGTTTCACTTCATTTGGGATAAATAAATGTCAGATGAGGAATTTATGCTATACTGAAATGTGTGAGATTTAAGGTCTTATGGGTACCTTTTTTGCTATGAAAATATGTTGTGAATAGTATCTGTATTCCCCAAAGCTGCATGTTTTGTGTACTGTAGCATGTAAAAATACATGCTAGCATGCTAACATGTTAAACTAAGGTGGTGGATATATGTAAGCCTTGTTATCTCTAGCATGCTATTTACCCCAAAGAACCTGATGTCCCCTTATACAGCCTGTTTTCAATCACAACTTTCTCTACCTTCTACTTTGTTGATATTCCCCTTTGTGTTTAGCAGCTGTTAGTAAAACTCAACATCTCCTGTATATATTTCAAATGAAAAGGCTGTAGTAGTTCAAGGATCAAACCGAAGTAGTTATAAAGGATTAAGATATACTGCCTCTGCTGCCTGGAAAGGATAACGCCAAGGCTGAAAAAATCAAACCAAACCAGGATATGCAGAGAGATGCGAGGCATGACAGAACATGAATCTTTTTGAAATTGTCATTACTTTTAACTACAGTTCTGGCTGGACTTTAGAAACCATCAGACTGTTTTTAATAAATGGATTTAGTGCCTGTGTGCAGCCATGTGGGGACATAACGAGTATGTTTGTGCGATGACTGATGCGTCTGTTTTTATGATCCTGCCTGCTATGCATCTCCACAAAGTGCTTGGCTGTTTACAGAGACATCAAACCAAATCAATAGGCTGTGAATGGACAGGTCACTAAACACTCACTCCCTCATTAAGACAACCAGCTCATATTTTAGATGCACACATATTCACACTACCCTACAGCAAATGAACCAAAGGCACACATACAAAAAGAGGAAGGAGAAGTCTCAAAGACATCCTTTAACCTTTGCAAAATTCCTGCTGCAAAGCCGCAATACAGCCACAAGTAGTCTTGCATAAAACAACCACTGTCCATCTCTCCTCATAGGTATGACAAATAAGATGTCTTACTCGATAAATTAATTCAAGAAAATATTTCAGTGCCACACTGTTGGAGGCAGAAAATAGTGAATGATCACTCTCAAGCAAAGCTAAGAGAGCAATATGGAAACCTGTAAAGGACACGACTCCACCTTAGCTATTCAAAAAAGTATTTTAAGGCATTCATGTTTCTCTTGAGAGGTTAGGATGACCTCAGCTAAATGTAATACTTTTTTGTGAAAACATGCACCTATATAAAAAAGCGTTAATGCATGTGCACCTCGACTGATTTAAGCCACGGTATGGGTAGAGGCAGACTTTTCAAGATGGCCCCCCCTGAGTTGCAGACCACTCTCCACTCATGCACATTCACAAAGCATATCATTAAACATAATAGGGGTTTTATCACCGACTGTCAAGGAATACCGCTGCATTTGCATTCAAATTTAATTTGCCATACTGAAGCTCATGCATCCAAGAAACCTCCCTGTATACCTTCCACCTTGTGTCACACACACACACACACACACACACACACACACACACACACACACACACACACACACACACACACACACACACACACACACACACACACACACACACACACACCCCACACACACATGCACACGTTCTGTGCTCATGATTTTAATATCTACCATAAACAGAGAAGATGTCGCATACTGTAAAGTCCTTATATTTTAGTCTCACAACTCTGAGGTGTGGAGACGTTTACTGCAGTTTATTCATTCTATATTTGAACTCATACAAACTCATATAATCTGTTGGAGCTAATTAGTTTGTGCAGATCTTCATGATGTGGAGTAGTAAGATTATAGTAAGTTGCTACATGGTAAGATGCAGAAAGATTACGGTTTGAGTGATTTAGATTAAGGAATTTGGATAGGAATCATAAATGTCTAAAGCGTTTGTGCATGGGAGGCTTATTCCTACCAAACTAGCAGTATGATTTAGTTTTAATAAGTAGAAACAATATACTGTCAAATCTACTTTGGCTCAAAATAACCGAGGAAGAAATGATCAGCTTATAGATGGATTTTACTCTTTTGTCCTCCAATCTCAAACAAATGCAACCCTTTAACATCGGAAGAATATATCTTATGTGAAAGTGTGGGACTCCGTGCTTCTCTGCCTCTCCCCTCTCTTTTCACCTGGAGTAATGCAGACTCCATTTCACAGACAAAATATCCTCTGTAGAAGCTGTCAAAGTGTTTACCCACAGGCCTGAGTCTCTATCTGAGGCCTGACATCTAATATAGAGAACTGGCCTGCAGCGCCCACCGCCTTGCCTGCCAAACGTCCATGCTGAGAACGAGAGAAGGGAGAGGGGGACAGACGGGGGAGTGGGGCAACAAATAGAGGGGAAAATGGAAGGGAGAAAATGATGAGAGGAGATTACAGTACTGGAGGTAGAATGGGGTTAAATGAGTAAAACAATGAGTTGAAATTCTCATTTCTCTCTACAGAAAGACAAACAGTGCCAAATAAAATCCTTCAGTATATCTTCGCAGACTTACAACAAAGGAATATTTCAAGGACTTACATAATACCATAAGCTTCTAATTAACATTATTTAGAATTAGTTTTGTAGAATTTCTTAACCATATTTACTAC
The DNA here is from genome assembly GCF_036324505.1 of Eleginops maclovinus. Lineage (NCBI taxonomy): Eukaryota > Metazoa > Chordata > Actinopteri > Perciformes > Eleginopidae > Eleginops > Eleginops maclovinus. The sequence continues at coordinate 22,512,196 of NC_086368.1, read as the reverse complement.
CTTGTCAAAGAAATGTAGTATCCAGCCTTTAAAATCAAATCATCTTTCTGGGCGTAATGCCGTTTTTTTTGCCTGGGTGTTTATCCTATAAATGCCACAAATGTGCTACTTTATCACTTTATTGTACCTTTGGAGTGGAGGGTAGTGAAAGGTACATGTTTTACAACCTATAAGGAAGACATTTTCTATAAAATGGGAGCTGCCTCTTGAGCACCATCAAGTTTAACTATCGTCTTTAGTTTGCAGAAGGAGAGCAGAACCTAAATGGTTGCTGCTTCTAACGCTCAAACACACACAAGAAAACACACTTGCACATGCTGTTGAATGTGTTGTACTTACTGTATGCGCACACACATGCCACACACATCAGCTGCACAATGGGGGACCTCAATCCAATTAGCTTGATTATTAATTAAAGTGTGCACTCAGAGGAGAGCTGGCGTTGGTGGAGGCGGCCCAAAGGGGGCGTCTGCTGAGACGGCTCTGGACTCACTGTAGCAGGAGGTGATTAGGCTGCTTGGCCAACACACCTGTCCATGCTCTCTGCACACACACACACACACACACACACACACACACACACACACACACACACACACACACACACACACACACACACACACACACACACACACACACACACACACATATACACACACGCACACACTGTATGCATGCACCCAATGAGTGCGTACAGGTCAAACTCTTTTTCTCTCTCTGACTTGGTTTATTTTTATAACTCAGGCAATCACAAATATTCTTTAATGTCCATTATAATGAATTGTTATTCTACATTCAGAGAGTTATACATTTTTCATACATGAGACATGCATCTCATAAAGGGTGCTGCCTCTACAGCAAATAATAACTAAATTATGAAAGTTAGAGAATATTTTCTGAAGGGGAAAATAATGGGTCACAAAGAAAAAAAAATAACGGCATGCCAGGCCACTAAGTTGAATAGGCAACAACAGTAATGAGCAGCTGCAACTAAATGAAATTTCAGGAAAATATGAGGGTATTTCATCTGAGTAATTAGTTAATTTTTAGAAAACTTCACTTCACTGAATAATTAGGTTTAAATGGATGCGTGCTGAATATTTGTTATGAAAAGGTTTGGTTTAGTTTTTTTGTTGTTGGAGAAAATAAGTCTAAAGGCTCAAACCCAATCAGCACAAATGCCACTCAGTGGATGTTTTTAAAGACTCTTGAATTCCTAGAAAAATATTGGAAAAAAAAAAGCTGCTGTTTAAGAAACAATCAACTTCTTGTAAAAGCATTATGACCATTATGCTTCTCAAAAAACTAAATCTACTGATTCATTTTCAAATTTGTATAATGTAAAGACACAACTAAACAGAAATATCTCTGTAAATATAATACATATTTTTTGGTACTTCTACCATTATAGAAATATATGAATTTAATATCCAGTTAATCATTTCAGTTTTCTAATGGTATTCGTCTTGTGTTTCTGCATGCTAGTGAAATATAGTTACGTCACACATACCACAAGTGAGATTAATTTCATGTTAACTATATACTATTTTAAAAGGTCCTTGTTCAGTGTTAGATATTATTTTGTGTAATGAGAAGGGGGCAATGAAACACAGCCTTGGAGGCAAGGCTCCTCTCATCGTTTCAACTGCGGCGTAGAATTAATGTGTTCTGCTGACCCCCTGACCTGCTGATTTACATTGCATCTCAAAGACACGGGTTGTAATAAAACGTGGGCCGATGTCTCCGCTCTCTCTTGGCTAACCGGCTAATGTAATGCACAGTGTGCAGAGCTCCAACAGGGACATTTAATGAAAATGAGGCAGCGGAGAGAAAAATGGGAGAAAACCTCAGTGAAATTAATCGAGGACCTCTATTAAAGAAACAAAGGTGGAGAGGGAAAAAAATCATAATTGAAATCCCATACAGAGGGCTTCTCTTTTCTTTACCCTTTCCGAGGCAGAACTTCTTTATTCGTTTACTTTTTTATGTCATGCTCACCGATGAGCAAAGCAGAAGCTCTGCATTACACAGGTACATTTTCCCCTCAGAGTTTTTTGAGCAAACTGATTGATTTGACAAGACACATAGTGGATATGACAGATGCAAGCATCTGATAAGCATCTCAAAAGGGAGCTGAGCCACAGAGACCAAAATACAACGTGCAGCTGCAGGGAAAATCCAAAGGTAAACAGATTTTTGAAACCCTTAAAATAGAAATCATGAGGAACCATGACAAAAAAATGCATTCAATTACATGTCACTTGGTAGACGCTTTTATCCAAAGTGATTTGCACACATCCCATACTGTGGGTAATCCCCGCAGGAGCAACTTGGGGTGAAGTGTCTTGCACAGGGACACAACGACATGCTGACTGCAGTGGGGATGGAACCTGCTCTCCCCTGATCCGAAGATCAGCGCCACAGCCTAATTTATCAACACGTGGTGCTGCAAGGGACTACACTTTCCAAGGAGGCTCTCACTCACAAATGCATTATTGAATCTTTTCCCACTATTGCTTACTCTCCACAGATTCTAATGATAAAACTGTTACATTTTAACCATGTCCAGCACCACATGATAACTGCTGTCATGACTTCAGAAAGATGTGAACAGTATAGACTGTGAACTTTCTTTTCATCTTGGATTCTCTTTGCATCCACTGTTGCATTACATTCTTATTCTTTTTTAAGAACAGGGTTATGAATGAACATGTCTTAACAATGTAATCATGTGTTGATATAACATATTCTTACTTATATATTGCTACTTCTTACTCGCATATAAACATTACTTGAAACATTTAAAATAAATCTCAACATTAAAAGCCATCTTTTATACAAGACTAGCAGAATTTTGAATCTCGTGTTTGGATGGTGAACTGTCTTTCATCAAAAAGTATCTAATAAATAACCTTTAAATGTCCTTTAACGTGTGAGTTACAGTAATGCTATCATGACTTCGTTCGTCTCGCCATCTCACTTCACAAATCTACTATATTTGGGCAACTTGGACAGAATTATTAGCACTGTCTGCCACATCAATGCTTCCATTGTCCCTGAATGTAAAACTCAGCCAAAAGTTAAACACATTTTGCGTTAGTATTTTATAAACCTATTTCAGTTTTGTTGAATAGTAGTTTGAATTAAGGGTCCCTCTCTACATTAATAAAGATAGTACTTAACATAATCTGGTAGACATCACAAATTCAAAACAAAATGTCAGCCGCTTTCGAATGTGTTTTTCTGTAGTATGCTGCCTGCACTGAGAATCAGCAAGGAAACCTTTCATAAAGAAAGGAAACAACAAAGATCATTTTGTTTCAATTTCAGTGATTAGACGTTTGACCTTAGATCTGTCTGAGCAGTCCGGATCTGTCTGGCTCTAACATAGCTTGATAATGTTGCTGACTTCCTGCCGGCAGAGGTGCTGATTGGGTCAGTTGTTTCTCTGACTCGCAACAAGATGTTGACAAAAACAACAACCAACATCTGAGCCACTGGACCTAATCTAAAACATGGGTGGGAGAACCAGAATTGTCAATCAGCCTAACACAAACTGTAGCTTAGATTAATACAGGAACAAAGGTTGGTAATTGTAAAACTGGCTCTCATTCAATGCAATCTACCTATCTTCACCAGAGTAACCTTTTGTGCCTCTGTGCTGGTTGATTTGTGGGATTATTTAAATGTGGATTCACCATCTTCCTAAAAGTGTTGTGTCTAGTGGTTGTTGATTTTGTTACCTTCAGACAGAGCTGTGCTAGCCTCTCTCCTCCGTAGTAAAAAGCTTTATTTAAGTTACTTTGTGATTGAAATTGCTATATAATCCACTGATGTGGAATTTTAGCAGCATTATTTGGAGAGTATTATGGAAACAAATTGTTATTTGTAATTGAAAATACTAATTGAAACAAAAGCGGAAGATGTGCAAAGATATGCATGTCGTGTATTTTTCAGCCTTGAGTAGTGTCTGCAGATTTCTTTTCTCAGACGCCATATATACAGACCCGAAACACCCCACCAAAATAGGAGTGTAAGCAGCATGACATAACCATTATTTATAAGCTCCCACTGAAGTACAATGTCCTCTTAATGAAAATGTTCAGTTATTAAAGTAACCTAAATTATAATCCTTTAGTTCAATTTGAGCCGATTTGCTCCTTAAGCCTCCATGCTTTTTTTTGAAAGAGGTGTGAGGAGTGAGTGTGTTGCTGAGTGGGGGAGTAAATAAGGCTGGATAACAGCTTCTGTCTGTGTGTCTCTTTCGCTTTGTAAACAATGTGACTGAGGCCTGGGCGGGACCCTGGATCCCAAGGTTGAGGGGGTGTCTGTTGATTGGGGTAGACATTTCCTACACAAGGACCGCCACCTGCTCCATATACACACATACACACACATTGGGATATATTTACCAACACACACCGATATGCATGCACGCGCACAGAAACACACACAAGCACATGTTGTTTAAACACACACACACACACACACACACACACACACACACACACACACACACACACACACACACACACACACACACACACACACACACACACACACACACACAGTACCCTTAGGGGACAGGTGGCATAGACCATACGCCGGTGATGCAGCGACCACAGAAGTGATTCTTTACTGCTGCCATCCTATCTGATTCTACAGGATAACCTTTGTAGAGCAAGGACACAGAAAGACAGAGACACTGTCTGACAACATCAACTTCTCCTAGATGGCGGGGGTGAATAGGGGAGGTTTTTAGTGCACCTGAGCTCAGCACTGAATCCTTAAAGGACTATTTTCCTTTAATCTTATGGCCCCACGTTATGTTTTTAAGCACTTAGTTTTTAATAGTATATGATTTTTTTTATAGTAATACTAAAAACGATGAATCTGTAAGAATTGCATACTTCACTTACATTCCTATAACATACAGCTCCTGCTAATACTGCTTTACACTCACAGCAACAGTCTGTCTTCCCCACTCCTCAAACAAGCCTGTCTTGAGATTGTCTCGGGTAAAGGGTAAAACCAAGGCTGTATTCAACATTTCAGACATTTAAATGGCTTGGGCTGAAAATTGAGTTTGTTGAAAGTGCATAATGGAAATCTGCTCGGGAGGAAAGAGAATGGAAAAAAAGGAATGCCATTCTGAAGGAAAATATCACCTGCGATATGGCATTTGAATAAGAATCAAATGCGCTACACAACTTCTGAATTATCTCAAACTTTGAATAAAGAGAAAAGCACGACCTAAACCTCTCTACACATTGCATACCTTCAAATGATCAATACTTACATTGCCTTTCACTGAAGCCTGAAATGATTGCACATGCTGTAAAAGGCCAGATGTAAAGGGAGTTTTTTTCTTGGAAGAGCAAACATTTGCAAAAGAACAAATGTCAGAGAAATTTACATAAATCTAAAATGAGCCGGAGGAATTTTCCTGCAATCTTTTTTGTATAACTTCTGTATTTTTACTTCCACAGAATAGATATTCACTTGAAATGAAACTATAAATTGTAGTATATTGATGAATTCAATCTCGGAAAAAGGATAATGACAGAAGCAAAATGCAACACAAGTCTTTATGATGATTGCACAAGTAGTGAGTGTGTGCTGCAATGTGACAATAATACATAATAGAACTGCCAGTAGCATTTATTTCATGCTGTGTTTAATTCCACAGGAATAATGATAAAAGGAAACAATCAAAATGTGTGTGAACAAAATAAAGAGAGCAACAGAATGGGCTATTACTCTCCCACAGGGAATGATTGAGCCCTAACTGGGGGTTGGCTGAATAAATCACACTCCTATCTACAGTAGCTTGTGACCTCCAGTACATCCACCAGCTTCTTTCTGTACATGTTTGTGAGGGAACATATTTATTATACACACAGGTCTATCTATTCATGAAAGTATTTGCAGTACAATTTATATAAGGCTTGCTGTTTTGTAAAATATTTTGTAGTTAATTTTTTTTAAATGGCTGAAAAATCTAAGTGAAAAATATTCCGTAGACAATAAGCGTTTGCATTTTCTCCCGTTTTTGTCTTTGTGTTCATTTAAGCCCTGTTAAATGATGGTTGTCCCCACCTACAGCAGAAAATACAAAGTCAAGAACATGAAATCCAGGAGAAAGTCCTACCCCTTTTAACAAAATCAGGGTTTTTTCTTCTGTTAAAAAAAGGCTACAGACTGAAAACAATGGGCCTTATCGGTAAACTGCAGGTGAACAGGGAAAAGTTTTTAAGCTGAAGTGAATGTGCTTATAAATGTGACTGCTAATGGTTTTTGCCAACAACTTATTTCTTAATTGCAATTGGTATTTCATTGGTGTCACACCTGTGCGTTTGCATGTGTGTGTGTGCATGCTCTCATAGATTTTTGTTTGTTGAAAAGTTGTCTACATTTGTAAGTTAATGGCTGCCCCGGCTTCTCATTGTGTTTTCATGCACACGTCGACCCCGGTTTGCGAGTGTGTATATATAGGTGTTCAGTTACGCATTCGAAGGTGTGTGTGTGTGTGCGTGTTTGTGCATATGCATTTGTCTGCATATTTGCATGTGTCTGTGCGTGTGTCAACCCCTCCATTTCTATGGAAATCAAATGTGGCAGCAGCCACAAGTTTACACTTTCCCCCTGTTTTGACTCCATTCAATCAACTGTGTGCATAATTACCCTGGTGCCGTATGGTAATCTATTGGGAACCAAATATTGCAGTTTGACAAATCCTTCATTTGTATTCAGTCGCTACACAAAGCATCAATCGTGCTTTTGCACACACACTACCCAACCCTCCCTCCTTACATACACACACACACACACACACACACACACACACACACACACACACACACACACACACACACACACACACACACACACACACACACACACACACACACACACACACACACACACACACACACACACACACCACATCCCACCAACCACGCCCCTCCCCACTCCCCAGAAACACAGAGCAGTGTGGAACCGAAAGCAGGCTGATTAGGACAGCAAGACATGCTGGGGTCTGGTTTTGTCATTAATATTTCCCTCTTCCAGATGGCGCCTCCTACAATGCTTAAAGATACAGTCACTGGTAGCAGACAGGGACAGACCTTGCTTTGGAGGAAAGGACAAAAAAGAGAAAAACTCAGAGCTAAAATATATATTTTCCCCCTGAAGATAGAGGACCAGATGACAGCTGTTGGATACTGCCTCTATCTACACACGTGTAATATTACAGCAGTTTTCAGATCACTTTATGTATCCCTCATCTTAAAAGACATCCATCATATGTCAATTAAGTTATTCCTCTGTTTAGATTAGACTCAACAATAAAAAGCAGACGATCCATTCAACAAACTCCACAATGATTCGCTTTTCTTAATCCTCCAAAATTATGTGCACATAATCATCCATGCACACACGTGCCACAACACAAATCCCCACAATCCCACATAGCCTGAGGTTGATTGTTTGAACCAGTGACATTTTGAGCCTTATTACATGCTCACAATACAACACGGCACAACAAACATGAAGACCAATTTCAGTTTTTTCTCTCTCCCTCTTCTGCCCCCTCACTGTCATTTTCTCTCCTCTTTCATTCTGTTTGGGATTGAGGATGAGGGCTGGGGAGGAGGGCTGCGGTAAACAAGGGTGGAGAGAGAAAGAGAGATTAGCGCCTGTTAATAATCCCCTCTTTCAACACGTGCAGCTTCATATTTCCAAATTAAAGTGGAGTGCAAGAAAAGGGGCTTATAAAACATTAAACGCCCTCTGGCTCGATTGTGGTGCGCACAGCCCACCCCTCCCAGCTCTGCCCTGGGGGCCGCCGAGTACTTTGGGATTTGCAGCGCTGGAGTAAACCAAAGCCATACATCACACAACTGATCAGGCCCGGGGAGAAGGGCCCGGGCCAATCATTTTGAGGTTAAACAATGTAATTTGGATCTTGTAAGTGCAATTTATTTTGCCCGTCAGACAGAGGCATTGAAACATTTTCTCTTTCTCTCCCTCCCCCTCCATTAGATAAAAGGAGGATGGCATTTGGGAGAGAGGGAGCAAGTAGCACGGAGGTGAGACATGAGCGGTCATTTCTGCGTCAGACAGCAGGGACTAGGAATTAAAACAATGCCTCACTACCTGAAAATAAACATATGCCATCTGACAATGTATATAAAGGCTTTGTATTAGATTTGTATATCATCATTATAAGCCTGCAGGCCTGTGGAAGTCAAATGTGAGTGATAAGGGATGATAATGAAGGTTCAACCAGCTGGGAATTGCGATGTAAATGCTAACATCAGTGCAAACAAGCTCGCAATGACAATGGTAACGTGATAATTAACCATGTTTTCCATCCTAGCGAATTAGCCTGCTAAAATGCGCTAATTAGCATTAAACACAAAGTACAGCTGAGGCTGATGGAATGTTGTTTGTGTTTAGATACAACAAAAGTACGAGTTAAATTCATTTTGACAGGCTGCAAAATATACAAAGTCGACCAAGCATTTACATAGGGGGAATATGAGCTAAAGTATTTAAACAGTTTGTGTAAAACAAGAAACGTTTTGTGTTTGTGAGTGTTTGTATCAATTATTACAGTGACGGTTAAGACCTTTCACTCAAATCCACAAATCTCAACCTCATGGTGGCTCTATAGGAAACATCAGGTGATCATTTAAGTCATACCTTTACAAAATGTCTTTGCGAGTTGTTTGAGAGATTTCAGTCTGGACCAAAGTCATGGAACAGAAGACATTGTCAACCCTAGAGCAGTGCTGCTAGCGTAGCTACAGTAAAGGCGAGAGGCCAATGTTCAGATGGAGTTCATTCTATAGTGGTAGCTCCTCTGCATAGGGAACAAATCAATTAAGCATGCTTCCACTGCAAAGGGGGCATGTTAATGAAGAGTTTTAAGTCTTGAACTGACTGATGTAGGTATTAACAAAGGACCACTAAATATTTGATGGCTTTCCCATACACTGACTGTAAGTGTGCTCAGATACCACATTACACACTCTGGGCATGTAACAGTTAAAGTCGACACAAAGCTCATTGATTTCCCTTAAGGCTACAGAGAAACCCTGTTAGAGAGGGTCAGGAACTTTGCCATTTGATCCCTTAGATATCCTCTGTTTTCAAGTCCATCATATTCTACTTTGGGATTTTTTTTTTACTTGCATTAGTCCTAAAACATCACCAAGATCAAAGACAGAAACAACCAACCGAAGTGTTACAGTGCTAACAACAAAATACCAGCCATTATCTCCACTGAGACATTACAGGATGTCTGAACAAGACTGGGATTACATACTCTCTGAATCACTCCAGGAGATTTGCTGACCACAAAGACCTAAAGTCAGTTTAATGTTCCTCCAGCGAGAGCTTTTATCCTGTCCTCGTGAACATATATTTTGGTTATGTCTCTTAATGTGTCCTGGGGTTGGTGTTGGTCAGGAAATCTCCTGTAGTTTAGAGGATTAGAAGCTACAAAGTGCCGCTGGTGGAAAGAAAGAACTAGCTATTTCAGTGATACAAGTGAATTAAGAGATTAAGATGCTTTAGAAAGACTGATTACAAAACCATAGGGGGTTTAGGAATGGAAAGACAAACCTTGAGATAAATCCCTTGTTCTTTTCTCTTTTGCGCTGGCTATTATTGTGCCTCCAGCCAAAACCAACACTCAATCCATCAACCATTTGAATTGATTTGGGTTTTAAGATTAAACACTGTTTTAGATAGATGGAGGCATTGAAATGACTTGGGGTTGGTTGGTATCAGGACTAATTTGTAATTGCAGCCTTCCAATTCATCACCAACATGTGGTAATCCTATAATACTGCCGAGGGGTCGAACGGCAAAACACTGATGTGATGCTAGACAGTGACATACCTCAAAATCATGTGGATAGATTGTCAATACATTTGGAGCAGCAACGTTTGATATTTTAGTTTGAAGTCAAATACCTGCAAAACTAACGTCCTTTCCGCTAATATCAGCTGCACTTTGTGGTAATTACTGATACGCAAATTATTCTAACATGCTACACTAAGACAATTAACATTTCCTGCTTAATATCAGTATGTTAGCATTGTAAATGTAAGCATTTTAGCCCAGCTTTACAGAGCTAGCGAAAGCTGTAAATGATGTTGATTCATTGTAAATAAATGGTAATTGACAATGAGTGAAATTCAAAATGGAAATTACAATATTGTCCTTTTTTTTTTTACGAGTAAAAGTGCAAATGCGACCCAGTTGACCCACAGTTCATTTGTCAAATGCCAAAAATGTCTAAGCCATAAGAGGAGAAAAAGTGGTAATTTCCTTCATTGTGAAACTGAAATACAAAACTGATCGCCTACTAAAATATGCATGCTTTTTTAATCCGGAGCATGTTCTGCACATTAATAGTAACCATGTTTAATTGAATTACAAAGCATCTCCAAAATCTACATTAATCAACATCAAAAATACAATTTTGTTTCTGTTAATCAAATTAAAAGAGGATTATGTGGGTGTGTTGTGGATGGACTCTCTGTGTATCATTAGGATGGCAGATAAAACACGTTTACCAACAACTTTATCATCCATTTCCATCCATAGCCATATTCCCTCTGTGTAACATTGTTAATACGAAGAGCAACAGAAAAGTTATAAGCTATACTGCCAGAGATTATTCTGGAACAAATCGATCCAAAAGTAGCCTGCCAGGCAGTGCAACTGTCCCAGGAAAGTGTTGAGAAGAGGAAGAACAAACGGAATGAATAAGAAAAAAAATGGAGAACAGATAGGGGGGAGATAGAAAGTGCTGGCCACTGCAAAGTCTCCAAACAAAGAGGATATGTGAGGCGTGTACCTCGAGCCTTTTTCCCTTAAAAGAAGAGCCAGTAAGCACTTTTCTCTGCGCTGAAAAGCTAGCTCTCGCTCTTCGTGTCACATCAGCAGTTTTTTAGCGAAGCTCACAAGCACCATATCCAGGTGAGGGGTGTATGTTAAGGATTTCTTCCTTTCCCCTATCAGTCTCTTTCACTCGTACACTCCTCTTCCTCACCCCACCATCCCCCGCCTCTCTGTTTCTCTTATCCTCTGCCAATATGTCTCTCCGTCGTTCTCCCCCTCTCCTTCTTGCACTTTACAATTCTCTTTCTGTCCCCCTCAAGATTTTTCAAAGCCCGTATCACTCCTTTGGACTCTCCATCTCCATTTTTTTCAATATCTTTCTCAAAAACTCGTTTCAAATTACGCCTGTGCATATAAGTAGCTGTTTGTCAGCGAATTCCCTTACGTTGAAAAATCTACATTTGCTCACTGTCCTCAAAGTGTCCTACAGCACCTTGAAAATTAAGAAGAAAAATGAGTGACACGTAAATGTTTCACATGCTAACCATCTATAGATTATGGTATCCAGACCATATCAGTAACAAAAATGTGTTGGCAAGATTGATGAGGGAATTACTACATATTGCATGTTTCAGACTTTTGATTTTGTTAAAGATGCATATTCAAATCAATTTCAGTTTTGTTTCTGCAATCCTTTATTCAACATCTAATGGGTAATCACATTTTAGAAATCTTGTTTACTGATGAAGGACAAACAGAATATGTGCAAATGACTTTAAGCACACACTTAGGCAAACACACAAACTGGTAGCAGGCAAGCGAGCACACGCACACACACACACACACACACACACACACACACACACACACACACACACACACACACACACACACACACACACACACACAAACTCACACACACGCAAGGATCCCTGGGTGGTTGAATAGCAGAGCTATTCATGCGACTGGAACACCCCCGACTGTGAACACCACTTTCTCTAGAAAGTGAAGCTGGGGCACAAATCACATTTTCTGCACAATTAAAGCAGAGCTGCGGCTAAGTGTATCAGAGCCTTGCTCTCTGCAGGAGCCCTGGGAGTCAGCAGGCCCGTCCCCTCTCCCCTCATAATGGCAATGTGATGAAGATGGTTTCGCTGTAATTAGTTTCTGAAAGTTCTCATTCAGTGAGTGAGGCCGCAGACGGCACAGCAGCACAGAAAAGGCCACTTTGTTCTGCAACCCTGCACTTACAGCACAAACCTTCTTTCAAAGGAACTTGACGGTACATTGTCTGAAGAGTTGTATCTGCAACGTTTCCCTCAAGAAGAAAACATTCTTGGACCTGTTTTTTTACTGATTAGTTTTTAAATCAAGAGGGAGTTCAGTGGCATTCCTTTTTAAGAACATCTGCACACTATTTGATTATTCCTGTTAATTTTTCTACTGTGCTTTAACCGAGGAATGCAGCACACAGAAACACACTCAGAAGGAAAAAAGACATCAAGCTAACCATTGCATTAATAGGGAACATAAATACTGATACTAACTTACCTAAATTGCACGAACAGTATCATTAACCTCTCAACATAGAGAAGATATAGGCACAGAGCATGGTAGTCTTCCTGAGAGCAGCAGATTTGCAACATGTTACTTAAGTGTGCTGAGTTTAAGAGAACAAATGAGTTGCATTCACATGAAGCAATAAAAGCCAAGATAGTTGCATTAGATAAACCCATTACCCTCTTTTCTATTACAACAGTCCTATAAGGGGAGACTAGAAGTTTCAGTGATACTTCTAAGTAAATATAAGTTTGGTGAAGACTTTATTTGGGGGCTCAAGTGCAATCACGGGAAGAAGCCCATCATCAGTTAGAAAAATAGCTGCTTTTTTCTTTATCATCACTGCACTGGTTTGTAAAAGGACTCCTGATGCTGATGGTGAGTGAGTGGTCGTTTCTTAGGAGCTGAGGACAGGGAAATAAAGAGACACTGATGCGGTACGAAGCACTGTGATTGGCGATTGTCTCCCAAGAGAAAGAACATGGTACATTTTAAGTATACTAGATTTTGTGATCAAAATGGATGACACATCTTGAATTTTATAGCTGGTTTTAGGGATAGAAATAACTTGAAGGAGCTGAGAGTTGTAGCTCTAAAGGATTCCTGAGTCAAAAGCAAAGAGAAGGAGATTGATACAGGAATAAAGTATTCCTCCCAGCGTAAATCATGATATTTTCATTAGTGTGAACAAGTTCACAAAATTCAAGGTTATATTGACTGAACAAGAATCAGGAACAATTTTTCAGCTTTCTACCTTTGCTCTGTTACAGCACAGACGGAGAAAATATCGGTACAGAGTGTGTTTCTTAGCAGATAGATACAAAAAAGACAGTGTCAGATGAACACAATCACACAACATGTGCTGCAGGCTGTCGTGGTGCCAGTGCCACCAGCTGCCTGATGAAGGTCCTTTGCCTGCCAACTGGCTGATGAAAGGCCAGTGAAGCCACCACCAACAATATGCATGATGAGTGTGAGTAATAGAGATGATTAAGGTGGGAGTTTCCAATGTAATGTAGTATGTGAGACCACTGTCTTCCCTGTTGGAGTAACAATTACAGTGCAATCACAGACTAATATCTATGGGCAGCAGTTCTATGACGAAGTGTTACATTTTATTTATCCCTAATAAGCAGAAGATGATGATTTGGAAAATGAATAATTATAAATAAAATTAACTGCATTTGTTGCAAGTGTAACATGTGAAAGATGCGAATGAGGATACAGCCAATAAAGGGTGCGGCTTGGAAAGTAACGATTCATATTTGTGTTTCTTCGTAAACTCAAATAACGATTGAAATTATATCTTGAAATTATAGGTTGTTTTGGTATTTCATGAAATTTCATACAAATGTCCTGCAATATGAGGGCGCTTATGCAGTGCACAACCTTTTTAGGCAACAAAAATACTTTTTTACAATTAGGAAAACATTGCAGTCTGGGTAAAATTAAGTAAAATAACAATGTCAGTGACATAACCTCAAAACGCTGACTTCTGTTCTCCAACACTTGGACCAACCGATCCACACCGACCTCCTGTCTGCTTGGACTTTGTTGCTCTTTATGTTACATCGCCCTTCTTTGCTAACGATCATTATTATGTGGCTTATAAATGAATTAATGTGCATTTGTAGCCACACAGTGTATGAGGAAAACCTGTGTGTTGTATAATTTAATGCCAAAGGTGTCACAAGTAGAACACAGGCAGCAACTGCAGGCACATGGGACGTGATTATTTCCTTTATTTCTTAAGCAACATGAATATTTTAACCTTGGCAGCAGCTTTAGATAATGGTTCATATTGGATGGTTGACTTAGAGGGACAACAAGCACAGAAGCAGCTGATATTGGAAAATAATGAGCCCTAACCCTCTGATCAGTGATTGGCTCCTGGTTGGGTTAAGAGAGAGTCGTCTGTTTCAAGCTTACATGATTGGACGATAACGAACCGACAGCGAGTTATCCCTTGAATTTTAAATTGCGCAACAAAGAAAGAACCTTAGAAATTTACAGGGAGAAGCAAAGTGTTGTAACTTAACTGATTAGAGAATGAAAGAGTAGAGGCAAGAGATTTAAGGATGAAGTTTTCCTAATTGAACTTGCGCTCAACTCCATTAAGTGATGCTATATTTCACTGCAATAGCCCATAGGCAATAGGCTCCCTGGAATCAATAAAACATTGGTTTGAACTGACCTCTTGCTCCTAAGAGATTATTATTTTCATTATTTAATTTCCAATAGAATAAATATGGTTCTGATCGTCTTACGTGGCCCAAGAGCTGATCCTGGATTATTTATAGCACATAAAATATCCATAAAAAGGACTTTCATATTAGAATAGGATAAAAAGAGAGACAATGGACATTTTAGAAGCATCTTAAAGGACCATAAGAATGACAATTAATCATTTCAACACATTTTGTAGCCATAATGGATATTTGAGAGACGGTTTTACTTTCCTTTACCCCTGTGATGAAACCTGGGTTTTGCAAGAGGTAAAGTTACCACCAAGAATACATTGTTGAAAGCTGCACCAATATATGCTCAAGTCCAATTCGCTTCTCAATATGACATCTGTGAAGGGGGAGATTAGAGCATGAATCACAAATACTTCCTGCTGCCGCCTGGGATAGCCCTGAGGAAAATTCATGTGACCCAAGCATGAGGAATTCTCAGGAGCTGTCAGCCGAGATCAAACTCATTTGCAGACCACAAGCTCTGGCATGCACACACGTCGCTAACATGGACACAAGGTCTGAGATTGGATTGTTGCTCCCTCCTCTCCTCCTCTCAGTTCAGATTTAGTATTCCCACATGAAAAAGCAACAACATATTAATCATAAAAAATTACTTACACATAAATAAATTGCACATTTGATAATAAATAAAGTAGGATTAAATACCCTGTGCCATTTTTAGAACTGCATGCACATACTTGTTACAAAATATGATAAAACATATACTTCTTTTGATCATAATTAGGTTTATGCACTGTTTTGCCACAACATTCTCATTAAAAACATTCAAAGTAAAAAATACGGGGTTTATATTCCCTTTAGGTACGATGGACTCCCTGTTCATGTAAGCCTCACCTCTTCTATCCTATTAGCTGCAACCCCTATTAGCTGACCTATGAACCATACATAAAAATATGCATACTCAGACACACAAACCTTTTTTCCTCAAGGACAAAGATTTGCATTTGTGTGTGTATGCCTTAAAGCTGCACTCTGTTTCCACTGGATGTGTTTGCATGATATGACCATACGCCTTCATACACTGCCAGGGAGGCTTCTAACTTCTTTACTTTTTAATATTCTCTTATCTCTACTGGGCTAAATCATGTCCTGTATCCACCTATTCTAAGCGCACACAGCATGCTACAAGGCAGAGTTTGCCCGCAGAGGATATGCAACACACAGCCATGATGGACGGTGTCATAAAGTTGTGACGGTGGCTGTTCTTTTCTGTAACTGGGCCCGGAGTGGAGGGGCGAGGAGAATGAATGTGACTTGTGAAACTAGGGTGGCCACAGGTTGAAAGAGGCAGCAGAGTGGGGTTGGTAGGGCCCGCGGCTTGGGTGATAATCTCAACACACAGTGAGCCCCGAGCGTGGAGCTGGCGGCCCTCGCTCGTGCTGCATGCTGCTGCGCCTGTCACGTTTCCGCCACCTCCCAGCAGAAATAACCAGTGCTGGCAGAGCTGGTGGCCGGATGCAAGGAGGTGCCAGTGGCTATAACAGCAGATATATCGCTTATGAGATCAGATGTCTGCGGGGCTAGAGGAGCATGAGAGACTGTGAATGAGAGAGAGAGAGAGCGAGAGATAGAGAGAGAGAGATGGAGGGAGAGAGAGATGGAGGGAGAGAGGGAGAAAGATACAGCATTCACATCAGGAGGAAATTGCTTTGCTGCCACCAGCCCTTCGGTGGTAAACACAGCGAGTTAGTGTGTGTGGCAAAGAGTGGGTATAATTGTCTTGACATGGACATTGTTTCGATGGACAGAGAGGGAGTGAGGAGTGAGAGAGGAAGAAAGTAAGGGGGGAGTTAATGGGGGGGGGGGGCGCTGTGAAGTATGGATTCAGGAAATTGGCATGGCGTTCACACAGTGCCTGGGTAAAAGTGGCTCAACGGCAAGGAGAGAAAATTGTTTATGAAGCTTTCCATCCCCAAATCTAAACTGAACAGCTATGGGTGGGAGCGGAAGTGAGAAAAAAAAAAAACGGATGGGAAAGA
The DNA here is from genome assembly GCF_036324505.1 of Eleginops maclovinus. Classification (NCBI taxonomy): domain Eukaryota; kingdom Metazoa; phylum Chordata; class Actinopteri; order Perciformes; family Eleginopidae; genus Eleginops; species Eleginops maclovinus. The sequence continues at coordinate 22,495,542 of NC_086368.1, read as the reverse complement.
AAGAGAGAAAATTGGATTGAAAAGTGTCTCGGGGAAAAGGAGGTGAATAAGAAAGCAGCAAGTGGAATATATGGATTAGAAATCAGATCAGCCCAAAATGAACTGCAGCCTATAGGCTCAAACTACAGCAGCACAGGGCCGTTTCCTCCCTTTTTTCTCACCTCAGAACCTATGGTTATGCACATTACATTATACACTCTCATAATAATTACTACAATAATTCACAAGCTCAACCATTCAGGCTGAATTTATGGCGCCATCATTTACGGTTACATAAAATGACATTGTATAAAAATGCAATTGTGCAGTATAGGGGCTATTTTGCAATGGGAGAGCCACATTTCCTATGTGACAAACATAATGCTTCTCCGTGAGCCTGGTTGATAAACTGGCAGATATCATATTCAAGCTGAAAAAAAAAATCAGGAAATATTCAGTGTTGATGAGCGTGTGCTGATTACATTATATAATTGGGTGCCTACTGTATATATTACATACATACTGAAGGATTCCCCACTGACAAAATACTTCAACTTTTATTTGAAATAGAATCTGAAACGATTTACTGTATTTACCAAGTATAGGTCTCTCTTTGCATGGTCATATTAACAAATTACCATGAAGAATGTCACACATGGCAGAGGGAAAAAGGGGTATTGCAGTTTTATTCCGGAATTAAATATTTTTATGAGTGACGGAATGATATAATCAGAGTTTCTGAAAGGAAAAATAAATTGGACCTGTTACACTGTTATGGTTGAAGGGTATACTGGGTAGTGAAAAGTCAAGTTTATTGTCAATCTTTCAGTTTGTTTGTACAGACAGAGAGATCGAAATACTGTTTCCCACAATCCGGAGGATAAAAACATATAAATATATATAAAAGAAACACAACAGTGAATATGTACAAAAGAGTCCACACGTACAGCCCTATTAGTGATTGCTTTGATCTGAAAAAAACTGAATCATCACTTATCAATCGTGACCTTATAAAGAACATACTCTGGCATACTGCTGCATGTCTACTAGAACATGCCACCACTCTTTCTCCCTCCCTCCATTGTCCCATCCGCCCAGACAGTAAAACACCAACAGCCGTGCCAGTTTCAACTGTCTACGAGGGATCTGGCTAACCAACCTTAGCAGTGAGTGTGCCGAGTTCCCCTTCAGCTGTGGCACTGGGCCGTGGGGGCTGTGGGGAGATAATCCCGGGCCCCGCTGAGTGGAGCAGGCATCAGACACATAGGGAGGAGTGGATTACCCCGACTGGTAGAGGTAGCAACAAGCTGGAGGGTGGGGATGGGTGGGGGGTCTCCGGCCCAGATAAGTGCGCAGGGAAAGGAGCTGAGCTACAGGGGACTGGGAGGAGTCCAGTATTGAGGTAGTGAGCAGAAAGTGGGAGATGAGGATCTAGTGAATAGGGTCTACAAGGCGTCATAAACCTACTTCTAATGCTTCATAATGTTCATATAGCACTTTATATTTATAGAGCAAAGCACTCATAACAGTTTTGATTAATCCATCCATCCATCCATCTTCTCCCGCTTTTCCGTCAGGGTCGCGGACGTTTTGATTAATTTATAAGTAATTATAAGGTTAAGTATCATAACATTTAAAAAATACCACCCACTGATTCCTTTTTTTGCAAGGATTATTGTCTGTTTTATATATTATGGTGCATTGTTGGAGGAGCCTTTAGATTCTCATAGCCATATCACAACTGTGCATATGAGAATAACGCCTTTGAATTTAGAATCATGAAATTATAATGATTGTATTTCTAATATGTAATACAAAATGTTGTTATGCATTGTTTGCTAAAGTCAACTTTAAATCTGAAATGAAAGTGAATGAACACAGAATTATCACACCTGATCTTATATGTGATATAAAATATTAAAATGTGTCATGTTAACAACAGCAAAAGTAGCCCTTCAGTTACATGTATTTGGAACTGAAAATGTACCTTTTTTATTTTTGTAATGTCTCATGGTTTATCTCAGCATTAGTTTGTCAATATGCTTTATATCATTCACAGCAATTCAAATATCGATAATCTCAGTTCTGTGGAAATTGCTACATTGTGACTCATTGATTCAGTTTGCATTACTGATGTGCAAAATTGGCCCTTAAGTAGCATCTCTATTTGGAAAGTATTGACATGAAAAATGACTTGTATATTTTCAATATATGTTACACCTCCTCTTATATTTTTAAGCCAGCTATTTGTTTATAATTAGTCGATCCTTTTCAACAAAATTAGTCATATAAAAAACATCATTGGTCTCTCTTGAACTCTACCAAGCCGAGACAAACAGCATTTAAGGTCTATTCATAAATCTATGAGTCATTGTGTTGTTATCACTAATGCTACCTTCAGGCATTTAGAGGGCTGAACAATAAATATTGTTATTAAAAAAAATCACAACTGTTTTTCACTTGACCATAGAAAGGTTGTTGACAAAACCACACAACATGTTCATTGTGTTTGAATATTAAGTAGTGTTGAGCTACAATGGGCTGTAAGGAGTTAACCTGACAAAGTCTCCCTCCTTTAGACACCATTGATCTTTTCACACTAATTAAAGCATAGCCAGGACTATTTAACCAAGCTAACGAGAACAGGCAAATTCAGCTTTCCTAGCACTGGGAGACCAGAGCAATGAAGCACCCTTAACCTGCAAACAGAGAGAGGGAAAGCGAGAGACTGAAGATAATTAACTACATTTCGAACCCAGCAATTAAAAGGCAATAGGAAAAGCCAGGTAACAAAAAAGTGTAATAAGAGACATCACATTCATTTATTTAGTTAAGAGCAATACATTGCTAGAGATGGATATATCCTCATTCTTGAATACAGTGAGATTGAAAGACCAAAGGCTTTCATCACCATGATTTTGCCAGACAACCAGCAGAGTCTTCAGAAATGTACGGGCCTAGTTGCGCATGCACGAAAGCAGTCGAGTCGCCGTGGTCCTCCAAGATGAAAATGTACTTTGTGACTAGAAGCCGATGACTTTTGCCCCTGTGCTCGCTTAAAATGGAAGTGAACAGGAGGCCAATGTTTATGTAGGAGCTTAGCCCAATACTGAAGTTACCGAGGTGTTTAACTTTGACCTGGCTGACGCTTTACTGTGTGGATAGGATACCGTGGTGTTTCTTCAAGAATTGGAAGGATTTTCTCCTGTTGCAGAATGATACAATCATTGTATGTTCTTGTATTCTTCTTAATTTAAAGTTAGTCTATATCCATCCATATTCAGTTTATACTTTTATTACTTGTGGTAAACACATGAACTCGTGCTGAAACGGTCAAAACCCATATTCCCCATTCCCTGATCCTTCCTAGATAGAATCGGAGGATGAAACGCTCTTTATTAGTCACATACATGCACACAGCAGAGCACACACAGTGAAATTTGTCCTCTGCATTTAACCCTTCCTAGTATTAGGAGCAGTGGGCAGCTATTGTGCAGCGCCCGGGGAGCAATGGGGAGGTGGGATTGGAGGTGCCCGGTGCCTTGCTCAAGGGCACCACAGCAGGGCCTAGGAGGTGAACTGGAAACCCTCCAAGTAGCAGTCCACTTTCCATATTTCAAGTCTGTTCGGGGACTTGAATCGGTGACCCTGCGATTCCCAGTCCAAGCCCCTACTGACTGAGCCACTGCTTATTTTAAACAAAGGCAACCTTGAGTCCTTCTAGCCAGATGTTTTTAGCCTACTTACCAGGTCTTTAGGCAATAGGACAGTTACACCCTATGGCACACACAGTAAATAGCACACAATTGTGACAGATTGAACCCAAACATGACCCCTTCATAAAATAGCTCATACAGTTTAGTTATGGCGTGTGTGACCATGCCTTTCTGCTCTCGGCCACAAAGTAGTCTACTACAGCACCCCCAACAGAATTTTGTATATCTCAACACGTTAATTGGTGAGCCTTGGAAAAGGTTATGCCAAGGTAAGTTAAGCTTGGATGTAACTCTACCTCAGAAAGCAAATAACTGTGTTTGCCAAAATATCAAACTATTCCTTTTAGGTCGGCATATCTAAGAAACCTGAAAAAGATGTTTGAATAAGTTATTTGTATTTTCCGCTGGAAGTGTCCCCATGATAAAAATGCATAAGTGTCTTAAATCCGGTACATTATTGCTGCATATCCACCCCATGTAAAAACAGCCAAACTATGCCCACTATGTTCCCCATGATCTATAGGCGGCATGATAAGTGTCCCCATGCTCTCATCAATTAACTTCCTCTATTCAGTAAATCTTAGATCAATTATAAAAAGGTGAAAGCAGAGGGGAAGCAGGGAGCAATTTACAGAAATGAAATGCAACCAGTAGCTCATCTGGTGATGCTCACCTGGGGGCATCTGCTAGCTGGGGTAAAATCCCCATACTACGAGGAGTCAGGATCAATAATGCATCTGCTTGGATGTGAGGGACGTAGCTCAAAGGCATTTGCTTATCTCAGATGCCAGTTACCTCTTTCATCCCGGGGACATGCCGCGCTCGTGTGTGCAGGGGAGCGTGTGTGCGGGGAGGTCGAGAGAATGCAGTATTTACACACTTCCCGTCATGTGTTATTTATTTCACACCTTGATGTTTTCATCCACACCGTGCCTCTGAGGAAATCATCTCTCATAAAGCAAGAATCAACACAGGACTTTTAAGTTACTCGTGCATCTGTGTGCTTATTTTCTTTACCTGTTGTAACAGAATCTAAAGTGTTTGCTTCATGTATAAGTTCACTTAGTCTAAAGAGGTCAAACTAATTGATGTAAGACTCGTTTAAAGAACAATGAGTTAGCCACATAGTTTCCATGGACAGTAGACAAACACGTCACTGCTGACATTTCAGTCATTTTTTGGAACATTTGGCTTTATCCAACCGTTCTTACAAAGAAAAATCAAATATATATATTCAGGGAAGTTATGAAATGCAACAATGATTTAAGATTTGGGATTTGTGCTTTTGTAAAAACACAATCCATGCAATCAGTATATTGACTGCGATGTGGATTGGCATGCTGTTTACCTACAATATACTATAATCAACTGACACATATTCAATTTACAAGGACAATGGAATCATTTGTATCTCATTAATCGACATAACATTTAAGTAAGAACATATAGATGTATTGGTTGTTCTGAACTGATCTGGACTTGCAGTATTAGTTAATTTTTTCACACATAAAACCATAAATGTGACTATGCTGCTGTATGTCAGTTAAATTGACAAACTGTTGGTGTCTTATTATAACATACTGTTCAGTCTAATTGCTTAGATGTGGATATGCATTGACACAGCTCGGCACAGCTTTACAACAAAGCCAAGCAGGGCAAGCAAATGAGCATTCAGACAATCTGACAGGTCTCGAACAAATCTACATTTTCTACCATGTTATCTAAACCTAATTATTTGGAAGCAAACATACAGTAAGTATCAACACACTAAAAATGTCCATTATAAGTATGATTATGTGGGTGTGTGCAGCAGCATATCCCGACAATCAATTAGTAAAACGGAAATTGGATTTAAACTACCGGAACTTCAAAAGTAAGAACTATGCTGGTGGAAAATATTTTCAAAACATAAAACAAATACATTTAAGTTTTTGTTTGCCTGTGCGCTTGTAGTGAGAGTAAGGTAAGCGTGCCTCCCCCGACAATTTCCCCATGCTTGTTTGTGAATCCAACAGAGAAACAAATCACCTGGCAAGCCGCCGAGTGAAGTAGTCGGGGAGCAATCAAAGAGCAGACGCAGAAACTCTGCGAGACACATTTTCAATAGGGTGAGAAAATTGCTACTGTGGCGATTGTGCCACTGTATGAGCTGCGCTTGTCGGTAGGGGAAGGCGGATTGGTGGCTGTGTTTGTAAAGACATTAAAGAACAATGTCTAATCACTTATGTTACTTTTTTATGTATAATTTATTAGTCTGATTTAATCAAGTGATGTAGAACACTGAAAGACAAAAGAGGTACTACCTGAAATATGTTAGTCATGATTGTCCATTTATAATCCCAGTGAGAAGTAAATACAATAAATTATATGTTCGCTCACAAACACAATGCCTGTCAACTGACTCCATCTGAATTTGTATTTAGGCACACTATTTACGAGTCTTCGAGCGATTGTGTTTTTTTTCACCTGTATTTCCATCAGAATGCCATTCAAAGTCTAGCTAAGGACAAAACAAATGAACGCTCCTCTGCACTGCCAGCGCATGTTCGATTTCAGTCTTTGTTGCATGTCATGCCCCTTTCTCTCCTGCTGTTTCCCGTCCGCCTCTACTGTGTCAAATAAAGGCGAAAAAATGGCAAAAAAGAAAAAAAAGAACCAGAGCCTTGCATGGCAGCCCAGCCATGATTTCTGTGGGTGGATGTAAGTCATTGTAGAGTGCTTTGCACTGCTCTCGGGCACTATATAAGCGAGTCCATTCACCATTTACTTGGTACAAGTGTCTACCAATCACTTTAATCAGATTGAAACTTAAGGGAAATGTAACACATTATTTTTTACTGGTCAGGTTTGGATCGAGGCCAAAGGTGGGAATAGTATAGTAACTTCAAAGCTGCGATATACAGTATAGATCTTTATCCTTTCTATCCTTTCGGAGACTTGTTGTGTGGTGGATTAATTGAAGGATTGATTTTTGAAATATTGAACAACAGGGACATGACTTCCACAAATAGCCAAATTGGACAGCTATAAATGATATTTGCCTTCGTTAATGCTCTCATTGTTTGAAGCCTAGAAGCAGAACGGGCTCAAGGACGAAAAATATGTGGCTGCTTAGGGCGCTGTAATCACTAAGGGCTAAACAAAGACTTTTCAACTGGGGTGATGGTGTCGTTGTGTGGAGAGCTGAATGATTTTTCCCGTGGAAAAATGTGGGTGCACTGTTTTCCCTGTATCCTTTATGAACATAAAATAACCTTAATTAACTTCAGTTTTTTTATTCTTTTAATACTTGCAGCCTTTTGCCTTGCAGGTTACATTTTGAGCTTCAGTTTTTGATTATGGATGTTGCTGCACTGATTGGATGTAGGTGCTGTGTTGATATCAAAATATAGAGGTCTTGACTTGACTGAAGACAGAATGGTTTATTTGGATTCAGTGCCATGTGGGTTGAATTATGTCGTCCATAGATGCTGTCAGATAGGATTTTTTCGTTTTTTCAGAGGCTCCACATGGCAGTTATTGACGGAGGAATTGCAGAACATAATGGAAAACCCATGTAAGCATGAGCGTTTATTGTATAGGTAAGCGACAGTATACAGCAACATTTATTGGCTAACCTATCTTACAGTCGGAATCATCGCTTTCAATCATTTGTCATCTGTGAATAGGGAAACATGCTTTTTTATTTTACCTTATATGTAACATATGTGAGGCACTGTTATCCCATCATCCTGTTTCTACCTTTTAGCTTTCTACATAAGAGACTTTTAATATTGTGACTAACATTTTTTTGTAGTTATATACTAGGCAATTATTAAACTAGGATTGTATGATTCAATGACATTTGTTACACAGCTCAAACTGAATAAAATAGGAGACAAGTAAGAAACAAACAGAACTTAAGTGAGGAGGGAAATAAAAGGAGGTAAGAATTCAGAAGGGACAAAGAGAGATGACAGATACGTCTCAATAAATCACTGCACCTGTAGGCCTTCACACACTGCCGTTCAGTGTTTTCTTTTCTGATTCATTGTGACTCACAGTACATGTCAAAGTACACCCTGTTTCCTGTTAACAGTTTAAAATGTTGCCCCCGGATCCACCCACCACAGTTTTGTTACTAGATCCCAACTATTACTTTTGTTCTTTCAAGAAGTGTACATACCAGCCCTCTACTTTTTGAATCAAAGCATCACATCTGAAATTGGATTTTCACGTAGGCGGGCTTCTATCTGCTTTTTCAAGTAACACATACGCTGACAACCATACACTAGGACTGTTTAAACCCTCCTGGATCAGCAAAGTAGAATTTTTTGGGTAATGCCCCTATTGGGCCAGTTCCCTGGGGCTCCCCTCCTGCTTCTCCCCTCACCTCTCTCTGAACTGGTTAATCACATCTCTTAAATCCCAGCCCAATGTGCCCAGCAGCCAGCCTCTGGGGTGCTGCGCACTACTCAACATCAACACACACAGGCATTCACATTGCGCAGCTGGTTTGTTAAAGTGTTTGGTACATGTGGCACCGTGTAGTGCGACATACATCTGCGTTTGTGTACGTGTTGAGCTGTTGTGGACAGGATGTGGGGATGGATGTCAAATTGCGTTTGCCTTAGCCAATGGATAACCTTGCACGTTGCCACACACACACATTCACACGAGCATTTACGCACATAGACAGACACATGCATGAATTCACTGCATCCCTTTGGCAATGTTTGGTGAATCAAAACCAAGGTCAAGAAGAGTTCATTGCACACACATGCACCCGACAGCCTCAGATAAAAACTATACAGACACACACATTTCTGGCCTATTATTTCCATATTTATACTTGGGCTAAGAGTTTGCAGCCCTGCAGTCAAATTTCTTAGATCCTATTCAGCCACTGAAGATAGAGTTTTCACTCTGTTAGCTGTGTTTGGTATTCAAAGAAATTCATGGGGTGAGATGGCTGCTCGGCTAATGCTCACAACATAAACAAAAAGGATATAAAATATTCATGTGCCTAAAACAAGGACGGAAGTACAGTGTAAGCAAATCAGATATTTGCTTTTGGGCTCGCCTGTGCAAAAGCATAGCTTGATTAGCTGTCTCTATATGCTTAATTGTGTGGATAAGGTTATGTTCAGTATAAGAAAAGTTCCTGGTTTGTTAAAAATGCAGCACAGAGGAAAATACATAATTTGACTGAAGAAAATGCAAAGTTAGCAAAGTAGGAACAAAAAGAGGCTTAAAGTGCTTGAAGAAATGTGTGAAGAGAGAAACGTATTCAGAAGAAGAGAGTTGGAGAAACAGACAGATTTAGGGAAGAATGTGAAAGCGCATTGATCAGCTGGGATTCGAGAACAAGAACAGCGTGCTGGCTCAGTGTGACGTGGGCCCGGGCCCAAATCAGTCAGACAACACCTTAGAAATTCTCAATAGCTTCCTTGTGAATCAGCCATCCCCTTTCACGGCTGCCTGGAGCAGATAACAGGCTCAACTCTGTTAACAATCTCACCTAATAGACTTCCTCCTCTGTCAATCACTTCTCAAAATACCAATACCGCCCAGTAGCTCCCTCCCTGATTCATTTGCACATGCAGGCACACAAATACCCTGCTGGACACAGGCTTTCTTGCTTTACACCATCTTTGTCTGCTTTTCATTTGTGGGTCTGTTGTCTTTGGAGTGGCAATTGTTCTTGCATTTAGGCATTCAAAAAGACTTGACAAGGGTCTATTTCAGGTTCCTACTGGATTTATACTTACATGTTTACATAGACTTTTAAATTATGTCCAAATATAAACTTGCATTCAACCTTCATTATTTTCCTATCGCTACAAACATTTGCTCTTTGCTCCAACTGAAAATACTAAACATTTTAAGGTATCGTAAATTCAATACGAAATGTAAATAAGGCATTGAAAGTATAACAGATGTTGATCTCAGAGACTACTTACAATATGTCCAATATTTTTTCCATGTCCACTGCAAGGTTTCCAAGTACAGAGGGTGTTGTTTTCTGTATAAATTGTAAAGCCCTCTAATGTGAATTCTTGGACGATATAAACAAAATTTGATTGATTGATTGATCTTCCACAGCATGATGGAATGCTGTATAAAGAATAGGATACAATTTAGAATAACCAATATACGATGCAATTAAATGCAGTGCAATGCGATACAGTAACATGATATGACATGATACAATATGATACGCCACAATGCAATATGATACAGTACAATGTGTGGTACGGTATGATATAATCTGATTGCTGGTCCATAGGAGCAACACAAGCAAAGCCTGCAATCTAATTTCCGTTGATTAAATGTATGCCTCCCACAGTGGAAAGCAGAGCATGCAATTGTTTCGTGTGTGTGTGTGTGTGTGTGTGTGTGTGTGTGTGTGTGTGTGTGTGTGTGTGTGTGTGTGTGTGTGTGTGTGTGTGTGTGTGTGTGTGTGTGTGTGTGTGTGTGTGTGTGTGTGTGTGTGTGTGTGTGTGTGTGTGTGTGTGTGTGTGTGTGTGTGTGTGTGTGTGTGTGTGTGTGTGTGTGTGTGTGTGTGTGTGTGTGTGTGTGTGTGTGTTACAGCTCTTGGGGTTTCAAAGGCTGTATAACCCCCACAGTGACACCCTCCCACTTGGTTTTCTGTCAGCTGGCATATTTCTTCAGTACCCATACTGCTACGACAGACGGGCTCCTTACCTCAAACTGTGCCAGATCAACACATGCTGTGCTTCCCTCTGCCCTACCACACTGCAGATCCCGTGGTGTCCCAGGTGTGAATCAAGTGGAACCTAGATTAGAAGCACCTTCGGGGGTACCCCAGTACCCCTGAACTTGCCTTCATGATGTACCATCTGAATTTTAAATAGTGAATGTTATCTCGAGCATTGTTTCATCTGCCTGTTGGGTTGGAGGGCACCATTGTTTTTTTAAAAAGCTTTAACCTAAATGTCAAGATGCACTCTGCTGAGCCAAGCACGAGAAACCAAAGGAGTGGACTATACTTTTAACATCCAAAGCTTTAAAAATACGAATGAAGTCTGGCCGCTGGAATATTGCTTGTTGCAATTCCTTGTCTGTTCCATGAACATTACATGAAAAACTGAGAAATTGGTCTTTCTCCCTAGCTCCGTCTTGCAAAACACAGGAGGCCATCTTATTGATTGTGGGGCTTTTTTTTTGTACTCAGTGAAGCTTGAATGGATGGATTTAAAAATGTATCTTTCTGCTTTTGAAACCATTCTTGTGGGAAAAAGTCGACTCCGCTTTGATATCTCAAAAGTGAAATATCTTTCATGGCTGTTTTTAAGGGCATAACACCAATGTTGGGTCTTTTGTGTGACGGAATAAACCAGCACAATGAATATAACTGACATAAATGTGAATACTTCAAATCATCATTTATGTGTTTTGATAAATACACCCAAGCATAAACAAGTGCTGCTAAGTGCTACATATGTTTAATGGTACTAAACAAGCCAAATAAAGCCTATTATGTACTCCACATGAGGGGAGCCTGTAAGCTAACGTTTGAAGGATAAACAAGGCCTCTGACCGCACAAGAGGCACTTAGACAAAAAACGACCTAACCCCTCCTCTGACCCCTTGATTGAAAATATATCAGGGTCAGGAGGCATTAGCACAGTGGTAACATAAATAAACTGGACATGCACTAAGAGCTGTCAGCTTTTTCTTTTCTTTTTTTGTGCCCCACATCTAGAGCCAACCATTTATCCATCTCTATTTACCGATGTACTGATAAAGTACATGCTAGCTTGAGAAGGAGGTACAATGTAATAAGAGGTCATGAAAGGGGATGAAACGGGTACAATTCTAACTCTAAAATCACTTAATAAAGGAACACTTAATTTTTCAGTGGGAATAGTAAGATTTACTGAGCAATAATTGATAATTGAGGATAAGTTAAAGAGAACCTTGGGGTGTGTCAACATATTTCTTTGACATCAATAACTGGACAACAGAACTCAGGCAACTCACTGACACTAAAGATGAGGAAGCATTAACTGTGACTGCAGAGTTGGTCTTTGAAATCTAAACACTCCACCAGGAAGGTGGACATTTACAATTTCCGATGGTGTGAGCAATGTTTTCCAAATATTTAATGCACTTCTCTGATACAACATGGCATCCTGTGAGACAAACCAGCCACACTAAACTTTACAAAAACATTGCAATTAACTCCCACCTCTGAAGCAAACATGCACAATAGTGCACTTTCACACACTGATGAACATAAATATCCACTCACAATCCCTTGCTAAATTACCACACACAGTCTCTTGTTTACACACACACACACACACACACACACACACACACACACACACACACACACACACACACACACACACACACACACACACACACACACTTTTTCCCTTTCTGGCAGTTTTGCATCAGTGTTAAGACCACAGGGACGGTTGACATTTCACTCTGGCTCCGTTTCCATTCCCTGTGATCACAGCCATGCTGCCTCGCCTCCCTTAAAGGTCACTGTTGTTGTTTGTCAAAATCCCAACAAAAACACACCATGCAATGCTCTTTGTGTGTGTGTGTGTGTGTGTGTGTGTGTGTGTGTGTGTGTGTGTGTGTGTGTGTGTGTGTGTGTGTGTGTGTGTGTGTGTGTGTGTGTGTGTGTGTGTGTGTGTGTGTGTGTGTGTGTGTGTGTGTGTGTGTGTGTGTGTGTGTGTGTGTGTGTGTGTGTGTGTGTGTGTGTGTGTGTGTGTGTGTGTGTGTGTGTGTGTGTGTGTGTGTGTGAAAGAGGTAAAGTTTGTGTGCTTAACTCTTGGGATCTTAAAACAAGGGTTGTCAGTCAAATAAGATCAATTCTTCTCCAGACTTAACCAGGACTGAACAGTATGTGTGAGAGAAGGAGAGTGTTTTCTTGCTTGTTTGGTTTCTGCACATTTTTGGATGTTTAAATTAATTTAAATTATATTACCAAGGCAAAACTTTCATAAATTGTAGATTGACTACCTCGAAAATTGCTTACTTTGGATGAATCCCGGCTAGCTGTTTCCCCTACTGCCTGTCTTCATGCCAAGCTGAGTTAAATGCCTCCTGGCTTGCAGTTCTGTAGAGCACAGACATGAGATCACGCTCTGCAAAAAGCAAATAGGTGTATCATACAAAATGTCAAAATATTCATTCAAAAACACCCTCATTTTATTTTTACACTTAGTACTTAACCCTTAAATTGTGCCCATTGCACAATATGTACATTGGTACATCAGAACAAAATGTAAAATATGCTGCTTGTTAAGAGTACAATGAAAGGTTAGCAAAACACTTTGTCTATTTCAATTGAGATTGGTTATGTCGGGAGAAATGTAAATACAAAAATGCTCATTTGGTGGGGTCGGGAAAAGCTGTGACATGAAAATGTTCAAGAGACAAAGCCTTTATCACCTTTTTTTACTCTCTGAACACGCCTTCAGCACCTTATTTTACTACCTCTTGCAGTGGTAATTGCAAGAGGTTGCAGCCAAAGAGCTTCTGAATGTACCGAGTCCTGCAGAATGGCCGACAAAGTTGCTGAGCAAAGCTCTTAATTAAGGACTTTTTGAAGGTGACCGGATTAGGCATTGTTCCAGGTGCTCCTCCCTAGATAATAGTGCACATAATAAGCTTTCATGCTAATGTGAGGTAACAATGTCTCTCTGTACAAGCCATTCTGCTTGTGATACTGCACAGGGCATTAGCAATTGCTTGCTTTTTAGTAAGAAATGCACCTCTTACAACTTATAAACCTTGTAAAAACTTGAAATCTCTAAATTTCAAGTTGCTCAATTGGTTATTAATACAATATATCATATAAGGACTTTAACAGTCATATAATTGGAGATGGAGATTTTTGGTGAAATAAACAAAGAGAACATGCTTACAAAATGCTTTAATTTTTTTGTTATGCTTTTAGTGCATTTGAAGGTATAACATCCAGGCAATTAAAAAAGAGAATTTGAATTGAAATCTCCAACACCATGGACAGCCTTTAAGAAACTCTTAATAGCCATGCACTTGCTTTTGAGTTCTGTGTGGTGTGTACTTTTTCTAGCTTTACTACACATCAATATGTTCTCAGAATGTTCCAGCTTCTTCTGCATTGCTGTTAATCCAGAAGTTAGATTATTTGTCATTTTGGCTAAAAAATGTACACTAGCAGTGGATGCAGTTTCTCGAAGGAAAACAATAAAGGTTGAGGATTTAATGAATACTTTTTAGTGAAGCGGTAATTTAATTTGCATTTCTAATTGCACTCTGTCTTTTTGCATGGGTTCTGTGTGCACAGTTGTAGTAGCCTCAGGCGGTTCAGATCTGGGTACCACTGAAGTGTTTTTTCTTTTCTTTTTCTTTTTTTTACTGCTGTACAGTTTCTTTACAGACCTGGGGGTAAATAGGAAATACTAGTCTAATATTACTTTATATCCCCTTATTTATTTTTCTACATTTCTGGTCAAACACACACAAGGCAAAGTCAGTTGTAAAAAAGGTTGTCTATTTGATTTAGGGTAATTTTGGATGTTGACAAAATCATGATATTGTTTGGATGGGCAATGTAATTGTTATAACTGCCATGGAGAGTCACATTTCCATTCACCACAATGATTTAAACCCAAGCATGATTGCTCATGGTTGTTTCTAACAGAGCGAGAGAGAGGGGGGGGAAGAAGACAACTCTGCCCAAATTGCCTTGAAAAAAACCAATTCAGATGAGTGATTGACACAGCACCCAATTCATCACAATGAGAAATGGTAGAAAGTATCTGACAACCCCAAATACTGGTGGAAGGTAAACATGCACACGCTGTGCTCGTACACAGACACAAACATACTTGAGTGCATAAACACGCACGCACATACCCAAACATGAAAGTAGTTGAATAGCTATTACAGTGTAGCTTTGTACAAATTTGGTTCAAATGATTGGTGGGATCTGCTGCAAGGAAAAAAAGGAGTTGCAGCTGTTGTGTTTGTGTGTGCTGCAGTAATCCTGTGTGTCTCCTCTGAATGTGCAGGTGCCCCCCCCATCATCTCTCCTCCCCCTCCGTCGTTCACGTCCATAGCCATTAGTGAGGCGGCCGTTGAGGCTGCCTTGTTTTGACAGATGCTCACTCTGTCCAAATGCATCTCAGAGGATGTTATGGCGCTTGTCACACTCCCCCTCCCCTCTCTTTATTTCCTCCCTTCTCTTCTTTACTCTCACTCTTCCAAGTCCTCTATGGTCTGTGCATGGCTTCAAAAGTGCATTTGGTCTGCTTATGTTGCTGCAACTAATGATATTTTTCAGAATGTGCTACTTACATGCTTACACACACTTTTGTGCCTTGTATTCAAACTTCACAATATGATATTTTCTCCCCTGATATGTGTATAAAGCACATAAGTCAACGTCACCAGTACTGGTGTATGGAGGAGCTCCCAGTGCCTGCGGGCCTAGATGCGTATGAAACTGAGTGAACCGTGTAGCAGGTCAGCTTTTCATTGCTTCTTCCCACTGGGTGCCTTGAGGGTGAGGTTTTGAAGTGAGAGGGGTAAAACAGATATGATGTTTAGAAAGAAATAGGCTCCTGGTCATTTAAGAAGCCTACCGCCACAGCATGCCGGCAACACTAACCTACCTGGGCCGAATGAGGCCACTGTTAATGTGGACATTCTTTTGGTTTAGAGGACAGAAAAGGATTATCTACTCTACGCCTGTACCACGTAAACCATTCCTGACAAAATTCACTAATTAATTCACTGGGATCATGGGAAACTTGATAAAAAGACTGCCTTTTGAACATACCGTAACACGGGGGCAGTAGATAGCCGTCTCTTGTCATTCATCCTGATTAGAGCAGTTGCAGCCGATGTTATTGATAAGAATTTAAATTAATTCTAGTCTGGAGTTTCATAGTTAAACATGTTATTAAAGTTAGTTTTTACGCCTCAAGGTTTTTTTAACTCAAAAATCATTCCTGACAGAAAATTAGTGGAACATAACATTCATTTGCAGTCCAAAAAAGGAACATTTCTGAATGAGATTTCCAGTTCCAGGGTGCACAACTAACTCGACACCCCCGCAGCCAAATTGAGCTTGTGGTTCATGCAATCATACAAATGCACAAATATCCAAGTCAAACTCCCTATGGCTTATAGATTCATGCTTATGACCCTCTCCATCATTCAGCAATCTCTCCCACTAAATCATGCATGCAAGTCTAAAAACATTCCAGTTGCCCCATACCCATACATCAATTTATGTGTTTGCCCTGGAGGGAGTTGAATCTGTTTTGAGGGAAGTTTGTTAGAAGTCAGACTTGACTGTACCTGTACCCCCTTCAGTCCTCGTATATATTCTGCATGCTTCTAGCCAGGTGAAGGTGACCTTGCCCTGAGGATTGTGCCCCTCCTAACCTCTTCTCCCTGCAGCCCCTCCAGTGCGGCATTGCTGTGGTGACTTAAGAGAGGGAAGAAGATGTCTGTGACTTTCTCTTTGAGTGCCTCTCTTACTATGTGCATGTGTGTGTGTGAGTAAGAGTTGGCCAGGCTTCAAGAGGGCTGAATCACACCGTCTGGGCTCTCCGTTGGATGGACAGGGCTTGGCTTGGGGCTTAGAGGGTCCTTTACGCCTCAACACACACTCTCCCAGGTCTGTACACTCTCCTCGATCCTCCTCACAAATGGTTGGGTGATGAATTGAGACATGCCAAATACATCCAAGATTTCAACCACTGCTGGGGAAAAGAAAAAGGAGTGAGGGGAAAAGTAGAAGAAGAGACACAGTAGATGAAGGAAAAGAAATGGATGTGAAATGCATGTGTGTATGTGCGCAAAGAGACAGGAAGTGCAAACACTGTACTCCAGACAGGGAGTGCAAAGGAACAATGAATCACAGTGAAGACAAGTGGGTGAAAATAAAGAGAGACAGAAGCTGAAGTGACTCCATGCCCGCAGTTAACGGTATATTTTCTTCCATCTTCCAAAGGAAGTGGCTGCTAGGCTGAGCACGGAGTGGAGGGGCAGAATTGGAAAGGTTGGGGTCAACTTTATCTCTCTGCTCATTTTTCTCCACTCTATCTCACCTCAATCCGGCCAATACAAACTCTGCCCAGGCCCGGAAAGTTTTCCCATTCAGATTCCAAAAAACTAATCTGGTAAACTCCATTTCCGTTCCCCACAGCTAAACATGAATAGTGCTCACAGGCAGTTGAGGTTCAATGTTTCGCATCAATACATTGTTTACAGGAGCCCTCCGAGACACTTTTGTTGGCTTTTGAAACACCCATGTCTGCCTTAAAAACAACTGTTAACATTATGAGATGTTAGCATTGTGTTGATGAAACCAAATTAAATCACATCGTCATAGAGAGTATATTAACATTTGGTCATAGGAAAGATTAGATTCATTATGATATTATAGAACATACATGTTTTTTTGTCAGATATTAAAAGGTAAACACTCTTTGAATGTCAGTCCAGTAAAAGTGAAGCTATCGCTAGCAGCCAGCTAGCTTATCTTAGTATAAAGACTGTCAACAATGGAAAGCTGTCTTTCTGTCTAAAGATAATATGTTCTGCCAACCAGTAATAATAATCCCCCAGTAACATCACAACATGTCAACTTTTAACAACTTGGTTTTGTACAAACTAAACTAATGAGAAAACGTGTTTACAAGCAGCTATAGGTGTTATGCTAAACTAAGCTAAGCTGTGGCTGGCAGATGCTTAATATTTACCATACAGACATGAGAGTGGTATCAATCTCAACAAAGCAAATGTCGAGCTGTTCTTTCAACTAGTCCAACCGAGGTCATAGACTTTGTGAAAAAATACACGGACCAAACAACACAAAAAAGGAAAATACTTTATGAACACAAACAGCAAATGGGCCAGAGGAACAATAAAAAAAGGATAAAAGCTTATATATACACTAACATACATAAAGCACAAACACAGACATATATAATGTTGTATTTCTACCTTGTGGCCTTTCCCAGCATGCTTTGCCTTGATGGGTGACTTGATCCTCGTTCCAATCCCAGCACACGCCTCTCAGAGGTGCGGCGATGTCACTGGAACATAGAGGAGTAGAAATCAAATCTGTTTGAACTGAGGGTGAGCGAGGGAGAGTGTGCCAGAGGACAAGGCAGTGATAACGGATAAAAGAGCAAGGGGAGTAAAAGAATGATATTTGAATTATGTAACTCAGCTCAGGGATGATTTGGACGATTCCACCGTTGACACCAACATCATTTCTCATTACCTGAGAGCCGTGTGTGCCCGGCGCTTTGCCTTGTCCCGTGAGTCATCTCACACTCAGCTATCAGAGCGAAGGCAGAGAAAAGGAGCAGAGTGAGGAAAGGTGTTTGGTAGACGAGGGACAAAAAAGGCTACAAAAGCACACATTTGCAAACAGTAGAAATATATGAAGCAGGATGTTCATACATTTACATTTCTGTCTCTGTTCATAGTTATTTTACATACTGTAGCCTGCCTCATATACACATCAACCATCTGCAGATAAAAGAGAGAATATTCTGTATGCATGTGGAACATCACTGAGGTGTCACCACACAATCGACAGGGTACTTTCAATGCATCATTGTCTTGTGTTAATTACATATCAAAGTAAGAAGTAAAGCCTTTTACACTGAACCATGTTTGCCTTATTGACAACACATTGAATGCCGAAATGATGTTAATGGTTTTAAATCAATTACCAATCAGTACCTCCTTTATATTCGACAGAGAATAAATTGCACCGTATTGCTTTGAGGGACTTGTGATGTTCCACATAGTTCAATTAGCATTTAGCAGTAGGAATACTGTATTAGACTGGTTTGGAAATGGATGCTGCTTCTAAAAAAGCAGGAAAGGCTAGAAATGACTGTGTAGAGGAGCCATTCTCATAAGTTTAACCATTTAGCGTTACTGATGTTGAGTCTCTTGGCTTAAGTGTTGTTGTTATCTTTATATCATCTATAAACATATATGTACATATGTACACTGTTACTAGCAGAACCCTCCTGAATCTCAACTTAACAATCTGCAATCAAGAGGCTTTATGGGTAATATAGGAGGCAAGTTGTGACAAGGTAGAAGAATGCCTTGAATAAAACATACGTATCTTTTTCTGCTGCAGTGATTTGAATTTTTCTTCTTAGCTGTCCATCCTGTGCTTTCAGCTCTGTTAGCTATTAACTATGAGCTATTAGCGAGAACACGGATTTACTGATTTCTTTACCTCCAAAATCAGTATATTACTCTAATCTGCATATTGTAATCTTGTACAATCATTATTTTAGGTTGTTTAAAGCAATCATACAGCATGCTTTCTTTAATCTTTGAATTCTGTAATTACATATTTTATGTCATTTGTAATCCATTATTCCCCATTTCTAACCATTACCCTTGGGTGAGACATCATTAAACAAATAATAAGAGCCAACATTAGTCGTTGCTCCTCAGCTTTGTTGTGCATGGTGGCATTTGAATGATAATAATATTTCAAAACCTCAGTTTTCTGCTTTTAATGATCAGTAAATATATTTCAAACTTTGATAACATTACTGATGCTCTAGATGGACTTTTGAAAGTTTGATTTTAGGTTGTGTATTTTTGAGTTATGGATAAGGGATATGCTCTTCCCAGAACACTACACACACGGATACTTACACTCACCATGCTTGAGTTGTGCCAGTCTTCTCCTCTGCACTGTGTCTGTGTGGGGGTGGTTGGTGCATGGCAGATCGCTTAAAATAGACATTTGCTCTCTTTGCAAGAGGAGGTTGACAAAGGAGTGAGAGCGCACGAAGGATCCAAAGGAAAATAACAAAGAAAGACAAAAGGGGGAAAAAGAAAGAAACAAAGGTATAAGAGGAAGACAACCTATGTAACTCTGCTTCAAACTAGTACTCAAAGTGAACAAACATACTCAACTGTGAAAGTATAACATAAGGGAAAAAAAAGTCAGGTAAAGAGAAAAAGGCAATGGGGACAGGTGCAACTAGGAGATGTATTAGAGACACAAAGCTGCACACCTTGATACTGTACTGTACTGTGCTTTGTTCGTATAATTAGTCGTATAATAAGTGCAAACTCTGTACAATTTAGATTAGAAAATATTCAGCATTGACAAGCTGAACATATTTCATTCCTGCTAATTCTTACAAGTACACTGGCTTTAATCGCATGTCACAAGTCTAAGACGAGATAAAACAGTTATTTAATCATCATTGGCACTTTTCTCACAAAGCCCACCATTTTTTTTATAAAGATACCACATGTATAAGGTGAAAACTGTGCGAAACATCGACTTCAAAGGCCTGATGGCTCTTTGTCAGACGAGACTTAACTTGAAATGACTTTGAATCTCGACTGCAAAAAAAAAGTGAAAATGAATCACGCTTTACTTTAGATGGATGTTAGTACATTCCGTCATTGTTAATCTCTACTCGCCAACGCCTAAAGTTGAACAGTCAGCAGAATGGAGCTGGCTTGTGTGTCATCTCTCTCTTTCTCCACCCTCCCCCAGCGGCCCACATCTTCCCAGCGCTTAAGATAAGTGACAAGACATCAGAGCCAAAGAAGTGCTTTAATGCCAAGAGAAAACTCTGTGCCTGTATGTGGGTAGAAGCCTTTATCCGTGCGTAAATGCGTGCGTGTGTGCGTGTGTGTGTTTGTGCACGTATGCATGTGTGCCGGCATCGTGTGAATGTGTGACTACACACAAATTATGATAAGAGTTCAATACATGTGTGCATAGACTATCTCTGTGTACACTCGTGCCTGTACTGTAAATGTTTGTGTAGAAATGCCAGTGTGTGTGTGTGTGTGTGTGTGTGTGTGTGTGTGTGTGTGTGTGTGTGTGTGTGTGTTTATTAGTGTATTTGTGCCCCTCTCTTTTTGGTAAGGTTATCCATCACTTCGAGCATCAGATGACATCATCACGACCCCCATCCTGCAACTCTTACCCTTCCACCCACCCCACATTCTCCACTCTGATGGGTTGGCTGGTTGCCACCACCCACCTTCCTCCTCCTCCTCCTCCTCCTCCTCCTCCTCCTCCTCCTCCTCCTGTCCTGCATTTAACTCAACTTTAAAAGTGCTGAATCGTCTCTGCTGGCCACAGTTTATACAAGGCTGACATGGGTCAGGTGTAGGTTGTGTTGGTGCGTGTGTCCGATGTGTGTGCATACCTATGTGTGGATATGGGGAAGTGGATTTGTAATCAATACAGTGGCACCTCTTAGCCTCTATACTCGTGTAAGGCCGTAGATGTGTTAATGAACTGTGATCCACAGGGGGTACATTATGACAGCCACTAACTTTATTATCAAGCCCACCGCTACAGCCCTGGGAGAGAATTGTGGTTTAAAGTGAACCCTTAATGGACATGCAGTTTTTCTCCATTCCTCTAGTAATGTGGACTTATGTTCTGGACAGTCGGCCTTAATTACTAATCAATGTAAGGGGTGTTGTGAACACTGGGAAGCTTTTTAATTTTTTGTTCATCCTGGACTGAGTTCAGCATGCCATCACTGGACCTTAATGGAAGGATCCACTAACCTCCAAGACTAAAAACGTTATTGCTTTTCTTCTATTTGAGTCATAAAACATTTCCAGATACCATGTGAGCTGAGGGCAGTGATATGTCACTATATAAAAGCTTTAAAGTATCCCTGAAGAATAAAATGAAGCCCACTGTGTCACAATTACACTGACATGATAGGAAACATATTTCAGATACAATGTTGCTTTAAATCTTGGTAACACGAAGTGACATTACGAGCATTGCCAAGTGATGTTGTTGTCGGGAAGCAGTGCAGAAAACAGTTTTTGACTACAGCAAGCTTTGATACTCTATGAACAACACATTTATCTTTACTAGCAGCTTAAGTAAGCTTCATATTATCCTTTCATTATCTTTTCTCTAATAGCCGGTAAATGTATAAATCAGTGTTGAGTGTTTAGAAAATGCTGAGTTAGAACTATTCCCTGTCCCTTATTTTCCACAGTGAATATTACCAAATACAAAACAGTGTAATTTGCATTATGTAATCTGTGACAAATGCTAGCCTTTCTTCTTGAATATTAATAATTAATTTACATTTTGCTGTTCACAAATGGGGTTTTGGATTTTATAAATTCAAATAGAGTGGCTGGGTTTTTCGTCTTTTGCAAAGACATTTCCATTATGGAGCAGATGTGATGATTTTAATGTACTGTATATTATTATGCATATCTGATGCTGAAGGCACCCTCTCTTCTTAAATGCCCAAGCACATAAATGAGTGTATTTATCAAAGCGGCGAGGGGCTGCTCTGTTTTGCTGTGTTGCTGGAAATGAAGATTTGAAGTGGTAGAAAACACAGCTGGATATGACATTTCATTTACGTGCAGCAAATGGAATCTAAATATTTTCACCCCAACTATAATGCAGTCTGTATGCATGTTGCTTCCACTATGCATATATCACGCCTACTGTATGCTACTGACCTTATTTAGATACAGTTGTTCAAGAGGGGTTTTTCTTCCTTCTCATTTGGTATTCAGCAGCATTGTTCATGTTGTTCAGGTTCAAAATTCTAATTTGATGAGTGGCGACAAGGTGCAAACACCTTGCTGAAATGGGCTGTCCAAACAAGCTTTAAAATATCAAGCAGCATACATGATTGCTTACTGATTCCCATGTGTCCCCAATCATAATAGGGTGGTTGCATTCCATATTATGTTTATAATTACAACCGTCATGGCACATTAACTTAGTCAATGTTGATGAAATTAACATCCGAAAATGAGTAGGGCTGTTTTAAAATGTAGTGTAGGGAGTTGAATGCACATCATAATTCCAACCTGGCGGTATTTCAGGGGTTAACGATTTCAGCGAAGGCCAAATTTGTTGTCAATAATGTCTGCAGAATCTCAAATATGGGTTAATGTAAATGCTAAATCACATCAGACAAACTTGTAGAGTGTGTGATTATAGATCTACATATCAGATTTGCTTGAGCTGCATGAATAATTAATCTTTCGCCTACTAACGGGCAAGCATCACAACATACCTTAAACAACATGCACACAAGTAGAAAGCACCACTGAGTAAAGTTCACTTGCTGATAGAGGTGTTTGTCTTTCTAGCCCATTACAGAAGAACCTGTTTAGAGAAATCTACTAGAAGCAAAACAATTTGTGAAGAACCTCATTTCATAACTTAATGGGCCATATTATTACATTGATTCTTGATTTGCTCACACACTGAACTGTTCCTTCATGGTTCAGTTGACATGATTGCACACAACAAAGAGAAAGATGTGGAATGTGTAAATGGTTTGCACTTGTCTTGTCTATCGAAATGTGTGGCTTTCTATTCTCCTCACAATTTGTATTTCCACATGTAAACTTCATTTATCTGGTCATCCCAGTCACATCAGTACAGTGTATTGGAGAAAAGACTTGTAATGCTCTAATTTGCATGCCTCTGATCTTCAGTAAGTAGTTTATGTGCGTTAAGTAAAGGGGAGCGTACATATGTATACGCATGTGCAATATGACCTTAGTGTGTGTTGTCCAGCTGCCCCTGCATTATGTTGTATGATGGGTGTGTGATGCCGTTCTGGTCAGGAGAGCAGCAGCTGTTTGGCAGTCTGCTATGTTTCTTGAGAGGAAGGCATATGTGGGTCTGACTGGCCAAGCTGTTCAGGGGTCACAGCAGAGTGAACCCCTCATGAGGTCAGATGAAAACAGCAATTGCCGTCATCAAGGCCATGGATGTATAGCCTATACCATGTCTTAAAACTTAATGGAGAATGTTTCAAAATGCTTTACTGAATTTTCTCCATGCTAAGAAAACAGTAGTTAGACGTTGTTACTTTCCCTTCACTTTGATTGTTATTTCAAAAGGCCTCATAGAATGCTTCCATGACTTTGCAAAAGTATTTGCATTATAAAAAATCTTAATAGATAAAAAGAAACACAATCATCTTCAGATTTTATCCTAAAACTAGGGCAGTAATAAAGAAAAATGTGTTCATGCAAAATGTATCACTGTGTGTTGGTACTGAAATAACCTAAATTTAACAGTAAGCAAAGTCTATTTATCAGTGAAGCCTGAAAACGAAAAGCAAATTAATTGTGCGAATAAAACCTATGTCATTTTAAAAATGTATCTCTATGAGCCTACCCACACTGAATTTAAGACTCTGTGCAATTCATATTTCAGGTTTATTTTCCCACAGCTTTTAGGATTTCTCAGAAATTCACATTTAGATAAAAACAAGCAAAGCAATAAGATAATGACTTGTGCTCACACCATCAATAGAGATTGATTGACACAACAATATGAATGTTAAGATCCCAAAATAGTGTCCTCTTTGGCACACAGAATAAAAATTACAAAGACATTGAACATAATTTCATGTTGCCCTTGTCTACGAATATTCTGTATTTAAATTTCTGTATTTCATTAATGCTGTGAATGAGCCTTTAAAATTACAATATTATAAGTTGATGCAACAAATTAAGTAAAACAGTTTGAAAAAGATCCTTGGAAATTGTAGAGGTGTCCTGTTTAAGTTCTGCAAGGAATTATTGTGTACGGTAGTAACTTTTAAAAGTCCCCCAGCAGTGAATGATTTATAAGCAGAAAAGTATGTGACAGGCTTGCCTATCCTTAAAAAGTCACTGCTCCTTTTGTGGTGCAGTATTAAAATGCACTTCATAAAAGCAGCCACGTTAAAGGACTCCAAGAAAGAGGCAGAAAGCTCTGGACTCTCTACATTCCTGCAATAAAATCATCTCCTGCCTCAAGTCATTTCATAAAATGGCAGCGATAAAGAGATAGACTGCTCTTTATTGTTTTTAGATTGCGGGCACTTTGCGAACTCTCCTCGCCTGTGTCTAGAATAATGTAAATATTTCACAGCTATGTGCCCGCTTATACATAAAACAGATATATAAGTCCAATAAAGCTGCATAACTGTTTGTGCCTGACTTCCCCTGAGGGGCCAAACACTTTAGCAGGAGGGAATATTCCCCTCTCAGCTGACAGGAGGACACTGAGATTTCCCTGATGAATGGCACACACCTGCAGGGCCAACAGAGCCACACATAGCCTGTTGTACCATGACTGTTTTCTTAAAAAGTAGCCCAAATGTTCAGGAGCTTAGAGTGTACAACTCCTTACTACAGTGTGTGCTGAAAAATTGGGGAGTCATTTGAGTAATGGTGGATAATAGATAAGTAATTATGGCAAATGGACTGTGTTTATACTGCACTTTTCCAGTCTTTGCTACCACTCAAAGCGATTTACAAAAATACAAGTCAGCATTAACCCATACACATACATTTATTCAGAAACAGAGCCTGCCACACAAGTTGCCCCCTGCTTATCAGGGGAGAGTTACATTCATAAACATCAAACACTGTTGGCAATGTCTTTTAGAAGCAATTCTGGGTTCAGTATTTTTCCCAGGGACACTTCGACATGTTGTTTGCAGGGGCTGCTGACCTTCCGATTGGGTGTGTTTCCTCCCAGTAATAGCCATGACCTGAGGCATTATGTTTTTGTTTTTCTGTCCGTCCAATTTCATGAACGCAATATTTCCATAAACCTCGATGGATTTTATATATATACAGCCCTTGGACTCAAGGATGAGCTGATTTGATTTTGGTGGTCAAAGGTCACTGTGACCTCAGATTTGTCCCATTCATGTTAATGTGAAACTGTGGTGAGTGTAATGATATTCTTTAGTGCTGGGTTGGAAGAGGGTGTGAGTTAACTATCCACTTTTTCAGATTTTCTAGCAAAATCCATATTTGAAGCATAGTCTACTGTCATTGCTACGACTATGGGGTGGTTATTCTAATATGCAGACTTGGTTCAGGTAGGTGTAGCTTAAAGATATGCAGGCTCATGCTTGTAAACAGAATAAAAGGAAATGCGTTTATTGAACTCTTTATCTGTAAATACTTTGTGGTGTTTATCGCTCACACCAGATCAAAAGCCGATGAGGCACAGAACAGACAAGGAAATTGTTGCATACTGCGGGCAGCATTGCAACTATGAAATGACCCAGGACAACAAAGGCTCCTCTAAACAAATAGCAGCAATCAGAATGGATGCCATCTCTTGGAATTACTTTAAATGCCTGCAGCAGACAAGATACTCATTAAGAAGATGATGATGGAGGGTAGTATTCAGATGGACTAGTGGTGGAAACACAACAGCAGACAAAACAATGGACCTAAATTGAGAGGGACGATTAGCATCATCTTCAATGTCATTCACTTTGTTTTGTTTTGAAAACATGACAAGGACAATGAATTATGAATGTTCTGTACTGTTTTGAGCATCCTTAGGCATACATCAAACCGCAGCTGAAGGGAAGCAAAAAGTGAGACAGTAAGATTTAAATTTGCATTGCTGTCACATTATTTATTTTTTTCATATTTGGCTTTGAGTTTGTTTTTGAGATATTATATTGTGTGAATTTTTCTGAGCTTGGCAAATCATCAGAGACTCCAGACACAAACCTACAAACAAAATGTGTCAATAATTCTGATATAAAATATATACACAGATGTTGCTTTAAAAATGTGTAGTGTAAAAGACCTCAGTGGATATTTCTGCCCGGTATGTGCTACAGTATATTTCCCCATGCTCTTAACATCGATATGATGTACGGTAGTGGTAGCATGGACTTTACAGTGTTTCTCTGCATTCCATCAAAATAAAAAAAAGTGAAATTGCACAAAATAGACCCACTGGTCGCCTCATCTTTAAATCAGGTCCTTGCTTGCTGTCTTAAACGATTACAGAGGAATGAAAACACACATGGGGATTTACAGGCGTAAGGTCTGACCTCTCATCCATTTTACCTACCACTGGGACCCACTGTGACCCTAAAATTGCCAATATTGAAGCTCAGTGGGGTGAGTAAGAATCGAGGAGGGTGGGGGTCTAACAGACGAGACAGATACTGCTGTGCTCTGCTCTAGCCTTACAGAGACAGAAGAAATGGGGAAAAAATCATAATCTCACGCTGTCTGATGCAAGCTTAAATGCTCTATTGCTTTGCCGATCACGTTGCGCTCCCATCATCTTTCCCTGGCGTCTCCAAGACAAATCTGGGCCGCTGCCATGCACACACACGCAAACCACTATGCACGGCAACAACAGCAGCTGAGGCGTGATGAATGACGCTCTTGTCCCAACGGGTCCCTGTCGATGCATGTTCAAGTGGATGGGATTGAATTTAACCATAGAAATGACAGGCCATTCTTTTTTGGGGCACGGGGCAGGCTACATGAATGGTTTGTGGCGACGAGGGGCCCGGTGATTGATGCCCCATGAGGAAGAGCCAGCAAATCTGCAGAGAAAGACGAAGGAAAACCTTCCGTGTCACGAATCTGAGCGTCTGGGAATCCGCCTGTTGTGGTACTTTTCCTGAACCTAGCCACTCCTTATCCTCTTTACCACCTGATCCCTGTTTGAAGGAGCTTATACCTCTCCTCATCCAACTAAAATGGCTCTATTTATCACAGTCTGACATTTCTGTCATTGGTGGCCGTCCATGTTGTTGGATGAGATACTCGAGTGAAGCTCGAGAGAGCTGTTGTGGAAGATGCAGCTCCTTTTGTCAGTCTTTGCTCCAAATTAAAGGCAGTATCACTATAAATTCAATTTTAACTTATTGTGTTTATACAGTTGACCGAGGGCAAAACCAAACCTTACTACGTTATTGTCGTCAAGCTTTCTTTTCTTTTATAGGACATATGCAGTTTACAATAATGTCTTGGTTTCTAGATTTAGGCTAACTCTCTCTAGCTAGTTTATTAAGCTTAACCCAAGCTTTTTACTAACCTAATGACATACAGATTATTTTTATTTTCATGAATATACATGATACGATTTAGTGTTTTTTTCTTCAGTTTTGACATTTCATTTGCATGTTTCACTCTTATTGTTCTTTGACACTGACTCTCATGTTGCCTACAAGGTTGTGGTTAAGGAAATAGTGCTAAATACTCAGACATAATTGAATGTCCTAGACAACAAAGGTGTGAATGTGATAAATAATGGGACAGAGCTGATAATGTTAGCCTAAACAGTGGGATCATGAATAACCTTTATATGGACTGAAGTTCTTTTGAGCCTACAGCAACATGCCCACCAATTTGCATGTGCATAATCGCAAAAGCAAAGCTTGCTTTTTAGTAAAGACAGTTTGTGGTGCCAACGATTATTGGCAAAGGAGTAAACATGTATGAAATACTCTTTAATGGAGGTAAAAAAGAAACAGCAGTCTTCTACAGTTAAATATGGACATGTTTTGAATGTAAATAAATACATCTGAGTTTAGCCAATATTGTGTACCTTGTTTTACGTTTCCAATTGTAACTCAAACTAAAGAGCCAAACATTGCAGAAACCTGTCTTAAACCTCCTCATCACTGCAAACAATTACAAGTGGACCTGGCACCCCAGCATAGGGACTCCAGCACTCACAAGGAAATGCTGAAGCCTCCAGAACAATGGAGGGGTTAAGAGGGTGAGACCCCGGGAAGGATTAGGAGCATGTTTTCCACTATCTCCACTTCTGCAGGCATCTCCACACACCTCTCTTGGGCCCCGCAGCCCGCTCGAGCTTAGCTCCGTCTTCTTATCCACTGAAGTCCTGGAAGCAGCAAAAAAATTCAGAGTTCCAGTCTCCAAATCAGCCGGAGTAACAGACAAGGCTGCCTGATGTCCCGGTCCGCCCACATCTCTCTCCCCCTCCTCACTCACACACACACACACACACACACACACACACACACACACACACACACACACACACACACACACACACACACACACACACACACACACACACACACACGAGAGAGGGAGTCTTGCTAATTTGCTAACATCATTGTAGTGAAGAAGAATGCAATTAAAACTGCTCTTGATAATTAACCCAGATCCATCTCCAACCCCATCTCTGCTGATTATATAAACGGCCATTACCAGGGAGCTATGAATATTCATCAGTCCTGAGTGGTCTTAAGATGGTAGTCATTTTATCTTTTTGGGTGGGTGGAAATGGGGTATGTAAGGGGGGATGAAGTGTGCGGGGGTATTTGGCCATGACTGATTACCAGGAAGTTGGGGAGAATGTAATCCATGACTGCAACTTCAAAGCGATTGTGCTGTTCGTAAGCATTTTGTTGTTGTCCATTTGACGTTAACTTGCACATTTCTCTGCCTACTTGTTTGTTGATTCTGTTTGAGGTCATAAGTGTTTGCTGTACCAGCAGTTAAGTATTAAATTAAATTACATTTATGTTAATTGGAGTCATTCATATTTGCTGTTGCAAACAATAGCATATACCTTTACTCTAATAATGTCCATATAACTGCATAACAGCCCTTCCCCTTTTAACCTTTCACAATAAAAGCCCTAGACATATACATATACTGCATCACTGCCTACCAGAGAGCATTTCTGGTAGAAGCAACCCAACAAAATAGCTTAAAGTAACAACACCCGGTTAGCCGGACAACCAAAGTAAATGTAATTGAGAAACTATGCCTGGTAAAAGAACATTATTGACCTGGGATGTAGAGAAGGCAAAGAGAGAGAATGATAAAGAAATGTTCTTTCTATTAAGCTAATTCAGAAAAACGCAATACCTGCCTACTTATTAATATGAACGGGTATTCAACTCTGCCTCTATCTAAGCACTAAATTGGAATTTTAATCCAATTGTTTTTTTCTGTGGACGGTAATGTTAGTCGGGCTTCTAGCGTTAGCCATATTGCTTCCAATATAAAAACAAGTAAATTGATCTGCTTGATCATATGAACATCTACAGAAATAAAAGTCATCCGTTGTTGATAGTTACCTTGAGGAGAACTGAAATCGAGAAAGGTGAGAATGTATTCTGTTGTCTCAAATAGGAAACAATACTACTTGATTATCTTAAGTAAAATATGATATGAACAGTGGCCTTCTGGGTTAATGATCTATGTTTGTTTGACACATCTATCCACCTGATAGGTTAAGACCAAAAGCAATACGGAGAAAAATACATTGTCCTTGAAACATAACCGACAACACAGTTCCATTGTGGAGGAACATCATTTTCAGAAAACCCTGTTGACTAAAGGACACTATTCAGAATGATTATGTTTACATAGAGAATATATCTTTTATAAAACAGGACTCCCGAAGAGAAATCTGTCAGGCTTAAAGTTTAGTTGAGGGAGTTGACAGAAATAGGCTCAGCACATTATAAATGTGGGGGAGATAATCAGTCTTGTGAATTGTGACCACATTGTGTCAATGCTGTGATCTGCCATAAGACTTCGGCAGCAGCAAACAGAGCAGAACGGAGAGGAGAAAGAGAGAAAGAGAGTGGGAGCAAGGGAGCGGGAGAAGGGAGAGTAGGAGAGGCAAAAAGAAACCTTTCATGATAAAAACTGCTCGCTCACAGTGCGATAAATTGGGAGATGACATAAGTCTCAGCACAACAAAAGGGGAGAACATTGGATGGGGACCCTTCACTGAGAAATTGATGAGATCGAGCCTGAAAGAATTGTCTCTGTGAGCCAACATTAGGGCTTAGCTCCCAAAACACTCGTGGATTAAGACGACATCCCAATGGAGGTGGAGTTGGCATGAGCCCATTAGTCCCTCATGATTTCTCTGACACTTTTCTTACTGTGAAGCCACAAGTCTTATACTCATAGCTCCTTTAATGTACAAAGAAAATACAATAACAAGCAGTCACCTCCGAAAATAGTTGCAACATTTCTGGATCAGGTAAGTTGTTGGAAGAGGGAATTTGTCACAAGTCTTTTCCTGCCTCCCTCAGCTCTGCATTAGAAAAAGAAAATTGGAATATTGGAGCAACACATCACACAATTTCAGCACTCCCCATCTGATAAAATGATTTATTTGAGATCAGTAGCCTCCTCCAGCAGCTCAGAGCATGCGCTGAGACTCAAAGACTTATGCAGTGTGCACATGCCCATTCTTTTGATTTCCTTTTATCTATCAGAAAGGATTTTTGTACACAGGAAATCAAATACTGACATTTCGTTTAACATTTCCTGTGCCCTATCACCCTAATGGCTTGCAAAGCCACCTGCCTTTCAGCTTCTCACTAAACTGGGATGTAAGTGGCAATCATGACAATGTTGCAGAGAAATATCTTTTGGCTGACGGTAGCATTTAGGACTTTTCTTTTTTGTAATTTAAAGAATGAAAGGCCCTTTGAATGTTTTAATAAAGTATGGTAATAATAATAATATTGTGTATTCATAATGCCTATTACTAAATGACAATCTGATTAAAACAGCATTTTCATTTCAGTAATGTCCTACATTTTAAAAGAACTGATCTACATGTACTGTAAGCTGACTCACCTTTCAATGAAACAAAGCCTAACATATTGTTGGAATATCTGTCACCATGAATTCGAACTGATTCACAGCACACAAACTTACCACCTTAGCTAAATAGGGTCTTGACCTGTCGTGGCAGACTTGAAATTGAGCCTAATCAATTGTCTCATGTGAAAACAGGTTAAATGCTCGCTGACCGATAGACAGAGTTTATTCGTTACGCTGACCCACTTAAGGAATAAATCACTTACATTTTAACTGTGTGTCTCGACTACAGACCCATTAAAGTCTGTCTGATACAGTGAGTTAACAACTCATAACAACTTTAGCAGCTGAAGACGCAAATCACTCATATCTGCAGTGTTTCTTTTGCAAAGTTTAAAGCTACATTACACATTGAAAGATGTCTTTGGTCTGAATTTAGATGTTGACACCATCTAAGCTACTAAACCCGAGGCTAAAACTGAAAGGCTAAATCAACCGAACAAATTCTACATTCCCATCGTTCATTTGCGTGGTTGTTGTATGGAAATGCGGTTGGTGTAAAGATGACATTAATTGGAAGAAGATTTGTGAGTTTAGTGCGTTTGTTGTCACAATGCTAATCGTATAACATTCTGCACCTAGCAAGTCCACTGTCTCTCACAGGTGCACTGAAACCACGTATGCATTGAGTAAAGGTTACGGTTTTATTTTGAATTCTAGTCAAGACCTCCCCTTAAAGATATCAAATATGTCAGTCTCCATAACAGGGCAATGGTGCGTGAAATGATAAAAAAGTCCCAGTGAATATTTCTTCTTGATGTAATGGTGCTGCCATTAAAAAACTGATTTCAGTCAGTGTACGCATTATATACAGTATTGTAAAAGAGTGATGGAAGAAGCTGATTTAAAAATATACATGTGATATTGTGATACGCTGAAGATTGATTGGATTTTATTTATGAATTTAGAGGATCTTGAGGGGAAACTAGAGATGCGGAATGGGAGGAGAGTCATAACACTATTGCCACATTATTTTGCTCTGTTTACCAATTTTAACTAAAAAGATGAAGAAGCCTTGTCTTTTTTTTACTGGATTAAATGTCCTGGTGTGGTGATAGTTTGTTGTGATTCATGCTTTAATCTTCCTGTTGTGTCCTTTTGTGATGAGGGCACAAGCTGTAATAAAAGTGGAAGGAAAAAACAGTGAGAAAATGCAAATGAGCGATTCCATGCGACGCTTTCATTAATGAGCATGTACTTGCTGTGTGTACTTGCAAGTTGTGTGTACAAGCATGGAGCATAAACTCCCACGTTTTATGTTTGATCGTAAATGTCAAAGGGTCTTGAAATGATGTGTTGTCTTATGATGACACTCTCGGATCTCATACACACACTATAATCTTTAAACCTCTCTTATAGCCCCGTCGTTGCCTTGAAACCATCGTTTTCATTGAACCACCAGAAACATGTGAAGATCTGGTGATGGAAATATTTAGAAAACCAACGAAGCTTTTGATTCGCAGCTGTGTGCAGAGGGAAGCTGTAAGGAGGTCATTGTGTCCACCACGTCATGTAGCCTCACACACATTGCATGGACAGAACACCATCTGGACTTTTTTTTTTTACTGAAGTGTAACTATGAAATCACTCTAATTATGATTTTTGTCAAAAATGCTTATTTTGTTCTCAAAAGGAATCAAAAATAATTCTTCATTCAGACTCAATCATTTGATACTAACATGCCTTGCAACTCATCATTTCCAAATGGAAATCCTTGCAACCACTTAAAAACAAAATATAGAAATCTGCCCATGTGAGATTTAAATGAACACTTTTCTGAAATATAATGCAGATCTGGCTCTGGTGACAGTCGAAAAACTGGCCTGTGTGATAAAGTACTTATCAAAGAAGGGATTCTAACGTATACTTTATACATTGTTATGTAGAAAGGCTTGAATCAGCATAAAACACCAGGCCCCATTAATGTGTTGGCTGATTTATGATCCATCAGACAGTTAATTAATTTGATGAGACACAGCAGAGTGTCACTATCAAGGAGGGTCATTTGAAACAGAGGACTACATTTTTTTTTTTTCAAGAATAGAATTATCAAGTGGTTCTGTGTAGAAATGTACTCATTTTGGTCAAACATAAATGAGAGACTACAGGGAGGACATCTTTTAAAAAAACACAATTAGATGGATGGAATAGTCTGTCAAATGTTCCTCTTTTCATTCTCTCACAACACTTCCATCAAATTAATCAGCAGTAGAGGACGGTCGTATTAAACAGCATCACTAACATTTCAGGGATGACTGACAGTTTGAAAGAGGTGGATTAATTTTGTCAAAAAAAATATGATGGGGGTCTTCAAGACATTGGAAGAGGAAATGAGGATGTCGGAGTCAATTTTTCTGCCAAATGGAGTAGCCATCATCTCAATTTTCAATCTTTTTTCCTCACGCACATCTGTCATTCTTTTTTTTTTGGCTAATGAGATAGAATAAAGAAATGGAGGATTGGGCTTTTCTTCTTTACTCAATAAACACATGAGCAATGGATGGGAAAAATGCAGAAAAACGACCTGCCTTCCCACAGTCGGTTGCTCTACACACACCTCCATCCCTCACTCCCCTCCCTCTCTCTGTGTGATTTATCTATCAGTCAGTGGTAGGATTGACTCTCTGCTGTACAGCAGGCCATTAAAGCCTGGGGGAGATTCACCTTGCCAGGCAGCTGGCTCAAATGAAAAGCTAAAAGAGCACATTAACTCATCAATATGAGGGCATGAAGATGAAAACAGTTGTCAAAGGCCTGCCAGAAATAACTGATCGCATAATGCCGCTCTATTGTATGTAAGTGAGGTCACTGGAGTCAAACAGCAGCTAAAGACACTGGGAAGTAGAAACACGAGTCCTGGCTGTCTTTGATAGGCAACTACACTGAAAGTTCTCTGTAAAAATGTGAGAGTGTCATCTTCAAAACAAGCCATTAATATGTCATGCAGCAGGCTGAGATGAAAGCGTGGCTTTTACTTAAGTGTTGTCATTGCTTTTAAATGCTATTAGACAGCACTTTCATTAACGTTTCAAGCTGCTTTGATTGGTGGTTATAATAAATGTTCTTTTCTCATATGTCTTTCTACATGTTTGAAATCACATATTGTATTGTTTTCATTATTTGAAGAGTAATTTTGTTAACAAAAGCGAAGATGAAATATGTTGGTCAACAACCTCTTTTCCAAGACTAAGACAACAATGGAATGTTACAAGCGTCTTTCTATTTATGCAATTGAGGTGTTATTATTTTGTTGTTTTTTCAGATCATACAAGATATATAGATACAAGATGACAAAAAGATGTGTGATGTTATGCAACCTCACAAATTGGAGAATGCAACTTAACACATGTGGGCACACACAATTGCAGTTAAAGTATAGTAAAAAAAACTAACAACAAACAAACCATTTTTTCTTTGGTTATAGCTTGTTTTAGAAGAAACTTGTCTTCTAATAAGCAGAGCTGGGGAGATTATTTTAATGGTCTTTGAAAGTCCCTGATATTTTGAATTACTTGTTTACAAAAATGACAATGAACTCTCCCACATTGAATGAAAAAATGTTTTACTTTTACACTTGCATCAATAAATGTCGACCATGAGACGATGGTCTTAACTCTAACTGCTGGTGTATAATAATACCTGTTGATGACTAAGTAATGTGTTAAATTGCAAACTGTTTCTCTAGCTGAGCATAACGCATCTGCCATCATATTTTCCTTCACCCACATCTGCTTTTGAGTTAAGAACTTGTTTCCATGTTATCCTTAAATTTTAACAGTTACCGTTCAAAGTGTCTTCGCTTTTTAAAAGACTGTAGCTGATTGTGCACTCCTAGGCAATTTAAAGTAGAGTAATAGCTTTTTCTGAACATTAATTCCAGACTTCTTCCCATTCCACATCAAGTCTCTTATTGCCACTGGCGTCATTAAACCATAACTGTGACGTTATCAACATGCATTATCATTTTAAAATGCAGGTTTACATATCTTTAAATGTCTCTTTTTCCAAAACACATTCTACGTTCTCTTTCACTTCCCCTGTCTTGCTCGCCATCAAACATACTCGTAGATAAAATAAAATCAAGTGTATGTGTTTGAATAAAAACTTAAAAATATGGTCTTGGCTTGACTAGAATGACCGGAAATTTCAACATTACCGAAAGACTAAAAAAGACTAAACTAGTTGAATGAAGGTATAAGTAAAATGTCTAAACTTTTACTCCACTAAATCCTCATAAAAAGATAAGGTTGACCCAATATGATACAAAGACAGGACAAGACTTAATAAAGAAACAAACATGCATCACGAATAGTACAAAGTCAAATCCCTAAAAAATATTTCCAATATTCTTTTCTGTTTGTGTCTAGCAAGGCCTTGTGCACACACAAAGACATTTTCTGAATGGTACTCGCTATGCAGCATGAAACACTGTGTGCAGAACACATTAGCGTTGGGTATCCTAGAGCGGGTGCATCACTCAATACCAGTCACAAACCATTTACCACATGGTGGGGGAAGCTGCTTCTACTGCAGAGTCCCTCACGCCGTCTCAAGTATCATTGCATGCCTTGACACAAGCCACTGGAGAGGCCTGTGCATGTCTTCACGCATAATTTCTGTTTATTTCGCTCTTCTGCGTTTTTCCTCTTGTTATCAGTTGTGCTGAAAGCCATTCCAGCATCAATCAATTTAGTTAATTGGGCTTCAATTGGAAAGCTCATATCTGTAACACGTGGAAATTTAATTTTATACTGGAATACATTAAGTTATGTCAGTTTTAGTTGCAATTACATGTGCATCACTAGGCAACACACTCTGCAAACCTGGAAAACACCCACAATCCTTTTCAGCATGTCAGCAGTTTGGTTTATTTTGTCTCCTGTGCCTTATTTCCCGACTTGCTAAACACTGAACAGATACCTGAAGAGATATTTTTCACCCCATAGAACAAACTGATCTTTACATTTTAATGTTTCACAAGGCGATCTTGCTTCATTGTGTATTTAATTAACAGTGATGGACAGGTAAAACTCCTAGATTAAAAATATTCACAAGTAAAAGTATGATTGTACTGGCACTAAAAAGTTCAAAAAGAAAAAATAGAAATACTCAGGCCCATTTCTGAATATATATTATATTATTGGATCATAATTATAGATGCAATATTAATGTGTACATCACTTTTAATGTTACAGCTAGTTATAGAGGAGCTTATTTTTACGAAGGACTGCCGGGTGGCTTGTGAATTTCACCAAGGGAACAGTAGAGTTGTAGACTCATCTAAAATAATACATGATATAATAAAAAGTACAATATTTCCCTCTAAATTGTAGTGAAGTAGAAATATAAAGTGAGAATGCAAATACCCTAGTTAAGAGCATGTAAGTACATTACTTGAGTGATGTAATATTAACTAATCACAAATTACAC
This sequence comes from Eleginops maclovinus, assembly GCF_036324505.1. Lineage (NCBI taxonomy): Eukaryota > Metazoa > Chordata > Actinopteri > Perciformes > Eleginopidae > Eleginops > Eleginops maclovinus. Next base: position 22,458,991 of record NC_086368.1, on the reverse strand, counting down.
AATAGTTCACTATCTCTTATATCTCTGTAACTATACTGAAGAAAAAAGAATGATGACATTAATTTTCTTCATCTCTTATTTCTTAAGATTTTGTTTTTTTCTTCATCTGAACAAATTCCAAATTAATTATATCATGCATCACTAAGGCTTATCCCCCTATTCCCTGAGTGGAGGTCATTTCTGCACACAGAGAAATGTATTCTCATTGTAAATCACTCTCACGCTTCTATCTGAATGTCTGATGGATTGTGTAACCTCAGTAATAATCCTGTTAAACAATTCCTAAGAACTTCGGGACAAAGGAGACTTCAGATAAGGGCTTTTTTAGGTATCTCTTCCTTCTGAAAGTCCTCTACAGGACTAAGGTGCTACAGGGAATCATAATCGGTTGATAAATAAATAAGAAGCCTTCAAATTTTGCAAGCACCCATGCTCAAAAAGACAGAGGAAGAAGAGGAGGGGGTGAGAGGGAAGGATAAGAGAGATGTAGGGGCAGAACGAGGCTTAAAGCTAGGATTTGTCTTGTCAAACCTAAGATCTTGAACTGGTTCTTGAATTCTGTCATCAAGATTGTTTCGCAGTCTTACGCTATTTGAATCGGGGACCGGTTTTAGTAGGGACGATAGCATGGGGTTGGGTGAGGGTGATGGGAGGCCCACTGTCTTCGGACTTTGACATTGACATTGGCTCGATCTGAGCCAGGAATATGAAGCAGCAGATGTAGGGAAACCGTTTTACAGGCCTGGCATTTTGCCTGTTTAAACTACATCAGACTGGGCAGACCGATAAATAACACCTGATAAAAGATGGAAAAAGGCTTGTGCGCCAGGTGCTGGGGGGCAGATTAACACATAAATGTATTTGTGAGGGATGTTACTTAACCACAGGCGATCTTATCAATTGGACACCTTCTACAGGTCAGAGGGAAGTTTCTTATTTGAATTTATAAACAAAGGATAACTGTAGGATTCTTTTTTAAATGTGTGTGTGTGACTGGCTTGAGCTGCCTGATATCTGTGTGCGTAGGTTTTGAGTGAATGTAATATATGTTTTAGTTTGAGCCAAGGTCAAGTGCTCCTGTGATGAAATGTGCTGAAATGCACTACACTGGCGATGCAAGGATTATGAATATACAGACAATATGGTAGGTGTTGTGTGTGGCGATAGATATTTCAAACGTCTATGTAGAAGCTTTGTATCAATAATTAATGTATGATGTCATAAAGTCGCATAAACCTTCTCTGAGTAAACTGTTCGGGCATCCTGGAGGAATATAGTGGTTAGGTTAGAGGTTACCTACCTGCCATATGCCATATATAAAAAAATATGTATTTATCAGGAATATTTTGCTATTTTTACAGCAAGCAACTGGCCTTTTGTTGCTTAAGGTGGGCTTGCACTTGCGCAGCTGAGTAAACAATTTAATCTGGCAAGTGTTGAAAGATAAAGCTGGTGTTAACATATATTTATTTTACATTTCAACACTTCCCATAAAGAGACCTAATCTACAGTGCATTTCCCCTCCCTAAATGAAAAAAAAGGTCCCAAATGAATACAAAACACTTTTTTTTTGTCCATCAATGCCTTGTTTTTCCCTAATTTGTTATATGTTAAAGTTCCTTAGAGGAAATTATGTATTTTTATTAATCATTTTGTTGTCTTACTTTCATCAGAACTTTTCCACTGAAAGTGTCCAATTAAAAAGGGGGTCATTTTGGGGAAAAAATTCACTTGCACACACATACAAACACAAATACATACAAACATTGTGGATTTATTTTATGGGAAAAACTGATGAAAAAAACAACATTTAAAAGCTTAAACAAATATATGGTGCACTCGACTCTCGGTGCCTGTTAAAGGGCGGAGGAGAGGAGCCTGGCGAGGTCTGATAAGGCTCTGTAACAGTAATAATAACGTTTTCATAAAGCTCATTAATTGAGAGTCTAGAGGTAATTGCTACGTTTCCTGCAGGCTGACTATGTTGGTAATGCTGACGACTGTCTAACTGACGAACAACAAGTTGTGGAATATGGATTTTCCTCCCTCAGCGTGTGTTAATAACCTACCATCTGAGCAATGCCAAGGGAAACTGTCAAGATGGCATCAGTGATAAAATGTTAACATGTGACAAAACGCACCTGCCTGCGAGAAGAACAATTCAATTTGAAATTGAATTTGTAGGACTATCACGAAAACCCTTTTTCTTAATCCTCACCTGGGGGTAAGTAATATTGATTAAGAAGAAAAGAACAGAAGGAAAGTTTTTTTCTTGACTTGGTTTCTGTTGGTGAGCTGCCACACACTCAAAGTGAGGAGACTGACATCAGCTAAACAAATGAAATAGGCCTGTACAGTAATTCTCTTAGTTCATGAATCGTCCTTATAGGATGACAGTGGCCATGTGGTTCACAGCATGTGATAAAATCAGGTTCTACAAATCATGGCTGCTCTACATGATTTAAGTGAGAATCAAGTGTAAACTATAAATCTGCACTCTAGTGGTTTTATTGTTGACTTATTCAGGAGCCTCTTGGGAAAATGAAGATTTTGAAAGGTGTAAAAAGAGCAGATTTGACGGACTGTGTGTTAGATGAATCACAATTTTGCCGACAAAAGATCAGACAAAGATGAAATTTAAGTTTAATTATTGTTAATCTTTATTAAACAAGGACCGTGTGCAGCAAAACAGACGATATATATGCTATTTTTTTCCATCTGCAGTTACATGCAACACCATTACATATAATGCACCACACTTACAGTTATAAAGACAAAACTCCTAGCAGTCATCCACATATAAATACCAACACTCGGATGCAGTGCGACTGTAGCAATATAACAATATATACAGTGGGGCAAAAAAGTATTTAGTCAGCCACCAATTGTGCAAGTTCTCCCATTTAAAAAGATGAGAGAGGCCTGTAATTTTTATCATAGGTACACTTCAACTATAAGAGACAAAATGAGAAAAAAAAATCCAGGAAATCACATTGTCTGATTTTTAAAGAATTAATTGGTAAATTCCTCGGTAAAATAAGTATTTGGTCACCTACAAACAAGCAAGATTTCTGGCTCTCACAGACCTGTAACTTCTGCTTTAAGAGGCTCCTCTGTCCTCCACTCGTTACCTGTATTAATGGCACCTTTTTGAACTCGTTATCAGTATAAAAGACACCTGTCCACAACCTCAAACAGTCATACTCCAAACTCCACTATGGCCAAGACCAAAGAGCTGTCAAAGGAAACCAGAGACAAAATTGTAGACCTGCACCAGGCTGGGAAAACTGAATCTGCAATAGGTAAGCAGCTTGGTGTGAAGAAATCAACTGTGGGAGCAATTATTAGAAAATGGAAGACATACAAGACCACTGCTAATCTCCCTCGATCTGGGGCTCCACGCAAGATCTCACCCTGTGGGGTCAAAATGATCACAAGAACGGTGAGCAAAAATCCCAGAACCACACGGGGGGACCTAGTGAATGACCTGCAGAGAGCTGGGACCAAAGTAACAGAGGCTACCATCAGTAACACACTACGCCGCCAGGGACTTAAATCCTGCAGTTCCAGACGTGTCCCCCTGCTTAAGCCAGTACATGTCCAGGCCCGTCTGAAGTTTGCTAGAGGGCATTTGGATGATCCAGAAGAGGATTGGGAGAATGTCATATGGTCAGATGAAACCAAAATAGAACTTTTTGGTAAAAACTCAACTCGTCGTGTTTGGAGGAGAAAGAATGCAGAGTTGCATCCAAAGAACACCATACCTACTGTGAAGCATGGGGGTGGAAACATCATGCTTTGGGGCTGTTTTTCTGCAAAGGGACCAGGACGACTGATCCGTGTAAAGGAAAGAATGAATGGGGCCATGTATCGTGAGATTTTGAATGAAAACCTCCTTCCATCAGCAAGGGCACTGAAGATGAAGCGTGGCTGGGTCTTTCAGCATGACAATGATCCCAAACACACCGCCAGGGCAACGAAGGAGTGGCTTCGTAAGAAGCATTTCAAGGTCCTGGAGTGGTCTAGCCAGTCTCCAGATCTCAACCCCATAGAAAATCTTTGGAGGTAGTTGAAAGTCCGTGTTGCCCAGCGACAGCCCCAAAACATCACTGCTTTAGAGGAGATCTGCATGGAGGAATGGGCCAAAATACCAGCAACAGTGTGTGAAAACCTTGTGAAGACTTACAGAAAACGTTTGACCTCTGTCATTGCCAACAAAGGGTATATAACAAAGTATTGAGATGAACTTTTGTTATTGACCAAATACTTATTTTCCACAATCATTTGAAAATAAATTCTTTAAAAATCCTACAATGTGATTTCCTGGATTTTATTTTCTCATTCTGTCTCTCATAGTTGAGGTATACCTATGATAAAAATGACAGGCCTCTCTCATCTTTTTAAATGGGAGAACTTGCACAATTGGTGGCTGACTAAATACTTTTTTGCCCCACTGTATATATAAAACCTCAATCACAATCAAAAAGATAGTAGTATAAGCGGATGCAGTGTGATATTGATAGTGCCATCTTTCTTTGCAGTCACTTTCTGTGAGTTGCTCCATGGGATAGTAGAGGTTCTGTTCTTGTTTTGTCGAGATTTGTCATATCAATGTAAGCATTCTTTACAGACACAGTGTGAGAGGATGCTGGGCTATGAATCAAATGTCCCATGGAGTCAACATGTGCTGTGAAGCTGGCAGCCTTACAGACAACCTTTAAACTGCCTCTCTCTGACAAAGAATCATTAATAGACTTATTTTCTGCAGCGTATTAAGTCATTTCAGAAAGACTAGTAAATCAAAAATAAGTCGATGAAGATGATAAAAGCTGAGAAACCTTAACTTCTGGCCAAAGTTCAGAGTCACATTCCAAATGTAAAAAAAATGGATCGGAAGGTGTTTTAATATTCATCTGTCTGCATATGACAACCATATGAGCTTTTCCTCATTATCTTTACCTCCACTCCTCTATAACTCTTCTCCGGTTCCTTTATGACAAACACTCTCCTAATTAGGTCATCATCAGGGTCATCATTGCCATCCCAAACACAGTTCGCTTCATCTCTATCATCCTACAAGCACCGGCTGTCACCAGCGGATGCGACTGGCGTCAGGCAATGGAGGTGGCGCTGGTGCGTTCATGATGTCTGGTGCGCGTTGATGAGTGATGCCGTCTGACGGCTGATGTTGGGTGAAGCGTACAGTAATGGGGAGACAGAGGTCAGAGAAACCATTACCACAGTGGGGGAGGAGGGGAAGGGGAAGTGAAAGTGGGAAGTGCGCCGTTGTCTTCTCCAACTGTAGGGCGGAGCCGCTGTCCTTCTGTCATGACTGAACGTCTGCGCGCTGGCTTTGCATTCATTATGGCGGGAGACCGTCTCGGCACTCATCATAAATACATGTCAGGGGTGGCATGGCATAAAATGTTGCGGTGTCTTTTTGGAGGCAAAGGGGAAGGGTACTTTGTTGTTTTATGGAGCGATTTTCGTTCTGTTTGTCTATTTGTCCTTCTTCCTCTTTGGTTTTCTATGTTAGCCAAGGTGAAGTGGTCGAAACTGCCAGGAAACACGAGATGCATCTGAAATACTCAGAAGCGGTGAAGGCATTAAGCTCAACACAAACACATAAATATGTAAGATGATATGCAAACACTGCAATCCTTTCCACCGCTCTGATGAAGATCTGCTTAAATAAAGCTCCAATATGAATTTATTTTCTCAACTGAGACATAAATTGACCCCAATCCTGTCATGCAAATAACTCTAGCATGGGAATAATAATAGCTCCTCAGATGAGGTGGCACGTAATTACTGTGCCTGACCTCTCCTAGCAGTTACTGACTACCCACAACATGCATGAAACCATTTACTGCGTTCCATATATCAACACGTGTCACTTTGTTGTCCTCATGACAAGGTTACCATAACATTACACTGAAGCTCCTCGGCTAAGACGCCACGTATTTTTGCAAGGTTATAACTCAATGACAGTTGACGCCAATGGATCCCTCTTATTATGATGAGTTGGAACACCTTGATATCCACTGCAACATTAGCGCACCATCTGGAAGGGTAACGTGACGTCCTCTGGAGTCGAGGTTTGGGCCCTTGCTGCGCACAGCCTTGTTGACTAATATTTCTTTGTGAGAAATAAAGAAGAGGCATAGAGATGTGAAGGACGTAGCAGAGCAAAGGAGGGAGGAAAGGGGGGATAGGAGACCCTTCGATCTGAAACGGCACGACAAGGAGGCAGTGGATGGATTCATCACACAGCCGGGATGTCTTGTTCCGACACTAATTTTGGGCCCAAAGCTGTGGGTAATGAACATGTCCTGTGACAAATGGGGGAATCGTAACAGTTGAAGCGTTGTTGGGGACACATTTGCATGCCAGCAGACTGCCGTGACACCACCTGGTGTCTGGAGACGTTGGAACGTGCGAGGGGAGAGAGCATGTCCCAAGAAGCGTGAATCACTACCGTCCTTGCCGAACAAGGCTTGCCAGTCGGAGGTTTGTGGTTTCACATGCAAACTACAAACCATACTGATGACAAAAGCGCTCGTGATTTATGAATCAGTTACACATAGTGCTAAAAAGTAAACTGAAATAATTAGGAGGCATTCAGACTAAATCAGACCTGGTTGTCACTTTCATCAACGAGGTTTTGTCATAGGCACTTTCTCTCACTCACAAAATGACAAATCCTGTCCTATCCACTTCAAATTAGCTTCGTTTTTCTCTATCCTTGCTGACAGTGTGATTTGTCAAAGACCTATTCTTATTTAGCTGATTTTTACAAATGCCCAGACGTAACAATTTGTCCCGAGACTTTTGAATAGGGGAATGATTGAGGCTTGCAGAGTAGCTAACACATACCAAGGCCACTTTAACTTCCTGCCTCTCAACACCAGTGTTTGGGAAGTCAGTTGTCATGTATAAGTCACTAGAAGTTTGCCCTGCTCAACTTGAGTACTATTTAACATCATTACCAAGAATACAATTCAAAAAACAAGTCGAACTGAGAAACATTATGTGCCTAGAAGCCCTAAAGAAGGGTTTGTATTTTTTTGAGCAACTGAGATGTGATTCATCAGGTGCTGGCAGTGGTCACATCATTGACTTTATGCCACAATTGGGACATGGGCCATAGTCCAACTAGGGTACACAGTGCAGCTCGGCAGGCCAGGTGCCCAGATTGTATCAACAACAAATAGGCTCTAAAAGTATGCAGACTTCGACAGGTTGTCAGGGTAAGAAGTGGACTTGAAGACCTGATATACAGTCAAAATAGATTGATCTTTATTGGGCTAAAGCAAAGTGTATTTGTTTTCACACAAATACACCCATGCAATGTTTTCCTTCTTGTTACACTCAACTTTTGTGAACTTTGATCCTCACAATTCAAACCATCCTGACAGTGCTGACCTTTGAGACCTCTGACAGTCCAGAGCAGGGGAAGCCATCATCGTTTCTAACTGTGTTGCACTATCCGTATTAACTAAAGCCTCCAGTAAACTGCTCAAAAAAGAGAGAGATGGTTTGCAGACAGTTTTGAGACAGGGGTCGATGGTACAGATACATCATTTGAATAGAAGATGGCTGTTGTGACTCAGGAGGTAGAAGTCAGCCCAGCATCTTTCTTTGTACCCGGCTCAGAGTGAATGAAAGGCAAATTGTTCAAATTTGCTGAACAAAAATACTTTTCTTTTGCATCTTTCTCTCTAATTGTAATTAAAGTCGTCAAGCACTTTTGTGTATAACTTAGGCTGGCATGTTAAGGGGAAAAATGTTGATAAATACCAACATGAAACTTCCCCAGTTGATAACTCACATTAAGCCAATTATGTTTTAGGTTTACAGAAATGTTGTGTTTGATATGGAAATTAGGCATTTACTTATAAATATGTACTAATGTGTAGACATTTCCAGAACAGAGATTTGAACATGAAATAAGGCCAAGATCAGATGTCTTGTTTTATTTTGTTGACATACATGATAATGACTGATATGAAAGAAGAAATGTTATCAAAGTTAAATATCCCCAGATCCCGAAATCAACCAGTGCATGGAGAATATGTGTGTTTGCCTAGGATTTCTTGCCTTCAGCTGAAAGGAAACACAGCTTTATAGATGCCTCAATACACAAATTATTATTCTTCAAATCAAAAAAGAGCTGAAAGCTAATTGAAGTCTTGAATTGACATTTCTATGGTGTATTGTAAATAATACAGATTATTCATTTTTAGCGTGATTGAAAAAAAAACAAATTCAGACATTTCTCTTCTTTATCCATGGCACTGTGATTACACGGCTGCTCGTGGTCAAATGTTGAGACTGCCTCCATACACGGCAGCGTTATTTCATCCTATTGAGACCAATGGCATGCTTGATTCAGGCCCTTTTCATTTGCTCCTGCAGATCCCCTTTTCTCACCCATTCAACCTTGATGGCTCCTTTCACACCACTGTCTGCACCTCCCCTGGCAGCACAATGAACCCCAGCCTGCCGCCCTGTCTCCCCGACAGACTTTTATCTGGTGAGAAGCCCACAGCTCGTGGAAAGCCTTTTGTTACCTATCTCCGAGGTGGCTGAATGGCTCTGTCCTTTGATTTGTACCGTGCCATTTTTCCCTCACACCGGATATTTCTCTCTCACACTTTTCAGATGTGACTAAAGTAATCATCTGTCTTGGCTAATGTATACCTCACTCTTTTTTTGGACAAGTCTTCAGATCTTTTGATAGGAATCTTTATTAGCATTTCATGAATGCAATAATTATGAATAAAAACAGTGACAATGATCATCATCACATTTTGTTTGAAAGAAACATTTGGACTTTTATTAGAAAGTTGTTTATGGTAAATGATCTGTATAAAAGTATGCTTTGTGGGTTAAATCCATTCAAGCTCACAATTTGAACTAAACATGCTGATCCTTTTCTAGTCAGTGAAATAAAAACACTCTGATTTTTAAAGGCACCAGCAGGTTTACCTGAGGTAAAATGTTATAGTTGAGGAATAGCAGTGCCCTGTCTTGCAGTACACATCTCCAACCTTCATCTCTTATAAAAGCCTCCCTTTTCTCACTCTACTGTTAACAGAAAACCGACAACAATCTTCTCCCAGCAGAGTGAGTGGCGGTGTCGGACAGGAATCAGCCTTTATATAGATTGTAATTGTTTCTACCTGCTCGTGCGTCGCTCTTCACATCCATCTCTCTTTTTTTCCCCCCTGTTTCGGGCAGGTTTCAACCGCACAAGGTCATTGCTCTTAGGCAGCCGCAACTCGGCTTTATTGTTCCAGCGGGTCAGCGGGTCCGACACACATCACAGCTATTATTCCTCAGGAACAAATGGCCATCCCACGCTTTGATCTATAGCCTTCGTTCTCAGACACTTCCATAATACCCTTGACAGGATTTCTTTTTTGTCCTGTTCCTGTTTTTGGTGATGATCCATCTCTTTTTACCACCTCTTCCTCTCAAAGTGCCAAATCATTCGTGTGGAGTGATTTATAATTGTAGATTTGATAGAGTAGGTGATGTTTGACATATTTTTGTGTTATAAATGTAGGCGGCATGAATATAAATTGAAACTATGTTCCAGTAGAATGCCTTCTGTTTTCTGTCTTTTAGATGTTGACAGAGTATGTACATACTGTTAATGCATAAAACGTATTTTTCCTAAAAACAGGATGAAAAGATGTCTCCCCTTTGTTAAAGATACCTGCAGTTGGAGCAACATTTGTGTTATTTCAGAAAAGTTCAGGTTGACATTCAGCATTGGTTAATCTTCCCTTTATTTGAGAAAAAAAAATGTCATGCTTTCGAAGGCATATTTAACCTCTGGCCAGGATTTCAGCCACATTTACCTGCAACAGCAACATCGGCTTGTCTCTGATTAATGAGTTTCACGCGGCATTTTGAGCCGGTCTCGTCCAACAGTAGGATCATTTGGGCGACCCCCGCTGCCCCTGTTTTGCATACGAATAAGAGGCTTATCATTTGTGGCATTGCAGGCTTGAAATGGGCAGAGACGGGTGTGTGAGCAGGGGCAGCATGGCACTTGGTTGTGATTTATTTGTATTTTATTTTACATCCTTGACGTTGATGCCAAGGTTGGAGCCCTGTTTTTAAAACACTAGGGGTGTCCGGGAACAAGCTTGGAGTCCATTGCTAAAAAAAATCAAAAGACATAGCTGCACCATGAATAATGGATGGCAGTCGGGGGTCTCGCAACACCAGTGTGCGTGAGGTTTAATTACGCAGAACTAGTCAGCCTCAGTGATGGATGCACTGACAGGTGGGCTTAGTGACTCAGGCTGGAAGAAGAAACACACACACACACACACACACAGACAGACACACACACACACACACACACACACACACAACCACACACATACTTCAGTTTTATAAAGAAGCCATAACATCAGTCAACAATGACAAAGAATTAAGTGAGCCTATAAAGCCATACCACAAATATGTATATTTTCTGGTATATTTTGCATATATCCCTGAATGCTTGAATTGATGAAGTTTACATTTCAACAACAACACTATGCATCATTCTTAAAAAAGTATAATATACATCAGACTTTAACATACAGTAAGTAACAGTGGAATAAATATTTAAAATATGTAAGGGCACGCATGCGTTTCTGTCAAGGGGAGGCCTTGAATATTGAACGCCAACACATCAAAACTCCCCTGTGCCATATGGGCATTTGTGTTGTTGAAAGAAATACAAACCCACTATTATAGCACAAGTATTATCTAGTCGCACCTGAATTCCCTGCAGCCCATCCACATGCATAATAAATCCAGGAAATGTCAGCTGTGCGGCCGGAGGGAGAACCGTGCCATTTGTTTAAGCTCTGGCTGGCAATACAGCCCAGTGCCATTGATGTTTGGATAGAAGTGAATGAATAAAGAATGCCGGCGCTTGCATGTCAATCAGGGGTTTACAGGACCCTGAACACGGTGAGCCTTAAGCCAACATATGTTACTAATACACAATAAGCCCCGAAAACAATAACGCAGACGGATGTGTTCTGATCAATGCTGCACCCGTCATCTCGGCACCCGCTCACATGCATATTCACACATCTGCTAACGTGTCACAGCAGAAAGTGATTAGCAATTTCATAAACAGGTGCAATAAAGCACAAGACAAAAGCATTACGAAGATATCCACTCAGAAAAAACAAAAACACAAGTGATTTGAATATAATTCAGCTGTTTATTCTCACTAGCAAGTTGAAAACCACAACAGGCGCAGTTCTGTTGTTTTACACATTCTGTTTAGCATCTTAGAGCATATTGAAAGAGTAGCTCGGAGCTTTTCCTCTCTGTCCGACTGACTGACTGTGGGTTTTTGGTTGCTGACTCCTGGAGGCCCAGAAGTTTCCACTGGCTTGTTTTTCATTCCCACAATCCCTTCCCCTGCTAGCCAAATCACTGAGCTATGACTACAGGCCTGGTTGGAAGTCCTTATCTGCTATCATTAAAGATGCATTTATTCCATTGCCTCAGGTGCTTTTGGGTTTTTGTGTGTGTGTGTGTGTGTGTGTGTGTGTGTGTGTGTGTGTGTGTGTGTGTGTGTGTGTGTGTGTGTGTGTGTGTGTGTGTGTGTGTGTGTGTGTGTGTGTGTGTGTGTGTGTGTGTGTGTGTGTGTGTGTGTGTGTGTGTGTGTGTGTGTGTGTGTGTGTGTGTGTGCCTTCAAATGCCTTTTTCCTTGTTTGCATGTGCGTGCACGGTTGATCCATGCGTGTGGAAAAAAACTGAAGGAGCGAAACAGGAGGAAGGGGTATAAATGTTTGTGTGTGTATGTGTGGGTGGCTTCAGGGGGGGTCCTGTGTGTGGAAGTGGATAAGGCGTTGTGTGTTTCTGTGCATCTGCCTGTGATGTGTGTGTATTCTCCAAGGTTAACACACTCCTCCCACACTAGGCTGATCTAAATAGAGACAGAGCCAGGGTAAATGGGGATCAGAAGTCAAGCGCTGGCAACCATGCTAAATTATCGGCGGAAATCAACGCTGTCCTCATTAATTACACAAAAGGCCGTTAGTCATTTCCACCCTCCCTCACCAGCCGCCCTCCCAACGCCTCTCAAACTAACTGATGCTTCTCCAGCGATTTCCCTCACTTTTGCGCACAACATACTCACAAATTCCAGCATACTTTACACTCTCGCACATACGCACATGCGAGAAAACAGAACAAGGGCACAGATGAAAGGAGAATCTGTCTTTGCCGCTGACATTGGAACAGAGCAACTAAAAGATAATGTAGTCTGTGAGTCATGCTCACCTTGAGTCCTCTCCCCCTTTCATTACAGCTTTCGTCTTCCACTAAAGGTAGTCGTGTTGTTGTTATCTTCCAAACAATCACTTCAATAATTTATGGCAATGAAACTAAGAGAGGTGTGCTTTGCATATTGTTGTTGATAGGAGCCAAAGTGTCTGTATTCATCGCACTGAAGAGCCGTGACAGCTTTTTAAAGTGGCTGTCTTTTAACTATTAGAAGCAAAGAAATGCCATGTTCCTGCAGAATTAAACCAAGCTACTGTAAGTACTTTTGTTGGTTGGAATGTCTCATTTAAAATTTCAAAGTAGCAAAGAGGAACATCAAGTACAGATTTTCTATCTATCATTTCAGGTTAATCAAAGTGTCACAGACAATCATCTGCTTTCCTAATTCTACTGACATGTTTTGCAGAAACAGTCAAATGAAAGTGGTTCTAGATAAGCACTTTGCACAACAGGTAAAGTGTTTTTTTCATGGTGTTCAAAGAATATTTTCACATTTTGGGAAATTTGCAAGTAGTAAAACTTGTTTATATATGTGGTATAACTGTGGAGCAGAAAACAGTTAGCTTATCTTAGCATTAAGACTAGAGCTTTAACAACAGGTGTAAGGGAAGGAAGGTGTTCATTATAAACAAACATTAAATATATTTTTGGGGGGCTTTTTGCGTTTAATCGGATAGGACAGTGGAGAGTGACTGGAAAGTGGGAGAGAGAGTCGGGGTGAGATCTGGAGAGGACCACCGGTTGGGAATCGAACCCGGGTCGCTGGCGTACGGTGCAGGGGCCCCAGCCAGTCGCGCCACGGCCGGGGCCGTGTTCATTATAATTGATGTGATATTTTTCTACATTTGAAATCTTTTAGGCCTTTTAAAGAACAACATGTCCAGGAAATATAGTAATGAGTAAATAAGTAATGCCTTGACATTTGCCATGGTTGTGACAAGATAATAATTACAAATCAAAACATGTTTTGTATTCCTTCATAGCTGAACTGCTTTATCTTTAGTCATGTAAACTTGGAACTGCAGAGTGAAAAGTAACAGAGAAGGCAGGTTGTGACTAAAAATAATTCAGCCGCATGCTGATTTCTTCGTTGGAAGGAGTTAGTTGGGGTCTTAAAGAAAGCCATTCATTATTTCCCAGCTGAGGTGGATTACTCGTCGACGGGTGCTGTTTGACATTTACCGTATGCATTTCATTATTGGAACTGACCTGGAAATTAATGGCAGCTTCTCAGAGCCTCCGCACCAACCCTCCCCGTGTGCAACTCGCCAAAGCATTGACCCCCTCCTCATCTCCCTCCTGACCTTTCAGTACTGCATTATTTAACGCACACGAATCCCACACAGACCGCCACTGAATGCTAGGAAAAGGTATTGACAGAGACATATGGCTGCTGGTGGATAACATGCATAATTGAGGGGTAGGAAAACAGGTTATATCCCTGGCTGAGGTGTGTGAGTCGAAGACACCGACCTTGGTCCTCTGTGCCCGCTGCTGTGGGAGTGTGTTTGAACGCCTAGTGCTAATTATTCAACTATCTTGAACTATTCCGTATATACACCATGTACCATAGCAATCTTTGGGAAATTCCCCAGAAGTGCAGTAGTTTAACACAATGAAAATGGAGCAATTCTGCAGATTACTTTTGACCAGTTTTGAAGATTCTTTGCTTTAACTCCCGGTAGGTCTTTAGAAATATTAGAAGGATCTCTTTTTAATGTTACAGAAAATAAAAAAATGTGAATTGAAGGTTGATTTTTTTGTATATGTGAGTTTACAGAAAATAGAGTATAACAGTTTTACATTCCCATGAAATATTTTATGATACTTTTCATACATGCCTAATATTTACACGGAAAATGTATTTCAAAGGAATTACTTGTACAAGTTACATTCATATTAAAAGAAGAAAAACACATTGTCCCTGAGTTGGAACACAGACTGTCCCAGACCAGAGGACGACTTCCTCTCAGTGGCAGCACTTTGATGACTATCTGAAAAGTGTCACCAGGGGTCCAAAAAAGCAATTTAATAATTAACAAGAGTTTACAAGAAAACCAAAGAAAATAAATGATAGCATGGTGGAGGAGGACAATGAGTCGACATTAACAATCAGGTCTGCCAGTGAATAACGAGCTCGCCCCCAACATTTTAATTAGCAGCCCGCCGGACGGCACAGTGATTAATGAACACTATTTGATTTCAGCGTTGCTCTGAATTAATAACAAATTGACATTTAATGAAAATTACTTACCGCAATTGGAATTAAAGTTGCTTTTTGCCCCATTATGCACCACAGAATAATAATAAATACAGATGTTGTTATCCCCAATTGATCATAAACATGTGTTAAAAGAGATATCAAAGGTAATGGGATTGAATTATGGGAGGATTTTGAAAACAACATTAACGGCACCAATTATCTTTTCATAGCTTCGGGTCTGGGCAATTGGCGAGCAAATTTCACTCAGCTGTTTATGTACGTCTTCCATCATGCTGTGTCTCACGACAATGGGAAACCAAAGGGTGAGGGCCTCAGTATGTTTCGGACAATGTGCTTGTCAGATTGTCTAATAGTGTCTGAAACCCCCTTTTCATTGAAGGGGTGGGTGGCTGCAGCTGACATTTTTTATAACTTTCCATAACAGTCGATATGACAATAACACCCACAGCAAGTGACCAGTACGACGTGTGACATATGGAAGAGCTTTAACTTCCCTCTCTTTTAAAAAAAATTCTTCACACAACATTTACAGCACAGTACCATCACTTTGTGCATCCTAGTATAAATAGTTTATGCACATTTGTGCGACATTTGCAAACTGCAAATATGCCCCCATATCCATAATTCTTGAAAAGTGGTTGGTAAAGCATGGTAATGTTGTTTTTACACATGGTTGGAGAACCCTGTTTGCAACATTAAATATGTTTAAAGGAACTCAATACTGCCAGCATTACATTTTTCATTAACATATATATGAATCACTGTACAGCAACATTTCAACAGGACATTTTTTTAAGATGATCTTTAGGCACTTGGTTAGGATTAGTCTTTAAGTGTGAGATAGCATGTTTTAAAAAATATATATTTAAAGACCCTGATATTTCCCTAAGCTTTTACATTTTCAGGAATTAGTGACAAAGTCCTGAGCTACGAATGCCCGCTGTCCACCCTGATCAATTTTAAATACCAAACTATTCCCTGGAGGGGAATTTGGAGAGAAGACCTCTGCCAAAGCCAAATGTTTTCACAAAATGTTAACGAAAGTGAAAGAAATGCATCCGCACTGTGATTCTGATCAGCTCCAAAGTTTGCTGTATTCATAATTTGCCCAGGCTACACACTTCCACAAAGTTTCATGGAAATCAGGCCAGTAGTTTTTCCCTATTCCTGCTAACAAACAAACCTCCTCTTCTGAGGGAAAAAAAAGTGTTTACTATTATATCAGCAGGAGAGCAGACTGCACTTGAAATATAAAATCTTAACTTTATTTTGCAATCCTGCTTTTGCTCTGAGCCTCTGAATTCTCCCCAGCCTCTTGCTGGAGATCAAACACTTCATTTGTCTTGGTGGGGGTTGTGGCACAGCATCCACCAGGTGAGTCCGTACCCTGAAGCATGGTGGCCACCTGTAGGCACTTCAGCCCATGATGCCTTCGACACAGACACACTAGCCTGAGGTTCTTTTTCACCTCTGCTGCCTCCCTCCCCGACCCACCACGCTGCACTTTTATTTCTGAATGCAGAACCTAACTGACCACATAGAGCTCCAATCAATATTTCTGCGCGTCTGAAGATCAAAAAGGGCTTTGTTTACGTGTGTTTGGGTGAGCCCGGTTCTCCAGTTGAGGAGCCCCTTCATTTATTATCCACCATGCAGAGTCCATTACTTTTAGTTTGTCTGTATGAATGCCTGTTCTCCATTGTCTTACTATGACCTCATTTTGGTCTGCACTCTTTTTGAGTGCTGATTAGTTTTCTGATGTTAGTTCACATGCTTCTGTGAAATTCAGTCTTATTCTGGGCTGCTTGTGTCCATTTTAAATAAAGAAACAGACTCATTTCACCTTCCTGGTGTATTTCAAAGTGCCGTGCTGGTAGTACATTCCAATCAAAATGCCTCTCAGCCCCTTAATGGCAACAACAAACAGCAAGGGTTTGTTTGGCTTTATCAATGTTTGATAAATGCTCAGAGCTCCACACCAGAGGAGACTGTGTATTTCAGTGTTGCTCAGGTATCACGTACCTCTCATGCTTTCACTTTGTTTTCCAGGCAAATATTTCGGCCCCAGATGATTTATGGGTAATATTGCTGTCTTGGATTTAGTTAGTCTTGGGCTTTCTGATACCTGCCTACTTATAAAATTACCAAAGATGTTGACTGAGATGGCATAATAATGATGATGCATTTACCAATAATGTTTCTATCCAGAGGAGCAATATCCTGCTCGATGGCACTGTTGGGACTGTCGCAGCTGTTTAAAATTAAGATGTGCAACTTGGTTCTTTTCAAATGAGTATGATTAGCAAATTTATTTTTAGAAAATTAAAACGTAATATATTGCACTGTTTCATTTTCCTATCAAGTTGATGGTGTCCTTAATATATCGTCTCAGTCACCAGTCAGACCAAGTATTTCTTCTATTATCTATCGGCATAGGATCTACTATCTGCACACATGTGGTTTAATACAGTCAGAATCATCCACTCTGATTTCTGAGTTCTCCTAAATAACATTTTTGACAATAACCCACAAGTGCCTCTAAACATTACATCTATTGATTTGCACTCCTAACAATATGGCCTCTATTGTACCACCCTGTATTTGTTATTTACAATCCTATTTTTTGTGTATAGTTTCATGAATAATGAAGGACAATCCATCAGTCAAAGAGCAGGGAAGGGAATCATCTTACTGTCACAGCATTTAGATGAAGAATCACACCACGCACTACATTTCTACAAAATGGCCAAGACATTCACAGAGTTGTTTACCGGCCAACTGGCGATGGCTCGCGACAAGACGCTTCAAACCGCCCCGGGGAAATAGACGTTTGGAGCAATAACAAATTAGACATTGAAATAAGACGACTCAATACCACAGCATACAAATTACAGGAGCCGGGCAATGCTCATTAATTCAAACTACAGCAGCATTGATCATATCCTCCATTTATCGCAGTAAACGGTGAGCGAATGAGTGATATGATATGAAGATGGTATCCCTTTTCTCTCTAACCCCAGGTCACCACTGAATATTGAGCACAGCATATCATGTGTCCGTGATGTTTACAGCATCTGAGCAGTTATATTTACCGGTGCCACAAGCCAGGATGGTGTGAATTCACTTACACATGTTGTTCTCTTTCACATCCTTTCTAATCGACTTTGATAGGTGTAAACAAAGAGGGAGGAGCCAAGCAGATGATATGCCCAAACATGTCCACTATCATTAGATCTGAGGAGAGGAAAATGAATGCAAGCGAAGTGCTGATAATAAGTAAGTGTAGCACAGCACAGTCAGCCTTCAAAAACGTAATATAAAGTTATGAGTGTATCAAGATATGGCTTGTGCTTGAGCCCAACAAGGGAGAAGTCAATGATTGTTCAGTGCTGATGACTGCAATCAGAAGGCGAGCTCTCCCCGGTTGCTGTGGGGTTTGGGTAATGGTAGTGGAGTACATATCTAAGTACCAAAGGGAACAAGAGACCTGACAAGGTTTAAAAACTCACACTGCACTATTAAGCTCTATAAAAACAAAGTTCTGACCCCAAACCTGATGTGCTGAAGAGAGAGGGAAATAAAGATAGTAGCTGCAGCACACTCACATCTCAATCCAATGCAAACTGAAGTATTAGCAAAGCATTACATTTTGGTATGTCCAAACAAGTTAGCGAAGTAACAGATATGTGAGGGTTAATAGCATTATACTAGTAGTTACTAACACAGTTATGGTCTGTCACAGTGATTTTGACAACTCTGGATTATTTATGTTTTTGCTATCTTGCTGGAAAGTCGATGGGTGGCTGATATCAGTTTTGTATCCGTGTATTCAGTGGATACAACAACAGGACATGATTTTGTTGTGTGGTGTTAGCTTGCATAATAATGTTAGCCACTGACAGGCCATCATCAAGAATGAGCTAAATTAGATTGGGTTTGAAATCCAAACCTTTGACTGGCCTGAACTCTGTGGAGCTAAGCTAATGCTACATAGATTTCACAAAAATGAATGCCTTTACATTTTATGTAAGACTTTTTATGTGACTTTTATCTTTTTGTTGTATATAACTGAAAGTGATACAACACAAACAGACATTGCTTTTAATACTTTTCACAAAAGACTGCGGACTATGATCTGCTACAGCCAGTACATTGGATCAACAGAAGTCTGTAAGTGTGCAGGATTTCTTTAACAGGATGACTGTTTGGTCATATCACTGTTTACCTTTGTTTTCTATTTACAATTAGTTGTGTTCACCTTAGGGTTTGTTAAAAATAGTGTTTCCGTCTGGTCTTCTTTTTATCAAAGCGATAACATTTTCAGCAAATCATTTTGTGACTACAGCATATACTGTATTTGTAAATGATGAAAAAAGACTACGTTTGCATTAAGCAGGAAATATTCTTTTCACATTTATTTGATTTGATTGTGTTCTAGAATAGATCTGTATCAGTGCAATAAATATGAAACATGAAAACTCATTCATTTTGATCTAAAATTGAATATGTGTTCACCAGACTAAAGTCCTTAACTTTTTTAGTTAGGTTTGTTCGTTAAGATTTTGTTAACAACCGCATTTTTGGTCATTGTGTCTTTCTGCATGCATTCAGCATACTTTCTCTACAGGAAGTTTTTATGGTATGCTGTACACGGGGAGCTGGAGAATACATGCATGTGGAGTTCAGATGTCCGAGTGTCCAGAGCAAAACAAGGACGACTCCAGGTTGATTGGATTTTTGTAATGGTTCATTTTGCTGACCCTTGCTGGAATTGCGAGAGCCAGATAGAAGAAATAAAAGAGAGAGCAAAGATAGATACATTGGGTGAGTGAGTGAGCGAGTGAGCGAGTGAGTGAGTGAGTGAGTGAGGAGCGATGGGATGTCATAGAAATAATAATATGGAACTGAGAGAAAGGACCACCTCTCCGGGGATTGGACTGTCAGGGAAGAGAAGAAGGGGACAGAGTTGAGCAGGGATAACTTAATGAGTGGTATAGTGGGAAGTGGGGGAATACTGGCAGAGCTGGCTCTCGACTCATGCCCTGTGACAACATAATGTCTCTCTTCTATCCATCAAGGAAATATGGAATCCTCTTTCCTCTTCTTTAATTTATCATCATTTTCCTCTTTCTTAGTGAAGTTGTCCTGTAAGGAAAGTTGTAATTTTCAGTCAATATTAATACTTCTACCCAGTAAACCTCTGCTCAGTCTGTGATTCTCTTACATACTTTATTTCATGTGAATTCAACATTCATAACTCGCATTTAAACATTTACAATAACCTGTAATCATAGTTTGTAAGTAAAAACTTTTTTTTAAATCACCTTTCTACTGTACAATTATTTAGTAGACAATCTCCGATAGCAGACCAGATCTGAACAGCAATGCCCATAGGACTCTTTGTTCAGACCCTGCTTGGCCATTCATCAGGTTTTCAAAGAGTTGAGTAAAAAGTGCCTCCAGGGGTTTTTATTTTCAATTCCACCCTTGAATGTAGAAAAGTTTATACTTCCAGGGCCACTGCCATTATCCAAGGTTTATTCATCGATGATGACAGTGAGTATTAATAACATATCACTATTTAATGCATTCTTTTGGATGCTAGATACAGTAGCTGCATGTAGGGTACATAAGGCGACGGAGCAAGAGGGTATGTGGGATCATATCAGAAGTTAATGTTAGCTCCCTGCTGAAGATATTTGAGTATATTTGATTCAGGGTACAGCTCTAAATTCTTCTCTACAGACTAAAGTATCATATATTCCCCTCTAAAAGCTCCACACGGTCCCTCTCACATTTCCTTACTTTAGATCTTTCTATTTTTGTCTGATTTCTTATCATTTTTAAGTTAAGATTGCTGCCTTTTTAGTTCGATAATGAGGCTGAGCATGCTAATGGATGATTACTTTAGCATTTGCCCAATAATGTGAACACTCTAAATGCAACACTGCAACGCACATAGAATGACAATTACTTTTGCAATTATCAGCTTCAAGTAAATCAAGCCATTCACTGCTCATGCAGTGTGAACGTCGACTACATATTGGTCCATTATGGCAAACAATAATTAGTAGTGTGGAATGTGCGGTAAGTGTTTGTGGTTGCGGAAGTGTCCCTGATGTGTTGAATTTCTAACTATACAATTGTCACATTATGGGGGAGGTTTCTGCGTGCGTCTTTTCATTCCCTACGGCGCAATGAGTTGTAGCTGGAGGTTACCCGTTTTAAATGAGGAATGCAAATAATGCTAACAAGCTGTGAGGCTCTAGGTTGCCTGAATAATCTTTTCCCCTCAGACTGCCAGCCGCTGGCTCTGTCCATGGTCCTGACATGCTCATGCATAGGAAAAAACTAGGCCCGTAACTTCTTTAGTAAGTTCTCTGTGAGGTAGGAGCAGGACTGGAAGAGTAAGGACAATCAGTTGGCCAGATATGTTCCTTAAAGATGAAGTGTGTAGACTCCAGGTGGCTTTTGCTGTTTCAGAAGTTACTTAAGTAAATTACTTAGTAACTACTTAGTAATTTACTTTGTAAATTGTGTGATTCTTGTATATATTGTTGGATCTTGGTGTAATATTAAGCTGACTTTGGCACTTTCTGCTGTACAAATGAAAATTTCCCCTCTGTGGGACAAATAAAGGGATTCTAATTCTGATTCTGATTAAGTGATGTTAAAGTGTGAAAGTGCACCATTAGCTAGCATTCATACTAATCATGCTTCTCTAAAGGAACAACTATTTGTATTGTTTTCTGTCTGGGGAATCAAAGGTGTATGGGTTGTAGTCTTTCCACTCTTTGAAAAAGAAACGGTGGACGTTCAATTAAAGACAGTACTGACTGACAGTGAAAGATTAGTCAATATCTTCCTCAGTTAAGTGTTCAAGCACATCATATCAATGTTTAAAGTGCATAAGCTCTTTGCAGAGCTGTTAAAGGCATCACAAATCACAAATATCCAAACTTTTTCAGACATGACCAAACAGATGTTTGTCATTCAACCTAATTTATAAATCAAACCTGGTAGGTACGCTGTTATCTCATAAACCATGTGCGTTCAAATTTGCTAACTTAAAGCCATTCTTTCATTATGCAATTCTGTCATCACCCAGGAATGATCACCCAGGAAAATCAAGGCTTTATTTATAACACAAAGGATGCATGTTGACTTTTGCAGTACCTTTACAGGAAGTGGTTATTGCTTTGGTTTTCCTAGGTTGTTGTCGATAGCTATCCCGGTTAACAATGAGCATTATTTTAAGTTCTTTGCTGTTTCTATCACCAGTAGCAGGAAAGGCAACGATACAACCAAATCAACAGGGAAAACCAAATGCAGAGTGCCCAGGGCCTTTTGACCATCTCTTTTCCAATGAAAAAAGACACCACTATCTCCGAAAGACACCAGTAGACATCATCTGCTCATTTGCATCAAACTTAGAGTGTTGGACTGTGGTTAACTGAGCAGCATTAGGAATTAATTACAAGTTAATATATTTGAATAACTATCTTGCTTTTTCCATAAGTGTATAAGTCCCTGCAAATTGTCTCTGGTAGTCCGTACTGAGGAAATGTAATACAATGCAGGTGATGATGCGACAGCAGTACAAACAACAATGCAGAACCACTTGGAAATGGGCAGGGTAAGGTTGTCCATTGCCACTTTGAGATATTTTGTCATGAAATTTGTCAGAATTCAGTAATATTTCAATCCTAAATACAGTCTATTTTTATGATCACAAATAAAGAAATACATTTAAAATTTCTCTGGACATTTTTGGGGGGTGAAAATCATGTAGCCTTACTTGGCAGAGGCGTCAAAAGAAGTGCTAAGAATAAGCTTGAGTTGCAGGAATTGGAGAGTAAGGTTGTCCTGTAAAGCCTGGGCTCACAACCTTCCGAATGAAATCGTTACATACTGTCGTTCCTGACATGTTTTGCAATCATGTTGGCCACAAAGATGTACCTACTTTGCCCGACCATGTCAGGTCTTTAACGTACCCACTTTATTTGATTGGTAAATAATTGTGCAGCAATCACACATCATTCCTTCCATTTAAAGACTGCTGACACTCCTTCTGCTGAATATCGAGATTTAATTACCTGAAAGGGAAGCCCTCATACTTTTGACAAGCATTTCAGCCGGACACTTACTGTCAAAGAGTTATACTATTTATTGCAAATGCTTATGTAGTTACATTTTACGGGAAAGGTTCTCCTCTCTAGGGAGCTCCCTGAAGGATCCAAGCTGCATGAGAGGGACTCTGCCGGGAGCACTAAATCCCTCGGGGCATGGCAAACGATTCATGGCATACAGTTAAATTAAATCGTAGTATTGGCCTAGAAATATTGTATCTTCAAGAAGACTTTATGCAACTGGTTGTTTCTTGTCATCCAAAAGCAAATCAGCTGATGTGTTATCAGCCTATCAGCTGTCAGTAGGAATGAGCTGTTGATCAATAATGCATCCGTGACTTCAGTGTTCTGTATGAGCTTAAGTGATGCTCCATTTGTGTGTGACATCACTCCTAAGTATTGCCCATTCATTTAACCCGGCACACACTCTGCCTAATCGTTTCAAAGATTTAAATTTAATGAGTATTTAAATGTGTGGCAAATGAAAAATTCATAGCGGAGTACTTGAGAGTAAAATGAAAGGCGCTTATGTGATTGAGAAGAGGATGTGTTTGTGACTCCAGCCACTAATGCCACAACAACAGTTTTGTGTATTGTGTCACTGATTTATGGGCAGAAATATGTATAGAAACACATTTTTGCTAACATAAAGTTACTGTTCCAATGTGTCATCTCATCTGCTGATACTTTTTTCTGCAAAAAACATTTTGGGTCAGCTAAAAGTTATGGAAAATGAAATACTGAAAAAGAAAAATTATATTCGTTGGGTAATATTGGGTGCTTATGTGAGCAGAATGTACAGTATGTCTGTCTAATTGGCTCATAAGATGAACAGAAAAACAGGCAGGGTGGGGGCAAGAAACGATATAACAGTAATAAAGTACAGTAGACTGAAGACCTTTCCCCTGTACAATGTTTTCACTTTGGGAAATCTAATCTCTAACCTAACCAAGTCGAGTTTTCTGCTTCACTGGCGTGAACAGGCCTGGCCACTCACCTGCAGTGTAATTAAAGCTAAACAAACTCCATCAATCAGCTGCCATTACCGCGAAGGGGCAGGGAGAAGGGAGGGAAAAGGAGAGAGGGAGAAAAAGATGGTAGAAGGGAGGAAAGAGAGAAGGGTGAAATGCATAACAAGGAAATTTGAAATAAGGGATGGAGAGAAAGAAGACAACGAAGAAGGGTGTGAGGCGGAGAGGATTCGGGGCAGGAGCCAGGAAAAGAAAACGAAACAATCTGGCCAAATCAGGTTTGGAGTGGAGGGTAGTGAGCAGAGTGATTACAGCAAGTAGACTGACTCACCCAGAGAGAGGGCCCTGGGGAGCTGACTAGGTACACACACACACACACACACACACACACACACACACACACACACACACACACACACACACACACACACACACACACACACACACACACACACACACACACACACACACACACAGAGAGAACAGTGCACACTTTGAAACCAGCTCACACATAGACCCTGGTCACATACTCTTGCTGTTAAATTTAGAAAACGCTCAATTATTGTCAAAAGCATTTTTGCATTTGTGAACAGCAGTGATTCGGTGCTGCAGGCTTTCCATCAGGCCTTATAAACACATGCATACTGTACACACTCAAACACACACCAACATTTATTGTTTAGTTTACTGTGTTTGATATTGTCTGATCTCCCCTCGGTGCATCTGCTGCTGATGTGACTGGGAGGGGGGGGTAACGTCACTAACTCTGTCAGCGGTCCTGGCTTATTTTCCTCTGAAGTGTCAAGCATCATCTGTGCTCAGGTGCTCCACAGTTTATCTTCTGCCTCTCTTCAGCACCCTGCTGATAGATGATATCTGCACTGTTATTACCCCTCTAGTAATAAAACAACACTTCTCTCTTCCTGTTTTGGGCTGTCAGGCATTACTTCCCTGCAGTCAGTGTTTATTTATTTGTTTCCTTTTCACGATCAACAGTTGACAATGAGTCAAATTTGCTCTAACTGACTGGGAGGGTTCTGCGTCAGCGTGGTATTTTGAATGCCAGAGGGAACGTTTTAGTCAAATTCAAAATGACTTTTCAGAAAAACTTTGAGTTTCCTACAACTCAATTAATTAACATTTATTTGGTTGACATTTATTGTACACTGCTTCCTTGCTGTTAAGGGACCCACTCTGTATGTAAAAATAACAATTGGAAATTACATTTTTTATACATAGACATGATTTCACATATTTCCTTGTGACATAACTAAAACCTAATGAATACACAGACAAGGACATTGTATTCAACTTTAAAGTTGAGTTTGTAATTTCAGTTTTGGGATTCTAAAACATGAATTAAGTTCAACATCATGTTCAGAATTGAGAAAAAGAAAGAAATTCGTAAGTTGCCTTTCGCTCAGACTAGTGCTAGCGGTGTCAGAGGGGCGGGCGAGAAGACGGTTGCTATGTTTGGACCTGGGAACAAGCCTAGCTCGTCAGGACACGAGGATAGTGACGCTGGCAAACTGGGCCGTGTGACAGTTCACCCTGACAGTTTGCTGTAATGACCTGAGCTCCTGCACTCTCGGCAGGGTGAAGCTTTTGGGGGCGGGAAAACGCAAGCGGGGGGGCTGAAGGGTGGTGGCTGTGGGTGAGGCATACAAGAGGGACAGATGCCAGCTGAAACTGTGGGAGGGGAACGAGTTTCTCTCCAGCCCTGAGGCGGCTAACACTCCAACTGCATTACTGTCATAAAGGAGTCCATTCTGGCCAAACATTGGCCCGTCACCCACTTTGACTCCCTGCTGTCTGTTCAGTCAGCCAGGGACGGCAGTTAAACAGCTTCGACTTCAGGCACTTTCCCAGACTTTAATGTGGCAACTTCTGACTCAAACTTCACACTGCCACACACAGCCATATTTGGGTGTGTTTGCACAATTCCTGGCCACTTTTAAAAAAAAGTTGTTGACATATTTTCATTGATCTAGAACAAATGAAAAAAGATGAGCGGCATTAGCATAAAACAATGCATTAGGATGATGCATCTTTGCTTCAAGCACCTTGCTTTAGGTGTGCGGTGCGGTAGAGGCCGACGCAGAGTGACAGAGAAACAAAGTGAGAGGAGAGGAGGGGAATGAAAAGGAACGAGAAGGGAGGATGGAGAGCGGCGAGCAGGAGAGGAAAGGGAGAAAAAGGAAGAAAGGAATCAATAGCGGAGTGCCTGATAGATGCTGTCTATGGGGTCATTATCGGCCATTGTGTGTCTTTGGCATGGGATAGCAGAAAATGTGACAGATAATTAGGAGGTGGTGATTTAAAGGGAGAAAAGCAAGCCTTGGCTACAGGCTACACAGTCGATGGACAGAACAAATAAGTCAATAGAATAAACAAAGCCAGCGTGCTCTGTGTACATATGCAGCACTAACTCAACAGCACGGCATGAGCAGTGTCAAATCACGGTGGGCTCCACAGCCTTGTCTCCCTTGCATATGGATGCACTACTTATGAGCTAAGAGCTATCGGGATTAGTACACATTATGAACCATTCTACCTTAATGTGTAAATGCTTTGTGTTTATCTTGTTCTTTTGCATTTTATTTTAAGCCTATTCACAAACTCAGTAAGATTGCATTTGTTTGCTTATTGATCGTGAAAAAACAGACCAATGTATGGTGCAAAATATTGAAAACATATTGACCTGATATGTTCATTTCTGCTTCTTCTTGGCCTTGGAAAATACATTTTACATTATTGAAAATATACCTATACATATTGGAAGAAACCAAAACAGACTGCAAAGATGGTTGAGGCAGGAATGGTTGAGTGACTGTCATTTCAGAACCTCTCCCATATCTGGCCCAGTGCAGCTTTTGGGATGTTTGTCTGTCTATCTGCTTATCTGTCTGTGTGACTGGGTGTCTGTTTGCCTCCTTGTCTGTCTGTCTGTCTGTCTGGGTTCCTCCATCCAGACAGACTTGGCACACAGTCTGCCCTCTGCCACATGATTAGCCTGGAAGCGGCTGGGGTGAAATTGATTTGAAGTGGCCTCAAAGCATATAAAAGATTGATGCTTCACATCAACTGCAGCCACTTGAATAGTCCCTTCCCACCTCCTAAATGTCCCTCTTGTCCCCATACAGCTCCAAAGCTAACTATAAAAAGAATGGTTACATATATATACATAAATAATCATTTGAATCCTAATTATATCAATGATAATCAGCAATTATGAACCAAATTATTCCAAAAATACTTATTAAAACAGCTTAATAAATGTTTTTGCTGTATTTATACTAAAAGAAAAGTAGCCTGTTTCATAATGAAAACCCCTTATAAATGCCTTTTTTCTGCTGATTACCCCTGTAGTCAGCAGGTATGACGTTTCATCTCACTAATTTGAGTGGTGCACTCAATCAGACTGCAATTATGCATGCCTGATCCACTAGTTATTTTGCTTAAATCCTGTACAATCAGCCCCAGCCCCAAATATTATGTGTTTTTGTGTGCATCCTCCTGGTTGGTAATATTTCAGTATTCTACACAGCCCCGAGTTTATGCAGCAATAATCATGAGGGTCCAACCAATTCCTTGAAAGAGCCATGAAAAAGCAAGACAATTAAAGTTCCTCTCCATTCTTTACGTCTCCTTCCTGTATCCTTGTAAAAAGAAAATAAGGTTCAGAAAGCTTTGCAAAAGGTAACACCTGCAGCATCACATTTATAACGGCAGTAGAGAGGGAGACCTTCTGCGACAATAAACAACATGGTCACAGAATTATGGCGGGCTATGAATGTGTTGATTGTATTTCCTTCTATCCTTCCTTCAATTTAAATGTTGTTGGTCAAGAAACATTACATTTAAAGGCGAGAAGACACTACAGCGGAAAACTGTTTCATTTTTATGATGATGACATTGTTATGATGATGAAGACAGAGATGTACCCACAAACACACACAAACACACACACTAAAAATGAAAGCAAAGCAGAAAGAGAGTGTTCAGGGGCTGCGGGCCAGTCCCCGCCATGGCACCACACACCGACAGATGCTCCCATTCATTTCTTTCACTCCCGGCTTAATGTCTGACTGCAAATAAATAAGAACATTTAGCCATGTCTCAGTCAATCTGGGCCTTCACAGTAACTTATTGCCAACCCCCAGATGGGCTATGGAGCTGTAGAGTTGAAAGATGAGAGTGGGGGAGGGGAATAGGTGTAATTTATCACTCTGTTTGGCTAATGAATGATAGCACCACGTCAGCTGGTGTGTTGTCCCTAATTCCGAAGTATCAGTTTAAGTGTTTGGGATGTCTTTGCTGTCAGGTCACCACTACCAACGCCCTTTTTTTCCCCATCCCATAAAGCTGCAGATGTCTCTTCTGTTTAATTGGAATAGTACAATAGCACAATAGTATTTTAGAGTTGATACCAGCTTTATTAACCTGAGTTGAAAATGTTTCTTTGGAGACTTTGTATAGAAAGCACACTCAGTACTCCACATTCACTTTGGCAAACTGTCTCTTTCGAACATGTTGGCATTTAGGGAATCTTTGTTTCGAGCTAATCTCAGTGTGATTATTGCATTAGGAAAAATCACAGATTCCTGCTTTACCACAAAGCAATCAGGCCCACTCAGAAATGACATTTCGGTCCAGGCCCCAATCTTTGCCTCAATCATCTCACCCTGAATATACCAATCAACATGCCGAGCTTCAGTGCCAACTAATGGGGCTCAGTCAAATTATCGCCAAGGGAATTTGACTTGGAAATGGAAAAGGGAAAGAAAAAGAAACAAATAACAACAAATGTTGGTTATTTTTGACGAGGACACTGATTGTGCCAATTTGCAAAATCTAACGACGCCTGTCAAAACCCAGATAAGAGCCTGCGAAAAAAAAACAGTAGCTAGTCAGTTTTGTTGAAGCGTTTGAGGAGCACTTTGCTGTGACACTTAGCACCGTCTCCCCATTAGCCGAAGAAATGCCCTTCACTGAAACTTTGAAGATAATTAAACACATAATGGATATCACTGTCACTCTCTGACTTGTTTGCTCATTTGTCTGAGTGTGGCTGCTGCAATTGAGACCCTATTAAAAGGGAATAAATCGCCTGGTTACTAAGTCATTTCACCATCTAGGAAATAGCGCATGTGTGTGTCTGACTATCGTGTAATAAGTGGTTCTCTGTATCATGAATAATTGATTCCGTTCCTCCTTCAACAGTCATTGTTTGGACAACTTGCTAAAATACCCATTTGACTTGACAAGACAAAACAACAGGGTGCGAGCCTTTATCGCTCTCTGGATAAAAACTGTCATCGTAATTTCACTTTTCTACTCTCTGTCCATTAGGATTCAAATTCTCCTGCCCTGTCACTCATGCTTTACATTTCTTTTATTCCTTCTTGCTTTTAGTCACTCTTATTTTCTGCACCTCTGTGTCTTTGTCCTGCATCTATAGAATGCCAGTGATTGTCAAAGCCTTAATGTGGCGCTTTATTTATGTGCTGCCCACACTGTTTGCATTCCCATATTGCTCCACAGATGTTGGCTCCTCAGGGAAAGAGCCAGCAGAGTTGGACCATCGCACTCCTGTTTTCACAGACACACATCACAGCATAAGAATGAATTTCTTCGGGGCTAATGGGAGAAATAAATCTTCAGGTCATCCTGTAAGAAAAACTGTATTTGTTGTGTGCATATCACAGAGTTGGTGCAGATGCATTTGTGCACAATTTTGTATATTTTACAAGGGCATTATTTATGACTGCAGTGCTCATTTGTTTAACATGTAACTGAAAAGGAGAGGCCTTTTGCACGCTGTAATGATCTGTAAGCCGACCTGTAAAACTTTACTACTGCCATTATGTGCACTTAAACCAGGGAAGAGGCTGCAGCCTGAAGCTTTACACAAGGCAGTTTATTCCTGTTAGTGCAGGGTTCTTCATTGGCTTTCAGACATGGAGCGATACTATTTGGTAGTAATACTCTAATCCTCTGCTTGGTGGATGGGTTTAATATAGCAGGGAAACTCTGATGATAGCAAGTTGTTTCAGTTAGATTATAAATATTTATGTATTTGCTGTGATTGTCCAAACTCCCTCGCATCACTTTGTTGCCCTTTGTGTTGACTAGAGTTGCTTAGAGAGGAGGAAACAAGCCAAAGAATATATTTTCTAAAACTGTTTCGCATTTTTCAGGATGGAAAGGGAAAAGTTCTGCATTTTTGAAAATATGTTCAATGGCATTCTTGCTGACTTTTAGATGAGAAGAAAGCCACTCTCATGTTGGTACAGTTAATATAGATTCCTTAATTTAGATGGACAAATATGCCATATTTAGCTAAGCAGACCATCCAAAGTGACTAAAGAATGACAGCCCACAAAACAATGCTGTAAACACTACAGCCACAAACCCAAAACATCTTCTTAAAATGTGTCTTATTAGAAACAAATGTTTTTGCTGCTTTGTTGCTGTTCTGATGCTGTTTGACAAGTCAACAATAAGTCACTTTGAGAAAAAAATGAGCTGAATGAAATGTAATAAAGTGATTGCCGTTAAAAGGATTTACAGAGAGTCACTGATCAGCTGAGTATCCTGCACACACTAAAGAATAAAACACAGAGAATGATATCTAGGGTCTCACTTCATGGTACAAAAAGTATGTTGCGTCGAGCTGAGCGGTACCATGCAGTCATACTTGCATATTTCCCTCTTGATCTTGAACGTTTTAACATCTTTTACCCGTCTTTGCTCTTACATCCACTCATTATAATCTTGGCCTTGGGATAATATGTCAAGTATTTCTCTTTCCTCCTCTTTGTCATTTAAATCTCACCTTGTTCCTTTGTGCGCAACCCCCATCTCTGCAACCCCCTTTTTGGTCTTGGCCTTCCACGCTTGGAGGAACAGCGTGAGGCGGCGTGGCCGCCGTGCGGCTGACTGATTATTGTAATTCATACACTTTAATTAGCTGCACAAACCATTAGCCACAATTAGACTATTACAGAACGTTTTGTGGCAGGAGCCCGTCCCAAGATTGTTTTTTTCTGCTGGAGGGGGAGCAAGAAAGAGAGGGAGAGTAACTGAGAGGGGGGCAGTAGGGTTATTGTATTTAGCTGAACCATCAGTGTGTTCGTGTATGTAATCAACAGAAAGATAATTCAGTGTGTTTTAAAAGTAAAACTGAGAAGGTAGAAGATTTATCATCGTATCATACACAGCAATCATCAATTTGAAATGTGTTAAACAGAAAGTGCTCCAGCTTTTTAATCAAAGACGATAACTGACACGTGCCTTGACACATTCTGAATCTTTTATCTTGCTTGATATAATGAAATCTTTATTTGATTGACACACTCCTGTGACAACACGTGCATCCCCACATTTTCTCTGTCACGCTACTGTAAGTATGAATCATTAGATCATTTGTGTCACATTTGTGCCTGAAATGGCAGGGTTTCTTGCTGTTATTAGACCTTTGAAAACATTAATTCACGCTTGAGATATCAACTTGATCCCTCAGTCAAGATGACTAAATATATACATCAAACACATGACAGTTGACATTACATGGTTGAGCGGATTGTGGACTATAAACAAACATGCACTGTACAACATGTACAACAGTGTACAGTGCAAGCAACCTTACAAAGGTTTAAGGCAGGGACATTGTGAGTGTGTGTCAATGTGCTAAAGTTTTCCCTTATTTCCCTTATCTCAAACTAATATGTTTACCTTTTGGTTCTCTTTGACTCCATATGTTGGGCGCTTTGGACATTCACAGGTCACAAGTTTGTCTGTGATCGCAACAATCTCAACCTTGGTATCTGAATCCTTTTCAATGTAAGTACCCATGGTTTCCCTGTACATTGACTTTTTTATGTTATGGTTAGGCCACATTGTGATTGCTGTAAGTGAAGGCACAAAGGTTGCACTGATGGCTATTAGACCTAATGCCACCAATAAGCTCTGCCATGCGAGAGGAAGCAGCCCTTCAGCGCTGACAGCACGGCTCAGTGCCTCCACATTGGATCTATACATCCGAAAATGGCAAAACCCCTCAGGGACAAAATAACATTGCCAATCTGTTTTACAGTAGAGCTTCACATCATTAAAAATATATATATATATATAAGACATTGGATCTATATCAAGTGTGACTGAATTGAATGCCATTTCTCTATTCCACTCTAAAATAAAAGGGCATTTTATTTTGGAGATGGTCCAGACAAAAACATCTTTTCAATCTGGGATCCAACATTACAAAAACGTCATGTTAAAAAAATATATAAAGAGAGCTCTATGGCGAGAGATGAAAACAAATCGACATCAACAAAAATGTTAATTGTGAATCCAACGTGCTGATGTTACCATGGTCATTTCCATTTAGTGGTGAGCTGATTGATCACTCAAGCTAATTAGTATTTTCACACACACACACACACACACACACACACACACACACACACACACACACACACACACACACACACACACACACACACACACACACACACACACACACACACACACACAGGCACACACACACTAAATACAATTCTGAGGTTGTTTCATCAAAGTTTAGCAGCCTCGACAAAGCAAACATTTATACAGTCATGGAAAAAAATTCTGTGTTTGTCCAGCTTTTGGCATAGTGTCTTCCCAAATCAAAAATGTTGAGGTTTTCTATGGGTTGTCAGCAAAAGTGACTCCATCTTGCCCTGTTCTCACATGGCTACATTGCAATTGTCTGCTCCACTGAAGCCTATTGCCATGTGGGAAAGGTCTTCTCTTTCATGGACACACACACACACACACACACACACACACACACACATACACACACACACATACACACACACACACGCACATATACACACACACACTTTTGCATCTGGCTGATTCACATTGCTGAAGACCACAGACCCCCAAATGCATGATTTATCTAAGCCAGCGACTCGCGCCATTCAGGGTGTTGCGAACTCACTCCAGCTCCTCCAGCACTCCAGTCTATAAGGGTTTACTTTCAGCGTTTAGCAGCCGAGTCTTTTTTGTGGAAATGTTTTTTTAATTCAACCGTTCCAACTTTTTAAATGTAGGTAATGACCTGAACACTCAACATGATTGCTGTCTGTCACTTTATATTGCCGCCCAATTAACCTTACACCCTAATTATGGTAAAAGAAAGACAGATAACAAAATCATTTGTTTAAAAAAACAAAAAAGGAAGATTGCAGGTTCAGACCAAAGTAAACAGAAAGATAACGACTGCTGAGGGTTGTGGGTTTGTTTACGAATAAGCTTCTTTATGGGATAAAAATCTATCAAAAGGTTGGCAATACATTGTTTTATTATTGTAACAAATAGATATGAATCTGTTGTTTTAGTCTGCTATGATGGCTGTTTTCTTCCTCTACGGTACAAAAAGAATGGAACAATTGTCGCACTTCAGTTTAGTATGTGTTGTGCATGTAAGCCATTGGTTTATAAACTGTCCAACTCAATTATTGCAATACCTGAGGGGCAATATTTGACCATTACACTGAAGATTTCAGATTTGTCTGGGTTTACCGAACTTGTTTGTCCTGATATTTTGTTGATGCTTGTTGGTACAGTTTGTGAAATGGCCGGTTGAGGGACCTGCGTAAAGGTAATTGACTGTTTCACTGCCTCTTACACAGAATTTTGCCTCGAGTCTATAGCAGCAGCAGTGGTCACTCTGAAACACCACCTCTGAGCGGACGTGGCTGACTGACTCCCTGAGGCTAACAAAAGCTTGTCATTGGACAGTTGCATACTGTAAAGAATCACCTCAGTGAGTCACACAGTGCTGTAGGTGGTTTGAATCACGAAGTATAGTATTTTTGAGTATGATAAAACTACACTCATTAACTGTGTAAACTACACTCAAACCTTTACCTCACCTTGAATTAGCAATCACAAGATATTGGGAAAAATCCAGCAGCTTACCATACATTAAGCCTCAGTTTCAAAACCGACGGTGGGCTTGCCACACATTAGCTTTGCGGTCATGCGAAGGGCAGATGCTACTGAAGGGGAGATAATTGGTGGCGAGCTGTCTGAAATGTATAATTAGACGAGACAAGACACTCCCCCTCTTTTCTCTCTTCCCCCTTTTCACTTGGTGATCTGAGCGCCTTTGCATGAGCTTTGATCTCAGCTAAGGTTTTCTGAGCCCTTTCAGATAGGATCAATTTGCTTCAACACGCATCACTCTTTAGCTTTTCTTGCTTGACAGCGCGGCTGTTTTCAACGCGTTCGATAGCAAAATTGCAGGGGGTTGTTCCTCTGCCTTTTTTTTCCCAGCTTTCCCTGCTCACAACTCTTCCAAAGGGACTTTGTCTTTGTAGTCTCTGAACTACATTATGAATGATTATTCCTTGACATCATTATTATTCCTGAGCACACCATGCCACATCAACTCAGAAACAGACTGAAATCTCAGTTTTGCATTATGGCTTCATTTTATCCACAGTTTCATGCCTTGAAATGTGCAGAAAACACTGAACTTCCATTACACATTACACTGAAAAGCTGTAATGTTGAACAGTTCATTTACCGAAGGTTTTATTGGTGACTGAAAAATGGTGTGTGTTTGGTGATTGCTTTTCAGTTTCAAATATGTAAATGGGTTTCAAATATGCAAATGGTTTTCCGTTTACGATTTCTGGCTGGAAGAGACTCATGAGTGTTTGAACTGAGAGTTTAATGTCATCAGTTGTGCCCCTTGTACCATGGCACACTGCCATCTCAGCCTCTCCCCAGTCCAATAACCAGCAGCTTGAGTGTAATGAAGAACAGTTAGGAGAACTAGAGGTCATTTGGCACATTACTGGTGGTCCCAACAAGACAGGAGGGACTGGTGTGACGAGGGTAAGAGGCGTTAATATTAAGATTCAGAACTCTGACTTTAAGCAGGACACTAATTAGCAGAATGTTAAACGAATAGTTTGACATGTTGAGAAATATGCTTATTCGCTTACAAAGTCTTACCTAGTACAGTAAATCAATCCCCCATGAAGTGAGCCGGGCGTTGAATCGAATGGTGTGTCGTTGTACTTCAGTCCATGGTGCCATTGGGCCCAAAACACTTTTTCCCATTGACTTGGGAAGAAACTCATCTTTAAACAGAGTTTACTTTTTTCTTTAGCTAAATAAACCACCCAGAAATAACACTTAAATAGCTCTTATTGAAATCATTGGATTCTAAAAGTATTAAAATGCACTAAAACACCCATGGAATAAATATGTAGATACTGTAGAGCCATTTACCAGTTAGCTTAGCTTAGCAAAACTCTGGAAAAGTAGGAACAAAAGAGTCTGCCCAGCTATGCTAACTTGTGCTAGCCTAATCCTAAAAGCATAGTCATTATAGTAGTATCAATCTCCTCATCTCACTCTAAGGAAGCAAATCAAAATGTTAAAGTCAAAAAGTAAGAAAAATGAGAGTATTTCCCAAAATGTCTAACCATCCCGTGAAGTATGAAACATAAACATGCACCTTGGGCTTCTCCTCTCTAGGCCTCAATACTTTTGCAAGAAGCAAACCATACTGAAGTTTTAAAAGATGCTCCAAACTGCATAGCTGTTTTGGGTGTACAGTAAACCAACTGTATACACCCACACCTCATGCTTGTGCCAAGCTCTGAACAGGGAGCTATTTTCCTCCCTCTCCTCCTTTGCTCTCCTCTCTCCATCTGTTCCTGGGCTGAGGCAGGGTAAGGAGCCAGGGAGGGCTACGAGCTGGAACAAGTCTATCTGCAGAAGCAGGCCTGGCCCCAGCAGTCACAGAGGGGCTCACACTCAATGCTAGAGCCCTCTCCTCCTCCATCCAGATGCAGATGACTTCGCTCTCCCTCCGCTTCTCTGCCGCACAATAATACCCTTTTGTAGCACAAGGGCAGAATCCCAGCTTTGTCCAGTCAACCTTAATTTATGGCACACATATTCTGGACGCACATATTGTTGCACAAGCTACAAAGGCATAAGCTTTCAAAGAGGCGAAGAAGGAAGTGCTGGCAGGAGGATTCTAGCACTTTCTTTGTTTGAGAAATGGTATAAATCATTCACCAGAACATGGCATTCACAACTCCACCGGTGCATTGGTTTTCAGAACTTCAAAGAGGTATAGGGAGTCAGAGGTGATTTTTTTCCTCATCGTCTTATTACATTTCTACAACCCTCTATTTCACTGTCTACTGACTGAAAGTTTTCATAAGAAGGTAAACATCACTTCCAAGTCTAATATTTTCTTGCTCAAATTGAAGTTTTTTTCTCTTTATTTCAACCTTTCACGGCAAGTATACTAGAATCTATCCTCTGTAATTGAAAAGACATTTGCCTGTGGCACTTATGCAGTAGGTTCTTTGCCCTTCCTCACCTTTTTTATAACAGGACCCAGCTTAGAGATGTGCTAGAAAAAATAGTACAGTATTTTTCTCTGCTGTAGAGACCGTTTTTGTTCTCCTTGACCTGCCATCCATAGTCTAATCTAAAGTGACTGACTGCCCCCTGATGCAGAGAGCACCATGCTAGACCTTTCAGATTTCTGCTTTTACCGTGAACACGGTGAGAGAACAAAAGGCTCCAAGGGAGAAAGCATAACCTACTGATGAACTGATTGACATATGATATGTGAGTCCAACACACAACTTTCAAGAGGAAAAGTTTACCTCACTAAACTGACATCACCCAACACCTTTTATTTCCTGTGGTAATATTGAGTGTAGAAACGGCAAGGTTTTGTTGAAGCTGAATGTCAGGGTTGAAGTGTAGGTGCTTGGGAAACATGATGAAGAATGAAGGCTAAAGTTTGGAAAGAAAAATCAGTGACCCATAGGCTACATGGTCTAGATTCTTCCATTTTAAATCTCCCTGATAAAGCAGGTGAAGTGAAACCTATTCAAAGATGTTCTCTAAGAAAGCAGAATGTCATATGTGTTGTCCATTTAAAGGGCAGAGATGACCAGGAAGGCTAACTAGGGGAATACACTCTGACAGCAGTTGCACAGAGACAGTATTCAACATTTAACGCAACCACAAGAGCCCCACATTAAGTACATGAATTGAGTATCCTCATGCAGCCCGACAGTACTCACCAAGTTTCATTTTCAATCACATTTTGGGCCTTTTCGGGGAACTTAAAATCAATGTTAGCCTTCAAACCAAAGTGCATACATTAAATGATTCATGTTCGATCATGTTGCTTTGTTGGAGAGCTGCAAAAATATGCTTTTAGCTCAGCAAAAACATATTGGATTACTGAGGCAATGGGGACTCTTATTCTGATGCACATCCAAGTAACACTACATTTATTTAAAAGACGGCTTCATCAAGATAACCTTCTGTGAGCGTCTAATACAAACTACGTTCAATAAAATAATAATGACCACAGCAATGTGAATCAGTAAACACACTTTGTATATTTGCAGTAACTAGTCACACTGTTATAATCTTTAAAGCTCATTTCTATTAAAAAGTCTTAATTGACCAAGATGTGTCTGAACCCCTCACCTAATTGGACCAAATGATTCTGTTGATAAGGGGGCTGGAAGAAAAACAAGCTCCAGATTGGAATTTGGAGAGACAAATAGCATGTGAATGATGCCAGGCATTATTATGTCATCTCCATAGTCATCTAATGGCTATCTGGCATTAATAACGGGAGGGAATTATACTGGAGCAGATGGTGAGAGTACATCGCTGGCTCAGGAGCTATTTATTAAATGCATTATTAATTATTTTCAACATGATGAGCTCGGCTGGCTTCCTTCTGGATCGACTCTGAGAAAGAGTTTTCTAACCCCTGGTGTCATTGGATCCCTCCTACACACACTATCACAAACCTGCCGTCAAGTCACAAAAACATACACAAGGTCATGTGGATTTCTATTTGTGTTATATCTTAATGGATTTTTCTGCACAGTAATAGTTCCACATACATGTATTTAAAAGCTGTTATTATACAGTGTGGGTTGGATTGTCTGCCTGCCGGAAATCTGCGGCTTGTAACTGGGAAAAGCAAACTATAAATTGCTCACCATTAATACACATTCAGATGCAAACACACACTCTAATACCCAAGGTGCAAGCTAGAGGTAACAGTTTCCTCACCTGCCACAGGCAACCTGCCACCTTCCACACTGCGGCCCACCCCCTGCACAGACAAACAAACAGAAGCACCTATCCACACATACACACAGGTGGCCGTGGACAGGAGTGTCACGACTCCACATCTCTCGCAAACCCAAGTTCACGCTCTGCTGCTCCCACTAGCCAACTATCATCTCCAAACACCTTGCATAGTATCTCTGCTCCCTGTGAGTGATTTATAGACCACAGAGCTTTTTGCCAGAGGAATGTTTTGTTTTTGTTTAGACAGTTGGATAGGAAATGCATGCTGTTTGATCCACAAGCGCGGAAATAGGCTGAGGGAGGAAGCTGACTCGATTTTTAAAAAAACCTCCCATGGCAGCACCAATGCATTTTAATGTCACAAGTCGTGTCATGCTTGCCACATCATTTTACTGTTGTTCCTGAAGGCGTATTAAAAATACCCAAATAAACACCCAAATAAACTAAAAATGGTACTAATGTCTTAAATTAATAATGTAATCCCATCCATCCTTTCTCTGAAATGTTAAGTTGTCTTTCCCAGAGTTGAATAGCAGCCTACAACTATATTGTCGCTAAATGTGTTAGCTTCAGGTGTCACATGCACAGTCTGCACATAGGGGGGAAATGTCGACGTTGTAACAAGAATAAAGAGGGGTGGATGTTAACAGAATTTGGAACTCCTATGGCAAAGCAATACAGTATAAAATGCAAATATTTCTGGCTCCCAACATAAATCAGCAGCATCAAACTTTGAAGTATAGCATCAGTTATGACTATACTTTTTTTCCATTATGGTTGGAAGCAACTATTACACAGCAAAGGAAAGAATGACAAATGATCATGAAGGTGGACGGATGCTGTTCATATCCTTCCTTTGTCTCTTCTTCTCCCTTCTTCCCTCTCTCAGTAACGGCCTGAACTGCAGTTGAACTGAGTCTCCCGGGATCTTTAGTCGGCCAGATCGTTAGCTGGCTGACCCACCAGGAAAGAGGTAAGAAACGTAGGGTTAGAGGAAAGAAGGCTGGAGGTCTAAAGGGAGCCACGGGTGAGGTGGGAGGGAGGATAAGGGAGGAGGACAAAGGTGCATTACATCCATGGCGAGAGCTCAGAACAACAAGGTTACTTTAGAGCACGATACACCGTGCTCTCAGTAGTGCACCCTGCCTGTCGTACTGCATGCAGAATCACTTATCCAGACACGGAGAAACCTGTGACCCCCTGATGCATCCAGACTGCAGCGTAATAAAATTCTCTAAACTCGCTCAGTGCCTCACCTCATTCCTCTCTGCTCCGCACTTCTTCCTACTCATAAATAAATAGCTGGTCTGGGATCGCCATTACCAAAACAGCCTCCATGAATATTCCTGCTTTTTCTACTCCACTGTGTGATCACACTCAGCTTCAACAAGCAGCACATTTGCAATGAAATATAAACCTGTCCAGCAAGTGAACGGATGCTACTGAAATGATACATCCTTTACAAAAGCAACATATCATCAATCCAATTTGTTTTTAATTTGCACGTCCGTGTGAATTCCAGAGAGTGGCTGATCAGAGGACTACCCACCCACGCTATCTACAAGTTATTGAATGGCTCCTTTGGGCATTATAGCTAATGGAGCATGAGGATCTTTTCAGAGACGTTTTCACTTCCACCTCTGAGGACACATTGGATCTCTGACTGTTACTCCTGGTCTTTATAATTTTGAGTAAAAGAACTTCAGACTCCTTAATCGGTTTGAACAAAATCTGAACATTTTATCTCTTTTGTTCCTCTTTAAATATATTTTTAAATGAAGCATCCTAAATGCATACAGCACAGTTTCACATAGGCAGTCCGTTCATGCAAAATGGATCGCTAAGAAGGTAAACAGTAAAAACGTCTGTATTGCAATGCAGAAAAAAATACCAATACAAATAATTCTACAGACTAGCTGGTCACTACCGTATAGATCTGTGGAAAAGGCCACACCTCTACAGTATGTGGTTGAATAGCATAACGAAATTTGATAATATTTCCGTCTGTGTATTTGCTGCATGTGAGTGCTTTTTTAAATAATTTCATGTCCCACATCATATTTAAACCTGTGAATATGTGACTGGCTGTACGTTAGCCTTTCTTTAAAACATCTAATCAGAACTGTTGGGAACAACATAATACACATTTTGTTAGGTACTCTCAAATCCAATAACAATTTGAAAATGCAAAATGTTTTTTTTTTTTTTCCTTCAGGTTCCCCCTCATACTTATCTAATTCGTACTGGCATGTCTACCGTTCCTATGAATATTCATTTGCTGTGCAATGATTGAGAACTGCTGGTTAGTCATACTACACAGAAATCACAATAACCTTAAAACAAATTGGCCTCAGAAGAGTTATCCTGTTCCTTTATTCATGCAGACCATGCTCACTTTGATCAGTCCCAAAAAATATTCCTGACTGAGGATGTTTTGCAGCAACTTGTCATCTTTTTGCACATAAAATTTAGCATCTGTTTATAGATTTTTCCTCTTTGTTGTTTTCTTTATGGATGCGCTCATGCTTATCCAAACCTGCTCACTCTCATTAGCCAAGAGTTTCATGCGAAAAGCCTTGCAGGGACTTGCAGTCATTTGCTTTGTGTGTAAAATTCTACATCTGTTCATGGATTTGTCATGTAATTCTCCAATGTGAGCCAGAAGGGACTTTTTTTTTGCCTTTGACTTTACCCCTCTTGGTGTGAGAGGTCTATTCAGTAATTTGTCAAGTTCCCCGATGTGATGTTTAAGATAACGTTAATGTTTCCTGATCCTGTACCCCGTTCCTCTGCCATTTGAAGGGACAGATCTGGGGATGGGACCAGCGAGGAGGGTGTCATGGTGGATTTTTCATGACTGGGCTTGGGGCCAAGCTCTAGTGCCGATGTGACAGTTCTGGGCTTCAGTCTGTAAGAGCCTGCTGTCGCCATTCTCGCCACATTACCTGGACAGTCACGACACCACTGCAGCATGAAGACCTAAAAGCCAGGCTTTCTTTAAAAGGAATGTGCACTCCATCAAGGGTTAGAAAAAGGAAATAATGCGAAGTGAACAGTGAAACTTTTATGATTGGATCAATAGGAATTTATAAATTATTATGCTTTTCTGCTGGTTTGCTTGTTGCTTTTCGTTGTGAGTATATGTTTTTGCTCTGGTTTCTATTTCTTCTAATATTCTGGCAGCATAGCTGAAGTGTGACCATTTACTTCAATTAGATAGCACACCTGTTTGGACAAAGTTTAGAGAACTCCAATAGCAGCTGTAGCAATTTGGTTACACTATGCCACTGTTAACTAGCTGTATTAAACAGCGTCTCTCGGGATATCTCATGGTTGACCTTGCCTAATGGCATACCGGCTGTGCTTGGTTTCCTCTTACCATAGTTCATCCTGCTATTAGCCAGTGTTATCCCACTGGGCGTTGAGCTTCCCTGCTCCACAAGGCAGCAACAATCTGTAGACCTGTCTGCTGTAGGGGATGACTTAGTTCTCCTGGGGTCAAATGAGGAAGTAGGAAAGAAATGGACTGGAGGACAGAAAAAGGAGACAAGGGACAAATTAGACCGGAGTAGAAGCCCGTAGGGACAAACCATGGGGTGAGGGAACAAAAAATACTGAAATAAACAAGTAATATTTTAGGATGATAGTGAGGAAGATTTAACAGAACATAGTAGAGAAAGAGTTGTGAAAAGGTGCATGGAGAGTTAAGCCAGGAGAAATACAAGGTAGACTAAGCGTGTCTATTATTGGATGCACTCAAGGAGGAGAGAGCAGGTGAGAAAGTGCACAGAGGAGAGTGGGATCAATTAGGTTAATTAGTGAATATGTTAAAAGAATTTTAAAGTAACCACCATCCTGCTTGCTTCCTCTCTGCCTCCCCTTGCTCTCTTTACTGTATCAGCTCCCTCCCTCTTCCCCACTGCCGTTGTTTCTCCCTCCCTAGCTTTTCACCCTCCCCCGTCTCTGGCAGAGAGCTTGGGGAACACAGTCCTCCTCTGTCAGGCCCCCACACCCAGTCTTCTGCTTCACAGGTAATTAAATGGATTTCCTGTCTTGTAGTCGGCGAGAGAACATGACCCTGCACTCTGCTAGAGCGTGTCCAAAGGCACTCCAGGGCCAGCTCCCTGCACCATCTGCATCTCAGTGTCCGAGCAGCGCACTGGCCCTAAACAAACACACTCCACCCAGGGGACTGTCAGGCCACAAGCTCCCCAGCTAAACACACTCCACAGATGCAGGAAGCAGTAATGAACTATGGGGAACCAGAGCTGTAAATACCAACCTAAACTAAAATAACAAGCGGTGCTGCATCGACTTTAACAATGGCTGAGGTGCAGTTTTTTTGTCCACGTCCGGTCAGTTAATGCTGTACAGAATTACAACCAGCTAACATAAAGAGGAATCGCATTTTAAGGGAAGGTTCTTTAATTGGATTTTCAATGTGAAAGGAGAATGCAACCCTCATTCTACAGTACAGTATGTATGTGTTGCATGCCATGTATAACAGAGCAGTAATTAGCACAAATAGCACAAAAAAAACCATACATCTTGTCCCCCTTGATGACAAGATCCATTAACTTGAATGGCTGTTACTTTGTATTCAATATTTCTTAAATTACAATTCAAATATAAACAATGGGAGTGAATATTGGACTTTTCTCCAAATGAAGGTTAATTTTGCTGTATAACTGCTGGATGTATAAGTAAAAAAAGTTAACAAGTTCAACAAAGAAGGTGATTTATTTCAAACCAATTGTGTATTGGTTTAAATGTTTGCACAGCCACAAGTATACAAGGGCCACACTGGGAACTAAAACAGATCATGACATATTATATGGACCGTAATTTAGTTTTTCTGTAATTTTGTTCTGTATCGGTTTTTCTCTTTGTGTACATCTGTCAGAGAAAACCTGAGGATGCAGGAGATAAATGTGTACTGAAATCACCAGTATGAAAGCGTGCTGCTCCCAAGGGCAGCAACCTAGGGTCCCACCCCCCAC
The DNA here is from genome assembly GCF_036324505.1 of Eleginops maclovinus. Lineage (NCBI taxonomy): Eukaryota > Metazoa > Chordata > Actinopteri > Perciformes > Eleginopidae > Eleginops > Eleginops maclovinus. The sequence goes on along the minus strand of NC_086368.1, from coordinate 22,416,198 downwards.
TGTGCGGAACTTACTCCATCAGCGGGGTCTGAGTGTACTTCAAAAAGAGACCCAAAGATTATCGCCGTGGGAGCAGATCTCTCTCTCTCAACTGCTTCACTTCAAGCATCTTGACTTCATAGTTCTGTCCCGAAAAATAAATTACAGACAGTTTGCTTAAAGGCACATGAGAACGTGCATATGGAGAGCCAACAGTGACAAACAACACAACTATTTAAATCGTTTTTTTCCATAAAAAAAGGTGTAAAAAAAAGCGTGCTGCATTTTTGTGGCTTTTTTTTTTCTTATGATAATGAATCAGGCCTTCTTTTTTAAATAAATGAATGTAAAAATGCTTCACTACAACTAGAACTACTGCTACAAATGTGTTTAGTATACATAGGTAAGCATTGTTAACAATGTTCAGTATTAAAAGTGAGTGCTATATTAATAAACATTATATCAGTGGATAATAATTGCTATTACATCAATGTGCATTGTGCTTGTTTTTAGTAGACTGGGTGTAACTCGCCTGCTTTACATTGTTCGGATGTTTAATCAATACAAATGAATATGAAATCTTAATTTGTAATGTAAGTAATCACCATGCATGAAGCGGTAGCTACCTCAACAGGTCACACTGCCTGACTGCAGTAACCACCCCGGGAGACTGGAGGTGGACTTCGCTATTTTCCTGGCCTAACGACCCAGCTATTAGCAGGCAATTGAGATGAACCAATAGAAATCACAGTCCTGCGCTCAGAATTCATTAACTGCAAGAACGTGACGAGTCACAAGAAGCACTTTCAGGCAGAGCCGGGCAGCACAGTGCAACTTTTTTTCCTCACCATGACCGCTGAACATAAATCAGACAACTAGACACCGTCATCGAGATGAAGCACCCCTAGAGTCCCTCTACTAGTCGGGAAGGAGTATGCAAATGAGGACCTTGACCCAAATCAAATTCCAGAGCCGTTCGTTAATTGCAAATTACAGACCCCGGCACCCCAATCAACGGCCTTTTAAGGGAATGATTTCAGACTCATTTTTGCAATCCTCAGAAAATATGAAAGGGCAAGGAAGATGCAAATGTCGGGATTTGTGATGCACACAAGCAGCATGAATGTAGTGGGATCCTCTGAGTCTCAGTGTTAGCGGTCAATCCAGTTGCCATTGGACAAAGGGAGTGCTATTACCAAGGACAGTGGATATGGTCATGCTGTAAATTAGATGATTATAAAGATGTAAAGATGTCTTTCCCGGCTGTCAGGATGCTCAGAACTGTCGCCTCGTCCTCCTCCTCAGTTAGCCGAATATGAAAGGACTGCTTTGTGGAGCCAGTTGTCTTATTACCGTATTAAAATGGGCCAGAATGTGGCAATCTTCTTGCAGAATTAATATAACATGACAGGCCAGGAGACATCAGTTTGTAAAATGCAAATCACCCCAGTGTTCCTCCATGTCTCCATCATTGTTTTGTCAAGTGCCCTGCAGGCCCAAAGACAGCAAACAAGTCCCAATTCATATTTTGTTTCTCCAGTTTTTCACACCTCAGCTGTTTTCTAACAGACTGTGAATGAGGGAATACAATATGCACAATTTACATTTCCCCCATGAATGTGGATAAGGTGCATTTTGTTTCTTTGAATTCTGTGTGCCTTGTCACCAAAGTGATTTTGACAGGTATTTTGCAGTCGTTATTTTGACTTACAAATATCAGCAAAACAGTCTCTTGGTGCCTCATAATGCAGGCAGTAGGGATAATAAAATAATCACGTCATATATGGCAACTGAATTATCCTGAGCACAGAACTGCATAGACTACACACAAACAAACACATGCATCCTCTTCCTCACCTATTACTTTTTTCTTAACAAACTCACAGACACACACTCAAGCACATACATTGCTGAAAATCAGGCTATTGGGAGCTGTGAATGAAGCAATATTGTAACCTCAACCTATGTGGCACTTTCCCACTGTGAGTTCAGCCAATGAATTATCCCCTCCAATAAATCCTGTTTGGAGGATAATCCTTTTCCCATCTTCTGGACAGACACTTTCTGTAATGAAATGGCCCCAGGTCCTTCCCTGTAACCCAGTCCCATCCCGGCCCTCTAACTCTGCCTGTCTCAGGGGAAAGAAGGGCTTACAGTGTGGCTTCAACCCCACTCAACCTCTGCTCAACCTCAGTGGCTTTGTCACCTCCCACCTGCCCGACACCTAACCCATCTTCACGTTACTTCTTCCTCTCCTTGCTCCAGGTGCAACTTCATTTCCTGTAGAGCTCCACTACAGTACCTCTGCTGCGGATCTCTCCTGGCTCTGCCGTCTGCACTCACTCATCTCTGCTTCCCTCCTTCTCTGCTTTCCCTCCAATATTCTCCCGGTTCCTTTCCCTTCTACTGTTCAGCAAAAAAGAAAAAGAAATGCTGGAGCGGCGCTCAAGCAATCTCCTTCCTCGTCTGATGATCTGAGTCTGGGCAAACACCAGCGGAAAAGCTTCTAGTGCTGTAATGAGATGTCTTGCTGCGTCATATTCGCTGTCTTCATTTTCTAAGAACCCAGTTTTGCTTGTGTCCTGGGTTCCTGGTTGGCAGGGGGCTGTAGCTGCTGTTTAATAGCAGTGGGAAGGCAACCTAAGCCGGGGTGGAGCGGGAGGTGTAAATGACATTGGTGGAGAGCCGAGAGGAAGCTCTCTGGGGCCTGAGATGGATGCAGGATGCAGTGCAGAACTCTGGGAAGACTAAGCCAGGGTTTTACTCAGTAATTGGGTTGCTTGGAGCAGCTGGCAAGCTGGGCAAGAAAAGCTTTGTAAACAGTGCCACACGTTGGAACACTGAAGCTCTGATAAAAAATGTTCTTTAGCAAGGAAAAAACTTTTACTCATTTAAAGTGTAAACATCTAAACAAAATGATCTACATGCAATCAATCTGCTGCCGCTTTGAAGCACCCTTTCATTCACAACAATATTTTCAGGAATTCAAACCAACTGGAGCTAATGTTAGGAAATAATAACAGTCCAAACATTGACAATGTCACAGTCAAGAGTCCTTTTGAAATAATAGGGATGTTTACTATTTTTAATGCCAAAATGATTCATCTTGAGGGCTCATTTCTGAAAGTTCATTAAACTAGGCAAAAAAAGATATCCTTGTCGAAGCTAGAAACTGTCAGTAACTTTAACTTGTGATACTGTGTTTCTTTATATGTATGCAGTGTGTTTCGCATGATGACACACACAATTATATTTTGACACACAAGATCATCCGTGGGTGCTGACGGTCTACAGATCTACTATACCAATTAAAGCACTGAAGAACAGGCAGCTCGAATGTTATGGTTAGAAAATAACAAAGAGAGTGAACCAAACCTGTAGTCTCGAATGATCCCATCTATTGTCTGTAGTATCAGCAGTTCACAGTGATCATTTGAGGATCACACAGAAATTCATCAAATCAGCTAACTTCCTTTATCAATTATGCAACACACTTGTCATATGTGTATTAGAAAACATTGATGATGCTTTTAAATTATGTTTCATAACATTATCGCCTTCATAGCCTGAATAGGGGCTGCTCTACTGGATGTACGCCTGCTCATCTTTCTGTAAGTGTTGTCTCCATCTCCCACACCCCCGTATCCCCCCAAGGCTCTGACAGTCCCCCTCCCGCCCCGCCTCACCCTTTCCATATCTCGCCCATGGACACCTGGCTGATACGGAGGCTAGGCGACTGGAAGCATCCCCTACTATCATCATCTCTGTCTGCCAGGCATGTGCCACACTGCCTGCCTGCCAAGCCTGGGAGCACGCCTGCCCTTTCTCCCCCTCTTTTTCTCTCCGACAGGGTGTGTGTGTGTGTGTGTGTGTGTGTGTGTGTATTTAGAATAGGCACATGGGTCTGCATATCATTAAAGCTAATGTCTCCAAGAATGTTTTGGAGATTTAAAACTCCAGAAAGGACAGAAAATTCACATGTTACAGAAACATGACAAATCCCAAGACATTGCAGCCGCAAGTACTTAGCAAAACAAGACACCCACACACACACACACACACACACACACACACACACACACACACACACACACACACACACACACACACACACACACACACAGCAAACTGGTGATGTTTTTTTCTGTCTTATTATAGCTCATACATAAACCCTAGCGTGGAAGTTTTGCATTTTCCATTATTTCCTACAAAAACACAAAAAAATGTGATTTGTGAAGCGATGCAGCGCCATTTAGAGAACCTTTTGGGTTAAAGTTTTTCTGAACTTTTTCTTGTACCTTATTTAACTCCTGTGCGATACAAGCAAATTCCCTTTAGGAAATCTGATCACTGATCACATTAAGTACAATTTTACCTTGGTTAATCATGGCTGCCAAAATGTGTATCTATGCCCCTTTGTTTAAGCTTTGATAACAACACATACACGAGCCCCCACACCCTTCCTCCTCTTTTCCCTTACGTGGCTGGGCAATGTTAATCTTTGATATACACTAATGTTTTCAATTAATTGGCATCATTAGTGAAATGGTCGACCCACGGTGCAGAGAGACATGATAAATGGGTAAGGGGGAAGGGAGCATGAGAGTAAGAGAGAACCCTTGTTGTCTCGCAAGTGGGTGAGTGTCAGAACATGTGAGGTATCATTATCCTGTGTTTACCCAAGCCTACAGCATAACGTGTTTGACATCCATAGCGCAGGCCTTACATATTTGAGAAGATATGTCAAAGTCTGAAATGGATTAAGAATGTTAATGTTTCTCCTGTGAGGCTATAAAATGTACTTGATCACTGACCTAAATACAAAAGGATCTGGCTGAATAAGATCTGTTTTTCTGAAAGCTTGTGCATGCTGGACTTTGTGTTTGCATGTACTTGTCAAGTCTTACCCTTGCACTTTTTAATAAAGGCTGCAAAATAACAAGGTTGTAATGGACCTCATTTCATTCCTTTCATCAAATCATCATGGATTTATTTGCAGCGAGAATACAGCCCCTCTGTGATACATCCATATTCCTATTTATCTGCTCTCCTCTGTTGTTCTGTCAATAACACACATGCCTCCCCCTTCAAAACGTTCATTTCATAAGTGTCATATATGGAGCGGTCGTTCTCATGTCATCACAACCCCCAGGCTACAGCTGAGCCTCAGCAGTCTTTATCGGAATAGGAGGATAAGGTGGAGGCAGGAGAACAGTGAAAGTGGTTTTATGTTATTTTATGAGCTCTAGGTCTAAACAACATTTTTTGGAAGCTACATGTTTGTACAATACGTACTTGCATAACGTGCATTTGCCTTGGTTCCCAAAAAAATACGTTCCCAATTAACCAACTACAATTTTCTCTTCTATATAGTTTGTTTTTGTCTTATCACTAATGCACTTTTTATCCTATACCGCGTTATTCCACGTATGTAATATATTGGCGTAGATGGATTGATAGGAATGTAAAAAAACACAGGACTTTTTTTCGAATAGGCTGCTGTTTGTATTCCGTTTTGAATAAACAGTAAATGTTTACTTATTGTAAACCTAATAATTTACAGCAAAACCATGGTACTTTTTCAAAAAATAACCTAGGTATTCTGGTTCCTAACCCTAACAGGAACAAACTAGTTTTGTTGCATTATTTTTTAGTGTAATTTGTTTAAAATCCAAACGTATTCCAGGAGAAAATACTTTTCCCTTCAAAAGTAATTGAGTTTCGTGGCACAGGAATGTCATCTTGTAGGCGACAGAGTTGGCGTGTCGAGGTAACACATGAGGGGTTGCCTCATTTGTGGACATCATTAACACTCTAGTCATTTCCCTTAGTGTTCCTGCTGGGGTCAGAGGTGAGTGGTAGCCACAGGGAGGAGAAAAAGATGTAAGAGTGGAGGAATGGGAAAAAAATGTATGCACTGCTCCTTTAAGAGGGGCATTTAAAGAAGCTGCCAAGTCAATAAGCAGGGGATTTAGAGTAAGGAATTAGGAGCCAGCATTTTGAAAGGTCAACAGAGTAGTCCTTAATGATTCCCCTATTAGCAATTTTGAGGCGAGAGGACGCCTCATTTGGTACATGTCTAAGCTCATCTATGTAAAATAATATGACACCAAACTCAGTCAGCCGCTCAGTGACATTGAAAGCTACGTTTTTAAGAACAGCTAAAGAAAATTAAGATATGAAGCATTGGTTACATTGAGATTTACATATTTTCAGTGATACGCACATTCATTTCGTTTACCAGTAGCACATTTTAAATTAAATTGTGGTAATTATTGATGGTAGCGATTACAAAAAATCGCAGCAGCAAACTACATATACTCTAGGCCTACCGCAAATATTGGAAGTAAATGTACTGAATGTGTATTGGGAGATAAGTTACTGTACACAGGTTTGAGGTAATGAAGCGCTGAACCTGCATGTGAAATTGCTCAAATTAATTAGTAGGGAATATAATTAAATGAGATCAGAATGCACAAAGTTGAGCGGTAGGGCTTCCCTGTTGATTTTCCTCCACATCAATGATTTAACTAATTAATTTTATCTATTAATATTTATGCATGGGGAAAATTATTCATTAATGAAACGTCAGAATTGAATAGATATCTTTTCTCTGTTTCATCTTGACGTGAGGGTGTTTTGACAGCCCTCCTCCCATCTGGAGATCTTATAAAGAGAGCAAGAACAGACTGCTTATGAATATTGACATTTCTCCAGTCCGGAAAACGGGCAATTTGTGTTAAACTATTTCAGCCTATCAAGTATGTATAGTTCTGAATTGATTAAACTAACTTTAAAAGATTGATTATCTTCCAAAGCGCTTATTTTATGGCCAACAACAGTTTCCTAATCTCAGCCCCATTCAGGGTTTTCTCCCCCTTGTTTTTATTTCAGCAGCACTTCAATGAACTGTGTAGTGATGGCCTGCTGGTTATTGTTGGACAGATGGTTCTCCTCATCAAATTCACTCTACAGGTTTTCTGCTTATCCACTTTCAAATTAAAACCCACAGTGGTATTATTTTCATAGTTCTGCTGTTATTAAAGCATTTCCTTCCCTGCACCCTCAAGTTAACGGAGAGCCACAGACACCCTTCGGTAGCCTCACAAACCATTGTTTTTGATCCACTTTTGTGTCTCATAACAGAGCGTGATGAAGGCATGTTGTAATTAATCTCTTCTTCTATCTGACTGTTAGATCTTTCCCCGCTAATGTTGTCCTGCTGGCCTGATCTGGGGAACATTAGTTGTTTTGTTTTGAAATGTGTCAAGCATGAAGGAACCATTAGCAACTAAGCCCCACTGGCTGCCCTCCGGCACACTGTTGCACATTGTTGCTTTATCTTTATGATCTTTTCTCTTTTGTGCTTTCAATATAGTCTTCCCAAGGATAGCTTCCTTTTGATATACACTTCTAAGCTCAGTGAAGGATCCTTTGTGGTGACTTCAGGTAATACAGTGGCCTTTGTAATGATTTAAAAGCAATTGACAGCGACAGGATTGGAGTGCAGGATCCAACGAAGTATTGTACTTAAATATTGTTATTCTCGTTACAGAAAAATTCGTATTCATCTCCATTTTCCAACTAATCACATTCACTTGTGTAAACAAACAACAGAAAAGACGTTATTACTAAATCATCGTAAGGTAATGGATTCTCTAATGTTTTTTGTATTTAACGTGCAATGAGAGATTCAAGGCACGGCAATAATACCCTGCTCTCTTCACAGATTCATGTGTCTGTGTGTGTGAATCTGTGTGTGTTTTTCTTTGTTTCCTGCAATACTAATGAGTTGACCTCAGATCCACAAGGTCAAGAAAATAACTTTAAAGCGCTAAGAACTGCTTATTATTTAAGTGTCACCACCACTGTCCACAGTAGCACTGGGTTAGGTTTGGGAGTTTTTATCCATTTTTCTGCCGCCCCAGTGCTGAGTCTGCAGGCCATTAGTCTGTAGAAGCACAGTGGGACCGACCGTGGAGTCGGTAAGGTACAGTAGGACTTAGGCAGCACTATATCTGACTTTCTAAAGAATATTACTTTACAGGGGCTGAAAGAAGAGCTCATAATGAGAGAATAACCAGTCATGGAGGCAGACACCATACTGCTGTGTGAGGATTATTCTCATAGCATGGAGCAAAGGAAGGGGATAACCTGGAATTTCATTGGTTAGATCTATTTCAGAGAGTCAAGAGAGGTGAAGAACAAAAGCTGCAGGGCAAGGTCATCATTTCTGTCCATGTGGCACCCGCAAAGAATATCTGTGTAATGGTCTCAGCTGGCAACTGGTGTGTCTGTGTGTGTGTGAGAGAGAGAGAGAGAGAGAGAGAGAGAGAGAGAGAGAGAGAGAGAGAGAGAGAGAGAGAGAGAGAGAGAGAGAGAGAGAGAGAGAGAGAGAGAGAGAGAGAGAGAGAGAGAGAGAGAGAAAAAAAAAACAAAGCAACAGTACAAGTAAGAGAGCAGTCGGTGAAGAAGAAGAGATTCTTGAAATCATTTATAATGTGGCAGCCATGCTCTTTCCATCTCCCAGGGTGTGCGGCTCCTCTGCGGTACGTGTAGCCTTGAGGGAAACACCAGACAAGGACAGAGTTGGGGCTGCTGCTGACGCTTTGGCGGGGGAGATACATCTTGTAACACAGCATGCTAAATGACAAAATGATATCTCATCAGAGGGCCACCCCGTTTGTGTGTGTGTGAGTGTGTATGTGCGTCTGTGTTTGCGAGTGCATCTCCAAGGGAAAGTCCCCGGACACCTCGATGTGTAAATGCTTTCATGGAGAAGCGCTGTAGCATGCTGTTTGTAGAGAAAGCCTTGAAACAGGATGCCATCGCTGCTACTGTTGTACTCTACTGGCAGAGTGGAAACATTGCAGGGTGTCTGCACTGCAGTGACAAACTGTCACAAATCACAACATCTGGATAGGTGGAGAAAAAACACTTTTTAAAATATCTGCAGTGTGTATCTGAGAACCTCATCACTGAGCTTGCAGTTGAAATGTTCATCTGCTTAAATCAAAGTAATCCCCAGAATATACACAAAGGAGTATACTACACACTGCTCATGAAGACGAGCAAACTGCTTGATGGATTTTTATTTTATGTTCACCCACTCTTGAGATTCCACACCTGCTACATAATGCAGCATAAGCCCCCATTGGTCATGCCGCCTTCTCACCTCTGAAAGGTCGAAGAAGCTATCATGGTGGTACCAGAAAGATCTACAGAGCAACCAGGGCAAAGGTACTCAAGGGGCGGACAAAGCCCAAATAAAGCTTTTAATGCGCTAGCTATTGATCCCTTCACTGAAATAAACTCAGGAGTATTGGCAGCCCCAGAATCCCACTTTGAAGGGACTCCATAATGAAGCTGGTCAATGCTAAGCTGTCCGCAATCAATCCCCCACATAACAGTTAATTACAAGTGAGGCTGCCATCAAGCAAAGAGGGGGAGAGAGGAGGGCTGAAGGCAGAGAAGGAGAGGTGGAGCACTGTAGGATGAGCTTTGTTAAGGCGAGGGGGAGGAGGAAGAATATCGAGCGGTTCAGAGCAGGAGATATGAAAATGAAATGCACCAAGCAGAGCGTGTGTGTGTGTGTGTGTGGGGGGGGGGGGTTCAAGCATGTTTCCCATATAGAATGTACAAAAGGAATCTCTTGTTAGGCTTTCCCAGTCTGAGCGCTTCAGTTTCTCCGTGCTAATGGCACTAAAATGCACTCCCTGCTGTGCATGTTCGCCTGCTCCTTGCACCTCTCTGTTGCACATCCATTCATTAATTGAGACTATAGGTTTTTATACGCAACCGCATGTTTTTTATAGGTATTCATTTGAAGTGATAGATGTACTGCACATACTGTATACCATTTGAATTCTCCTCAGTGAAGTTTTCCTATTTCAAAATCGTGGGCGCAGTACACAGGTATTTGTGAAAGCGGGGTTTTTCCTCCTAATTTATTGGAGAAAATCCTGTTCACAGCAGCATGTCTTAAAAAGAAATCTTTGCCCAGAAAAATCATAAAAGTCCAAAATTCATAAAAGCTACATTAAGAAAAATACCCTCTTATGTGTGGACAAGTCCTTTAACTGGCAAAGGACATATAGAATAATACACCATCAGCGTTATGATTTGTTCGCTAAGCCTAATTTTCATTATTGAATTCTTTCTGACACCAGATATGATCTCCCAGTTAAATCAGGGAACGATTTAGCACAAAGCATTGCCCAACCAAAACAGAAAGGGGAAAGTGCCTTTGTTTTTCCTGGTAGCTATGGCTAGCTACCCCTAGAGTAAATGGCAAACGGCGGAGTAAGTGTGGAAACTCAACACGGCAAGAGAAAAAAGAGCACTGATGAAGAGAAGGCAATACAGGCAAAGAGGGAGAGTGATAACAAATGAAGTAAAACAGATGCATATCCTGTGTTGTTGGTAGCTGCTAGGCTCTGAGGAAAACAGAAAGCAATCCTGTTTTCTTTGTGACAGTGGCGCCAACAATAATACCACTTGGAAACACTGGGGGGGCTTACTGTACATGACTGATGAGATGCAGTATTGCCAGCTGCATAATTCTTTAAAGAGTAATGTAGCAGAAATGTGTTGTGGAGCTGCAGTAAATGATACCTATCTGATGTATTCCTGGGGGATCAGTGGATTGAAGCTCATTGTATATGCCGTTTAAATTCCATCTGTTGACCTTTGTCAAATCTGGTCTTTTCCTTTGTTATTCCATCTCTGACACTCTCCTCTGTGTTACGCCTTATGAAAAAGAAGTGCTATAAAATGGTATGTGCCATGAATGCGTAATGTGACTGTAAACATCTCGGTGACACCCCCTTACGCTCTGTTCAGAGAGTGTAAACAACTGGTGTCACTGACAGCACTGCTGAGAACTATCTGTTAAAACACGGTCCATACACTGAGATCGCCTAATGGCTGCCGTATTCTGCCCCTGTTGGTGCACGTGTGCGTGTGTTGTGTGTCTCCCAGGCTAATGGATTTACTGGAGATGGCGTCGGGTATTTATTACCATGTGTAATTGAATGCAATGATTATCGTTGTTGTGTAATGTGATTTTAATGTGGCAGCGATGGTTATGTATAAGGCCTAATGACTTTGCCTCCAAGGGGGTATGGCTCCCAATTTAAAAAAAATCTAAATAAAACTGGGAAGAATGTGTACCAGAGTAGGATTTAAATCCCTGTCTCTTCCCCCTTTTCTTCTAATCATTTAATCAACGTGCTACTTGTTTAATCAAAGCAGTCTCCTCAATAACGAGCTTGCCCTTTTTGAGTCTTTGTTTACATGGGTGGTCATTAAGTCAAAGGTCTGTGCACATCTCTAACTGTGTTTGTATTCCAGAGGTGCGACGTTCACATCTAACCAAACCTAATTGCTAACGTATATTTGCATGAACTGGATTAGCATTTGATTTTCTGACAGTTAAAAGCAAGATTAATGTCAAATGTATGTGCCTGAAGACAGACGGATCAATAACCACAAACTGAATTAGCATAATCTTTCCTAGTTCTGCACATACTGTACAATCTGTGGTACTTATGAGTTAAATTTCATGTTTTTAATTGACATAATCCACAAAGTAACAAACACCACAACCTCCCAATATAGACACATGACAAGCCATCAGCTGCTATTACACTCCTACTTATTGACCTCTCGGTTTAGTTTGTAGCATACTGCAAGGAAATTCAAGCATCTCCAAGTACAACGCTATTATAAGCAGCTGCTGCAGAAAATGTAACTCACAAATACACGTGTCAGTGTGTACGCACTCGTATGCAGACATACGAAAATACACTATAAAACACCTTCACCTCCCCGCTACACACATCCTGCTCACCTCACTTCATTGTAAATTGTTTGTACTGCACGTACCCATTGTGCACGTAAGTATACACACACACACCTGCACACGCCCATACATCACACTCACACACTCACATTACACAAAGCTGGGGCTTTGCTTGACATTATTAGTTTTGCATTTGGGCGCACTGCCCAGAGTAACAGTATGGATTTTTGCCTTGGCTACCTTTAATTGGATGAGTTAAATTTCTCCATTCATTACATGTGCATCTGACCTCTGGACCCCGGCAGCTCCTGTGTTTTATTAGCACTCTCATCCCCTGATAATAGGGAACCCTTTCCTCACCAACACGCTCCCAGTTTCACGTGTGCTGTCTTCTCCTCAACAAATTAACCCTTTTGAGTGTCTCTGTCTGAGAGAATTACAGAAATGATAAAGTAACAAATCAATTTTTATTGTAGAGAACAAGAGATTAAAAAGTGATCTAGTCTGATTCAATGTCAGCATTTTATTTTAATTATTGTCCTCACACATTGTTTACTGCAAGATGGTATTTTACTTATTTTTTCCTTTTTTAATGAAATCTTAAATCAATTCCTCCAAATGCTAACCTTAATAGCTCAGAAAAAGCAATGAATTGTACTGCATTTTAAGATGGTCATAAAAAAGCATATTTTCCATATAGACATTTATGTTATCAGACATAAACCTGTAGCCTGAAATAGGGGAAATAGAAGATTACAGTCACAGATGTTATCATCGTGGTTCAGTAGGAGATATTTTGAATTCCAGGTTGAGAAGGTTTCTAATCATTCAAGCTAGAGCCATGGGCTTTATATGCATGCCACAGTCATGTATATTTCATGGGAGCATGTATATTTAACATAGCCATGTGTACCATATGTGGGCATGATGTATGGATACTGACAACAGTCCTTGACATTATATGCACAATTACTCTTTGCCCCTGCAGTAAATCCTCAGGTTGAGCGTGGTAAACAAAAAAACAGGGAATAGGTCGGTGAGAGAGCGGGTGGGGGCGTGGAGTTGAGCATGACACAAGGTCAAAGCTATTGTGGACTTCATCTGTGGCTTTATACAAATAACAAGGATTGAAAATCCATTTGTCACTGAATATTTCAAAGGGATAATGTATGCGGCAGCAAAGGTCCACACAGAGCCGCAGTGGCACAAAACAGCAAGAGAGGAGAAGTTTCCCCAGAACTTCAAGCGCACACATTCGGATCTCCCACCCTCCTAAATGACCAGGTGACACCCTATTGATCGCAACCATCTTTCAAGGCCAAGAACTTAAAGCCTTGTGTGGCACATTCAATGACCTGCTGTAGACAGTAATGTTGTTGGCAATGCCTCTCTGAGGGCCCAATGCACTAGTATCAGCCTGACTGCTGGCTTTTGGATAAGAGTCTCTGACAGCTGCAGAACAATGCTAATGGCTGCTCTCTTGTAGCAGCCAATGTGTAATCAGCTCAGCACTCTGCTGTTAAAACTTTACAACAGTAATGTATGCAAACATGAATTCCATTTATTCCCCACCAGGTCCCAACAGGCAGGCCTTAAAGTTGCAAACTATCTTACATCACAAATGACTCTGCTGGCACTTAATGCATTTTATATCACTCATAATCCTGGTGTTCCACACTAATTAGTCGGAGTTGCCAGCATGCATATTTCTCCTCATTATTTGGTGGCTTCAAATTCTTTTCCTACCCATTTTTCAGCACTCTTGGGAATATGGTTTTCATGGGTCTTTTTAATAGCATTTTTCTTTCTTGTAAGAGAAGAATCTGCCACCAGTGAAGACTGTGTTTCTTCACTGGTGGCAGATATCTTTCTTAGCACACCCTGAGTGGTTGTGAGTGGTGGTTTGGTTTTGATGAAAGGACAGCTTTAAGTGTTTTCTAAAGTAATTACAGTTCACTGAAAAACTGAAAAAATCCAACTTCAAACCAAATTGTTGTATTATTGCTATCTTTCAATATATATACAACTCTTTAGCAAAGCTGGAAAGTATAACGATATGCATTAGATAGAAATTCAGAAATTCATATATTTTTTGTTTATTTAATGCAGTTTGTGTGTTCTAGCTATCGGCTGCTGTCATACTGTCTAAGCACTTTTTGTGGACACAGCATAAGATTTGTCTCATCATCACAAATCATCACATTATCACTGCAGACTCTCTGCTGTTTAGTTCAAGAAGAGATGTGCTTACTTACTGACCGACACAGTTTTGTAAAAATACCATTAAGGACAAATATAGTCTTTTCAATTGGATTTTTCCTGTAATCTCTTATTTTATAGCTCAGCTTTATGAGTGCATTATTTACCTTTCAAAAGGTGCATTCATCAATTTACATTGCTTACTGTTTAATGCAGCAATTAAATCCCTTCACTTTGTCTTCCTAATTATGATATGATGCGGTTTTAGAGCCTTTTAAGGTTGGAGATGTAAAGTATTTACAATGAAAGTCACTTATTATGAATAATGACTGTGCACCTCATTATTGATTTGCTATTTTTTTAGACCATAAATGTGCAGACTAACCCGAAATCTATTTATTAGAATAAAAAGGTTTCACTTTAACAACAAGGGTTTTCCCACTGGACACAGGGCGGAACAGCGAGAGGCTAGCAAATGTTCAGCTTGATTCTCTAAAAACTTAAGACCCAGACAACAACAAGGTTTTATCGAGTTAAGAATTATCTCATTAGGTCTCTTCCTCTCCAAAACAAAAAGAGCAGGAGACTTTAGCTTGTAGAAGCACCAAATAAAGTTTGCCCCGCTGGACAAAGAGCATAAGGGCTGCGGGTTATGGGGGTTTGATCAGCTTATCCCTTTGTATTTGAAATATATCGAGGGCAGTTTTGTTGTAAAGTAAAGCGACTTCAAGTTCACCAGGCTAGGAATGTGACATAAAGAGAGCCGGAGGCAGAAGTTTAAACCATGGCTCCTTTCTCAAATCTTCACAGGGTGAAGTGCCTGTGAACATTATGTCAGTTTTGTAAAGTTACTGAAATGGTCACAAATAAAGCCACAGGTAAATCCCCTAGTTCTGTTCTCAAAAAGTGAGAGACGAGAGAACATAAACCTTTACAGGTCATTTAAATCCTGCAGGGGATGAATGTGTCATCCACAAAAGGTTCCAGGGAAAATATCAATTGAACAGATGTCACCTTAGTGAATTAAAGGTATGTTGGTTTGAGATCATTGATTTAAAGGTGACTTGTTTGAGTGACAGAAACAAATAGTTAGTGAATGTCATGGATCCGCCTTCAAGAAAAGGCTTGATGGAAACACACTGACTGGAGCGAGTGCTGATTCAGATGCTGACCTTGGAGATGCCAAGGATGTCAGGAAGGCTCACACACTCTCATTGACATTCAACTTATAGCTCCAACAGCACACACATGATATGTGACCAGAATAGAAAAACACAAAATATCAATATCTGAAATATTCTTGTGAGTATGTGTTTGTGTTCATGTCTGTTTATTGGATGGGGTTTGAATTAATGGTCAAGCATGCTACACTGCAGTAAATACTAAAATATTTGGACTGGTTTTCTCCAAACAGCAACACTCGAAAAATAAACAATTTATAACATGCTACAGACATGCATACACTGAACATATCATTACTTTAGGAGGTTATTATAAGGAAGGACAACTTTTAGAAAATGGGAGAAATTTTAAGACAGATTTCCCTGTCTGCAGTTATATGTTTCCAAGGCATAGGCAACGCTTCAGCAGTGTAATCAAGCCAGACTTACTTTACTGAAGGACCAGCATCTCTGTATGATCTCTGTGACACAAATCCATATAATCACAGTAAACCATTTTTAAACAATTTTGAGACTGCACTTAGGCTGGAAAAGGAAGTTAAAGGGGCCGTTTTATGCTTTTTAGGGGCTTTTGCTTTCTTGTAGTCTATGAGTTTGGTGCATGTAAATGGTCTGCAAAAGCTAAAATCCCAAAGTTCCCTCCAGAGGGAGTTTCCCTCCCATACATGAAATGCCTCCATTTGAGCCCTTTGTTTACTTCTGTAACATAGTGACATCACTTTTTAACACTTGCACTTCTATTGGCTAGCGCTCAACGGATTGTACGTGATAGGCTAAGGGGCGGGACATCTCTAAGCAGTTGACCAACAGAGCAGGCCACCTAACCAATAGAGCAGATTCGACTCTGGTTTCAGACAGAGGGTGAAAAGAGGTGCTATTTCAACAAAAAAATATGTGCCCATGTTTTTAGAGGCATAGAGAATGGCTCCATTCGAAAAAGTTTGGAGTTTGAAACATCTTTCCTCGCTGAAGCCTTGTTTCCTCGTCTTTTGGACACTGCCTGAAAGATAAGTGAAGGGCATTTCTCTCTGGTCCAAGTTGAAGACCTTATGTAGGCAACAACTTAGATCTGATAGAAACTATCTCGCTTCTTTGACACGTCTGAATTTACCGCATGACTTATGTGACTCAGCAACAGACCAGAATTGGAATCCAAATGTCTTGACATTTAATTGCCACCTGTAGGTCACTGGCTTGGCAATCCAAAACCCAGCGGTAGATCAGCTCATCAGAGTGCTGACAGATTCCCTGCTTCTCTCACACTGTCTCTCCTGGCACCTGATGTCAGTGCGAGGTGCCACGCAGGCGGTGATGACCTGGTCAATAATCAGTAATAAAGATGGTGTGCTGAGCATGATTGTGGAATGATTGGTCTGTCGATAGTGTATCGAGCAGACACACCGAAGGCCAGGCAGAAGCAACTGAAAATCAGCACAACATGGTTTGAAATATGGCAGTAATATTAGGGCAATAAAAACAGTTAAACACTGCGGGATGGAGGCTACAGACAAATGTAATATTTTTAATTTAATTAAGAGCCTGTATGTCTCTTTATTAGAATTAGTTTTTTCACATTGGATTTTCAGATATACTGATACACTGAGGGCCATGTAAGGGAAAGGATCATGGGGTCATTCTGTTCTATTCCCACTGAGGCCACCCATGTCAAAAATGTAAATGTAATGCTATAGTATGTATGAAACCATCTTTCAGGTCATATTTATAATAAAATGTGTTGTTTGTTTGCTAGAAGCTCAACTGCACAGCCAACCCAGATGCAAAGCTACACAATGACAAGTTATTGTATGTACATTTTTGTTGAATTTGTTATACCTATTTATGGGGCATACACATCTTGTTTTGGTATATATTCTTTACAAAACCAAATATCAAAATGTGGACCTTTAAAGTCATCAACATTATAGTTTTTTGTCCCCTCCTCAGGAGAAGAGAAAGTACAAAAGAAAAGAAAAGCTAAATTGTTCCTGGTGTGATTGGAAAATGCCAAAGTTAACCACGCAATTCTGAACTCTGAACACAAAATGTACTTTCTTCCAATGACAATGCAAATATGAGATGTATCGAGATGTCATGGCACCTGAAGCAACTGTTGGCTTAAGCTTTTTTTCCTTGTCTCCATCATATCTGAAAAGATTGCCTGTAATAGAAGATTGTATCACAGCGTTGCCAGATTCTCAAATCGAACCACTCAGTTCAAATGAGTTTCTCTTCCCAGACAAAGCCCAGGCTCTGAGGGATGTGGGCACTGTCGTTAATGCTACTTAGATGGGCCACAGGGTTGCAAATTTCCCCCACTGCACTCCATATTCCCCAGAGGAAATTGAACATTGTCATGGATGGATTAGCTCTGTAATGGTGAGACACATAGCTGAGGAGCTGAGGAGACCGGCTCAAAAACGGTGGGCAAATGAGGGAAGGGAAAAAGGTATGAAATTAATTTCATACCTCTTCAGGCACACTCACTTGAGGAGTGTCTTTCGGCAATGCTAAACCAACACATAAGCAACTTTCGACCAGTTTTTTAGTTCTATATTTCTCCATTTCAAAGTGACAATGCACTGCCATCATTCCCTGGTTAAACAATTGCCTTATCCAACTAATTGTACTGTAAACTATCTGTAGGCACAAGCGTATCAAATGATGATTGCAGTTTTTCAATTCTATAACTTAACAAATCTGGAGAAAATGTCAATCTATTTTTTTATCCTATGTTATTCTGTGATAGCTATTTTATTGTATAGTACTGTAAACCTTCAACAATATGATTTGGCCCATGAGAGGCTTTGCAGCTGACCTTAGTAAATGAAGATTTACAATGTGACACATTATTTTGTATTAGGACTCTTTTTTTTAAATTCACCAATATTTTCTCTACCACAGTTTTCAACGTTTTGTTTTTATTGAAATCATTTTATTTTTTTCTCTAGGGTAACTGCATTTTATTATAAAAGGTGTATTGCCGGATTGATCTATTGTTCCACTTAAAAATTGTTTTCCATACAATACGTCCACCATCCAACTAACCAAATTATTTAGGGCCTTTTCAAAGACAGGTGTGATGCAGCCATAAATAATTCTGGGCAATATGATAGCAATGCCCAAGATTTGGAAAAACACTTTAATCTAATGATTTTCCTGCTGATATAAAATATAACATATGGTCTCATATTATAAAATCCTTTCAGCATCAACTGTGACACTAAGAGATGATTGGTTCTAAATGATTACTTTTTCCCTTTATGCTGCTGAACTTTGATTGAACAATTATATTGTATGGAAATGAGTGGAAGCCAATGGCTGCCCAGGGGGTACAATAACTACATTAATCACAAATGTAAAAATTAAAGAAGAAAAGGAGTAAGATATTCACGTACATCATATAAAAACCCATAATCTAAGAAACTGCAAACCAAGTTCCTATGATTTTAGCATGTGTGTGTCAGAGTGTGTGACCTGCCTATACTCTTGCTGGCTTGCAAATTTATCCAAGCACACCATTTTTTCTTATAACAATATCCGCTATCTGATAGGAAAAAAAGAACGGGTTTATTAGGTAAACTGTCTGAAATCTTGATATTGCATTTGCATTATTCAAAATGTTCAATTGCATAATGAGAGGAGCATTCATTGCTAGGCCAGCTTATTAGATTAACTGAACTGTACTGAATGAGCTTGTATTTATTACAGTATATTGCGTCTGTGTTTTTCTATTTGCGTGGACTGCATAGAGTATACAGTATGTACTGCATGGAGGAAGACACCTCTCATGGTATGTCTTGCAATGTGGTCAGCAGTAATGTAAACTTTGCATGAATATTTAATAAACAACATATAGGGAAAAAGCCTATGCATAGAAAGACATTTGTATGCTTCTTTGTTTACTTGCTTGGTCAGGCGGACAGTTTATAGTAAGATACAAATATAATGAAAATGGCAAACCTGGGAATGTAACAGACAGTAGACTTGACAAAAGTTATACTTTTTCTGTCTTACCTTTATCTAATTCATTTACTGCAGAGTCTGGTTTTCTGGCAGGCTGGTCAGAGATAATGTTAATCTTGGTCAGCAGCGGAGGGAAACCATGCAGTTCCACACAACACAACAGATTGGAGTGATAACACAAATGTAGACAGAGGCAGACGCAGGGGACTTATCTCCACGCTGAAAAGTTTGCGAGTGGCCATGTGTGACAGTACATTCCTGGGCTCCTCCGTTATGTTGATTTTATTGCATGTTATAATCAAATGCTAAATAGATTGAACCTTGCTACACAAACAGTTACAAGACAAACCCTACATCGTTTTGGTTGATCGCCATTGCATATAATTAAAACAACTTTATGGTGTGAATGAAGGACAAACAGGTTAGAGGGAGTGAGGGCTGAGAGAGGATACCTACCACTGAGTTAAAGAGAGGAGCTGAAATAATAACCTTCTCTGGGTCTTTTTTTATTTCCGGACAGGGATCATTCAAGTTTCTAATTGACAACTCATCAGACTCCCTGCTATTATGACTTCATTATATCTGCAGAGATAAAAATTAATGAGAAGCAGAGGCACTGGATGGATATGCCAAACTTAGCATTCATTTACATTAAAGAGGGAAACTCTCACTTGGCTGGAAGCATATCTGTAATGACTTTAATCTACGAGAACTTCTAATTTAATACCATAGTGCATCCATTGTTATCATTCTTTATGACCTTGTATATTTATTACTTTAAGCCCCCGTCTTAGAATTCTGTCTGATGATCCCTCATTACACGCATTTCTTCTTCATGTTTACTTTCCATCTTCTTCCATCGTTCCTGGACCCCCTCCTCTGAGCGCTGAACCCCCACCTTCTCTCTCTCCTACTCCTGAGACAGGGATAGGTTTCATTACTGTAGTCAATCTAGGCCCAGTGGACAGCTCCTCTGCAGCACTGTGCACCTCAATATAATCCTTTTAATTAAAGGCCTGCCCCCCCACCACTGCTGCCCTGCTCCCGCCTCTGCCCTTTTCTCACATGGCGCCAGGCTTTTGTTCACCCAGGCACTCACCCACTCGCTTCATGTCAAGCCACGCTCTTGCCATTTGAAAAGAGGAGACGTCACCTTTGTCTCTACCCCTTTCATGTGGCTTTAATCTCTGCCGCAATATTGCAGACAGTGTTTTGTGTGTGTGTGTGTGTGTGTGTGTGTGTGTGTGTGTGTGTGTGTGTGTGTGTGTGTGTGTGTGTGTGTGTGTGTGTGTGTGTGTGTGTGTGTGTGTGTGTGTGTGTGTGTGTGTGTGTGTGTGTGTGTGTGTGTGTGTGTGTGTGGGGAAGAGTGACTGCTGCTGCCTGTGTGTGAGGTTCATCCAGCTTAGGGCTCATCAGGGTTAAATCAGCCCTTAAAAGAGCTTGATTGCCTGTGATTGGGTGCTGATAAGAGGCCAAAGGGCGGAGTGGCATTTAGGCTGAACTGTGCTGTAGATTCTCTATATTGATTTACCATTATGAAAGCCCTTCCCACCTGTTATTCTTCTCTGCGGTCCTTTGAATAGTCGGCATCATTTTCAATCAAGTTGATGAAAGTCAGTGTCTCTGGGGTTTGCTCTTTTACTTTGGCTAATCAGGCTTTGATGTCTCCCGTTAAAATGTTTGAAAAAATCATGAATATATGTAGTATTGTATTATACGTGTTAAATACCAATAGTAGTTTTGAAGTGGAGCAAAGTCTTGTGGTTCTAACCACAGACAGTAGGAGAAGAGAACTTGCATTTGTCAAAATGTTGATAAATGGCCTCAGACACGTTACGTTATTGTTCAGATAGTTCTGCTTTTTCCTCACCTCGGAAAAACTCCCAGATTAACTTCAGTCAGGCTAGCTCAACATGACACCAGTGACATAAACCTAAAAGGCTCAATACCCTGGAGTATTTACTATCACCAGCCATAATGCTCTTTCCACCTCTCTGCATCTGTTTCTCCATTTCACAGCTATCAAAGGAGCTTTATCCTGCCACAACCCCCCCAACCCCCCCTCTCTGCCAACAAACCCAGCTTGGCGCTTGTCTTCCCACATTCCCCCCATGACTCCCTGATTGATAAGAAAAACTCCTTAGCCCTCCCTACGCCCATCTTGCCCTTGACCCGTCTCCATGCACTATTCATTGGGTTTTTTAAAAGTCACATTGGTTCTTGCTTGGATTGTCCGCTGTTTGAAGCAGGGGGCGTTATCAATCTCTCTGCAGAGAATCTCTCCACTCCCCGGCCCCCGACCCCTAGGGTTTTATGCATGCGTGCCGGGTTGCGAGAGTGAGTGCACCATGTCCCAAGAAGACAGGGCATTTATTCACTCAACTCTCAAAGTCTGTCGGTGGTTGGCGGCCATAGCTGTAACGTTCTCGGCCTCGGTCTGTCTCCCTCTCTCTCCCTCTCTCTCTGTCTCTCTGGCTCTAAGTCCCATCTTTCAGCCTGCGAAGTTAGCATGCGCAACAAGCAGCCAAGGCTTTGGCCCTTTGACATGCAGACTGTGGGGAATAAGACGAGTGAGAACAGAAGAAGACGAAGGAGAAAGAGGAACAAGTCAGAGTGGTGCCCTCGAAGGGTCAACTCACTTTCTGGCGCTGCCTCATTGAGAATCACGCAGCGTTGAGCTTAATGACCATGCATAGATGAACGGTGGAGGCTGGACAGCACTGCAGAGAGGATACTGTCACGGAGGAAAAGAAAAACTGTGAAGTCAAACTTGCGTAAGGGATCAAAGACAAATTTACAGAAGTATGTTGAAGGAGCGATCGCCACGTTCTACATGTGTTTTGACCTTCAGTGTCATTCACAAATCATGCCACTCTTCCTCCCGCGTTGTCTCTCATTGTGTTGTGATCGATTGAGGGAGACAACTGGTTATTCACGAGCACCACCGCAGGTCAATACGGTTCTCCCTATCTGCCTTCAATGGGAGACTGTTTTATTCTCTCATTAAATGGGATTCGACACTGCCACCCGTTCGCATTTAGCCGTATCTCCCCATGACAACCAATTAATGCATGTTCAGACACCTTCAGGAAATGCCCCCTACAATAACCCGGACAAAGGATACGGAGGCATTCAGCTTAACTCTGGATTGCAGTATAGCATGTCTACCCTCCATCACCACCCCTGAGCCGTAAGGGGTTAACTTCCTGTGGCCACATTTTCATTTCCTGTAGTGGGCTGTTCATATTGGTTGGAGGTGTTTATGTGGAACTCTCTTTCTCTGTTTATTACACTGCCAATGACAGATCAGGCTCTTTGACCCCTCTGGCTAGCTTTAAATAAAAGGAGTTTATTCCAAGGCAGCTGCCCCTCTGTAGACCGCTGACATGAAAGCGCCTGAAGACTGCCAGAAAAGCAAAAGGCCAGTTAAAGGGAAATTATATTCCCAAACAAGGTTTGACAATAAACGCATGAGTGGGACAGATAAACAAAAGGTACTGTACCTCCTCTTATTGCTTTTCAACAGAGTGTATGAAAAGGCACAGGGGATTCGGTGGGCTTTTGTTTACTGGTTCTACTGAATTTCCGCTCACCTTTGGCTTTCCTCTGCTAAATCTGACTCAACCATATGTTGTTTAATGGCTGGTTTGTCATGGATCTGTAATCCAAAGTCGCATTATCCTCATTGCTCTAAAAGAAGCTCATTAAATTTGGATATGCTATAGGCAGACATGCCCTGTTTTTAAGGACATATTTCATCATTAAATTGAGCAGAATCCTTTTTATTTTAGAGACAGCTTCGCTGGATCTCAAGAGCAGTAACCAGAGTTTCCTAGAATATTAAAGTTGAACGAGTCCATTTACTGACAACATTATTATTCACACTCTGGACAATTGATGCAATCTAACAATATTCTACCCATGGGTATTGATTGAAAACTTTTAAATTAGCCATCATTTTGGAAGAATTCATGAGTGGATGTGGCCATGGATCAAATGTCCTTAACAACATCAATTTAATGGATCTATTTCAAATTGCTGTAACAGGGCAGCAAATTGCCCAAGGATAATGCAAGAAGGGGAAAAAAATGATGCAATTAATGACCCAAGAAGTAAAAACATTCACATTTTACTTTTAATAAAATCAGCAAGATTTATTAGATCTTGAACCAGAATAACCCTGCAGCAAAAGAAAAAGCTCAGTAGGCTTTCAAATCTTACAATATAGCGTTTTTAAAAAAGGCGAAAGGATCCTGGTAGGTTGACATGTTTTGTATCATTACTGGCTGCCATTAGGTCAGGCACTACTGAGCATGCTCGGAGCTGGCCAGCAGTCCATCGGGGGGCGTTGTTATCTCTTCAC